>NC_092678.1:19930792-20553649 GCF_964355755.1 Antedon mediterranea | reverse complement strand
TCCGTCGCTTGCGCAATTCAATGAGTTAGCGTTCGCAATTAAGTGGTAAGTTCACAGAAAATAAAAAATAATTAGTAAAACAAAAATTACTATAATAAAGGTATGTCTTTCTTCAACACAAGTGTTATCTACGTTTGCCTATAAAACCCTTGTTGTGTCTACATAACTCTCTAAACAAATTACGTTAATCAAAATTTCAAAAATAAACATGATGAAATTAATTTTTAAATGAATTTTGATTACCTTTTCAAAATGTCAAAATATTTATTTGTATTATACTCACTCTAATCCCTTTTGACTTATTCCAGACATATTTAAATTTACGTTCACAAATCGTTTCAACGCGCGTTAGAATATTGATAATAACAGTACGCAGTACGCGCGCTTTAAAATGTTGATAATAAAGATACGCGCTACGCGCAAGTTTAAACGTGGATATGCCTACACAAAACACGACGTTAAACTGTTGAGGATAAAGGTACGCGCGCGCCAACTTTCTGCCTCAATGTTATGATGTTATTTGCATATTATTTTCTTTTAATAACTGTTTCTGTAAAGAAACACAGTTACGTGTTCTAGGTAATGTTCCTTGTCCCGCTAACTCCTTGGGGCCTGGCGCCAAAGCGAAAGCAAAACGAACGGTTGATGATCCATTTTACTCTGCTTATTGAAACTACATTTCATTTTCTATATTGCAGGAATATATTAAGAGACAGCATTTAATAATGTCTGGATAGAGAAATAACCGGAAGATAAAACGACGCACGCATTAGTTTTCAACCGTTTGGAAAAGTACAATATTATTAATTGATTCCAACATCTTGCGTGTTGTGTTTCAGATAGTTTGTAGATTATCTATAAAAAGTATTACAATTGTAAACTATAGTATTTAAAACTAGTAAACAAAACTTATAATGTGTGTTAAAAAATGTAATACTTTCTTTAATTTTATTTCTTTAATTTTATTATTTTAAACGTGAATTGAAAGCATTATTCCACTTTTTAAAATGTGAGGGTTACGGTAAAGATCCATCGTGATAGTCAGTGTCGTTCTGTGCGCCTTTTTTAGTACATATGACATAATTAATACAACAATTAAAACCAATTCTTAAAGAAATAAACTCAGAACAAGAAGTCACAGTCAAAACATAACAAAGAATTTTCAACCAATTGAAAAAACAAACAAATCTCAACCGTTTCCTTTTTTTGTCGTCCTGTACTTATTCATCGATATGACATTGGATTAATTAATCCAATTAATTTAATAACTTGATTAAAATCAATAATTATAAAATTTCTCCAATTATAAATACCTTAATTTGAAAAGTCAATAATCTTTTTATATGAAGCCACGTTTCCTCTGTGTTTTTATTTCATTGCCGTTTTAGTTTCAGATAAGTTTCGAAATCCGTGTTAGGTAATTGGAAGCTACAGACTAAGATTTTGTTTGGATTAACTTATGTAAAGTGATTTATCTAATCTATAAGTTTAGCCAAATGATATAGGTTATAGCCTGGCATTCTTCATTGGTTGGTACTCTGCATACTACTATACAACACACCCAACTAGCAGAAACCAAATGCTCCGAAATATAATTATTATTCAGCTAAAAATTTAGTTAGATGTTAAAACATTTAAAAGTGTTAAATAGCTCGAGCTATCGAGCAATCGTAATTGAAATACTTATACATAGTATTAATAATACTTAAAAACCAATAGGATAACAGTAAAATGACACAAACAGAAAGGTAGTACTATTGTCTAGGTGTGTATATGACTACAGAAACGTATCCCGAATATAGAGTTTGAAGAGAGTAGGCCTATATAGAGAAAATGTTTAGTTCTTTATTGGAGATTACCTTTTATAAAGGTATTCGGTAAACCATGGAGGTATAAACGTTTTGGATTGTAAGTGACATTTTGATCAACTATGACCTGTAGCGATGCAACCGTGTATCATTTTGTCAATATTGACTCAGTGACGTGCCATCCATAGAAAACTTTTATTTGTTTTAGTAGGCGTTGTGAACACAATCGTTGGTTGGTATAGGCCTACATTGATAGGTAAACAATAACTTGGACGGCATGGCCTAAACAACGAGTGTTTAAGAAACATTTGAAAGTGATGAGTTGTCGTAGAAACAACCGTATGTTGCAGTACAAATTGCGACCAAACAAAGTAAAATTTACCAAACAAAATCAGACAAGTTACGTAATAAAAAATATAACAATAGTACAACCAAGCCACGGAGATATGATAAAAGACGAAATACCTCAACAGGAAAACTTAGACCATGGCAGTCTATTTGGGCACACATTTATATATAATACAGTATTATGTTTTACTTAAATTAATCATTTTTATTTAGCCTAATAAATGAGATTGATATTAATGTGTAATATCAAATATGAGTATATACGTCTGGTAGCGTATTATTGATGACGTCACAGACTAGGCGACAGCTTGTCGGTAAAATCATATAAGTCAGGGTATCAAAGGCCTACCGCGATATTAGTCAATTACTGACTGTCAATCGGCTTTAGAACCGGCCCTTACCTGCCCCCGGGCTAACGCTACGATGATTCCAAGCCTAGCTACAATGGCTTGATCAATGCATTTGTATTCAGTCGTCCCAAACAGTTTAAAAATCATGCATGTCCTCTTTGTGTTTTTATAATCCGTTTAATTGTATTTATTTGATGATCGTTTGAAGTCTGCTTACAGAATTCTCAAGTTTACAATTGGTTCTGATAAATATCTCAAACACATGGAATTAACAGTATTATGGTATTTAACTGTAAAAAAAGGACTTTTCTAAGGTAACGCACAATTTCAACTAAAGACATTACACCGCTCGTGGCTCGTGGCAACAAAGTGTTAAAACTAGTTTATTAGAGGTTAGACAAATCACCTGGTTTACGCTCGCTTAATTAATGTACGATTGCTTATCCCTTTGCAATAGAATCGGTCCGTTCCGCAAGAATATAAATATATAAACACATGCATTCTAAACCGCCCGATGATGTACTGAAATTTAATCAATTAATTTGAAACGATAAAGATGAGGAAATCTGTGAGACTCGAACCCAGAACCTTCTGCTTGATATGCAGATGTCCTAACCATTAGACCACAGGGGCTTTCATGGTATTGTTCAAACTCGATTATAAACACATCAGACACAGAACATGAATTTTAAACCGCCCGGTGATATACTGAAATTTAATTAATTAATTTGAAACAATAAAATGATGAAATCAAGTCGCCACAGAGATTCTATATAATTTGGGTTTGAATTTGAATTGAATAATTTCAATAAAACTAATTAGTAATAATAATAATCAAAAATAATGATACATTATCTTTAACGGTTAAAATGAGGGTGTGCGGATGAGGGAGAGTGTTGGATTTTTCTGTGGACGAACGCATTGTGAAATCCAAGCATGACGTCACAAGATACTATAAGATTCATATCACCATATCAACAAACCCTACAGATTTCAATGGAATTTTCAAATCCGATTGGGCAAGACCTTCGCCTTTACGGTAGAAAAGGTTTCAATTGTACGCACGCGCAACATAGAAAGATTCTGTTAAATTAAAAAAAAAATATTATCTTGATTTGTATCTTTTACGACTTTGTAAATATAAAAGTGCATCAATCAAGCATTTCTTTAGAAAGTCACGGAAATGGTAAAAAATACAGATTTCTATATTTGTAATACATATGGGTAAACCTTAGGATAACTATCTATAATCAATTGAGATTTTGATTCGGATTGCGTGAGGTATGGTAACACGATACCATTACATAACAATTTTATCAAAACATGTAAAGATGATATCAAATCATGATATACAACTCTTAGATATCATCTGGTTTACTGTAGACTAACATGGCCTCAGGGAAACATGTATTTTTGTTTGTAAATAGACATAAAGGTGTACAAGTATAATTTGGAAAATTGAAATGTCGTCATATGTTAACAAATAGATTCTGTTCGTATTTGAGCAATTTTTGAATTAATAAAAAAAAAACGTTATGGTAAAAAAAAAATAATTTTAATATTGAGTAATGTACTTTTGTATGAAGATGCTCTAGAAAAAATATGTATCAAATGTCTAATTTTAAAATGTGCGTAACAGAAAATGGAAATGAATTGATGTAGCACTAAATTAAGGTTATTAGATCATTAGGTTCCCGTGGGTACCGTCAGTACATAAGTAAGTTTTACTAGGCGAATGGAAGATTTCTAAGGTCAGGTTTTTTTTCGGGTCACAACAAGAACACCATGTACGCTTTCGATTCGCGTATATTGGAAAACAAGCCATGACTACATTATATCTTAGACTGGATATGGGTACTGCGGCTCTAAGGCTTTGATGAGTACCTTTCGTACCTCAAATGTTGTTGGGCCTACATAGTTTTATCTAGAGGAGGTGAGCGCGGGTGGGGATGGTGGAGGATACCGTACGACACATGGAGTACCTAAATATTGTCTAGTTTAGTGATTAGGGACCGAGACATTATGGCCTTAAGGAGTACCGTCTCGTGATTGTGTATGTCTACATAGTTTATTGGGGATCGTTCCCACCTCAATACGCTTACTTAGTTTAACAGAGATATCGATACCTCCGGGCCTTAGGAGTGCAGTCCCTTCTTAATAGTGCACAATACAGGGGATATATATTGTGTCTCATTGTTTCAGATATGGTATCGCTAGGCCTCTTATTCTTACGCCCAGATAACCATTGGAAGCTGTTCTTTGACTGATATACTGTACTCTGTCGCCAGGAGATGGGCATGGGGACTCTCAACCTTGTATTCAGAAAATGTTCCTGCTGTGAATAAATTCAGTCTTTGTTTTTGGTCTTTGCTTCTTTGGTATTTAAACAACTTTTGTTTTCACTCAATCAATATAATTATTGTTATATTTAAAATGGTATTGTTGAATTATAACAGAGCTATGATTTATAGCATGGGTTAAACTCTGTAATTATTTAGTAACCTCTTTATTGTCTGCTGATTGCTATCAATTAAACTTACAAAGTTCGTTGTGGCCCGAATGCGTCAAATAAAATGCGGTAAATATTGCATTTGATCTGCCGCACGTTGGTATTAAGTCCGTTGTCGACTGTGACTAATTGAAATTTATTTCTAAATCACACAAATAAAGAACTTTATTTGCTTTGAATATATATACATTTGAATGGAACGCATACTTCCAATTCCGTTACACAATAGAAAGGTGAACGAATTTCAAACACAGCGGTGTTATTATTATCAAACTATGGTAAAATATCGTTCACCAATGAATTAATTATGAATGGGATAAAATTGCTATCGTATGAAACCAAGCCGCTGCTGTCGATCGTCTGCTAAACTAGTGTGAAAATGTTTCAACCAATCGCGACAGAGTAAGTTGCTTTGGCGAACTATGATTGGTTGATTGTTAGTATTGTCATGTTGAGCGCGATTTGATAGCAAGTCAGCACCAAATACCATCAACACTGAACTTCTTTCATCTTTAAATACCTCATATACGTTTCATATCAACGAGTCGTATACGCAGTACGCACATGTCAACATCAATATTATTTGGACATTTGTACACCTTCACATTACCTTATTTTCAAGAGGATTTTTTAAAATCTTATATTACCGTTGGATGTAAGGAACAGGTTTACAAAGTTAGGTAGGTCAAATTCTAAATAATAGTTCTAAAATGTTAAGTATGTATCATGCTTGTATCCGACACTTCCGTATAGATTAATTTATCACTTCTACTTTCTATACATAAAACTGGGTGCCTTAACTTCCATCTACTTTATATTATAGGCCTAGAACTATTTTAACTCTATTTAATGGCGATGGGTGCCTAGCTTCCATCTACTCTAGGCCTAGGATTATTTTAAATCGATTTAATAATGCTCATTCATTACACTGAATTATTTACATTGATTAACAATTATAACAACATTAATAATTAATTAGTATACAATATCCAGTGGTAGTGTGGTATATTTGAGAATATATCAGTCCCTCGCCTTCATCCGGGTGTTTATAATAAATTATATTAAAGTCCAGTTAATTATAAGTTAGCAAAAAATAAAAAATAAAGAAAAATAAAGCACGCTAATGTTGGTGTTGAACATTGATTCTTCCAGTATAATTTATCAAACTTTTTTTAGGGTTGAATATTGATATCATCTTATATTGATATCATCTTATATTGATATCATCTAATATTGATATCATCTATTATTGATATCATCTATTATTGATATCATCTAAAGTGTACACAGTATTTCTTTATTTTATAGTGATAGTTTACTATATTTTTTTGAACTGCACTCTTCTATTTGAAATCAAATAAATTGTTTAGTTTTAGTATGATAAGAACAAACAAATAGGCCTACCGTATGCAGCGATAACCCTTTGCGACACTTTCTTATCAAACGACCAAGGGGACATTTTAGCACACGGAAAAAAAGACCGCCAGGCCCGGAACAACCCTTTGTTGGGTATGGTACTGAAGATGATTGTCCCCTTGACATTGGTTATACCGTAGGCCTACTTAACTCATCTAATCTATCGGTTTAATTTGACTGTGGTTCTCACGATGAACTAATGTTAATAGATATCAGATGTGTGATGACGGTTTAAGTCTACTAATAATCTACACATCATTACCCTAATATCAAATATGTACGGTATTCATAATAATAACAGTACAAAAATATAAAAACTGGACAGAAGAGGAAACGTTTTAATATTATTGGTACGTGTTATGGCTTTATATTAAAATAATAAACAAATTCCATATCATAATCTCCCGTTATTTTATATGGGTCCGAATGTTCGCTTTAAAAGGAATTCATATAACGAAAGCGTATTGTATATAAACCGTTATCACTTAACCTATCAAACCTATTCGTAAGCTCTTATTATTTTGTATTGATTCTATTGTAAAGATACATTTCTATTACAAAATAATATCTATACATGTTCAGAAAAAGGGAAGTAAAGTTAAAATTTATGATTTTCGACCGAATAGGAAAAGGAAACGATTAAAAATGTAGGCCTGTTATTTGCATATATAAACCTACGTTTTGTCCTTTTTACCTGATTAGAAAAAATATCGTCACTTTGCATTGGGTTATTTTTTCTATGCATCCTTACATAATGTACATTCTACCCTTTATCGTCATTATATTGAATTGTTCCGTATTATAGTAACCATGATCATACCTTATATGCTTAAAATGTTACGTTTCTTTGTTTATATGCAGGCCTACCTAAAACGTTTGTTCTATATACTAGAAAGTAATCAATTAACGTAAAACATAAACCGTTCGCATATTTCGCTTTCATATTCTTTGAAGAGGAAGGCCATTGGTATTCTGTTTAAACAGAATGTTTCACTCAATTATCTTGCTAATTTTACTAAACATGTGTCTTGTGTCTTATGGCATAAACTGTCGGTATTTGATTTACTGAACTGTTCCTGCAGTAAGAAACATCGTACCGCCATTTAATGTTCTTTCCCCAGCATCAACAAAACAGTGTAGGCCTACAATAAGAGTAGCAATGATTCACTACGATAGGCCCACATGTGTGTGTCGTGTTTAAACCCTACTTAGGCTCACTTGTGCCACACAATCAGCACTCCGCCACTATTTAAATCACCTGACAGCGCTACAACCAAACCTGCCACTACAGCAACTCATAGACCCCTATAACCACTAATACTGCTACTACACCACCATGTTAGCTACCCCGCTACTGCCGCCACTACTGCCACGTCTACAATACAACACTATAACACCACTTAGTCGACAGTAGGCCTTACATAATCTCTCATATTAATATTATACACCAGTTAATACGGCTCTACATAAATGACTACACTACTATATTCGCTACCACCATCGCCTCTGCAGAAGGTCTGCTAACATATATACTGTTACACTAAATCTAACAATTATACCCATTCGTATGAATATTAAGGTCTCCAGTTGAATAATTAAACAGATCGAAATATAAAACAAAAAACAGCATATTTTCCGCGCTTTGTTACATTTTTTGCAATATGTATAACACACTAAAACAGTGTTGCTATATTTGAACAATTTACATTATCTTTATAAATTTTGTAGGTAGTATGCACCAGGTATGTCTATCAGTTCTGGTTTAGCATCATTAATAAACCTGCTTACCATACTATCACACAGTTACTATTTGTATAATCTAACTCTCTTTAGAAGAATTAACACAAAAATAATAATTTGGCTAAAGGGGATACACATCACTTGTGTATGTCTCCGATTTTAATTGAGAAAGCCAACGTACACGGAAAAACGTCAATGATTTTATCTACAGAACCGTCTGAAAATGAATATACAAAACTATATTGAGAGAGATACAGTTATGACGGAATATATACACGATATACACGAATACAATTTAAAAATACTTTTTTCTTTACGGATCTATAGAAAATCAAGTATTATTCACATTATCAATACATATGATAGTTTAAGTCTACATTGCCGTAGAAATAGGTTACAAAATATACAGTAGTATATAATTTGAATTACATTTTTCCTTTACGGATCTATAGACGTATTACTAAACACAATGTCGACTATTCATCCGATTCTCGGATGTGTAAATTTTCTCCAGAATATTTGGAATAGGAATACAGCATTGTATACCATACCTTACTTGATACAGGTAACACATGTGATACAAATGAGATGCTGTTTTACCAAATATTCCTATGATACTATTGTAGTATGTGTAGATACAGCACTGAGAATTGGATACATTCTTTATAATAACTGATTATAGTTGATTCTTTATTTGCATTTCAGAAAAATATTTGTCACAGTTTTCCTAGTTTTTGTCTTTCTATTTTGTAAAATATGTAACGTTCTAACTAAAATGTTTCACACAAATCTAATTTTAAAAGTTGTCCTCACGATTAGGTTATTCTACCTCGATTTTTGCTTCCAACAGAGTCAAATAACATTCATAAATGCATCTAGTATAGTGTATCATTTCTAAAACAACAAAAATGACTGAGGGGTATTTTAATTATTAAATATATACAAGCGTTCGATTGCTTTAATAACTTTGCAAAAAAAACCCGTTCGAATTCTTTAATAAGGTTAACAAACTTTTTAAAAAACAAACACCCTCGATTTATTTTATAACTAACTAATATTTATATATATTATATTTATATATATTATATTTATATATATTATATATATTATATATATGTATATATATATATATATATATATATATATATATATATATATATATATATATATATATATATATATATATATATATAAGCGTTCGATTTTTTTAATAGCTTTGCAAAAAAAAAAAACCGATTGATTTCTTTGATACATTCTTTGATTATCTTAACTTTGCAAAAAAATTGATGAACCTTTAAAAGTACATTTGGCTTATGTTAAATTTGAGCACAGTTTACCAGTTTTCTTCAAATGAGATTCAAAGGAAACAATAACTCACTTTATTACAAATAAAAAGCATCATTGTAAACATTTTAAAATAGTTGTTTGACCTAAAGTAATTCAAAAGGTACCTAAACAACAATAAGAAAACAAATAAAGGCCTATTGGTTTATAGTAGTTTTTTTATTTTACGAATCAAGGACAAATACTAATCCGGGAGATTAAAAGGTTAGGCCTAAATATTAATGATAAACCGATTAAAATGTAAACAGTAAAACACTACATGAAAACTTGAAAATAATTAGAAAACAACAAACAAAGGAATACACTGTTTCATTTAGATTATTGCTTAAACCTAATTTTTTGAAAAAGAACATTGCTTTTCAAAACATTGCATTAATGGAATTCTAATACTTATAATTTAAACAATTTTTTCAAGATCAGTTAGTTTATCTGTAAGTCAGTACAGGATAATAAGAAGAATGACATTAGATGGCTAACAACCTCTAATAAGCTCTTACGTATCAATAAATCCGAAGGTTTATAGCTTTCAAGAAAAATAGGTGGAGAAATCTCCTTTATTCATGAAATTAAGCGCTGCAAAACATATGTAAATCCAATGTAACTCACTGTAGATATAATATTGAGATATTGAGAGTGAAGAAAGAAAACGTTTAAAGGACTGTTCTGCAGGATATGGAATAAATCCCCAGTGATAAAAAAGATGAGCAATAATTAAGCCAAATTTTAATTAGGACTAATCAGTGACAGAAATAATATGCCCTTAAACAAAACGTAACGTATAAATCCTGAATTAGTAATTCTAAATTATCTAAAAACGAAAATATATCTCTTGACCTAAACAAATAAAAAATAAAGTTAATTATAGGAGAATTTATTTTTATGATTAATAATAATTTGATAACGAAACTAAACAAATGAAATATATTGATTCATAACTTTAGAGTAAAGTTGGTAGTTGGACAGAACTAGTTACAGAAGGTAGGTCACTAGATACTGCCATCATAACTTTTTCAACTTGTAACTTTAAAAAAAATTATTATAATTGTTTAATTAAGCCTTTTTGTTAAGAGTTTCAGTGAGACAGGTATCCACTTGTTTCTTAAAACTTTATCTGGAAAAGGCAGGCATGTTCGGTGGTCGGAAAAACGTTAAATAAGGATCAAAAGATACTTAAGGTATATGATAACACGGCTTATTTTTGTGGGGTGGCGGGGGGGGGGGAGGTGTTATGTTTTGTGACGTGTTATCTGAATATATGTTTACGAAAGACAGATTAGGAAACTATAACTTTTCGTCAACTATAATTTCAACAACACTTAAGTCTTAAAATATGTATCAAAAGAAGTGTGAACGGAAAACAAACATAACTGTGAACGTAAACTCTGATTGCATGTCACAATTTTGCGGGGTTTTTAACTTTACCATTTAAAACTTTCGTTCCATTTTTAACCTTTTACATAAAAAACATCAATCCACATATTATTCGCATTGTATATAACACTATTATTGTATAGCGTTTAGCAAAAGTGTAGAAGTGGTATTTGTAAGTAAAGTATCTTTTAGGCATGTAGATTTTATCTCGTTCACTAAGTATTATCATTTAATCATAATTGTTGATGTGGATTGAAATATCCGATAAAATCAGAGACGCGATATAACTACTTCTGTGTGTCCGTCAATCAAGACAATTTGACATTTTGTTTTATTTATCAGCAATAATGACAAAACAAGAGGACAAAAAATGACAAATGTTAGGTAATTTCAAGATAGGTTACATTGTAATTTGTGGGATTCAAATTAATTTTATATTTAAAAAAAAAAGGTAAAGCTTGATTTCCACTAACTTCCATTGACCAATGGCGACGTGATGGACCATATGAACTATCGCTTGGTTGGTCAACTCACTTGCGTTGCGCCTATGTTGTCATTGCGTCGCGTCCAAGAAGTAGGAACCAAGCTTAAGCTTGGTTCCCACTAGAACGTAACGCAAGGACGTAAACGCAACGCAAGCGTTTTAACCAATGACAAGCGAAGTTATAGACAGTTACCAATCACAAGCGAATAAGACATCGCTTGTGATTGGTCAATAAATACACAGTAAATTACGAACGCTATGTGTAGTCAAATAATTATGATCTGAAATAAAATCATGTAGGCCTAAATGTTTAAATGGATGCCATTGTTTCCACCAGCAAGATATATTTGTGCAAGTCGATCATTTAAGAACTTTGATTGGTTGCGTGTTTTTTTTTTCGCGTCACAAAAATGTTATAGAAACATGATAAACGCATGCGCGTTAGCTAACGCTTTCTATTCGCGAGAACGAATTATCTTGGCCCGAAAAAAACAAGCTTATAATCTGCATAGAATTGTGGACTTAAATACGATGTTCTTCTCTAGAGGACATTTTAAACTGTTTTTACTTTCTGATTAGAAAGTTTTTGTTCATGACATTCGTTCATTTTTTTTACATATTTAAACAGGCGTTTTTAAAATCATTATAAATAACGAAACTTGAAGTTGCAATCAAAGTCGTTGTCAACTGTGAATTAATAATTGTGTATCTGTCGCTGTTTATTTTGAATATAACTGACAGATGAAATGTTAAATTTCTGTAATCTTTAAATAATTATCTATTTTAGTTGTAATACTATGTAACTATGACACGATTAATCAACATGTTTGTTTCCTATCGAATATCACAGCAAATTTCGATGAAATTGATAAAAAAAAGTTCAATAATGAAAATGAAACTATCTTGTTATAAGTTTCTTCGCGTCTTAATTAGCTACTTGATGTGTTCAAATTTAGTTTATTTTCAATTTAGTTGAAGTTTCTAACACTTTATCAACGACAACAACAATCTAGTTGAAACTACTTCAAGGACAAACGAATCACATGTGTTATTAAATCATTATTTTCTACAACATGTATAACATTTTATAACGTATTCGTACGAGCTAATATAAAACATTTATCGAAACTACAGTATTTATAAAATTATGTAAAAAGTCTGAAAAAACTGTTCTGAACGGTGACACGCCATATGTCGTGCAAGATACCAGAATATTACAGTTACGTTCCCAACATTAAAAGTGCATAACAATTATTTAACGAGAAAGGAATAAATTACGGTAATTTAAAAATTGTTTCGTGCAAGATAACAATTAAATAAAACCTTGTTCACGGAATAAGTCCCCAAAATAGTGCATTTTAATTCATCGAGCAGATCATAAAAAGATTAATAAGATATTTTTTATTATAAATGTTATTTTTTTATTCTTATTGTTGAGCATTTTCATCAACCTGGGACGAACTGAATTTTAAAAACCTGCTACTGTACTAAAAATTTGTGTTTATTGATCATTTATTTATTAAATAATTGTTAGGCATATTTTTATGATTGTTAGCATCGTATTTTGGTCACTCTTGTACACACTGCGGTTTCGTCCTGGTAATTTCCAAGGTGGTCTGTAACAGGCTGTGTTTCATTTTTTTCGGAACATAAACCAAACTTCAAAATGATAGTATTAACGTGTTTGATTCCTTAGATGTTTGTATTTGTGTGTATTTTATGTAACAATGCTGTTACGTCAACGATAATTGACCTTTTACGACACACATGGATTTTAATATCCCTGGATTTGGTAAGGGGTACTTAAACCAGCCTAATTCACTTAGCCGATAAGCAATCCATACTTTTCCTGAATTAGTTTAGCAATTTGTAATTATTGAAATGATAGGAAGTGAATATAAATAGTCAATATTAGATTAAAAAAAATATATCCTTAATAGTTATTTGTCTAATTTTTTTTTTTCAGTTACACTTTGTTTGTACTTGACGATACTGGACTGTGATTGGTAGAATTAGTTTGTACTTGAAATTAAGTAACTATACGCGTATGCACCCGACACACGTGGACGAACGTGTATTCACCTGACGCGGTAAGAGAGAACACGAAAGCACGCCTCTGTCAGGCGAAGGTGACTCGGTTGCCGATAACTATGGAAATGTCACATGTACCGGCTATTTCTGAGCCCACCCGGTGGATGTTAGTGAACGGACAGCCCCACGACACGCACGCGCCGCACGCACCCAGTGGGCCTTCAGTCGACAGAATGCATGTATCTTCGGGCTTAAATTTCGTAGATCCTTCATCACAGATTTTGCCGTCTGAAGAGGTAGATGTTTTCTACCCTACGTATGATGGGCCTGGAAATCACATGAGCCACACGAGCTACTACACAAACTCCGCAGCCAGAGCAATGCACAGCTACAGACCATCATCAAGTAAGTTGAAAAGCCTAAGTGTTTCTTAAATACTAATTTATTATGTAGGGCCTATAACAAAATGTTACTTATCATCGTAAAGGTCCATTTATACTAGGACGATAGCGACCAACGATAACATAGATAAATATGTATTTTTATAATATAAAACAAAACAAATTAGAAAAGTTTTCATTCTAAATTATAGTTTTAAATTTCTTTTGTTTTATGTAAGAAAATGTAAATGCATATTTATCGTCGATCGTTATGTAGTTTCTTTAGCCAGTAAGTATTGTTGGTAAATAAATACAAATTAGCAATGTGTACTAAAGAATTTGAGGTTGTCAGTTTTTCGATCGGAGAAAAGGCTTTGAGTATTAAACATGATCTTTTGTTTTCAATTATTAAACTCTGTCTACACTATCAAACTGTATGTGACAAAAAAAAGTGATGTTCCCATATAAATATACATGATGATGTCATATTATTACCATATGTGGGCACATCACTACCATATTTGGGCTCATTCCACTTTTTTTTTTTCAAACTAGTTTGACAGAGCTTTGCACTCTCGCGCTAATTTGTACTTTGCGAAAAGAAAAGTTTGAAATCAATATTCTCTCAAGAGTCCAAAGGATTATTAATTAATTTCCTTGTTAATTAGATTTACTTTAATTCGTTTTATATTTATACTTCTTACGACTTATACAACATACGCAAATGAAAAAAAACAATACGCTGAGCAAGATTCTGAACATTAATGTTCACTACACTCTGACGTGATTTGTTACGTAATTTGTTACGCAATACCACTGTATAGAGGAAGGAATGACAGACCAGTGATCGTTCAGTAATACATTTTTTTTTATTTTCAAAATTTTTTTAAAGTGTTTGTAAATTGCACTTCACTTTTTAGAGATAAGCTAAGTCGCAATGAAATTAAATATATAGGCCTTTGAGACACTCCTATTTACGGAATATACCGTACCTCTAAGGGACAAACTATTTTTAATTCAATGTATTCACATTGCTTATCTGCATATAGAAATGTCTGACAGACATAACGCGTATTTAATAAAGCTAGACTCGTATCTAGATGGCTTGCGATAGTCAGTTAGAATCTATTTTGTGATGGCTGCAGAATCAGGTGTTTAACACTCTACGACCATAACAATTATTAAAAGGACAACCCCCCTTGTTCGGTCCCGGTTCTAGGCCTATATATATACAGTATTACCAATTCCAATAAACTTCCAAAGCAGAATTACCGGATATTTGTGTAAAAATCAGTATGATAGGCCTACGATGTACTGTATACTATTGGCCTACTATTATAAGTTATTTATGTTTGTACATTTCTTTGTTTATATAAATAAGGCTATTGTGTATGTTAGCCAATGTTATACAGTCTTCGATAAATGCGTTGTTAGTAGTAGCGTTAGTACATGTAAATCATTTTAAGTTTCATTTTAATAATCGAACACTAATGCTATTAAGATTTTAATCAAAGTGAACGTTCTTTCAATTGGCGAATGGACAAGTTTCGTTTGTTAACAGTAACTTAACAAACGCCCGGGGGCGCTGTAGCAAATCCTAAAATTAAATATATTAATATCCAAATAAAAAGAACAAAACACGTGCTGTAAACTATTGCAAAGTCTAAGCAATTCATTTAATATTTAAAATGATAATTTTAATTAAGTTCAAAGGTATAGTAATTATATTGAAAAATAAAATAATAAATAATAAATAAAAATAACTTGATAGGCCTATATTGAAATTTAAGATAAAAATATCTAATCTTTTTATCTAATAATTTCAAAAGCATTGAGAAGATATTAATAACAATTAAAAAATATAACGTCACGAAACAATAGATATTATTATACAATTGAAATATAAAAAAGCATATACACGGGAAACCAAACTAACGAGAGAAAATCTTGTGATTTTAAAAATCTCTGGCCTTAAAAAGATTGGTTCCAACTTGGACGCAACGCAATGACGTAGGCGCAACGTAAAAGTGATTTGACCAATCACGAAGCAATGGATCATCCAAACTGTTGTTTGTGATTGATCAACATTTGCGTTGCGCGTACGACGTCATTGGACATAAGTGGTACCATTATCTACAACATAGTCAGCTTTTTTACAATAAGAAATTGGTACTAGTTTGTGTTTACTATTATTATAAGCAACATTTTGATAAAGCAGTCATGCTATTCGATATTAGAGATTTAATTACATTCGATGTTAGTCCTCACCTTGAAATTAACATACATGTGTTTCATTTTAAAACCAGTTTGCTAAATGGCAGAAGACACCTGTATAATTAGCAGACGTGTGGGACGCATTGATAATTAGGTCATCATAGTTCTACTAAAAATACCTCGAAAGATCTAGGGTTAAAACATGGGCAGCTTTATCAGTAGTAATACATAACCCTATATTGTTCACTGATATAAATTATTCTAACTTGACCCTCTTGACCCTTATGACCCTGGGTAAATGAAATAATTTAATTCAATATATTTAAAAAACTACCAAATCTATTCAATGTATTATTTAGGCCTACATTTACAATTATCAATATTTCTTGGTTGTTTTATAAACGTGGTATTAGAAAAAGATAAATCAGAAAAGATAAATAACAAATGTACCGAAAAAACATGATAGATGGAGTGATAAAGTATTTATTTATTTAAAAATTATAATATAATTATCTGTAATATTATTACAGAAAATATGATATTTAAAAAACTACCAAATCTATTCAATTTATTATTTACAAATTCAATTTTTATTGTTGTTTTGGTAAACGTGGTATATCAAAAAAGATAAATGAAAAAAGAGAAATAAGAAATGTACCGAAAACACATGCAGATAGATGGAGTGATAAAGAATCATGGATTTATTTATTTGTGATACCGGTACAACACAAGTTTCAAATGTTAAAAAATGTCTACGAAATATTTTTACAAAAGTTGACATGTTTAACATGTAAACATAAACTTTGTTTGTTTATACAATATTTTATATTGATTTTGAAAAAGAATCATTACAAAACGATTATCTGATTTTATCGTTGATAATATCATAATTGAGCATTTAATAATTATAAATAAATGACCATAACATTTAAAAAAATGAGAAGGCTTAGTTTGATTTATTGCTTAATTAAATAAAACATTGTTATCTGATGCTAACCGTTGATAATAATATGCTTACGTTTTCCATGATTTACATTAAATACCAATACGTGGAAACGGAAAAATAAAACGATTAAAACAAAAGAAAATTGAACAAAATACCACCACGGGTCGTAAATAACACGTTATAAACTGATTGCAACGATGGGAATTCTGTGTTTTTAAGCAGATAATTTGGTTTAGAAAAAAACACAATATCAATTTGGGAATATCCGTTTTTCTATAATGTCATTATAACATAATTTATGACGTTTCCAATTGGCTAGACATAGTGCTAACACCTGCTATCCAGTTCAGTATAACAGTGAATGAAATAGCTGTATTTCCTAACAAAAATGTTTTAAGTCAACGACCAATTATTACTATAGATTTCATTGATTATGATGATAATTTCTTACAATGGGTGGGAAATTCGAAACCACACAATATAAAATAACAATGGTTACATGAACAATAATAAAACACAGAACATTCATTCATATTTATGTATTCACACAATAAAAAATAAATTTTATACAGTATAAAACTTTTAAAAAAGCGGGCGTGGGGAGATTAATTTAATGAAATTAATACATTAAAAATAAAATAATTATTATAGGAATTGTGTTTGGAAAATACAAGTGGGTCCAACATTGTAAAATGCTAAACATTAAAAATTATATTTTTTAATTATTAGTAAAAAAATAAAAATATTAAACATCATTTCATTTGAACTACTTTAAAGTTATTTATTTGCTGTTAATTAAAAATATTTTATTTTACAGATTTTTATCTACAAAATTTAAGTTTAAAAATATAAATTATTTTCGAAATTTTTATTTTGATTATCAATATTTTATTAATATAATATCTTAAATAACGATCAGTTTTGCTTATGTTATCATCGAAAACTCTTCTATCATTTCGGATTAGTACGACTGTTTTTAGAACTCTTCGCGTCTGTACAGTGTAAGATAGCCTATGTGTTTCCTTACAGATAAGTGGATTCCCTTGTCTCTGTATGTCGATCTCTTGTTCGCTAGTTTTTTTCATATAAAAGGCATCGAAGAGTCAAAAACGGATATTCTTATGTGCACAAGTTATAGCTGTCAAGCTATGTGCGCTTTGAACTTTATAGGAAAATTGGAGTTCCTTTCCTGTGTGTTGCAGTGATCGTATAAATAGGACGGGCACAGTAAGTGGCTTATTTAGTAGAAGCCTTGGCTCAGTGGCCACACGTCCGTTGTTTTATTAGTTTTAACCTGCTGTAACCGTAGCTTCGTTATTTTTTTCTTGTTTCTCAGTGCGTGGAGGAAGTCAAGTCTGTAGGCCACCGCATTTTCACGCTGCACCGATTCAGTGGTTAGAAAGCAGTAAGTCGCTGCACTCGGTTCAAAGTTCTGCTCACAGTGCATGGTGTTCGAGTCCGTTCAGCAAACCAACGCACCATCCAAGACCCGCATGTTCCTACCAACCGTCCAGCATTACCTCTAGCAACCACTCAAACGGCCATCATCCTTTCAACTATCCACCTACACCGCCTAAGGAAAACACCCCTGACCCTGTTGTTGGTACGGCGGTGGTGACCACCCCAACTTCAGACTACAATTCATCGTCTGAAGATAAACTAAGCTCAAAGTCAATCATTGGAAATTCTGCGATGAACATGTCAATATCAGGCGCGGAGAGCCCGTACAGCCAGGCCCACCCTTTATCGTCTTACCCCACGTGCCCAACGTATGTACCCACGACGGACTTCGCTTGCAATGGAACAACCCTTGGGTTTCACCCTAGTGTGTTCTCAAATCGAAGTAGTTTAACCACTACTACACGACCACGAACCAAAAGTCGATCAAGCTCAGGTAAGTCTAGCAATTTTCCGTTTTTTTTTCTTGAACTTTGAAAATCTTTTATACTGACCTGCTGCTAAATAAGACAAACCAAATAGTTAATAGTTTAATTTTGAGTCAATAAAAGTATGTACGTTGTAACAAATTACATCCCGGTGGAATACACTGCGTATACCGATACAGCTAGTTTGATGTTCATTGATATACCGGGAAATAAACGAAGCATTTTAACAGGAAGATTCAAACTCAAACGATACACCTGTTGTTCAGACTGTTATTGTGAAACTAAAAATTAATAATTCTTAGTATACCTAATCACAAAGACAATAATAACTTTCGTGTTGATAAATCATGTATAAAAAGGTATTGAACGACGAGTTGATAACCCAAATGCATTCAAACAGTGGTTCCTCTAATAATTAGTTTTACTTAAATGTCGAACAATACAGTAGGATATACATGATACAGTATTTTGAATATCGTTTACACACGTACAAAATAACGGCACATCTTTTGTACGCGCGCGTACAATCAATGATAATAATGATACACGCTGTACGCACTCTTCAGAAGTGACATGTGTACCTTAACAATTTTAAGGTGAACGAGTTAACATAACCGTTACATATCTATGTTGTACGTGCGCGTACAAACAAAGATGATAATAACACACGCTGTACGCGCGCGTACAAACAATGATGATAATGACACACGCAGTACGCACTCGTCAAACGACGTGTGTCACTGAAAAATTCCAAGGTAAATGAGTTAACATCGTTTCGGATGTTTAGCCTAGCGTTAAATTGTATTAAATTGCTAACTTGTAATAATTTCATAATAATTATTGCAATAATCGTTGTTGAACAAGACGCATGGGTAATCTATTTTTAGTCTACGATGTTCAAAATGTATCTCATGGGGGATAATAATAATCTTAAACGTATTTTGCGATATTATCTTATAAATTCAAATCCTTGTTTTGGGGTCAATGAATTACAAGGATAAAATAAGGAATATCCATAATTACACTTCGAAACAAAAATATTAAAACAAGAAAAAGTGTGGGCATATTTTTTAAAGGAGGAACCTTTGGCTTTTATGTTTAATGTATTAATTATGAAATTTAAACATTGAGTAATTTACATTTTTAAAGTTTATTCTTAACTTTTTCACATATTATGCTTCTCAGAATGCAATGTGTACCTTATCAAGGTTATCGGGTAAATTAGTTGATTAACTAACCTGAAAATCTAATTAACTTCTTTTAGTAGGCCTAAGAGCAAGAACATTTCAAAAATCTGCTGCGGATTTTACACACAACCCTATTAGCTATATGATATCGTACAAAATATGTACCTCAACAATTATTGTATAGAAAGTTATATTTAGATTAATCCTTTTGTGTCAAAACTTCAGATATTATTCGTGATAAAAGTTTAAGGCCTAAGTGCATCGACATTATGAAGGCCCCGGTAAAAAGCAATACTTCCCCGAGACTGAGCTTTTGAAATTTGCGTCGCTGGGTCAAAGCAACACAGCCTAAGGGTATTTAAGATTTTACACAGCTGCTTCCGTGTTCTTTGCAAGTCTAACCCAGGCTGTGTACTCCCCAATGAACACGACAGTATACGCAACATCGCGACAGGATCCCCTCTATCCTAGAAGCCTTCTTCAGTGAACGTGATCACTCACTCATCGTCTATTATTTACAGTTTTTATCGTCTTAAACATGAGCTCTACAATCGCCTTGAAACGTGTAATATTGAAAAGTAAATTAGAAGGTTGATTTGTTAAAAACCCTATGACTTCTGTTATAGAAGATAGTGTGTTTTTTTTGTTATGTAGGTCTGGAAAAACGTGTAAGAAAATTATCAAATTTTATTTAAGCTAATTGCATTCGATTAGTTAGGCAATAGTTTGATATACTTTAAATAAAGATAAGAAAGATAATGTTAAATTAAAAAAAAAATCGTACACTGCACTCATTATACACTGGTAAAAATATAAACATATTGATGTTATCGGTAAATCATGAGGCCAATAATAATAGGTCTAAGAATTATACGAATTCACTCATAATAGAGTGTCTAGATTGAGGTGTTTAGGATGGACCATTATGGTACCTTTTGGATCGTTATCATCGCACCACACAATACCACGTTAGGTCATCTTTACCACACTGGCTGCTCACCAGTCATTATTTCTATAGTAGCAACATTGCCATTATTATATCTCTCGAACCTTTTCACCGTCAACCATTAACGTAAGACACCCTACGCTATGGTACTGAAACAATTAAGTCGTATATTCAAACAGTATTAGTATACCTGTGCGCCTTTTACACAGTGTTGCTCAATATAATGTAGTACGGTATCACAACCGGGTTGTAAGCATACCGGTACAGTGCGTAGTAGGAAAAAACGGACATGACAAAATGTGATCCTAAATGAACCTAGGAAAGATATAGGTTCGTAGCCTACTGTACTAAATGTTTTTCATTCATTACATACATTACCGTTGTGTAACTTTCACGCACATACACAAAGAAGGTGTACTTCAATTTAGATTATCGAGTTTTAGAACGATGTGGATGAATCTAATAATAAAATCAATTAATGTTAACAAGAGGCACACCGTCCTAACTAATGACATTATAACATTATTATTGTTCAATTGAATAGGATAATATAATGTTCTATATAGGAATATAGATAGGCCTACTATGATTCGGTGACATAACGTCTGGTAAAATATTGAATTTGATAAGCTCAATTTCATCGGAGGGCAATGTTTTCGCAACTATACATCGGTTAAAACCACCACATTGGAGTCCAGGGTATTGTAACCGTGGGATAAAATAAGTCAGAGAAGACATTAACGGGGCTTTGATGAGAATTTAACGCTAAGTTGAATCGACTGTATCCAAACACGGGGAAATGTTGGCTAAACACGCCGTGAACTTGCAGTTTTAACCGTTGGCTGATCGACAAATGATCCCGATCATTTGGTCTTAATCAAAATGCCGGAGACAGAACGACGACGCAAGTCTTATAATTTGGGTGTCATCATCTTCAACAGGTTAGCCTCCCGAGAGACAAAAATAGCTTAATGTGTCGAGTAATTAATATTTTTGACAAATTAGTACACGCCTTTGGCAGTGTGGTTAATTCGTTCACAAAAAGAAACCCTTTTCTCTGCATTTTTATTTTCATGGGAGTTGAGTAAAAGGCGATTTCAGATAGCACGTGTTCGGTTTCCCATTTGAACGTCTGTCTATTTCGCGCATTTCAAAAGTAGCGCGTGTTGCGTGCATGAATGTTGTAGGTGTTACGCGCATTGATTGCTAGTAATTTCCTTGCAGGTGTTATGTATGCGCAGTGGTTTTTGCGCAACTCTTGCTTCATCAATACATTTATGTAAGAGAGAAAACTTTGTATATCTTCAGAATAACTCTTAGAAAGAACAACCGCTAACGTAAACAAGTTGATTTATGTCTAGACATTTTCGTCCCGCATGTATTTTAGAAATTCATATTATACGAAAATCAATGCAGATAAAGATACACAGTCCTAAAGATTAAGTCTTATTGGCTAAAAAATACAAATCAAAGTTAACCATTTAATATCACAGACATGTAGCATTTAAACGGTATGCAAATTTTTAAATAACTCCCTTGAGCAAACGTACGTTTATACAAAAAGCAATTACAGATATGACTGACCAATTGTGTTCATGATTGATAGTAAATACAAATAACAACAATAAAGTACATAAGAAAACAAATAAAATGTTAACCATATCAAAGTATGTCTCTAGTTTTTATGGGCTGCCTTTTACAAGCTTCGCTTTTTTTGGAATGTTGCCCCTCTTATTTTAATCATATTTACTGTTAATTTTTATATTCTAAGAAAAAGATGAGAAATAAATGTTACTTTGATTGATTGATTGATTGATTGATTGCAATACAATTATGTATTTTTGATTTTGTAATACTGTATTGGATTTACTTTAACCTACAAGGGGAAGGGGAATCCGGGGGGGGGGGGGAGGTTGTGGACTGATTATATTTTGTTTTATTGATTTTTATATATTTTATAGTTGAAATCTACTTACTAGATTTTAAACAATACAAAACGAATAAGTATTTATATGTTTAATTCATAGTTTTATGAATTCTTTATTGTTTTTATTTAGAAGGTCGGGAGTGTGTTAACTGTGGTGCAACGTCTACACCTCTATGGCGAAGGGACGGTAATGGTCACTACCTGTGCAACGCTTGCGGATTATACCACAAAATGAACGGTCAAAATAGACCCTTAATAAAACCCAAAAGAAGATTGGTACGTACCAAAATCATTATTTTTAATTCATTTCATAGAATTTTCCACGCCTGAATAATTTTGATCATCATTGTTATTGATGATACCATCTTCATTAACATCATCATCGTCATTGATGACGTCATCCTCAACATCACCTTCATTATCACATTCAATCCACCATTCTAATAGTTTATTATCAACTCGCTGTCGTTGTGTTGTCATTCCATCAACGACAATCATTGCTTTATAACTATTGTAAATCATTTGAATGTAAGTTTAAACATTTTAAATTGCAAATTAGGTCCTGTCCCAATCAACTACCGTATCGTTATAATATGACGTCATAACATTCATCATAAGCACAAATTCCCGGAAGCATAAGAAAAGTTACCGTACATTTAAACAAACAAACAAACCGTTTTCCGTTCCATGGGACGGAACGGAAAACGGCGCCGTTCATCTTTTACGGTTTTTCATTATTTAGCAAAATGGCACCATCTTCTGTTACGTGAAACGGAAAAAGTTTACATTTCATTTATTTTTAATGATTTTATTTAATTTTATTTTACCATTTACACAACTATTCAGCATTTAAAGCATATATTTAAAATTAAAACTTTCGTATAGACATAAAACAACGAAGTACACATTATAACATGAACATGTTACTGATAATCGAACGTTCAGCAGATAGGAACACTGCACCCGCTCCTTCCTAATCTATCTCACTCATCACTTCGCTTTCATTTTTAAATTAATTTGTCTTAGATGAAGTTTAATCTACGTTATTAATAATTCAGAAGAGTGTACGATGTTATCTTGAACTTCATATGGGCAACGGTGTAATGATTTAATTAAATTAGGCAGCGCGTAAACCACCGAAATGCCAGAAAATGACCCAAATCTAGTAGCTGTTTCGTATCCGCAGCTTGCATATTTCCTTTAATTTCTTTAAGATTAAAGACTAAAAAGATGGCTAATTATGAGGTTATTAATGCAATAGTAATTAATTTTACAATATTGCAATGATTAATGTTCGGGATAGCTTTCGTTATCACAACATCACGAATTGATTATAACGCATTCGCTATGCATGTCGTATCATTCGTTATTAGTGCTAGAGTATCTGAATACATATGGTATCATCATTAATGAGTTTTATTAAAGTATCTGTTCAAAATTAACGATAAATTTCCTATTATACAACATTCTTGCTAGAGTCTACTAAAGAGCAGAACATTTAAAATCATTAGTTTGCAGTTAATTACTAAGCCATACATTTTAATTTATGAAAATTAAATCAGATCAAGGTGATGAGTTCACATAATCTCTGGTAAGGTCTTTGGAGTTTCATAGTTTACGGTAATGAATAAACTTACTGACGTCATCAATCTTTAATCGCACTAAATACACGCTTCTGACAACCTGGTCCTACATATAAATTACACTACACCTGTTGCATGTGGGCCTATTTGTGTACAGTACTGTACATTTTTTTTAGCAAATGGCTTTCTATAAATTAAGATCTTCGTATATATAAATAACGAGATAAATAATTCTACTAAATCTAAATGTATTGAGTTTTTATTGGTTTTGTTCGCAAGAGTTTGTTTTCGTTACCCGTTTCAGCAGGTATATTACCCGTTCTATTTTTATCTCGTAACAAAAGAAATGCCTTTGTTAAACGGTCGTCGTATATCGTCATTAGAAGATCCGTAATCTGTAAAACGCATTACTACTAAATTCCTGGGGGTAACCAATTGACCCTAACATCGGAATTCGCTTAACACCATAAATTATAAGTGTTTTTATTAGCTCGAGTAATTGAAGTCGCGAGTCAGTTCGAACAGAAAGGATGTTCGTGCAATGTTTGATGGGAGTTTCCGGTGTTTTCGCTAACGGACCCGAATCACATCCTGGAGTAATCTCTCTTGTTTAGGCCAAGGGGCTGCATCAAGCACGTTCGAAACCTTGAAAACAAGGTAGAGTATATCACATTTTCTTGCCTTATGTTATCAGTCCCATGCAGACGACCATTGACAAAAAGAACGTAAACAAAATGACATCCAATGTTTACTAAACTTCTAAAAATAGTTGCATGGAATTAATGTACTTAAAATGTTAATACATTAAAATGTCTTCAGAAAATAAACAGACGACCATAGGATCTTATGTAGGCCTACGTCTTCTTTGTTACACCTGTTGATTGACCCATGGCTAACAGTGGTTCATCTATAGTCCAGCTTAAAATGACTGTTGAGAGATGTATACTTATAAACACCGTGGGCCTACGCGGTTCTTCTTTCAACAAAAGGTGTTCACAGACTTCGATTCAATGATTTACGTGCAGCACGTGGCCGCCATTAGAACAACTTGTAAACATATTCATACGCGTGGAGTGTGTAGTTTGGCGTGCTGCCATTAGATTTATGCAGACATTATTCTGCAATTGTTATGGCAGGTTTAACGATCTCATGTCAAAGTTCAAGGGCCCTGGTTATATAAAAACCTAAATATCAAAAATGTAATTAGGTATATAGGGCTATATTTCAACCTTTATATTTTAAATAAACGATCAAAAATTGTATGACGTTTTAGGTCATAACAAAACGTTTTAGGAGTTTTTGAATCGGTAGGACACTTTAACTAATAATATATTATACCCGGATCTTCTATATACTTCAATCACGAAGATCGTTCAAGTAATATAGATTCCTACTATTAAAGCTAAACTACTACGATGATACCGAGTATACCAATCTAATAATAACATTTCATTATTTAAAACATTTTTTTTTTAAAAAACCATATTTAATGAGGGTGATCCATCCAGCTATTGCTGATCATTAAGGTAACAGTGATAGTATCATGGTGTAGGCCTATAACGTATATAATTTACACCATCAATTGTATGTGCCTATCAGTGGGAACCCCCCTTGTTCTTCCTAACCTATCTATATCAGTAGGCCTAATAAATATATGCATATAAACTATACACTGAAATATGCCATTTCTGCAAGGATCTGTCAATTACAAATGGAAATTACTACTACTACTGCAATTGATCAAAATCATTTTCGGATTTCTAGATGGATAACACATGTATATAAAATATACAAATTGAATAAATCGGTTTTGATAATTTGAGGCTCAGTTTCCGCGCTTTGTCCTAGCCTATATAAAACGGATACATCTTTCTCTTTAAAATTCCTTCTACCGACTTGATTTGTTTGTATTAACTGGTTTTCGTTTCCTCTTTGTGGTTCTATAAAAAGAGACTCGTGTTTATAGTTATTTTCCTGTTTGACGAGCCCAACAATTCAGTGTAATTGTGTAAACAAATGACTATGGAGGATTTCCTTTACAGAATTAATAATATAAATTGTCGTCATAAATTTAGAAAGTCTCATTTGTTTTTAGCTGTTTAAAATAAAGATATTAACTGAATTTCATTATAAAATGAATATATTGATAACTGATTGTAAAGGCTTTCCTTTCTGAAATTAATAATATAATAATGTCTTCACAAATTAAAATGTTTCAATTATTATTAGCTGTTTAACAGAAATATAATTATTCGAATTATTATTATTAAATAATATAATACAACTATAATGAAGATAACGATTGTGTGTAACCCGATTCTCATTTTGTATCTTAAAATATGACAATATTTAGCCAGTATCCTCAATACAGCATTACATATGCATCATGTGACACCTGTATCATGGAAGGTTAGTTTAAGTGTTAGATAGAGACTATGATACACTGTGTCACATATGAAACACATAAGATGCTGTATCAAGTAATTTGCCTATGATATAACTTGACAAATTTATAATCTTCTGTAAGTGTTGTGTTGTGTTGAACAATGTAAATAAAAGTGGGATAATCTCACAAACTCTCTCACAACTGTGTGATGATAAATTCATACCATTACCTTTATACGTGTTATCCGATATGTTGTCTATGGTAACTCATTAATATACATATTTTTAATAGGCCTACAATTTAATCGATTATTTCCGGTCCTATACACGAATTACAACTTAATTGTCATAATAGTTTCTTGTTGATATTAGGAGATTAAACGATAACGTTATAATGACAGACAATGTTTATCTTTCTGACTACAATTTAGTCTATAAGTGGAAGTTATTTGAACTTACAATTTAGTCTTTTTTTGGGTAAAACCATGTGTGAACACATTTCTAGACATTATTCTGAAGAATTTACTAGTGTGGACACAATTCAGTAGATTAATATTACAACGATTTAGTCCTTTTTTTTGTAAAATCATGTGTGAACACATATTTAGACATTATCCTGAAGAATTTACCGGTGTGGACACAATTTAGTAGATTGAGATTATTGTAATGTTACTCGTTCGTATGTTCTGCCTGATACGTTATGTAAGAGTAGTCCTAAATGCCACAAAACCTAACGCTATTAACATTAAATACATTACATGGAATTACAAATCATTTGATGTCTGCTGCTACAAATAACATCAAATTACAACACAAACTTCAACTCTAAAAATTGATGTGTAATCGTTACATTTTTATGTATTTCTTATTTTTTTACAGTCTGCAGCAAAAAGGGCGGGAACATCATGCGCTAATTGTCAGGCAACAACAACGACTTTATGGAGAAGAAACCCCAGTGGAGATCCTGTTTGTAATGCCTGTGGCCTTTACTACAAACTTCATGGGGTGAGTTTTTTTTGTCTTTATTTTCATAAGAATGAATTAGCAGACCACAAATTAATGGTTAAAACATATTTTTGGATCAAAGTTCAAAGGTAATTTCCGGTTACAGGTCATTTTGTGGTTTTCCATGAGCATACAGGTACCTGGACAAATCTGGGACGAGCTGTGAACAATGTAAAAGGAATGAGTTATAGTTTTGGGAAAATCATTAACTGATAATTATTGTGCGTAAATTGACCAAAAAAAAAAGAATGGTACGAATACTAGAAGATACTTTGAAACTTGTTCTTCCTATGTGATTTTTTCTTGAAATATTAAGATGGTAAAAATGGAATTTGCATGTGGTGGGGCTAATGTAATTTGCATAAACTGTTCATCAATAAAAAACAGTAAAAAGCAGTATTTCGGAAATGTTTTGTCAATAAATTAAAAGAATAACGAAATGCTTTTCTCCATGTCCTGACTAATTATTATTAGGGACATTATATCTTTAGGAAAAACAATAATAGGCTTATATTGTTCTCGTAAGCATTATAGATAATAAATTATAGTGAATATAGAGATATTACAGTTCACTATAATATCTCGATGTTGTTAAGTAACAAACGGACATTCGCTGGGTTTCGAGACCAGTATTTCTACCCTATAAAACGTCTAAACATTTAAACCATACATTTATAATAATAATTGATGTAGGCCTATACTCCCACAGGGGATAAGTATTGCCTATAGCTACCGTTTTATAATCATGCATAGAAATGCTGAAAAGTTCGAGAAAAGTTTATTTTTATACACAAATATCTATACTTTAAAGTTTCCAACAAAAGTAACGATTTATATTCGATTCAGAATATATTCCTATAGCAATTTTAAAATTCTGCCAAATAGGCTTATAATCATGATAATAAAACTATCATAATACATGCAATAGTTAGTATATTTATATTATTTACGTTAAATATTAGTAATAACTCAAACATTTATATGTTTATGGCTAGATTCTGATTCGTCATTGACATTGAATGGTATTAGCTTACGCGCCTCTAGCTAGCAGACTACAGTTGTATACACGGAGGCGCCAAAATAAATATTCTTTTAAGGAAATACCAAAGATTTTTTAAATAGAGGTAAATAGGATTACGATGTTATACAGTTAACTCTATAATTTGGTTAAATACAAGCACAATAGGCCAATAACAATGGCGGTAACTTCAAAGGCACATTTGTACTTTTTTGGGACTATTTTTGTTAACTTTGCGCGTGCGTAGGAACGTTTGTGAAAGATTGACAAAATATGATAAATTTCTTTTACCATTAATATCATAACTTTTTTTAATTACTAAATTTTGTACATTGTAAGAAAATAAATCATTAAAAATAGTATTATTCGTATTTCTATTCTATAAAAAGTTAATTCAGCTATTTACGACGTAAATCTGTACATGGTATTGTAAATAATTTCTCTCATTTCCAGATCTAGCAAAAATAACATTTTTTTAAATATAAATTAACCGTAATTCTTAGAAATTAATGAAAATTGTACACTCGGATATAATAAGATATTAAGATAAGTGGCTACATTTTAGGAGTTCGTTGCAGATGAGATATCAATCGTTAAGGCACCTATCAAAAAGCTAACCGTTTAGATACTAGTAATTAGGCTAGATTTGGAAACTCGTGCCCAAAATAACGAACATATCGTCGTTGTCGGATTTCCCATACGCTAATAAACCACGTCACACGTTATCGTTTATGTCTAAAACTCTCTCGAGTTTTCGTTAGTTAGAACCCTCATTAAATTTACTTAATTTATCTGTCAAGTTCTCATATGGTGATGACGTCAAAAGCTAGGCCTGCGTCTTGTACATGCGCGTCGTGCCAGGAAATATTTCAGGCCGTGCTGCCTTATCTCCGCGTATCAAGCTTCCCTTTTGAATTAGTACTCTCCTTGCGTATAGTGCCTGTTTCCTGTTGTGGTCCTAATACATGCAAATTAGCTCAACCCACATTAACCAATAACCGTCGCGTATTTCAGACGAACACATCCACGCGACTTCAATTAATAATAATGAACTTCTAGTGTTAATTTTCACCGAGATAAGACTAAAAATGAAATTAACAATTTCGTTTTATAGTCTATTGCTTGATACTACTCAATCCTGTTCGACGAAGTAGAATATATATATATATATATATATATATATATATATATATATATATATATATATATATATATATATATATATATATATATATATATATATATATATATGGTTAGGACATCTGCATATCAAGCAGGCGGTACGAGTTCGAGTCTCGGTTGGGGCGACTTTTTCTCATTCTCACAGATTTCCTCATCTTTATCGTTTCAAATTAATTAATTAAATTTCAGTATATCACCGGGCGGTTTAGAATTAATGTTCTTTGCCTGATTTGTATATATATATATATATATATATATATATATTTTTTTAATGAAAAGAAAAGAAAAATTCTGGTTTGAAATGCTGTTAACATATTTTGATTACATCATATATGCTTTATATTTTATTAGACCGGAAAACTTAATTATCCAATCATAGGTTGTTAATTATAAACATTATTGTCACACCTTCGAGTGGTATTCCATTTCCTTAATATAGGGTCTAGACAATTGGTGTATCTTGTCAGAAGAGTGAATACGCTACGAATAAAATAGGCAAAACTTAATATATACTACTGGTGACCCGCGTTGTGGGCCTACATTCTTACTTTGTTTGATACAATGAACTTCTTAGTATACATATAAGGATTGAAAAAAATGTATGAATAATATTAAGCCTACATTTAGTAGCTGTAAACGAGAACTATCAACAAGCAGTGTCAACTGCTACTGTTCTAGTCGATAATCGCGTCTGGATAAGTAGAGACTAATCCCATGGGTGTTCAGTCTAAATTGATATTGGCATGTTCAGTTTTTAGCATATATTTTGCCTCAATTCTGTTGTTTGTGATACAGTTCTGTTTTGTTTAAAGTTTCATCCGTTTAAAACACTAACAGACACTGAGTTTTCAAAAGCTCAATAATATTTTGTTTTGGGGGGTATGGCGCGCCTAACTACCATTTATTCTAAAAATAAATATTTTAATAGATATATCTGGTAATTATCAACTAAGAAAATCCAAAAGAAAAGTTTAATTGAAAAAAATCTACTGATCGATGTTTTTTTTTGTTAAAACGAAATTTGACTATAATTCTCAATGATACTGAAAGAATTACATTTGTGTAAGAAAAAGTACAAAATGAAACACAATTAAAATGGAAACATTCGCATCGGATTAGTTTAGCATGAACAAATAAGTTAAACAAAATATATAATGATTCATTAAATAGATTCTATTCAAATTATTTTGAATTGATTGATTTAGTTAAATTCAGTGCTAGTAATACTTCCAAGGGATTTGACCTCCAGTTTTTAATTTTGTGTTAAATGAAATTAGTTTCAAGTAGGTTTTTTCTCTGAGCACTTCCATACTTGAGGCTAATTTATATTACACGAAATTGACATGGAAGGTTAGTTAGTAACGCGTTTACACAGTGGAAGTTTGCGTTTTAAACGGTGGAATTTTGCGTTTTAAACGCGTGAAATGAACTCGACAAATTAAGACGTGTTTATTTATTACGATATTTTATTCTTTTCAGGTAAACCGTCCATTAACGATGAAGAAGGATGGAATACAGACAAGAAACAGAAAACTTTCCTCAAAGTCAAAGAAAAACAAAAATAAAATGCCAGAAGAACTAAAATTCCCGAGTTTTATCGATCAACCGAACCACTACGGCACGACGATGCATCACGTACCCGACTACGGTATGGGAGGCCCAGGAGGTCAAATTCACCATCACACACATCCATCGATGGCCTACTCATCACCATCACTTTGTAACAGCCTTTATCAATCACCGCCCAGTCATCATATGTCTGTTCCAAGCAGTTTATCCCTGTCATCAAATACGAATATGGTTGGAGCTATGGCCTAACTTGCAGGGCCTAGAAGTTATAGGCTTACATGCGGTACGGTAGAAAGAGCGTCAAACGCTTGACAGTACAGTAAAGCTAAAACGTGTGATATTTTAAAACAGTAACATTTACGGTGCTAAGACGTCACGGGAAAATTGAAATCATTATGAGATGACCTTTTGACATTTCCGTTAATGAAGAATTGAAATTGAGCGAATAAATGAAAATAAATGGACTCCACAAAACAATGCTTTTCAGCATTCTTCAGAGCCGACTACTTTATAGCTTACAGTATACAATATTGAACAAAAAATAACCTTAAAGTGTATGTACATAGTTTAAATATTCGGAGCAGTTTGCTTTCAGGAAGAAAATTAATTTGTATGTTTTGTATGAGCAAGAAATTAGTTTAAGTAATTAAGGCTAGTTGACATTTTATATTAATATTTTTACCTGCCAGTTGACCGGAGGAATGCTTCGGAAAGTTTCGGAATGTTTCGGAATGATGTGAATCATAGCTTCCATCAATGTTGTAAATTTAAATATTTATGTTCTGTAACCGTAAAAAGGTTTAAAGATAATTAACAAGGACTCTTTGATCCACGAATTGAAATTGAACTTTAACCTTATTTTCTAATGCACGCGCGCGTAGTGAGCATGCTTGACCAACTTTGTATTTACGCTGTCCGCATTGACGGACAGAATGGGAAACTTATCAAAATATTGAATTAATTGAAATTCGTGGATTAAAGTTTCCTAGCAAGTATACCTATAATTGGTTTACAAGAAAGTATTAAAAAGCTGGACTTTAAAAAAAAAGTATAAGTGTTATACTTATATGGACAATAACTTTCTGGATAATTTTTAGGCTACGGTTTGTACATTTTTAACAATAGGTGTTGGTTGGAATAAGAGTCACAAAATTGGTGCAATATTTGTGTTCAAGTTGATAAAAAAAAAATTATCAAACAGTTTGAATGAACTTGACATAATTATTTCTGAACAATCCGCGAAATCTTCCCTAATGAATCCTCTAGAATCAATCTAATTTGTTCCACAATTATAAAAAGAAAAATCCAGTTTGCAAAATTTGAAATTAATTAAAAAAATTTTCTTGCGTCCCTAATTTTTACTTTGCCATCACCTTTACATTGTTACAATTACCAGAATAAATGTTTCTTTCTTATTTAAAGTTAGCAAACACACTGCTGTAGTTATTCTATCAACAAGACATAGGCCTATTATAAGAGTATTATCCAATGAAATGCATCCTATTATTCGTCCGTTATAACCTTATAATCTTGAAAAATGTCGTATTCTTTTTCTATGCCTAAATGCTAAATTACACTAGTAATGTTAAAAGTGGAAATTGTGCGTGTGTATCCCTTTAAAATAACTTGTGTTTACTTTGTGAATTATATTGATGAATGAAATTGTCGTGTTCAACAAAACTTAGTAAATACACATTAATACACGGTGTGAGACAAACAATGTTGTCCATTTAACCTTTATTGTTCATTTTTGCCTGGAAATTACAATTTCTATTAAGGGAACACCTTCGGGACCCAAACAAGTGTCCCCTGGATAGGTGTTAAAACATTACTTCTATTTCGGGAGAAAGTGTTCTCTGAATAGATTTTCCAAAAAGAGGTTTGCCGTATTAAAATACATAATTTAACTTCGTCACTGAAGTGTTTAGGATCAGCGTTATTTCAGAGATAATTTTGCCCGGATACAAATATTTTGTTTCTTACTGGTACCATCATAATCTTATTATGTTCCAATTATTATTATATTTTCTCTTTACAAACAAAACTTAAGAAACATTGATTAAAATATATTCCGTTTACACAAGAAAGTAAAGATTACCTTAATCTTTTTTACCTGCAATTAAGATGCTGTCAACATTCTTAAAATTTAAACTGGCAAACAGCTGTTAACGTGTGAGAAAATAGCAGTTTCAAACTTGAAAATAATGTTTTAAATAACTTGACTGTTACCAGTTCAAGTTATACTAGAATTTTAAATCGCTTCGGTACAATACGGGTACCAGAAAACGACTTATTATTAGCCTATAAGTCATTATTTCCAAATCTGTGTGTACATTTAAATTTCATTAGGATTTTGGTTGGTGTACTTACGATGCTGTAAAAATAAAGTTATTACAAAATGAAAATTTAAAATGTGTTTAATGATTATGTGATGAATTTGTTGTTTTGTTTTTCTAAAAAGTAAATTTTCGATTGAATTTTTTCGATTGAATTTGTCGTTCAACAAGATTGATTTGGTCTTCTTTATTGTTCAGGGAAGAGTGAATTGGTTCACTCTATTCATCAACAAAGATTGATTCGTTTCCATATTTTTCTCAGAGATTGAATTAATAGTATTCCGTATTTTCGGTAAAATTCTTTGCTCTCCAACGAATATTCAATTGGTCGTTTCTATATTTTCAACAAGGAATGGATTGGTCGTGGATATGCCATAATGCAGATTATATGCTCAAACAAGATCCGCTTCTTACTATCAACAGTTGAGAAGGAAGGGTATTGTTAGAGATTAGATTGACGAGTTTATTTTGATTAATATACTGTACTTAACACTTATCCTAGATTGTAGTCTGTAACAATAATATTTCTATATAAATCGTAGGGAAATTTCAATACTGAAGGTAGGCCTACTGAATATCAACGAAGATACACTGGAAACAGCCAGAATGTGAGTTTTCAGAAAAACCTTTTCCTTCGTAAAGGATAATTTGAATATCTCTATATATAATTCATTACAAAATCTAAAAGATATATTGGTTAACTGTAAGCGCCTTCTTCGAATAACTGAAGTCATGAGAGGAACCAAATGTTTCATAAGCACTCCTACATTTTGTGTGAACAACCTTTCAGTTAATAATGGGTCATTCCACACCTAGGGTTGGACGACTTCCCATATGTCTTTCCGATTATAGACAAAATTCTGGACTGATTTTCCGGAGTTGTCCGGAAGTTATTGGTGTAATGCTTTGATAAAATAAGGATATAAAACATTGAATTTAACAAATTACTAGAGGAATAACCATGTCAGAAGTCTTTGGATTTCATACAACAATTCAATTATTGTTTAATTATTCCGAGAAAAGTAATTAGGAAAACCGTTCAAACCAAAAGTGTTAGGCAATATTCTTCGTTGCCCCACAAAAGTGAACCTGTTAATTTAAATTTTTAGCCTACCTTCTCTTTGTTTTTTCTTTTTTTAGTCGGGATTACAACCCCATCGCTAGAGTTATTTGTTAACATTATTATTTTTACACAGTCTAGCATCCAGTAGTTGTTCCACAATTGTTGTTCAAACATATCTAATGTTCGCTCATTTAGAAAAAGCAGCATTAGACGTTTGTAGATTTTATGAGAATGATCTAGAACCAGGCTAAACTTAAACTCGAGTGCCTACACACTAAAAATTGCATATAGTTATAGAATATGCAATATTTATTAGGTTTTAGAAAAATTACCATTATAATTTGTAGTTTTTATGAGATCTAACCAAGCTAACTTAAACTCGAGTGCCTACACACACATAAAATGCCATAGTTATAATAATATGCAATATTTTTAGGCTTTAAATAATATACAGTCGAACAAAAAACGTAATTTTTTCAAAAGATATTGACATAAAAATGAACAGAGTTGAAAGTACCAAGGTTGTTCAAAGCGCGGTTTAATTTAACAAAAGTTATTTTATTTGATTAGTATAATACAGGATGTTATTAAAATGTCCACCATGGCCGGAGCTAGTGTCCAGGCCTCGTGGCCTTGGTGCTCCTCCTGAATTACCGGATCTTATCCACCTGGGGTAGTGTTGGCTACACAAAACTAATTGTTTAGCCCTTGTTAATATTTAAAACGGAATGAAGTGGAGGGCAGAAGCGGATATAACGGTTTCTATGCACACATCACAGGGGAAAGATTGCAATAATGTTTAAGCCTACATTTTTACTAATCAGTATAGTTAAACCTCTTTGTTGGACATGGTGATCACTACAACAATGTCTTCCACATTCAACTAAAATTAGTCTAACTTTGCAGAGCTTTTTAGAATTTGGTGCGTCAGATGATGATCCAAGCCCAGAATTTAGGCCAACCGTTTTAACATTTCATTAAATATCGGAAGCTAATGTTTCTGTGTCCTGTTATAAAAAGTATAACCTATGAGGTACTGTATGATGCCTAACTGGTACTGTATAACCATGGTAATTTGCATAACTTTCTAAATTGTTAAAAAGGGTACGATCTTACATAAACATGAATATATAAGCATAATTTAATCCAAAATCGTTGTGTTGACCAAGCATGTCCAGAACAAACTAGTTTTCTAATAAGGAATACTAGAATTGCCTAGAATACAACAACACTTTTCAATAAAATGCGGCACTATACATTAATGTTGATGAATCATGGGCAATACAAAATGTTATTGTTACAAATAATTGATAATAAATTTAATAAAAAGCATCGTCAACAATATTAGTAATGAATAAAGGATGCATATGTGTAAAATGAGGATATTGCCGTCCAATACTGTCACCATCATTTTACCTCCCCTGGGATGTCAAAGGTCACTTAGGATATAATTATTTCTAAATTATTATAATTGCCCAATAAAGTTTGTTTATTTCAAATATACCGAGGCAAAATTAGTATTGAAACTGACCAACGTTGTCGGAAATTAATGATACAAACTTTTACTTTCCCATAACAACGTTTTTAAGTAAAATTCACTTTAAATAAATGATTCTTACGATTATTGCTTCAATGCAAAATTGGCAATAAATAGTTCAACTGAACACAATAACATTAAATGACCAGGAGACATGCGCAAATAGAAACTATTTTAACGGTACTAACATTTAGATAGTAACACTTAACTCGAGCGGAATATTTACACACAGAATAACAACCTATACATTTTAGTATGAGACGCATCCTCTTTGATTGTTCTTTGTTGGGATAGCATACCTTCACTCAACTCTATTCAAACTTAAATCGAGCGGAATATTAAGAAATAGAATAAGCTATAGATTTTTGTATTGAGAAGCGCCCTCTTTAGAGTTTTTGTCAATTATCATAGGTAAAAACGATCGGATCAATCTTGTACACAAAAAACAAACGGTGATGAAACATAATATCTGCTTTGATGGCGGTAATGATAGAGTAATTATATTGTGATTAACAGTATAAAGTATGGGTGGGTGGTTGGTTATGATACGTGTGCAAATATGCACGTCTTATTAATTTACAAAGCACCTTTATCAGATAGCGTTATTTAAATTATATTTTGACAAAGTAGTCAGTAGAAAGATTATAAATAATCGGTTGTCTCTCGGTAGGAAACTAACGGGACGATCTGGAGATGACCACACGTTTAACATGGCCGGACAGATGACCGTCAACAGCCGGATTGTTCGGACATCTGGTGAACTGACAAAAAAACAGCATGTATGAAGCGTGTGTATAATTGTTGTTAATAGTGAAAGTTGTATAGTGATTTTTTATTGTTGCGTCAACATCGAATTTCATGTACTGTTTCGATTTTGTCACTTTTTTGAATGTAATATTCACTAAATTGGCACTCATATGTATATATGGTGTCACATATAATGTGACACAATTAACAATGAAGGTCGTATGTATAGGCCTAATAACAAGTAGATAAAGATAAGAAAATGTTAAAAAAAAAGTTACATACAAGCTCACATTTTAACGAGTAAGATTAGTCTACGTATAGATATTCCTAAAATAAAGAATCTTTATATTTTTTTTAGCAGTATAATGTTTCTTTCCTCCTTTTATTTTTCTTTGCCTCCATTAATAAAGGTTATAAACTATGCAACTATTATGTTAAATTGTTCCGGGTAAAACACTAGAGCAGATATTAAAATGATAATAAATAGAGGCATTTATTGTTGAAATTATAATAATGTATTAGTTCATTCTTATTAAATTTAAATTATAGGCTTACTATATTATATACCACGTGAAATTTGTCACGCTGAGTTCTGTAGTAGGCCTACTGTACAATTAGTAGAACGAAACTTCCTAGACACATACAACTGCATCCGCTCCAATTCTATGGATCAGAAATCATTAATCAATCAGATTTAGGCTTAAACCACGAATTTACAAGAGTTTCGTTACTAACAGAAGCATACATGAAGGTTGAACGAGCCTCAACCCTTAAAAGGACACGTTTGCCCGCACCAGGTGTAATTTCCCCCCACAGATCAGACGTGGCATAGAGCAGAGGCAAAGTTCTCAAGGAATTTGCAATTTACTGTCTGTTCGTTTGAACTAGCGTATGTGCATACTGGGTTATGTCAAAAGGTACACTGATTTCTCGCCGTAGAAAATGAGATTTTTAATGTTGGAAGAAGATAAGCAGGTGCGGGGCTTGAAAAGTGCAAGGCTGGTGATGTCGGGGTGGCAGTACTCATTTGCATTATGCAAGTCACTGACTTAAACCGATGTTTGTATTAGGGTCTTTTCAGCTAGGCAGTGTCAAACTTATTTCTGACTTTTACGTGTTCTTACAGGGGCGCTCTGACCCGTGGTTCAGCGTAGCAGCGCGGGGACTGGCTGTACCGAGCGTCGCTTCGTAAGCTTGCTTTTACATTTTGATTGCTGTAAATTACCAACAGTTATTGCAGTTGCGATTTGTACCCTTGTGCTGTTTTTGAACCGAGACCCCTGGCGCGGTGACGAAAACGTTGAAAGGTGTGAGCCTGCGCTGCTAACAAAGTGTCACTAACCATGGAGTATACTCCATGCACTAACCTAGTTTGGTATCTACAATATGTGTTGGCATCTTCCCTCCCATCGCTGGACGCTGAGTCTAGAGGTAGGCAAGCAGTCATTTGCGACTGATAATTAAATCAGCGCTGATTGCAACACGCCGCTATGGTCTGTCAGCGAATGAAGAGTTAATTTTTAGTAATCGTTAGGTAATTTCTCTACAGGTGCACTAGGTATCAGAATGATTAACAGATAATCGAATTCTCTACTCTTTTTAGATACCTCACAAATCAACACAGCCCTCGTGCTAATAAAGACGAGTGGTAGCTTCTAGATCGTTATCTCAACTGTCTTGTCCTAATTTTAAGTATATACTATGCCCTCAAATCATTGCGGTCAAAAACAAATTACCATTATGCTCTCTACAAAAATCAATCGTTCAAAATATAACAAAGTCAACAATTGCATTGTCAATTCCACTAAAACGACGGTCTCATTATTACTTAGTAATTAAGTAGTTATTTGAATTAACTGAATGAATTTTCTTTTATCAATAAAACTACATAATTCTATAGTGGGCAAATTGTGATTCTATTTATAGCTGTAGATTGATGTAATTTTAGTAAAGTTTCTCTAGAATTTATAACTGGGAAAAAAATTTAAATTTTGCAAAACTAGCGAGAGATAGTAATTTGATAGTTTATTGGAGAAAAAACGTAATTCCAAGCTATCAAAATATTGTACTTTGAATTATAAATTAATAAACTCCTAAAAATGTATTTCTTTGCACTATTTTTTTTCTTTAAGTTGGTCTAGTGTATATAACGCGTAACGAGTGTGTATTGTAATGACTTAGTGTTTATTGTGCATTAAAAAAACTCAATTGTGTATAATGAGCAGTATTTATTGCGCGTTAGACAAGCTTAGGTGTGTTTAATGCGCAGTATTTCTTGCGCATTACACTGTTTCTTGCGGACAAACTTGCATTCAATCAGTAGGCCTATGGTAAACATTATTTGAATTCTACTCTAATAAAAATATCACATTTACTTGCTTTCATTTATAATAATATGAATAAAATATATATTACATATTTTATGAAGTTAAAAAGTAGAAATTTGAGATGGACAAAAAAAATGAAATAAACGAAACAAAAACGAAAACAAAATAACCAACAAAAAAAACAGAAAGAACTCCAGGCCCTATGACAACACTGATTACCATGATTGTATATAATGTAAAAATAAAATGTACGATGTGAATTCTTATCTCGTACTCTCACATAGAGTATCTTTTCCTCCTTTCGTTTATCTCATAATGTATCTGAAACCAAACAGCGCTTATGATGTGTTACAACACGTAGTGGCTTGCCAAGGCCACCATGTACGCTCCGAGTGGGTCTGTAATTTCCCCCCTTTTCCTTTTAGGTCTACAGATGTTCTTTTCTGTTAGGGCCTATATTATCGCAATCACAGCAATTACGGATATTCGAATAGTAATGTTGAAAATTTGTGTAAAAAAGGAACAAAATTAAAAGGGTTAAACATTTTCCCGGACCTGGAATCTGGTGTTTGATTTATGCTAACGCCTTTATAGAAATGTAATAATACATTTAAAAAAATGTATTGTCTCTAAAAAAATATGAAAAGAATGTTTAAAAACCACTTTGAAAAAGGCCATTTCGCAGTTATAATCAAGTTACTCACTTCCGTAGAAAGAAAAAAAAAAAATGTTTTCACTTATAAAAAGACAAAATAAAAGGTAAAATTCAATCAAAAGCTCATTGACTTCCAGTCAAGCTGACTATTGTTTGTCTTGATTTACAGTTTTTTAGGTAAATCATTTTTTAGTAAAAGTAAATAACTATTATGTGACACTAAGAATCAACAAATTTTGATTTTTTTTCAGGGGACAATTTAGGTCATACATCTTTAAGTAAAAAAAAATGTGTATGCGTTTAATTAAAATTTAGATACTTTCATATTGTCAGAATTGTCGTTATATATTTTTGCGCGATTATTTGAATCATGAATAATGAATTTTGTTTTCACCTACCGTACCGAAAAGATATCAAGCGTCCTGTATACGTGATTTCACATCTAGTTGAGGGCCGCATGATCCCGTTTTTACAAGGATTTACTGTAATAGATACAACCTCTATTAAGCGATTCTTTTAAAAATAATTTTAAATTATAAACTAATATAATTTATATAATTAACTGAATTTAAAATGGGAAGTCGAACAGAACGAGATAAGGATTTTATTCGTGCCTGGCTAGCAGGGACTTAATAGCACTGAGGCAATTCCGAACTATGTCTATTTGATTCTTATAAACAAAGCCAAAAATAATTGTCTGGAGATTTATAAATATTTCTTCTTTTTTTTCAAATAAATACATATATTTATACAATACAAGTTATTAATACAAGTATCTTCTAAAAACTTTATTACATTATTTGTGTTAAAAATAACAAAATTAAGCTCTGTCTACACTATCACACTTTGTGTGCGACCGACAATAAATGTGATGTGCCCATAATATGGACACGATGACGTCATATCACTACCGTATGAGAGCACGCGACACGCTTTTTTTTGGTCAAAATTGCTTGGTAGTGTAGACACAGAGCCTTAGATAGAAAGGGTATTTAAACAACCATGACTGTGTATTTGTAAAATTACAAGAGGAGCTGTGAAGTATTTTTTGTTACTATTTACCAGTGAAATATTAATAAAGATATTTTATGCTCAGTAACTTAGTTTTATTATTTTATTTTGTTTAATAAACACAACAAATTACCTAAACCAACCGTGTTGTTGGTAATGTTTGCCGCTTACTTGGATGAACTAACATGCCTGTGCTCCTCGTGGGAGAATCATGAAACAAAAAGTAGGCCTACATTGGTTACCCCTCTAAAATAATGAACTAATCCTCCAACTAAGTTATCACATGGGAACACGCCGCCAACATACCACAGTCATATATTTGAAAATAAATAGCCTGTTTATATTTACCATATTACATGTCCCGCTATCACTAACTATTTGAATGTCAATTTAATTATGTATTTCTTTCAAATATCGGTTTGGATGCGGATCATAAAAGGTAAAAAAATATGACCTTAGAATCGTATTAGCGTTTTTCCCAATTATCCTTCATGATTAGAAACATTTAATTGATAGGTTTGAACATCATTGGAGAAAGCGAAATTGGAAACATCACAATCAAGCCTATATATGTAACATGAGAAGAATGAGAAAAGGAAGTGAAAATGAAATTAATCCGCACTGGAAAATATCATAATCCATGACAAGTTGAGCTTTCTATTTTTATCTTTATTTAGTAATGTAACTATCAATATATGTATGTGATATCTAATTATTAGAACTTGGAGCACCGTGTACTGTATTACTTTGTTAAAGTGAATTTTTTTCGAAACAAAAAAGCGTTTAAAACATGGACAACGTTTGATTACCCGCTTAAAATGATAAAAGTAACAATTTAGGAGAGAACTGATGATTATCTTCAAAATACTAAATACATGAGAATAAAGATTTCTTATTTGACACTGTTACAAAAAATACAATTATGGATGGATTGGTTGGAAGTCTTCATCCTTAAACCACCTTTGAATATTGTCACATGACACATTTTGAACTTTGTGCACACTTTGAATGAATTCTGGCACACTGAAACTTGAACTTCTAATTCTACAAAAAATATTTCTCGCAGAATAAATGAATACTCACTATATCCACATGCAGTTAGGACAATTCAACAAAATTCAAATCACCAAGTAAAAATGACAATTTACTATAATCAAGGAATGGCATTTCTACATAAAAAGCATGACACATCAAAAAGTAATGACAATTTTTCTTTGAAAGAATAAGATTTCACCACCAACGAGAAATGATAACTTAACACCAAAAAAACAATGCCAACAGCGATAAGTCGCGTGCTAAAACGCAAAGTGATACCGGACCAACAGACAGACCGACTGAAGAAAGTGTAGGAATAAATAAAAGTAATTTATCAAAAATAATATTGAAAAAAACTTGAAAAGGACACTAGTTTAGTGGTAGGTTTCAAGATGTCCTCCAAAACATGAAAAATGAAGATTAATTAAATCAGACTTTGAATAGGTTATTTTGTAGTTTTAATAAAGTTAATCACTTTCCAAGAAAACAACAATTAAACAAATAATTTTTTTCACTTATAAAATGAAAAAATAAATGGTTCAATTCAACAACAAAAAACCATTGGCTATTTTGTGCTTTAAATTACAGTTTCTTCAGGTAATAACATTTTTATCTATCCAATTTTTGGTCAAAATGGATATGTGACATTAAAAAAATAAAATTGCATATTCCAAAAAAAAAAATTGTTTTAAGAATTATTTTTTCAAGGGGACAATACATCTTTAAGGGAATTTTGACATTAAGATACCAAATTTGTATTTAAATAGAGGGAAGGCAATTGAATAATAAAGTTTGTTCCAAAGTGTTTAAACAATAAAGTTTGTTCTAAAGTGTTTGAAGGAGAAAGTTTGGACACAACAGAGTTGATTGGAATTGCTATGCTAAAAATAATCTATAATCTAAAGATCCTCAATTTTTAAATAACAATATCAAGCTAGTTTAACTAATAACCATAATAATGAGAATAATGTATTAACAAATTAACATATTAAAAACTGCTGTTACAATTACCACTAGCAATTGGATGTTATGTCTGAACGAAGTTTGTGAATTCAGTATGTGACTTATTTTACATTATTATGTTCTCTGTCATGTAATATTAATGCCCATCTAATATTTACTCATCTTCTTTGTTTGATCTCACCGGTATTGAGTCCTTAAACAGGTGACCAATTAAAATCAAGTGAATGTTGGCATGACCAATGAGAAACTACTGCGATTTTCTTCACCTTTATGGACCACCATACAAGCATGTCGATATTGGTATCGAATCGTGTATCTTACACGCAATTAAGATCTCGGTGCGATACACTACACTCTCTACAAAATCAAGTATGTTTTGATTCGAATGTTATCATGGTATGATATTGATAAGAAATGTTTCATTGCTCCTAAGAATGTCATACATTGCACGTCTTCGCACAGAACGTGTGAAATTAATTTTATCATTAGCGTACGCTAAGCCAGATAAAATATTTCTTTGACACGGCCCCTCCTGGGATTAAAACCAATGCGGTCGTATGTGCCCGGGTGCGCGGCCTAGGCAAAAATGCTATTAGGTGTACGGATTCAGCTCAGGTGAAAAGTGCCAATGGCTAAGAGCTAGCGTAGCGTTTTACTATAGCTACATGGTGTTAGTACGTGTTTGTATATCTGAAACATATGTCAGTACTTAATTCAAGCTGTGTTTTTGTCGCAGACGATTAAGATACGTTAGCGGTGAAGCTCATTGAGGTTCAATGAAAACGTTTTGAAGCGTCGTAACATCACCTCCAACAACCATCATTTACCCATCGTTTTCCCAGCATAGTCGACACACCTGGACGAGATATTTTGGCTACATGGGCAGTTATTTCTAAAACATTTTCTCATCGTGATTATTATACCAATTTGCAAAGGAAACATGATAGTTTACAGATCCCTGACAGTCATGTTGGCCTTAGGCTCGGACTATCAAAGGCGATCAAAAAGTACCTTGACTGTACAAATTTCAATTTAAAATTATCACCGTTATGATTTACATTATAAGATTATATACAATCAATCAACAATGGAAGATGCAGTTATTTTCTCACCACTGGAAGAAGACAAGAATGCTATTATTATTATCGAATGTCTATAAAATAGATGAACATCTTCCATTAAAATAGGCCTAATTGATACTAATAGCAATTATTTAATTTACTCCAATATCAATCAACAGTTTATAATAATGGCTCCACATAGTTCTCTCTTCTCATTGTTGCTATACTTACTGTACTACTACACCATCTAGTAGATTGATAATATTTTATTGTATTGTATAGAATACTGTCTGTGTTTTCTTTAGTGTCAAAGTTACTTTAGCTGTAATACAGGCTATTAAATGGAATGAAAATTCCAGATAACTATTAAGAATATATCTGCTGCAACTAAAATAGCGGCTGTTCGTAATGGCTTTATCATTACTAAAGCCTGTTACCACTGCTGTTACTAGTAATAGAGCTGATGCAACTAGGCCTACTACTAAGAGCCAATGTCACTACTATGGTTGCTATTGCTATTATTAAAGCTGCTGTACTAATTGTATCATCCTAATACAAGAGTTAATGCCACGCTGAAACTGCTATAAATACCAGAAAGGCTGCTACTAAGAGCGGTTGCAACTAGTATTAGAGCCAATGCCACTACTAAAGTTATTACAACTAGAGCTGCTGCTACAATAGAGCGGTTGCACCTACTATATTAGAGTCAATGCCACTACTAAAGCTACTACAACTAGAGCTGCTGCTACTAATAGAGTTGTTGCAACTGATACCAGAAAGTTACTGCCCACACCCATACAAGAGTGATGCTACAGTATTAGCATTTTCAAACTTAAATATTGTTTAATGTGTTCAATTACGGCTGGTACAAAATAGAGCTGTATTATTTTTTAGTTGCTGCATGGGAAATGGGGCGCATTATCAGTACCAGATAAGCCTACTAGCTTTAGGTATTATATGGCCTCTACAAACTGCAGATATTTAATCAAATCTCTATCATTGAAATCCAATTCTTGTACTTCATGGTACATCATAATTAGTTTTCAGAACAAACATGCTAATTACAACATTAAAGTCTTCCGCTTCAATGCAATGTGCATCCAGTCGCTACTCTGAATATTTCACTGTTTTCTCACATATGTCCCCACATTGTTTCTGTAAACACGAGTCTAATTTGATATGAGTTGACATGTCTGGTCTACACCTGTCATTGAAGGCCTGATGCAATTATAAGCTTGATGACAACCATTTAATACATTGTTATTTCATTCAAAAGGCAAAATTATACCCCAACATAAACAAATTATCTAATAGTGTTGTTTTTGTGGAAGATCTCTAAGCCAAGATATACAAAAAATCTTCCTTTAATAGAGGAAGTAGTTGGTAATAAAATAAGGGATTTAAAATCGGGGAAACATAATAGCTTAATTGTTCTGGAGAACAACCATATGACTATACACACACGTATGAACGCCAAACAACTATTGCTCGCGCATACAACTATTTGCATTCACTGATTCATTTACCTCTACTCTATCAGTACGGTAACCCAGAAAACCCATGATCAAAGAACAGTATCTCGGAGTTTATATTACTGTATAAGCTGCACGGTGGAGTAATGTTCATCTTGCGAAGTTTTACTCAATAATAGAGGGCGATGTCAAATTCGGAAATAAAGATAGAATCGAAAAATCTTAATCAATCCAATTCAATTAGTATAAGAACAAGACATTTGAAGAATCGACAGAAACAGTGGAAAAAGTCATCCGTTCTAATTATAAAAACTATAACATATTTATTTTATTTGTCCAGTAAAAAAATGAATAAAATCAATCTTTGAAATAGGACATTCTGAAGTATCAATACCGTATTTACTTTCTCAGATAAAACAAGGCCAACAGCCATTAAGTCGCGTGCTACAATGCATAGTGATACCGGACGACGTGCTCGTATAACGTAATTTCGAGTTGAAAAGTAAGTCAATAAAACAGAAATCGGGCAAAAAGAATGCGCAATAACATTTAACGCGCAGTGCGCGCGCAAAAATATGCGCACTCATGGAAATTTTGTAAACGCTTAAAATTGCCTGAAATGTACTCTTATTTCATCGAAAATAAATTTTGAAAATTGTAAGCGCGCGTACGCATGCGTTACACGCGCTACGCTAGTAATTGTATTGCCATATGATGATTTATGCCCTGAAATTTATTAGTACCAAATTTTATTTAATTGTGATTCATGGTTGTTAAGATATGATTACAAACGTGATTTCGTTAAATCGTGCGTAGACCGCGTAATTTTTTATTGCGCACCGTGAAAACATAACCACATCGATTCCTGGCCATAAGGAATATTCTGTGAAAAATTGACTTAGCTAGATTAAACTGATATCAAGATAAGGTCAGAAAGCGATAAAACGCATAGTGATACCGGACCGACAGACAGACCGACAGACAGACAGACAGACAGACAGACAGACAGACAGACAGACAGACAGACCGACCAACCGACCGACATAGTGAACTATAGAGTCGCTTCCATGCGACTAAAAACCAAAGTAATGGCTGTCGGTGAATAGTAGTTTGGTAATTGAAATGGACTATTCATTTGGAAATACATCTATACACACCCAATAATATCAACACCTAAAAGTGTGTTAGTGATGACATTTACTCAAACCACCCTGGAGTAGGGATGGGGATTACCCGCCCTACGGTGAATATCTGTCATATTTGTGAGCGATACGATACGATAATATACCATTTAAAAAACAAGGTAAAAGAGAAATTGTAAAATATTATATTATTTATTTACATTATTATTAATGGAGGATACTGTAGCTCATAAACGTTACATAATAAATATGTAGTTAATAATCCTAGTAGAATCCATCCTTTAAAATGCAATACTACTCGATGTAGGAAATCAACTCAATACATTTCGCCAACTCAACATTTCAAAGATAGTTAAGTGTTTTATCCATCTTGTAACCATGTACTTTTTTTAACGTTAGTCTTTATATTATATTATATTATATTGATATTTATTGATTATTATTATTATTATTAAGTGTTTACTGTTATTTTTTTTGTATTGTGTGTGTAATTTAAGTATCAAGGAAAACAAATTTAATGTTCACCTTGTTGTGGTCATGACAATAAATATTTATCTTATTTCTATGTATATTAAATTAATTACATGACATGTAATAGTGTCCCATTTTACCTTTAGAATATGTGATTTTTAAATGCAAATAAAACACATTGAAGAAAATGACTGGACACAAATATTGCTTTGGAGGACAGGTTTTTGTGAAACCAACGCGGTTCTAAGTCAGTGGTGATTTGCTTGCAATCCCTCTGTACACATCAACCACATCAATGACAATTGTTTTTTGATCCAATCACAAGTAATGATTCCCTAAACATACATTACCACCAGCACAACCGCCTGAGCATCGTGTAATGTCATATTTTAATATCAATAACAACAAAATTGGCAAACATAATTGATGATACACATAGGACCTTTTGGTAATTTCTTACTTTATGAAGAGTAAGACTTGTGGAGCCGTGTACGCCTCCGGCCGTCTAACCATTGACCCTAGTTGAGAAATACATGTTCCAAATGTCACATAGGCCTAATTTCTCGTCGTGTAATATTATTCATATACTTTATCATTTCTGCGGTTTTTCTTAATACAAACTTTTACAGCAGACAAAAATCTAAAGTTAATTTAACAAATTTGTTCAGCGTTCAAAAATGTTTTAATTGGCATCAACTTGGCAAATAAAACCATGTCTTCTTATTCCAATCTTTTTTCACATAATTGGAAAAATTATAAGAGCTAACTTAACATGGATAACGAGCACTCATTTGAAACAGAATATGTGGGAGATAGGTAACAAAACATTCAATACGTTTTGTTAACTAGGCCTACTTAAAAAACACACGAAAGTTCTTCTTGACGAAAAATAGGTGGGATTAGTATCATCATTGTTGTTATACATTTTATAATACACAATATGAACTTTATACCCGAAGCTACCCTTTACATTTTTTGTTGTGGGTGGGGTGGGGTGGGGGAATATTTATGGCGATCGGTCAAAAGCTAAGGTTAAGTTAATCATTAAGAATAACTTTATTACAATTAATTTAAAAACAGATACAAATATTATAGATACAGAATGGAAAATAAAATGATGTTTTAACCCGCGGCATCTGAAAGAAACACAATTTTTCGTAGTGCTCACAATCACTTGTTGTATTCGATTGGGACTTGATCGTTGAGTAAAGTTTTTTCTGTTGAGTAATTATTGAACATTTTTTTTTTTTTTTTTCAAGCAGAAAATATATGTATGATGATACAAACATAATTTTTTTTAAATCAAATTATGTTTATGCTATATGTAAATAGAATAACCGTAGTAGAAATGTATGTTGAACATAAAAGTAGTTGGAAAATAAACTATGTATATTTAGTTGGAAAATAAATTATGGATTAAAAAAAAAGAAGGTAATATGTTTAACTGTAAATAAACAAAAAAAGTTAAGTGTTCAAAGATAACAATGAAAAAGATGAACTCAAAAAGAACTGTACTGTAAAATTATTATATTATGTATTTATGGAATAAAAGTGGGATGAACCCACGTAAGACAACAATTATTGAACATACTATTTTGAGCGTTGAGATTTCCCTCAACGAAAAATCTTGTGTTTGCTAATGTTTTCTATTCGAATGATTTTCTTTTAGGACCTAAGCACAATCCGTTTTTTAAAATTTAAAATTCGAATACAAAAATACTCAACGAATCTTTACATTGACAACAAAAGTTCCCAATCGAATACAACAATTGACTGCAATCATTATTGTAATTGTTAGAGATACTAGGCCTAGTAAACAAGAAGAAACAACGAATTTGGCGCAGTATTCAGAAGAGTTCTAACACTATGGCGACTTGGACTTTGTCACAATATTCTCGTAAGGCCTACAGGTGGGTCTTGTCTGTAAAGCTACCGGAAACTATTGGTACAGTTAACATGAGACTATTGGTACGCTGTTGACGAATATTTAGGTGACTTAGTAATATTTCGGAGAACTGTGTGTAGGAAACATGTTACTGAAATTCCCACTTGACTCTAGGCCTGATGTTGTTTTAGCTGTCGGTTTGGCTGGGAGCTAACTAAACAAAAAAACATCTTTTGACCCGTGGGATAAAACAAGTGCCCATCTTGTTTCACCATCATGTAGCCTATAATTAAACGCAACATTTTTAAGAGAACCTACATCAATGCTTTTTATTTTTTTATTTTCTACCATATTTTTTTTTAGGACTATACAGCAGTAGACTACACATATAAAAGTGTAACCAATAATATAACGGCCTAGTACGGGACATTTAGGACCAAGGGGAATGACTACAGTAATATTTAATATAAAAGGGATTTTTTTATTTAAACATTATTTTTAGAAATATTATTCATATAAAAAAACTGGGAATATGTGCATACTCCACACCTAGTTTGATAATATTCCTTGGTTATTGTAATAACAGCCTACAGGTAGTGATGTAATAATTTTAAATCATATAATATTCCAGCAACATAGGCAGTGTTTATTGTTTTAGTTAGGATTATATTAAATAATTATTTTATCTTAAAATATTACAACATTTTCGTCATTATCTTATTTTTTATATTTCGTGTTTTTTCGTTATTTTCAAAGCAAATTTCGCTTAGGCCTATCTGTTATCCTCAAATATTCCAGTATGTTATTTCCGACACGATTCTCTGTAAAAAGTGTTACCATCATTCATATTATCGTCGACGTCATCATCGTTAACATTTTGAATAAGTCATGTATTCTAACGAAAGCTAACACTTGATTAATTCGAATAAAATGTTTTTACAGTACGTGCTTTCGTTCAATACATTATTATATTATCATATGATACAATAATAAACCATGTTTATTTATCCAATCAAAATTACTTTTCAAAATATATCAATAATCCAGATTAACTCGGCCACGTAACAATTTTACAAGATCCTGACTTCCTTTAAATAAGGGGGGGAGTCATGTATTCTGACGAAAGGCAACACTAGTTTAAATAAAATGTTTTTTATCTACTTTCGTTCCGTACATTATTATGTGTTCATATGATACATTAATAATCGGTATGTCCAGGTTTATCCAATTAAAATTCCTTTTCAAAATCAATCAATAATCCAGATTAACTCGGCCACGTAACATATTTTACAAGATCTTGACTTCCAAGTGTCAAATCGTTAGATCATAAGTCAATAGCGTCAACACGGATGCATTTTGTCATGTCACTGATGACCCACCGTCAACAAATTATGCAATTTACAACATCTGTACATCACCTGGTATTCGAATCATAGTTTTCAATTTCAAAATTAATGTCCACTCAAAGTAGGCTATCGAATTTCACGATGTGCCATCGTCAAGTCGCGGACAAGCCTGGGTACAAGGTCGGCAAAGGGACTGAAACAATATCAGCCTACACTGAAGACAAATACTTGGAATTGTCTTATAATCCGTCGCAGGTTAGAAAAACTTCGCATAAACGACACAAAGTGCAATTACCCAGGTAGTGTTTTTGTCCGCGTTTGAGTGTCGCGTTTTAGCGTCACAGCGGGTGACGCGTTTTGAAATGATACAGAAACACACATGACACAGCGGAGTATGTTTTTACTAAAAAAAATAATGTGAGAAGAGCAAAACGCGAGATATATTCAAATATACATTCCTTTTTTCATAGAAATTGCAAAACATTTTCGCTAGGCTACTAGTTCCCCTATATTGATTTCTGCAACACTTATAATAACAACCAATTTTGCAAAAATCAAAACATGTCAAAGAGTTGACCACTGGTCATCTATAATTCAATTGGTCACTCGACGAGTGGCCGCCACCTGAGGAATATCTTGGTCAAACAGCATTGATCAATGGTCAACTAGTGGTCAAGACCTTGCTATTTCAATCTTGTTTCACTTAATTCAATCTTTTTTTTAATTCTTTGGCTGTACTAATGATGAAATCCTTTATGTTCTAAAGACGAATATTAATAATTAATGAGGACTGTAATACATGAGTTGGTTTGTTTGTGATAACATAAAAAAAAGAAACAACCCAATTAAATTAAAAATTAACATAATTATAATCAATATTGTATAAGCCCAAACAAGATACAATTTAAAAAATAATTCATGTTTCAATGTCGCATCCTTTCATTTTAGTAGGCATATTATTGTATTTTTCATTTTTTTATAATTAGCCTATATTAATAAATTTAATTGAAGAAAAATTTAAAAAAAAATAGATTTTAAAATTGTTATAATTTGTAATTCTTTGTATTTTTTTGTTTTGCTTATTCATTCATTCATTTCTTTTAGGCCTATTTCGGATGGAATGCCATCCTGAGATGAGTAGTAATAATTTTGTTTATTTTATTTATTTCATTTATATGTAATTTACTTTCTATGGACCAGAGTTTCCGAAATAAAAGATTGAATGAATGAATGAATGAATGAATGAATGAATGAATGAATGAATGAATGAATGAATGAATGAATGAATGAATGAATGAATGAATGAATGAATGAATTAGACAAAACATACAACAGAACAAGCAATTTCACCAGGAAATTAACAATACCATCTTCCACAAAAACAACCAAATATTGCAAAATATAAATGTGCAAAATATTAATTTGCACTATCGCTGATGCAGGTTGGATTGTACGCGAATTCAAGTTGTGTACATTAACTCCTATTACAACTGTATTTTATTCTTTTCTTAAAACTATAGATGAAATGTAAAAACGCACTTCTTTCTATAAATATGAAAACTTATACTGTATTTGACTTTTCTTCCACACAGTTCTAATCTAAAAATATAAATCCACAAACATTTACTTGAATTAAAATGTACACACTCATGTATCTGTTGAACTAAATCTAACCTTCGACTTATTATTGAACTTATTTGGTCATTAACAACTAAATTTGGCCCTAGTCTTAGAATCATTTCCTTCTTCGTTGTTCAATGTCATAAGACACGTTAATTAACATTATTTAGATCACCTCAACATTACTTACAACAATCTCACAGATCTACAACATTACGAACATTTTTAACAATAACATTTGTTTTTTTTTAAATTTGTGTAAAATATAATTAGGACACCTGTGCTTCAAAAAAAGAGAGACAATTCACATAGGTAAAATATTTCTTTGTAATACCGAAATATTCAAGGTAAACGAACAAAGTCTAGCCACCGCCCGTCGGCGATACCAGGTTGTACATGAAACTATATAACTAATATTTACGTTTAAACATGATTATTTGGTTTATGAAATCATAAACGCTCCACGTTTCAGTATAACAAATAGTTTAAGGCACAACTTAGCATTGAGGTTTGTGAACAGTATAAATAGTTAGCAGCTGGAAACCTATGTTCTAGGTACATAAATAGCCGTCTAGGGATTTGACAACGCGGATTAATATTACTAATAATCGTGATACTTTGATGGAAATAGACTACGGGTAGGTGGGACCTCTCAAGCCCGCCTTGAACCCTCTTGGTAGTCATCAAGGGGTGCGAATTAGGGGTGTCAACTATCAGCTGCATTGTAATTATCAACACATCGGGTAGTTCCCAATCGGTCGTGTTTTGATGGTAACACGTCGCACTATGAGGCAAATGTAATGAGTTGAAACGTTATTTTTAGTTCTACTCTGATATAAGATTATTTTTGGAGTTGATAAACCTAAGGCAATACATAAAAATGATAGCTTATATCAATACTGAATGGGTAAATGGTATTGTGTAATAACGATATGATTTCTGCAAGCGTTCTCAATACTATAGAGCCTATAAGAGTTCACAAGAGTGTTGTAGGCTAATCAAGAAACTAGGTTAATTACGTAATAAACGTGTGACATTGGCGTATTGTCACCAATAATTGACATTGAGAGGTGACGAAGATGACAAAAGGTTACAAAGGTGAGATAAGGTGACAAATGTAAATACAATTAAATAAATTATCCGAATTAATGTATTTTTACTTAATGTGGAAAAAAAGAACAGAAAGAGAAAGAAAGACAGATGCGGGCGTATAATGAATGTAACGACATTTTCAAGAAATTCAGTAACTTAAGGGTGCTAATGGTCGCAGGAACTGAACACGTCGTAACAAACTAATGGGGGCGACGTACAGTATTTAGCTATCTACGTCATTGGAAAATAGAATAAAAATATTTGACAGGCTACAGACAGTAGCAAATAAAGCTAATCAATAAGGAAAACAAATCCAGAAGGAAAATAAAACCATTAGTTGCTTTAAATTGGACCGACCGACCGAACCACCTTTGAGTGGTGTCTCAAACAGTGAGAGCCGAATATGTATGACAACAAACGCCTATTCACGATAAAGCAATCCGACTAGTAAAGGTTTATAAATTTGTGTCACTCACCATTTTAGGCCTCCTTGTCCTCAGTCAATTGGTATAAAATCCACAAGTATTATATCCAGAATGTTAATTCATATAAATCCAAATGTTACCGTCCTTGATTCTTTAAATTCAAACGTTACCGTCTTTGAATCGTATAGATTCAAACGTCACCGTAGGCTACTTGGTTCGTATATATTCAAACGTTACCGTCCTTGATTCGTATAAATTCAAACGTTACCGTTTTTGATTCGTATAGATTTAAACGTAACCGTAGGCTACTTGATTCGTATAAATTCAAACGGTACCGTCGTTGATTCGTATAAATGCAAACGTTACCCTCCTTGATTCGTATAGATTCAGACGTTACCGTCCTTGATTCGTATAAATTCAAACGTTACCGTCCTTGATTCGTATAGATTCAAACGATCCCGTCCTTGATTCCTATAGCTTCAAACGTTACCGTCCTTGATTCGTATAGATACAAACGTTACCGTCCTTGTTTCGTATAAATTCAAACGTTACCGTCGTTGAGTCGTATAGATCCAAACGTCACCGTCCTTGATTCGTACATGTTTAAACGTCACCGCACTTGTTGATGATTCCTATACATCCAAATGTTTCTTAATTGCTCTAAATTCACATGTTATATAATTCCACATTCCAAACGTCCTCATTATTACTTTACAAAACCATATAAAGTGATAAATCCACGCGATAAATTAAAAAACAATATGTTTTGCCAAAACAGTAGCCTACATTACAACAGTAGCCTACATTACAACAGTAACCATTTTGTAAACACTCGCATACAGTATAGACAAATTTGTATTGAATTGATAGTGATTAGCATACCAACTAAACTAATTTGCATATTCATCTGTGATCTGATTGCACGTAATCACACAAGAATGTCGGTTCGTATAGTTATAATTACGTAAGCATTTTGTAAACACAATTTGTATACAGTACATAAGACAAAAGTGTATTAAATTGATAGTGATTAGCATATCAAATAAACTGATTTGCATATCCATCTGTGACCTGATTGCATGCACGTAATGTTCACACATCACATAGGAATGTCAACTCGTCTCCTTTCAATTAGTGACTTATTGTTTGTTTTGTTTTTTTTTTTATTTTGAATCTACAGTTAAGAAATAAAAGACCATATAATGTGTTTGTAGAAGATGCTATTGTTAATTTATTGGTAACATTTTTTCTATTTATGTTTTGTAACTTTTACGTATGAAACGCCATATGTGCCAAAATATTTATCTTTTTACTAATATTAAGAAGCTGTACTAAACAGGTTGAAGTTTGAGCAATTGATTAAACACGAGATTGGAATTGTCTTAATAAATTAATAACAAACGTAATAAATAAATGAAATTAAGCCATTATTATTATTTATTAATTTCGACAAACAACCAAACCGTACCAAATAGCGTTGTCTTTCAAAGGGGCAAAATACAAAAAATGTAAACAAATTCTGCCGCATATTAGGCGTAAAATGAAGAAAAATTAATAAATAAATCAAACTAAAATTCGACAAACATATAATGGCCAAAAATGTATATCGACATCTTAGTGAAGACTCACTTGTTTCGTTCTGTGTGAATTCATTATTTTTTCATATACATTTTATTCTTTGTTAGGCAGGACAGTCAGATGCTCACATCACTATGACAGTTGTGAATAAATAGCTAGCTTGTCTTGACAAGTTAGTGAAACAGTGTGGTGATGTGAGATTCCGTTTTCGGACTTTTTTTCTGTTGTCTTGGTCAATTTATTCGGTTTTCTTAGGCTATTTTGTGGTTTATTTTACATCAACATTTTCACACTTGTGCTAAACAGCGCATAGAGACTATTTGTATTTTGCGCTATATAAATTTAAAACCATTAAAACCATTAGTAATATTTGCATTACTTGAAATCACTCAATTATTTTATTCTCCGTTTCTTTCTGGGAATTGAAAATACAAAGTAGGTCTTACGTGATTAAAAGGCTTTGGCTAAATTTGATAATAATCACGCGAAGGATTTAAACAAAACCCCAAAGCTATAAATTCTCAAAGCATCGTCATAATGAGGGAAGAGAATAAGTAGTTTGACCAGTTAATTGTTGGGCATTTAAGCTGGATAACTGTCAAGTTGACGTATCCTTGAGACCCAAGAGGGAGAGCCTGTGCCCCGCGGGAAACCGTGAGTCTCTGGATGTCTAGCCTACAGAGGTGGGAAAGACGGATCTGTGTTTGAGTGGTTAATCCAATGGGTTTAGGCCTACATTTAACATTGATTAAAGAGAGGATTAATTAGTAATAAATGTGTTGACAAATTATTCGTTGATCCGTGAAGAGACTTTAGAGAAGCGATGCGGACAGTGAAACTTAGGCCAACGAAGACTGATGATCTACGTGAGATCGAAACCCCATATACTCTAAATGAGAATAGATAATTATCCTATAAATTAAGACCATTTTGAACATTTATCGAGTGTCAGATTTTTTGAAAAACATAGCTTTAAGTTAAACGTACGGTAAACAATTATACAGGGCTCGCTTTCACAAACTATAGGCCTACGAAAAAAAAGTAAGTTACTTAGGGGCTTACATCTACTGTACAATTTACGGTCGCTCATTTAGGCCGCCTACAAAGGAAACACAATTAAAGAAATTCTAAAAATTCCAATGAAACCGCCTCCACTATCTCCTAGGATAATTATGAATAAAAATCATATTCATCTACCCAGTGAAGGATGGGCCGAAAGAATATACGTGACACAATAACGAAAGAGGCCCTGCATTGCGGACAGCTAGACTTTTCGGTATACCAACGCATTATACACGTCAAGTGAGCCATCATCGTGCAACGAGGGCATTTCATAGGGCTATGATGATCAGTTACAGCCTGCAGGCAGATAATACACTGCTCTGCCATCTTCCTTCTTTCGGAGGGACGAGGTACAGATGTTATGTTTAGGCCTAAATGTATCTTAAATACAGCTTATTTTACCAAACACAACAAGTGTTAGATCCTATTCAACAGTTTCAATGTAAAATATTTCGAAAATAGTAATTGTGCATAAAATAATTTTTTTTTCAATATCAGTGAAGGTCAATAATCAAAAACAAAACAAAATATTGTAAAGCTATATTATTTAATGTTATGAATATGTATGCATCCATTCTGAAAAGGTATGGGGGAAAGTCCCAATAAACACCGACACATATTTTTAGAAAACACACAATACAAATAACAATAGACGAAATAAAATACTGTGACTTGCGACATTTTATATCGTGTGCATTGGCACGGAATAAAAAGTAGGCCTAAAAAAGGAATAACGTTGACAGATTCGTACAATCTTCCACTGAAACGAACCATATTTTGATTATTAACTTAATGAGTTATTGTTAATTTATACATAGATTTTGCTGGTTGAAAAATATTGTACACAATGCGCATTATTACATGATTACCGTACCTTAAGAGCCAACAATATCGGCAGGGGTTCGAGGCCGACTCACTCCTAGTTCTGGTGGTGGAACAAGTCTTCTCGGATAAGGACTATAAACCGTATGTCCAATGTACACAGTTATAACCTGTGTGCACTTTAAAGAACCCAGTTCATTATTCGAAAAGAGTAGAGGGTTACCCCGGTGAACTGGTTCACAAAATAGCCCCTGTATCAGGGGGATTACCACCTATCTGATAGGACAGTGATTAATTCACTATTGGTAATCCTTAGCCACATTGCCTAAAGACATAAAATAAAATAAAAAATAAAATAAATAAAATAAAAGCATTGACAGTGGCTGATAGAGAGACATAAATTGAATAGAAATTTATACTCTCCTACAAAATACAAAATGTATTCATATGTTACGCAGACTTTAAGCACTATATCTGGTGCTTCTAAGTACATATTTTCATACTCTGGTCCACTCTGGTATGTACAAATTATATGATGTTAAAGTTTTTAAATATTTATCTATTAATTGCAGACATGTTAATAACCTTAAGTTGCGCAATAATTTTATAGCCCGGACTGATTTATTTCATAACTCTGTCTTTAATTTTTTTGTTAGACATTTTAGAGATCTTCCTGCGGATCTCTGCAACCAACTTTTAATTAATATAAACTGTTTTAAGCATAGCCTTAAGAAATATTTTAATAATCTGTTTTAATCTGAACATATGTATATTTTAAAGATATTTTCTTAATTCTATCTTTTTAAATTAACAATTTTTTATAAAAACCCATTGCTGAATTTTATAGTTTTATCTCAATTTTAATAGAATCCATGTATTATTCATTTTATGTAAGTATTTCGATGTGGAGAGCCTCTCGACGGTTATTTTTATTTATAACTTTTAGGTTGTCCGGCCTCATTGACTTACTTTTGTATTGTTTTTTTTTTGTACTGTTCTGTATATTGGCTAAATAAATGATATGATATGATATGATACTAAAGTTTGTTTTATGGCCAAATATAGAAAGCACGAATGCTTTAAAGTAATTGCACTGGCTGTGGATTAGGAGGGGAAAGAAGTACCGTATGTTTCACCTTACCACCCCAACAACATTTATGTTTTCGGCAACAAAAATAATGGAAAAATATGTGGTAAATTCCTATCCTCTGAACAGAGGTCTCCTAAAGTTCTTCTCTAGGTATGTGAATTTCTAATATTAGGTACATTTAAAATCCTTATAAAGTTTAAAGGATGTTTAACACTAGGTATAGAAATCAAATTCTATGACCCAGTGAGGGAAGGCTCGTCGAGAACACCGACGCCGTCTACGTGGACGTCGGCGGCATTGTGGACAACTACGCTTATTAGTATACCATTTCAGTATACACTCCAAGTGAGCTGCACATGTGCAGTCAGAGCACTCTCAGAAGCCTAGCAATATATCATTCAATGGTGGAATACAGAATTTGAGTTAAAATTTATTTAATATACAGATCATTTTTCCGCACACTATAAGTGTTACATCTACTACAACGGTTTCAGTCTAAAATCTCGGAAAAACAGAAACACTGTATTATAATTATTTATTTCCAAATTCATTAAAGATAATTAAATAACAACGTATATCATAAACACAACACAAAATAATGGTACAAACTTATGAATATGCAAGTCGTCTCCTCTATAAGGGCATGGGGGGGGGGGTGGAACCCCATGTAACCATAGCAATTACAGTATACTATTCAAACACAATAGAAAAAATCAATAATGCGTCTGACATGTATAACTAAATAAATACGTTCTGGTGGTTTAACATACAATAAAACATAATTTATATACATATTAGGCCTAGGCGTAGAAGAACAAGGCCAACAGCCATTAAGTCGCGTGCTACAATGCATACCGGACCGACAGACAGACCGACAGACAGACCGACAGACATAGTGAACTATAGAGTCGCGTCCACGCGACTAAAAACACTACTACTAAACTATGTTGTATAATGACCGCCCCACAGCAGTTTGTGTGAAAATGTCAAATAAATAAGACAACGTCAAAAGTAGGGCCTGTTAACGCATGGTTTACAACCAAAATATGGAAAGTATGGATCCTACAGTAGTCCTCTTATAATGCATAATTTGAAATAGGTCTAATTTCCGGTACATGAGATGAATACTTATTTGGTATGAAGTAGGGAGAAGTGATAGAACTCACTTTTAGTTATGACACATATTGTATTACATTAAACATGTAGGCCTAAAGGCCAATTTACACAAACGAGCGGTAACGGTAAGCGGTAATTGTAAGCGAAAAACCGCGTGGCTTTTCCCATTTACACAGCGCGCGGAGTTCGCGAACGGAGTGGTGGAAAGTAGGTGCGTGTTAGGCCTCGAGGCTAATGCATGTTACAGATTTACATACGCTGGTCCACTAAAGTTTGTTTTATGGCCAAATATAGAAAGCACGAATGCTTTAAAGTAATTGCACTGGCTGTAGATTAGGAGGGGAAAGAAGTACCGTAATGTTTCACCTTACCACCACAACAACATTTATGTTTTCGGTTAATGGAAGCTAGTATAGGCCTACAGTGGTAAATTCCTATCTTATAATCTTGCGCCTCGTTATTTCACGGGAAAGTCTACACTTTAGGGAATGCCCTTTTACACAAATATATTGAAGTAAAACGTATATTGATGTGTGGAAAAGAATTAATAAACAAACAAACAGAGGTCTCCTAAAGTTCTTCTCTAGTTATGTGAATTTCTAATATTAGGTACATTTAAAATCCTTATTGAAGTTTTAAAGGATTTTTAACACTAAGTATAGAAATCAAATTCTATGACCCAGTGAGGGAGGGCTCGTCGAGAACACCGACGCCGTCTACGTGGACGTCGGCGGCACTGTGGACAACTCCGCATGTTAGTATACCATTTCAGTATACACTCCAAGTGAGCTGCACATGTGCAGTCAGAGCACTCCCAGAAGCCTAGCATTATATCATTCAAGCAAATGATACAATTGCAAGCCATGGTGGAATACAGAATTTGAGTTAAAATTTATTTAATATACAGATCATTTTTCCGCACACTATAAGTGTTACATCTACTACAACGGTTTCAGTCTAAAATCTCGTAAACACAGAAACACTATATTAAAATTATTTATTTCCAAATTCATTAAAGATAATTAAATAACAACGTATATCATAAACACAATTATTAAAATAATTGTACACAATTATGATGAATATGCAAGTCGTCTCCTCTATAAGGGCATGGGGGAAAAACCCCATGTAACTATATAATAATAATGTTATACTATTAAAACACCATTATGAGAGACAACAATAGACAAAATCAATAATGCGTGTGACTTGTATAACTTGTGGATATAAATACGTTCTGGTGGTTTAACATACAATAAAACATAATTTATATTAGGCCTAGGCGTAGAAGAAAAACACTTCTAGTACTAAACTATGTTGTATAATGACCGCCCCACAGCAGTTTGTGCGGCTTCAAAAGGAGAAATGTCAAATAAATAAGATACCGTCAAAAGTAGGGTCTATAATATGCATGATTTACAACCAAAATATGGAAAGTATGGATCTTAACAGTAGTCCTCTAATAATGCACAATTTGAAATAGGCCTAATTTCCGGTATATGAGATGAATACTTATTTGGTATGAAGTGGGGAGAAGTGATAGAACTCACTTTTAGTTATGACACATATTGTATTACATTAAACAGGTAGGCCTAATACAGAACACATATTAAAGGGCATATCAATAAGCCAAACGTACTTTTCGAAAACAATAACTAAATATGACTGAAAGAGCATTACTGGTTGTCTTGTTTAAAATATAACTACAGTTGAACCTCCCGTAAGCGGCCACCCTCGGGACCGGGAAAAGTGGCATTAAAACACCATTATGAGACACAACAATAGACAAAATAAATAATGCGTGTGACATGTATAACGTGTGGATATAAATACGTTTTATTCATATAGGCCTAGGCCTAAGAATGGGTCGAAAGAATGTGCGTGACACAAGAACGAAAGAGGCGCTGCATTGCGGATAGCAGGCTTTTCGGTATACCAACGCATTATACACGTCAAGTGAGCCGTCATCGTGCACACTTTAGCTTCGCTCGCGTACCATCTAGGTCGTGCCCACAGATGGTTCTCGAATTTATTTCCAGCGAGAAAAAAATGGAGATTTCAAATGTACGTACCGCAGGACTATATTACATTGTCGTTTACAGAAACGAATAAATATACACAAGATTTATGTAGTCAACCAAAATTAGCACCCTGGGAATTACTTCCGAGAGAGAAACAAAATGAGTCAAATTTTTTTATTTGGACTCATTTAAACAAACCCAATTTGTGTTTTGTATGTAACATTAAGAGTTGAGGGATGGGGGAAGAAGATAGGTACAAAGAGGAAACATTTTAAAATATATTCTTATCCACTCAGTAACGAAATATTGTTTTTAATGTGTTATAGGCCTATAAATAATATACCACTAAATACAGTAAAACATTTACGATTTAATACGGTACTTTGTTAAAACTATCACTGTCATAGTCGATTGAAATAGTAAAGTACATGTAACGATACACCACTACGACGTTTATATATTTTTAAATTATTAATTAATACAAACGTTGAGAAGCAACTGTCAGTAATAACGTTTATTTATTTGTATATTATATGTTTATAATCTAACAGTAGGGCCTACCCACACTCACAGTAATAAAGTTTATTTGTATATATTTTTATATTACATCTAACAGTACCAACACTCACAGTAAGAAATTTGCGATTCAAATTGCGATCAAAAGTGGTTAATACCTTAACAGTATTGTACAGCATTGCAATACTATTTATGTTTATTCTCCAAGGGGGCCCATAAATCTAAATCTATACCTCTATGGTTAAACCAAATAATTTGGAATGTTTATTTGTATATTATATGTTTACAATATAACAGTAGGGCCTACCCACACTCACAGTAATAAAGTTTATTTGTATATATTTTTATATTACATCTAACAGTACCAACACTCACAGTAAGAAATTTGCGATTCAAATTGCGATCAAAAGTGGTTAATACCTTAACAGTATTGTACAGCATTGCAATACTATTTATGTTTAATCTCCAAGGGGGCCCATAAATCTAAACCTCTATGGTTAAACCAAATAATTTGGAATGTTCCATTCATCACAAATCAATACATTTGTAAAAACGTATATTAAATGTATCAAAATAGTATTTTTTAAAGAAAATCGGCCTGTCTTCAACATTATGATGCTGTACTCGAACTGTTCAACCGGTTTTCAGCTATTAAAAACAATTATCGTAGGAGGAGATAGGAAAATGCGAAGCCTCCTCGCATTTTTGTGGCGGGTATTTTTCAAGATGGACATCCATTAGACAGTGTATACCACGATCGGAAAACACCCCTATTTGGGGCAAATCGTTGAACCTAAATTCGTTTTAATCGTCAATAACTAATTATCTAACTTAATTTAATTAGTAAACAGGGTTACATCAGTTGGTTAAAATCAGTACCGAAAGTACGAACCAACTTTATATACCATCGAGTAAAAATTCTAGAAGTAAGGCGCGATTTACCGAATTTTGCCTTTACGTAAATTTATATATAGATGACTTGCGACATTTTATTTTGTGTGCATTGGCACGGAATAAAAAGTAGGCCTAAAAAAGGAATAACGTTGACGGATTCCTACAATCTTCAACTGAAAACGATCCATATTTTGATTATTAACGTAATAAGTGATTATTAGTGTAATAAATGACTCATTCCTTAATCACAGTAGGATAGTATCTATAGGAACATTCTACAATTTAAGGGAATGTTAAGAATTAAGAAACAATGTATAATTAATATAAGAACAATGAGTCATATTGCAAGTGAGCTGCACAAGTGCAGACAGAGCACTTCCAGAAGCCCAGACTTATATCACTTAAACAAATGATACAATTCCTAGCCATGGTGGAATACAGAATTTGAGTTAAAATAAATGTTATATACAGATCATTTTACCGCATACTATAAGTGTTAAACAAAATCCTACAGTTTCAGTCAAAAATCTCTTAAAAACAGAAACTCTATAATATAAAAAATTGTTTGGAAAACCAGTAAAGATAATTAAATAAAAACATACTACATAAACACAATTATTACAATTTAGTAAAACATTATGAATATGCAAAAAGTCTCCTATATATGGCATGGAAGAAAATACCGTGAGAACAATCAGAATATTCAGACATTAATTGTGCATGGGTATAGAGAACAATACGAAATAATAATCTGATATTTTTGCAAATAGGGTTGGTGAAATCTGTCCACAATTGGTTACTTTCTGTCCATAATAGGGACTAGAGGGCGCTGTTGTTTGTCCATAATTGGATAATTATATATGATTTAACACACACTGGTGTATTTCTTTGGTTTTACATGGATTGCTGTGTTTACATAAACAACCTTAAAACATCGCGTCTACCATATTGAATTCCATTACATTTATGTGGACAATTGATTATTCAAAACGATAAAAATAGAGCGACATTCAGAGATGCGGCCCTGCATAAGAAAATGTTCCGCGCTTAATAAAAAAAAAACTCTGTATTGTTTTGCAATTTTCAAATATGTTACTTATCTGGCAAACGTCATTTTACACGTTCTTTTAAATGTTTTGTGTAATAGTGTAAAATAGAGTACTACATTATGAAAAGGCTACAAGCGCATTCCCCTATAAAAGGGCATATGGAAAATCGTCTAGGCGTAGAAGAAAAACACTTCTAATACTAAACTGTTTTGTATAATTACCACCCCACAGCAGTTTGTGCGGGTTAACCACTGTGTTCCAAAAGGAGAAATGTCAAATAAATAAGGACACTGTCAAAGGTAGGCTCTATGCATGGTTTTCAAACCGAAACATGAGAACATGGAGTTTAATCCTCTAATAATGCACAATTTGAGGTAGGCCTTATTCTCGGTACATGCATGCGAACATAAGATGAAGACTTATGTGGTATGAAGTGGGGAGAAGTGATGGAACTCACTTTTAGTTATGACAAAAATTGTATTACAAAACAAGTAGGCCTAATACAAAGGGCAATAAAGAGGGTACATCAATAAGCCAAACGTGCTTTTCGAAAACAATAACTAAATATGACTGAAAGATTACATAGCATTGGTTGTCTTGTTTAACATTATAACTACAGTTGAACCTCTCGTAAAAATGTGTTTATTGCTGTGACGTTTCCATACCATTTTGGGAATAGCCAAAGTAGAATATAAAATGCTGAAATAGTATCAATAAAATCAAAGTCAATATGGAAGAAAGATTGTAACATGCTGTACCGGTTATTTTGTTTTATTCACAAAATCGTCCTGTCTAAATGGCGCGAATATATTAGCATGTTCTCATAGTAATACTCTAATAGGGCAGTGCTCTCGGAAATTTCTAATATTTGTTAATTTTCAAATCCATTTTAAAAAAAAATGGATTTTTAATTTACTAGGTATAGAAATCAAATTCTACAACCCAGTGAGGAGAAGCTCGTTGGGGAGCTCTTAGAGCTCGGCGGGGAGGACGTCCACGTCGTCGGTGACGTCGTCTGCATTGTGGACAACTACGCTTTTCGGTATACCATTTCAGTATACACTCCAAGTGAGCTGCACATGTGCAGTCAGAGCACTACCAGAAGCCTAGAATTATATCATTCATACAAATGATACAATTCCAAGGCATGATGGAATACAGAAATTGAGTTAAAATTAATTTTATATACAGATCATTTTGCCGCATACTATAAGTGTTGAATCTACTACAACGATGTCAGTCTAAGGTATCGTAAAAACAGAAACCCTATAATATAATTGTTTTTATCCAAAATCAATAAAGTTAATTGAATAATAACATTATAAAAACAAAAGAATTCAAATGTATTACAACATTATGAATATGTAAGTGTTCTTCCACAATGGGTATGGGGGAAATCCCGTGTTACTAGGGTAATAATGATTATTATAGACGAAATCAATCAATATTTGTGTATATTCATTGAAGAAGGATTGTAACATTCTGTTTAACCAGCGACTTTTTAGCATATTCTCATGAGAAATAGGCAGTGTTCTCAAACATTTCTAGTAAATATTAATTTTGAAATCATTTTTTTTTTAATGGATACGGATAAACATAACCCAGAATAGCCGTCTGGTACATTCAGAAATATAGGGTGAAGACACATGTCGTGTTGTAAGGAAGAGGAGTGGGGGGGGGGGGGGGGGGCGTAGGAATATTAATAGAAAAAGGTGAAACCGCACTAGCTAAGCATCGTCCAACTATCAAACAGGTTTTAGTTATTAAATACATACACAATTTTTTTTCACGCTGCTGCTCTAGTCCGCTACGTCACAAGAGATGACTCATTTATAAGCTGAAAGCAAGCAGCAGTTATAGTACTAGAGGCTGACGTTTTAGCTAATTTGTAAACTCAACTATAATTTATAGATCCCAGCTGCTGAACTATGGGAAAAGAGAGTTTATGGTTGAACGATTTTGGATTCTCTTTGATTGGTTGACAGACTGGAAAGAATTTTCTCACTTAAAGCAAAGAATATATATTACTCTTTGCTTGAAATCACAATGTCTCTAGAGGGTATTCAGTTGCATGCCTTTAGGTCACAAACGCAGCACATTAAAGTTCAAAATTGACCATATTTAAATGGGCATGTGATTCTTAATTAAAGAACTATCTTTGATATGTATGTATTTTTGGGATTAAGGGACATCTTTTTAATAAATTTATCTGAAGAAAGAACAATGATTAATTTTAAAATGTCGATCAGCGTTTTTTGTAAGAAATATTTCTTGTTTAATCATTTTTTTCATGGGATGTTGTTGTTTATTATTGTGTTGCTTTATTTTAATTGTTTAATTGTGTTGTTTTTGTCTTGTCATATTGTATTTTTGTGAGGGTCCCCCTATTGATTAGCTTCGGCTTTACCCTGTAAAATATTGTTGAAATAAATAAATTGCGCCTCAAAATAAAAAAATGGAAATTTAAGCACAAAATAAATATCGACACAATTCTTTAAGCTCTGTCTGTTGCACTAGCAATCGAGTTTGAAAATAAAAGTGTGATATGCCCAAATATGGTAGCGATATTGTCAAATATGGTTAGTGATATGACATCATGTCCATATACGAGCACATCACATTTTGTTGTCACACAAAGTTTGAAAGTGTAGACAGACCTTATGTGACAAAAAAGTGTGATATGTCCAAATATGGTAGCAATATTGTCACATATGGTAGTGATGACATTATCATGTCCATATATGGACGAATAAACATAAAACATATTTCAAAACTTTGTTATCAGTTTATTTCCAAACATGACTTTTGTAACCATAAATTGTTGATACATACAGCATTTACAGTACTACTATATATTACTGTCGTGAAATTAACTAGATGGCTCAACCTTCAGTAGCAGACCACCTATTATTCTTATAGTTTTTACACTGTATTTAATTTTGCAAGAAGATAGTATAAAGCATAACATTAATTCCTGTTTTTTCTTTAAAATCACTTTCATATCCAACAACTCCACAAAAAATATAACATTTTCTGTTCTTTTAATTTAATTTATAAACGCATGAATATAAATGGCGATCGTATAAGTATTGGTAGAAATATGCGTAGGGATAATTTTTTTTTTTAAGTAGCACATTTTACAATAACATAACAAATAAATTATTTATTAAATAAGGAAGTCAATTCATGTTTGAACAGAACAAAAAAATTAAAGGAAAAGAATTTAATTACTAAACAATATTTAAAATTACTCAACGCCATGAATAACACACAAGTAAAGTAGTGCTAAAATGGGCATATTAAAGTAAAATTATTATTAAATTTATTTTGATTTGTTTACAGTATTTTGGAGGGAGGACTGGCTATCCTTACGGGCGTGTCGTCGGCCACATGGCAAAACGTTTCCATAGAGAAGATTTGTTTTACCGATTAGAATGAAAATTTTACTATCTCAAATAATTATCCCGAGCAAGAAATAATATCTTAAATATTACATGTTATGTTGCAGAAACATTTTTAGCTGAGTCGGTAACGAAGAAAAGTTGACATGGTGAAAACGAAAAGATGGTAAACATTTAAAAAGAAACATCTAAAACTAAACATCAATGGGTTAGTAATGAGAGTGAAATAATAGCATAGGGAAATCCCCTAATTAGTATGTCAACACAAAACAACTCCCTAATTATGTATGCAGTACGCATACATTAATATAAGGGAAATACCCTAATTATAATAGTCTTATGAATAGTTTTTATTGGTCAATTTTAGAATAGCAACGATCCCATGCCGCCCATTTCGCTCTGTTCTTTAACAAATATTTCAAAATATTGGTATATAATCGTAACAGCTAGTAGAATACCAGTTCCGGAACCAATAGCACCGAGAAGATCAGCCATGACTGAGAGGGCGCCGATGCACAGACCTCCAAATGCGGCTGCTGTAGGTATGTATCTACATAATTAGAAACAAAAATATTAATTTTTTTAAACATTTTTATCAAATTGTTTTTATAAAATATAATTTGTATCAGAAGAAATCTTGGTTCCTACTTGGACGAAACACAACAACGTATGCGCACAACGAGTTAGTTTATTAATCAAGTGACAGTTCGGATAACCCATCACGTCATGATACGTCCTTGTGTTACGTCAAAGCGGGAACAAGTCTTTATTATTAATGATTTACTTACAAGAATTAGTAATGATCACAGAACATTGTATTAAGGGATCATGTCAAAATCCCTTTACTGCAGTAACTTCTGTAAAATAATGTTAACACGGTCCCTTGGGGATGAAATAAAGGATAAGACGCCTACCTGTTTAGTTCATGTATCATAGATTTCTCACGGTGACCACGCATCACCATTTGTTGTTCTTTGAGTTGCTTAGCAACCTAAGATAATATAAACAAAACAATAAAAATATTGTGGCAGATGATTGAATGATAGTGTTGGTACAGTATTCACTGCTTTCATGGATTTGATCATGGCTAGTAATCAGGAGGTTGTAGGTTTGAGTCCAAATCCAAATCATCCATTTTTACCACAGAATGATTTTTTTCTTCGTCGTGTTTCCGCAGCCAAAACAAAATTATCGGTTCATTTTTTAACCAATAAAGTGCGCATGATCAGTCATTACCAAACAACCAGATGCCCAATCACAACAATTTGTCCTTCTGGTCAAAGGTTTAAAATTATCACATTTATCCGATATCTATCCAAATTTTCCTTGAGTGCCACAGGCAGTTTATATGTTACTTTTTGGCTGAGGAAACACGCCCTTTATAAAAAAGATCTACAATAACAGAGAACGTCAAATATTTCATTTTTTACATGCTTAACAAAAATAAAGATTTCATACTTACATCTTTTGCGGATGACCCGGATACATCGATCCAAGTTTTAGAAAAGAAGGCACAAGAGCCCAGCATAAAGACAATATAGATGAGTGCGTGGATAGGATCCGCGATCATGTGACTGAAGTTCTCCGGCGGCGACATATAGTAACAAATGCCACCTATAGGAAAAGACCGTGCCGGACCGCCATCTCCTGAATCCTGTTGAGTAAAATAAAATTTATTATTAATTTATTTACTGTATATATTATTATTTTTATTCTTTAATTTGGTAAACAAGTCTAATGTCTAATGCAGTCAGTGTATTTAATAAAAACAAACCTAGATAAGACAATTAGAATTTTCATTTTCAATTTCGTACTGTACTTTTTTGGTTTTTATGACAATAAAAGATCTGTATCTATATCTGTTTGTATTGAGGGGTACACTTTGTCTCTATTTCCCAGGAGCAATGCAAATGATATCTTTCTAAGGCTCTGTCTACACTATCAAACTAGTTTGACAAAAAATGTGCCCACATATGGTAGTGATATGCTCAAATATGTTAGTGATATGACATCACGTCCATAAATGGGCACATCACATTTTTTTGCCAGATAAAGTATGATAGTGTAGACAGAGTTTAATAACATTTAATGTTGAATACAAATATAACTTACCGCCCATGTTCCTAGGAAATTTACAAAAATATTTCCACTGAATTTTGCCGCCAACATCTGAAAAATTGGGGAAAAAATTCAATTAATAACAATACATTATTTTGTATTTGGATTTTCTTAATATGGTGCGTCAAGAAAGACCTCTTCGATGACATAAATAATTTAGTTTAGCACATTGGGTTACATAGAAGAACATGCTTCACTTGATAGTAAAAGCAAGAAAAGAGGTAAAAAAACTCCTTACCTGCGAGATAATATAAAGATTAGAAACCAGAGCACTCTGCAGAATGATGGGAATGTTTGATGTATAAAACAATTTGATTGGATAAGAACTGTATTGTCCACGGTAACGAGAAGATTTGATTGGTAGATCGACTCTGAAGCCCTAAAAGTACAAAATACAATTTTTGATATACAAAACATAATTAAAGGGAAACAACTGTTATATACATAATATAATAAATATAATTATATGTATTTTTTTTGTGGGTAGGATGCGAGGTTGGAATGTGCCAACTGAAATAGCAGTCCAACAAGCTAATCCAACCAGTGATAATATACCTGCATTATATAGTTGTAATGGCATTGAAAAAGCCAACAAACGTAAGCGGATCTGCAGGAGAAGGGCCATATATCAATGATGTGTGTAATAAAGCTCTATCAAACTAGTTTGACAAAAAAAAAGTGTGATGTTCCCAAATATGGTAGTGATATACTCAAATATGGTAGCGATATGACATCATCATGTCTATATATGGGTACATCACATTTTTTTGGTCGCATAAAGTTTGATAATGTAGACAGAGCTTTATTACTCAACAACCCTGAATAATTGATTCACACACCTGGAAGTATATTACTATCGCAAATACAAGAATGGTTGCAGTGAGGTTCATCAGATTCGGCAAATTCTGTCGGTAGAATGCCTCTCGTAAGGCGCGTACTTTATCTGTACGTGTTGCTAATAGATGGAACAATGCAATAACTGCGCCCTCAAATTCAGTTCCTGTAAAGACAAATTCAATGATAAAATAGTTGATTAAATACATTTTATAACAGATATTTAATTAATAATAATAATTCTGCATACAAAATATGTGAAGATAATTTTTCTGTTGGTAAGATGCGAGGTTGAAATGTGCCAACTGAAATAGCAGTCCAACAAGCTAATCCAACCAGTGATAATATACCTGCATTATATAGTTGTAATGGCATTAAAAAAGCCAAAAAACGTAAGCGGATCTGCAGGAGAAAATGGCATATAGCCGTATAACAAAATATCCAATGTGTTGGTATATATTTTGTATGAGCTACCTTTTACATGTTAACTTTAAGTTAAACACACTGTCAAGTAACAACGACGAAATAATTTGAGGAATATGTTTTGACAAGGTTTCTGGTAACACAGTACACTCATTCTTGCATTAAGTATTTCCAAAAGCACAATTATTCCGTTTGTGCAATTTGAAGATCAAAACAATGTTGGATGGACTTACCTTTTCCGGTGTTAACTGTCGCTGGACTGAACGCCCTCCATACAATGGTTTCGCAAATATTAGTAGCAATGAAAAGTGAGATTCCTGAACCAAGTCCGTATCCTTTTTGTAGGAGCTCGTCGAGCAACAATACAATGAGACCAGCGACAAACAACTGTAAAGAACAAAAGATTAAATAATTATATAATAATAAATATATTAATATGTATGTTAGGCTTTATGCCAAAGAACAAAACTCAACAAAAGCAGGGACAAAGCGATTTTTATACAACCATCTTGACAGTGTTTTGGGATAGCCCTAGGCTAGGAGTTTTCTGAAATCATGCCCTCCTTTTTGTACTACAAAAGCATTGTAATATATTTTTGTAGTAACTGCTGGAGCGCATATATACATGGATCGAGAATAAGTGCGTTCCATACCTGAATCATGATGAGCATGCAGATTCCGAGACCAATATCACTTGGATCTCCATACATTCCGGTCATAACGTATACAATAGCCTGACCAATAGTAATGATCATACCAAACACTGTAAAAAATAAATAAGATATTAAATATACTCATGTTAACAACATGGTATACATGAATTACAATATAAATAAATAACATTAAGGAATCCTACAAGCAATCTACCTGTTAGAAAAAAAGTAAAGTTGAGTGAGTTTGTTACCCAGCTTTGAATTCTTACACCAGGCCTAAAGCTCTGTCTACACTATCAAACTTTATGTGACAAAAATATGTGATGTGCCCATATATGGACATGGTGATGTCATATCACTACCATATTTGGTACTAAAGTATAGTCTAAGGCTTTCTACCTGTCCGTTTCACTTAGCACACTGCCTAGGATTATAACCTCACTTACTGCTGACTGTAAGGTAAGGTTTGTACCTAAACTGGTATAGATCCTATAAAATCATACATAGCTGAAAAACTTCCCCCTTTCTTGCTTGGAATAAAAAAGGGAATCACCCTTTACTAATAGGCAATCAGTAATCTGGAAAATACTTACACTTTTGTGCACCATTGAAAAGAGCTCTATCTTTCGGGGTATCTCCTACATCAATGATTTTAGCTCCAGCCAGCAGTTGCATGATGAGACTGGATGTTACAATGGGTGATATACCCAACTCCATAAGAGTTCCTGCAAAGGTAAATCAAATCATTAGTACTGCAGAAAAGTATTCAGTTGAGGCAGTAAACTTTGTAGATAATCGAACCAGGAATAATCGTCTAATAGCCAAGCATTCTTACTTACCCCTGTTGGAAGCCATGATAACTCTAAGCCAGTAGAATGGATCAGCGGAATCCGAGGACATAATACCAAACAATGGAATCTGAAATAATAGACACATTCTTTAGTTTTTTAAGTTTACTTTTGATACAGTTCTTTTTAAAGCTCTCTCTACACTATCAAACTAGTTTGCAAAAAGAGTGTGATGTGCCCAAATATGGTAGTGATATGACATCATGTTTATATATGGGTACTTTTTTTTTTCACATAAAATGCGATAGTGTAGACAGAGCTTACATACTGTTAAACAGTAGATATAGTGGTGCATAATTCAGCCTAAATCACTTTTGAATGTTTTAAATATTCAGCCATCTACCTATTAATCTTTGGTACCCAAACCAAACTTGTAGGTTTTTGGTGGATTATACTCTATTTAATTTTTTAATTAAAATATATTTGTTGTTTGTTTATTTTTCTTACCTGGCAACAAACCAAGAAGATGAAAAGCGTAATTGCCGTCCATAATACTTTCTCTCTAAATTGAATCTGAAAAATGAAACATACATTTTAAAGTTATTTTCTTAATTAGAAACTATTTCAACATATCAATGTATGTGTTACACTGTGTATGTTATCCTCTGGACCTGGAAAAAAGGTGGGTATCGCTTCCATAACAATAAACTACACAAAAGCCTAATTAAATTTGGCTTGGCTTAAAAATGAGGGTGTGGTTAAAAAGCAGGATGCATTTTAACTCAGGATTTGGAACATAGAGCATATATAGTATAAATACAAAAAAATTATTAATAATATTAATTGAACATATTTTTAATATAAAAATTACAAGAATTATACCTTTCGTTCGGGCTTGGAAATTTCTGGCAATACAGCACAGAAAGGCTTCAGCACTTCCAAAAATTTCACTGTAAAATAAAAGTTTCACAATAAGAATTGTTACAAAAGCTGTACCTGTAGTTAGTTAGTATTCATCCAGATAATAACCCTAGCAATCTATTGTTAAATAGCTTCTTTTATATAGCCTGAAAATAAATCCTAAATTAGGATCTAAGTATATTTAAATGGATTACATAGTTCTTCATTATTATAGAATGAAACAGCTTGCCCATTTGTGTTTATTTAAGGTTTTGTTCCACCATATGTTGTTTTCAATTATCAGTTCAGGTGGTCAATTTTAAAGTAGGCCTAGCCTAGGCCTAGGTAACATTTGAATTGCCTATAAACCAATTTAAATAAATAAATATACACATATATGGGTTTTAAAGCCCTGTTAATTGGCATACGGTTATAAAAAAAAATGTAATAATAATTAATATTAGGCTAATAAAAATAAGATAAGTTTTTTAAACAAGACAATAACTTAGGCCCTAGAGAGGCTAGGCCTAATTCTAAATTAAATGTCAGTTAAATAGAAAAAAAATATGTAGTAAATATAACATTTCTTTTCAAAATAGAAAATGTGTTAAACAAAAATTGTTCCTTCAACAACATCAAAGTTTGATAATTAAATTATTATAAATAGAACTTTTAAAAATGCATGGAATCACATACATTACAAAGCCTAGGCCTAGTAATGTATTATTGATGAACAGTTAAATTGGTCATTTTAATTGAATCTAACTTAGCCTAGGCCTTTAAACCACTAAGCCTAGACTACCGGCAGTGAACGGTCAAAACTGCGTTTGTGCGACGTGTCACTTTTGAACGCCACCAGAAGTTACCACAAACGAGAAAATCAACTGATAAAAACTAAAAAAACACAACTATAAATTGAAAAAAATCATAAAATATTAACATCAATAGAGGTACTTACCCATATTTAACACCACCAATTATAAAAAGTATGAAGAAAATGCCTGTATTTTGTTAAATTTTGACTTCTAATTACGAAGAAAACCAGAACCTTCTGCTACCCATCAGTAGCCGACAGAAAAGAGAGTCACGTGATATGCTCAACACGTTTACTAATAGGACGCCACCTTTAGTTTTTAAAAGCAAAATCATTGATGCCTGACGTTATTATTATTATCATCAAAATCATCGTCACACACGTACACAGATTACTCAATTAGATTCTGGAATTTCCAATTGTGTATTTTAGAAATCCAGAAATTACCAAATCGTATTTCTGTAGCGGAGAGCAATAAAGAAGGATGTTAAACATAATACTACATTTATAGCTTAATATACAGGTAAGAAGTAGGTAGTTTTTGCAGTGTTTTAAAGTTAGGATAGGCCTACGCCTCACGCGACGCACGGATTTACTGACCGGTGCCTGTTGCGGGAAATTCCCTGATTAATATAGGCTAGGCTAGCTAGGCCTAGCCGAAGGCCTAGGCTAGGCCTAGGAGGCCCTAGACTATTTAACACATTGTAATTCTTACTAAACGTACTAGGAAGAAGGCATATAAGTTTATACTTAGCTAACTTAATTGGTATCTATTTCATTAAGTTGTATTGATTCTAATAAGCATTTCTTATGGTACTTTTTTTTGGACAAGAAGTAATAGACTGTATATAGAATTTAATAATCCAATAACGACTAGGCCTATGTAGTCTAGGTTTAGGACAAATCATATATGAAACTTACAGTATTGTTTGTTTAATTCCAAAGATTAAAATCAAAATTTGCTGCTGTGTATATTACATCATCACCATTATTAAGCAATCAGTCAGTCTGCTTTGACCTTTTTAAATGTAAACAGAGTTTGGTGAAACTGTATTGCAACAGGCCTACTCTAAAATTTGGCATATATTAATATTCAGAAAGTTAATGATCTAATTATAGCTATATCTCTTTTACAATATTGAGGTCACTGCTCCATCCGAGAATAAATTTCTTTCAATGTTTCATTTTTACCAGTATTGATTTTTTTAACTTTCATAACTATTTCCAATGTTTGTATTGTATACAGTACGTCATAAATTAAGAAAACATTTTGAAATGAAATTATAATATATTATCAATACTACTGAATTTTTTGTTTACAGTAATAGAGAAATATGGATAACGATGGTGAAAATCAACAGATGTTTGAGGCAAATTTGTCCAGCATTCCAAATGATTTTGTTGTTTTGAATTACTCTAAGGAGCCACTAGTGGGTGATATCAATGAAGAGCACTTATCTGAGAACCATCACACGAATATAGATGAACAGAATCTGATCCAATCATGGGAAATGTTGAGAGAAGAAAATGCCAATCTTAAAGGTAAGAAAATCCCTATGACGAACTCTCCATGACGATGACACACACAAACAAAATCTCATCCAATCATTGGAAATGATTAGAGAAGGGAACAAAATCTCATCTAATCAGATAAGAAAAGAGAATGACAAGGACATTCTCTAATCGTAGGAACTGTTAGAAAAGAGAATGACTAGTAGATGTAGTTGGCTTTAAAACAAAAATAATGTATTTAAATGAAAACGCTTTTATTTTTTAGAACAACTACAGAAACTAAATCTGTGTCTCATTAAACGAATAGAAGAAACAAAGGTGATGAGAATTAATCAGGAAAAAAATGTAGAAGTGTTTGACGCAAAGTTCAAACAAGCAAAGGAGATGATTCTGAATTTAAGAAAAGAAAATGACAGCTATAAACAACGTATTGAATCAATCTTGGAACAACTCGGGCAAATTATTGAAAGGGTATATATTTTTTAATTAATTAATAATACTTATGTATTGAAAAATGGAAGATTTCTGTGTATTCATTTTCATTTTTACAAAATTGTTTTAAATAACAAGAAAATGAAAACAACCCGTTTGACCCTGAGCTTAAGTTAGGCCTTTGAAATGAATGGTTTTTTTTTTTCATTCATTTATTAAGCCATAACAATATACAATAACATACAAGATAAGAAAAGAATTTCGTCGTCGGCTATGGACGTCAAAAGTAAACTCAATTATTATAGCCAGCTTGCCTGACAATCCAAACTAAGAAATTCAAATATAAAAGTACTATAATGCTATACAAAGCGGTATAAAAATACATAATGCACGCATAAAAAACATTAAAAATATAAAAAAGTATTATTAAATTATTCGTAACAAAAAATCACAAATAATTGGTTGGCAGATCCATGTCATGTTACTGCAGTAACTACCTGTATGCTGGTGTTCTGCCAATTAATTATGCCTCAAGGACCAACAAGTATGGTTTAATATACAAAAACACGCCATTGAATTCTTGCGCAATATTTAAAGAGTTACAAACGGATGTAGTCACCTCCTGTACAGATTATTAAATGACAACCACAATTAATTTTTTTTTTGTTCAAACGTAACATTAAATTTCAACAATCTTTTATAAAACTCAAGTATGTCCTTGACTAGTTTTAGATCTTAAATTATTTTCGTTTAAAAAAAATTCTCATTTTTGGCAGATTGCCAAGGAAAGCTTGCGATTTGTGAGTTATTTCACTGCCTTCCTTAAAGTGGCAAGTCTGTGGTTCGAGTGGAGTTGTTGTCATGAGAAAAAATCCTGTCATCTGACAGAATTTGAACCCATGACCCTGTGATCGGTAGCTAAGCATCTTAACCACCAAATAAAGAAAATTCAAAATATTGTTTATAATTCATTGATTGGTTGAATTCTATTTTAGAATGTTATTCACCAGAACTATGTTCCCTTCCTATGAAACCTCTTAACTGTAGGTGGATGCTAATAGTAAAACATAGTCATATACAGTTTGTTTCTGTGTTAATAACCTTTAACTAATTTCGAACAATTGTATGTTAACATGAATTTCCTTTAGGGCAAATAATTTGAACTATCAAACATTTTTTTAGGAAAAAGATCCAAAATATAAAAAAGTCCTTGAGCATATCTCATTACAAATCAAAGACGAAATAGAGACAGATAAGCTAGACACAAGCAATACAGAAACTGTTGAAGAGGTCGGAACACAGAAGGAGAGAAAAGAAACAAGCACAACTGACGAAGAAATGACCAAGTTAAACGCATTGGTTGCGGAGATGAGCGAACAGTTAAAATGTAAAGATGAACAGATCGACTTGATAGCCAAACAGTTATCGGAAATGAAATTAGCTCAACATTCTCCAAACATGGTAGGACAAAACTCATTTAAATTAATTATTCTTTAATGCGGCATGGGTCGTAGTTGAATGTTAACTCGTCGAAAGAAATAAAAATGATTTATTTTAATTGGACATTTACAATTATTTATTTATTTATTATTTGTACTACAAGTATTACTATTTTACTTTGCTATTGCAGATCTCAGAATCAACAGAAACATCAAATGGAACATCAGAAAGTGCATTGCCAGAAAGCTCCCTAGACAATGTTGCATCGATGAAAAATGAACTCGGCAAAATGACATCGCTGAATACTCAGTTGACAGAAGATCTTGCAAGCATGAAAAATATGCATTCAAAGAACCAGACAGAGATCGATGCTCTGAAGGCTTCTGTTCTTAGGTATCAACACATCCAGGAAGAGAAGTCAAAAGAGTTTGAAAGACTCCGTGCAAACTATGACAAAGTTCAGATGGATAAGGATGAACTGGTGAAGAGTCAGACTTCTCACCAGCAACAATCTGCAAACATACCAGAAGTAACTGTGAAGTCACCGCCATCATCTAAAACTTTAACTCAGTCTACAGAAGTCTTGGTTGGCAGTGCTCCAAGTACTGGTGTTAAGAGTTACAAGAAGGAATCAAATGATGAAACAGTACAGAATTTGATGATGCTCTTCAAAACGGAAAGAGAAAAATGTTCTAGTCTACAGGAAAAACTGAGAAACGAATCCAAGAAATGCCACGATCTTGAGATGGAAATGATTAGAAATCAAAGTAGACTGGAATACAAAAGCAGTAATCTTGACAAAGAAATGACCAAGAGAGAAAGAGAACATGAGCTAACTGTGGAAGAACTGAATAAGAAACTAGACAACCTTTCTAGAGAACTAGAAGAGGCTAAGGTCAGTATTACTTTAAGGAAAGTCTTGAACCTGTGCCGATGTTATGGCTATACTGTATGTTGAGGTACCTATACCTCTTTATTCAGTATACAACTAAGAATTGTGTGGTAATCCAGGGTCTATTTCTCATAATATAGGAACCACGATATCAAAGTACTGGAGAGAACATGCGTGCCTTAAGAGGACAGGTGATGCATCTAATGAGGGAACTCTCAGAAATGAATGCTCAAGTAGCCAACGCTAACAAACAGGTGGAGAAGAAAAATGAAAGGTATGCACTAGATATCTTTTTAAATCTCTTTTTTAAGGCTCGCCCATCACAAGATGTGTTTCCTCATCTTTCTGGGCATTTATCTTCAAACTCTGACCTTTTATCAGCGTCTTCTGACATTGATTGTATTCTTTCTTTGTCAGTGAGGTCATGGGGAGGTCATGGGTGTGTCATAGGGATAATGAGTCAGGTATCAATGCACTGTTGTCAGGGAAGAAAGAAGGCAGTTACAGGAATTGGACTGTATGTCTAAAGAAGACTTTCCTTATACCAGACACTCTTTGGCTTGTATATGTCTGGTTTTCCATACTGTAGTCTAGTATTCCAAATGTGGTTGCAACGGTAAACAAGAATTTGGGACTTTTTGGTTTTGGGAGAGTTTCCATTTTTCAGAGTCCTGTATAAGGAGAGTCAACTACTAGTAGTAAAGATGAGTTATATTGCTGTATTAAACCAAGTTTGTCGCATTGAATTTAAAAATAAAATGATTTTTGTAATTGAAACACAGAATTAAAAGTCTGGAGATGAAGAATTCTGTTTTAGATAGTGAACATTACAACCAAAGTATGCAAGACACAGCTATCATTGATCGTCTTAACAATGAAGTTAAGCGTCTTAATAACGAAGTTAAACGTCTCGAAAAAGACCTATACTTGGTTATGTAAGTAGACATGGTTTTTTTGTTAATTGAAGTTGGCCGTCAGTACTAATAATTGGCTGGCTGTGTTTAAAAAGAGAACTTGCACTTGTAGGCAAATATAAGCCAATTTTATACCAATATGTTTGCAGCTAATGAGATATTTCTATACTATGTGGAAGTAACAGTTTGTAATAAAGAAAAAACTCACCCAGAATATCCTACCATATCAAATGAAAACTTGTCAAAAACCAGATTTTCTATTAGGAAAAAAAAAGAACATTTTTTATCAGAATAGTGTCCAGTGTTTCACCATACTTCTTCATTAGTACTGTACCTTGAGCTCTGTCTACGCTATCAAACTAGTTTGACAAAAAAGTGTGATGTGCCCAAATATGTCCATATATGAGCACATCACATAATTTTTTTTTAACATAACGTTTGATGTAGATAAAGCTTTAGATGTAAATTAATATTAAATGTGTAAATATTATTTTAGCGATGAAAGAAACAACCTTCTAAGTAAATGCCAAGAATTTCAAGAATTATATCAAGATGTAAAACAGAATGCAGTTGACGAGCAGGTATTAAGATTTTTTTTACTGGCATATACGTTTAGTACTTAAACATTCAAATAATCTGAACACTTATTACTGCAGTAACTAGGTATTTTTACTGCAGTAATGTACCTGTATGAGGCAATTTTAATAACTGCAATTAACAATACAATATATATACTAAAAAAAAGGATTGCTAAATAATTAGAGAGGAAACAGTTACTGCAGTAACTGCAGTAAAATAATTTTTAGAAGCTCTTTTACGAGTTGGTCTTCACAACATTTATGTCAGGAGGTAGCCATTTCAAAAACATCTTATACCAAAAGTCATTTGGTGATAATTCTTGCCTGTCTTTGAGGACAAACTTGTAGGAAACTAGGCGTAAAATTAACCACACCTAGCTAACGACAACAAATGCAATTAATTTGTTTATATTATCCCAAATGTGTGTTGTTATTTATGTAGGCAATTACTTTGTTTATTTTAACCCCAAATTATTTTTATTATTTGTGTAGGCATTAAACGACATAACAATAAGGTTGGTGCAAAGCCAAGAAGCCCACGAGAGGAAAGACACTCACATCAAAGAGTTGCAAGGAATGAAAAACCAATTAGAAGACAAGTGTTCTGCATTGGCTGCCCAGGTAAATAAATTAAATATATGGCGGGAGGACGTACTGTAAAGCTCTGTCTATACTATCAAACCAAAAAAATTGGCTCAAATATGGTAGTGATTTGCCCAAATATGGTAGTAATATGCCCCAAATATGGTAGTGATATGACATCATCTTTTCCATACAGTATGGCCACATTGAATTTTTTTTGTCATAAAGTTTGATAGTGTAGACAGAGCTTAAGTTTGGTCAAGGCGAGGTTGTTATGAAAATGTTGGGTTAATTAAATGTTACTGTTTCCAGTTTTTCTACCAATTCTCTACTAATTCTTGTTATTTGTTTTAAAGGCAGAGGTGTACAAGGCCGATTTTGAAGCCGAGCGACAAGCCAGAGAGACAGCACACAGCGAAAGAGAAAATCTTTTGGAAGTTATTAAAATGAAAGAGAGAGAAATGGAACAGTTGACGGAAGACCAAAGTCCGGCTAATATGCAAGCCTTAGAGGATCTACAGCGTAAATATGGAGGAGTGCAAACCGCGCATGGTTACCCCCAGCATACAATCGCACCTGCTTCTGGTCAGACTTATGGAAGACAGGAAGACTATTATCCACACCCTGTTGGTGGTAATTACCACATGGGAACAGCCCAACCACTGGTAAAACAACCATCTTAATATCATAACATAAGATTTACCCGACCACTGGTAAAACAACCACTCTGTTTATCAGTACATAAGAAGTACCCAACCACTGGTTCTATAGAAATTCAATACAATTAGATTTTCTATAGAAAAGAAAAAAGACATTCTATAGACACAATAATTTCTATAGAAATTGAAATATATTTCTATAGAAATGTTCTATAGAATAGCAAAGAGCTCTATAAAATGTTCTATAGAACATTTTTGCAAGGGTGATTAGACACAACACCACTTTTCACAGGTTGTAAGAGCTGCTATTTAACATAAAAATGCATGTATTTGTCAAGAAAATACAACCGCCTATTATAGAAATAATAATAATAAAGGCAAATTACTGGAAAAAATGACAATGCTGTTGGTATCAGTGGCTGGATCTCAATGGAGATACAAAATAAAAGCAAAATCAAAACGATAAGGCAAAACAGCCAGAAAAATTAGCAGAGCTTTTGGGCAACATTAGTAAATGAAATAGAAATAAGTTATATAGAAAAGGTACAGTACTCTACAGTACTTTGCGAAAGTTTGTAATTATGGTGTCTAAGAATCATAACTTCAGAAAGATAAGATAAAATCAATTTATGAAAATGTTAATGATAACCAGGATTGTTAGGAAAACATTTGAACAGCCATTTTTGTTTTTCTTTGACAGGCGCAAGAATTCAAGTGTCCTGTTTGCCAAAACTTGTTTCCAGATATAGACACACTGCAGATTCATGTGATCGATTGCATCCAATAGAAGTCCTGCAAATATCGAAACGGTTGAACGATCCTCTGACTCAAGAAGTTTTCATTCACTAGCAAAAATTATATTTTATTTATTTATTTTTTAAAATGTTTAGACACATCCAGAAAGCAAATAAAAACGCGCCTTGTAAATATAAACAAGCAAAGGTATAATAAAATTATTAAATATCAAATAATTGCATAATTACTATTAAAGTACAGTTATGTTTAATTTGCTGCAAACATTAAAAATTGACAATTGAAAACAAAAAAACCGGGGATATAAATTTTAAAACATGATTGTAATTGTTTACTAACAATTAATTACTAATAATAATGTCTTTATTTATGTATACTTTAATTTTAAAGACATTTATATTTAAGTTGTATTAACAAAATAAAACACAATATGGAAAAGGGTTATTATTATTTGTTTATTAAATTTTGTGTAGGAAAAGAAAATTGATCGATTTACTGTAGAAATTAAAATGATCAAATAGAATAACTAAAAGATATTTAAGGGGTAATTTAGTTTATAACATATTCTTTTCCTAGAAAATAAATTACTATTTAATTATGTTCATTTATAGATCTTTACAGTATGTCATCTTCTGTAATACTTGATCAATATGATTGAAAACTTGCCAGATTGATAAAAAAAAAATTATTTAGCATTATCTAACCCTGGTTGTATGCAAGAATTAATAAGTTGGTGTAGATAAAAATTAACTAAAGTACTGTGTAGTTACTGTAATAATGTGTAATGGTATCTTTCAGTATGTATTAGTCATTGTTTAGTGGCACAACGACTAAGCCCAGGAGCTTTGGGGGCCCCTGAGAGGGAACAAGGCTAAAAACACCGAAGTCCTCCAGTGTTGGAGGGCCACCTAGAATCCCTAAACCACAGGCCTCAGTGTTACGCCACTCTCAGTGCTGAACTACTGTAATTCACTGGTTAAAAATATACAATAAATAGATTCAGCATTATTTTGAAGCGCATAGAGGCTTTATGTATGATCATAAAAGTCCAAATGTATTATTATTGTTAATATATTGACCATGTTAAGGTAGTATTATTATGTCATTTGCAGTTTAGTCTTTCCCTATGATCGAAGTGTTTTGTTAAAACAGAAATGTTAAATTGTAAAAATAAAGAATCCTATAAATACTACAGTGTAAGAAATAAAAACTATATAGGAAATAAAAATCACTTGGAAATGTAGAAGTATATTAAAAACATAAAAAATATGTTTATTGAATTAATATGAGTATGGTAGTGTGTGGCGTTTAAGATAACTGTCCATATTTTCAAAAAAAATATATTGATAATTTTATGGACTGTCACACATGATTAAACCCCACCAATTAGAACTCCCAAAGTTGTGTTACGCAACATTTTGTGAATAGACCGACTTCAATATCAAATTGATTTTTTAAAATTGCGCCTTTTATTCAAAAGTGGGGAGACCGCATCTTACAGAAGTTGCATTACTTAAATCAAAATATTGTGTTATATAATAATTGTATTATTAGTAGTAGTACTTACTACATTCTGTATATATATATATGGTCGGTGAATAATGAAGGAAAAACCATATAACCATACATTAATTATATTAATTAATACATTATAATTGATTTCAAATTTATAAGTTTTAATAATTGAAATATTAAAAACTTTTTTTTGTAAAACTCCAAAAATTATTTAGAATTAGCATATTGTGTATATTCTGTTAGACTTATGATTTATGTAAAAAAGAAAACGTTTCATTTGTGTAATTTAATTGTATATACTTAGTACTTACTGAAGTAGTCCATAGAAAAAAGTTTTCAGCATCGAAAATTTACTTTAATGAATGTCATAGCACAATTAAAAATATAATTAAATCAAATGATTACAGATTTTGTATTTTTAAACTGGTGGCCATTTTTCAAAATGGCTGCCATTTTAATACGAGGCCAAAACTGAAATGTCAACAAGGCCTAATGGATTCCGTGTCTGAAGTACATGTGTTTAGACACCAAGATTGTGTATCTACCTTATTTAGATCTGATTTTATCCACATTTTATATAAAAATGGCCGCCATTTCAATACGAGGCAAAAAATTAAGTGTCAACAGGGCTTAGAGTGATCAGAACGGTTTAATTAGGATATCTGGCTATGTTGACAGCCTCTAACATTCCGCTCCCCCTAACTTGATTTCTAAGCATCTTTTCAGATTTTTGTCCTAGACTATAAACCAGTGTACACATCTAGCTCGTGTGCACTTTAAAAGACCTAGTTCGAGTTGAGTAGGGGGTTACCCCGGTGTATTAGTACATCACAGCCACTGATCATAACTGGGCCCTCTGGGAGACCAGTCTTTGACTTTAGAGGTTACCCAGTATAAATATATATTTCAATCAATCATCAATCATATTAAATATACATAGAAATTTTGTTTGCTCTAAGATATAGAAAAACAGATAAATGAAAAACTAACAAAAACAATTATTACGAAACCTATTTGTACAAGAGATGATGGACCGTTAACATCTACCGCTACGTAACACCTCAAATACATTATGCATGGGATGAGTAGAATCTTGCAATATTGAATATGTTTTCTTCAATTCTTTAATTTAAAAAAACGGATTCAATAGAAATCTTCTCAATTTAACTGTTTAACATATAAAACAAGACACAACACAAATTGTCGACAAACATTCTTTGTATAAATCAGAATTTATTCATAAATTAACAATATTTCTAAGTAACTATATGTCATAAATCATAATTGTATTTTTGACGTGACATACGTTTAACTTCTTCTTTGTTTCTTGGTATTTTGTCAAACGGTTCAAAATCGTTGAAGCATATATCCCACACGTCGTCCATCGCTTTGTCAATGTCTTCTTTAGATATATTCCGCACCGACATAACCGATTTCATTGCACGTTCCCGAACGCAATTCTAAAGAAAGAAACGAAAGATAATCACACATATGGTTTTCCTTTTGTTTGTGAATTGTTTGTGTATAGCCTATCGAATATGAATAATTGCAACATATATGTAAATATTTAAAGAAATTTATATAAAAAAATTCATAGTCACACAATATTCTATACAATTCTTTATCTCCACATCTGTCTAGTATCATAGGCAGATTTTAAAATAAAGTGTCACATATGCATCATACAGTATGGCGACTGTAGTATGTTAAACTAGGTTTAGGCTTAATAGCTTATGATACAGGTGTCACATGTGATACATATGTGACGCTCTATTACAGTATTTGTTTGAGATACTGAGTTACAGTATTTTAAAATCTAAAAATTATAAAAGCACCTGATGATGTTTCTTGAAACCAAATTTGTGACTATAGACATTCTGGCTAACAAACGAACAATCTCCACTAAGACTAGCAGCACGAATCTGCAAATAGATCAGAGGTTAAAGGTCAAAAACAAGTACAACTGAAAATTCACAAATGAAATAATCTATTAATAAATGGCCTTTAAAAAAATCAACCCGATTATCTGTACTATATACTGTATCTTCACATATGCCATCATGAGTCCAGTATATACAGTAGGCACATTCTGTAATAGTGTCACCAAATGTAGTGCTTGTTAGGGTTAAGCTTATGATACAGGCATCCCATGTGACACATACTGTATCACATAATTTGGCTGTGATACTGTGATATAGATACAGTATAAGCATATTTTTTTACACAAAAGATTTAAAAAAAACTTACCTCTGTGCAGGCAACATGCTTTAAGTTGTCCCACTCTACGTGAGCACGACAGAAATCAAATGCGTGAATGAGTTCGTGAGTGAGTAATGTGCTAACAACACGCTGTGATGGCGCCCTGTTTTCGCAGAGTACAATCTGTCCATTTGAAGGATCAAATCCGCCATTGATAATACTGTCCTCGGGGCATTTTTCGCAGGAAATGTGCCGAGATATGTTCACAGGACTGAAAAGACAAAAATTAAATTAATCATTCGTACAACTTGGTAAGCATTATGCACTTAAATTGTATGACCCACTATACGACTCCGGGAGAGGTGCGTCATTTACAAACAATTATTGACGCAGGGTTGCATCAAAAAACCCAACCTATGGTAGAGTACTTCACATCTATGAACAATGGTGTGTACCACCACAATACCATGAACAAGTCACAATGCGTCTAAATTGGTGCGTCATGGTCAACTAAAGGTAAGTCACTTTTGACACAGGGGTGCGTCATTGTATTTATAAGGTATGACGCACATCGGACAAATGAGGCAACTCTCCCGGGGGTCGTATAGTGACAAGTGCATTATACTGTTTACAGTACTTGAGGATAATGTCAAAATGATTCTACTGTGCAGTTACTGCAGTAACCACATTTTTTAGTTTATGTTTACAAAAAAAAGTTAGTTACATAATTGCATATTACTAAAACAGGTTATCTACAGCAATATAGTTACTGCAGTAACTGCAGTGAAGTAAATTACAGTACTTACCATCCGTGTGCTTCCATAGATTTCAGCATGAACTTTACAAAAGGACCTGAAACAATTTAAAACATTTTTGTTAAATGTAAAGAAAAAAGTTACTTGCTATTGAAGTTAATGTGTCATGACTTTGCGTGCTGCTGTAGCATGGTGCATGATGGGATATTATAGGCATGTTTCTGTAGCATGCTGCATGATGGGATGGATATTTACAGTATTTTAAGTGTACCTACTGTCAGTACTATAATTAATATACTGTGATAATAATGAAATTCTTACTGTGTTATTTCATTAGGAAAACAACACAAATATATAGATTAGATATGAATCAAATTAAAATGTTCCAAAACTTACTTTCTTTGCAAGCAAATTCTAATCTTCTAAGACAAGATCTATGTTCAAGACTTCCTTTTTTAGAAGCAGGGGAGGGTGAATCATTTTCCTTTGCTGCCATCCTTACTTAGCCTACAGATACTAAATTTGTAATAATCTCTGAAAAATAAAGTAACACATGTTATATATTGATAACTTTACAATTAATCATGTTTTTAAATCAATATTTTCGATCATATAGGCATAGAATAGTTTATCAATATATAAATTAGCCATCTAATTCGTTAAGATCTAGGCCCAAAGATAATAACACGTAATCATAATATGGATACTCATAGTAGGTCGAAACGACTTCGAGCACATCACATAACTATATGATACAGCTATCGCTGTGTCGCGTGTGGAAATAGGTATAAACAAACTATGCCTAGCCTAGAATGTAGGCATGGCTGGGCTAGCCTAACCCAGGCTATAAAATGCATAAAGTTGGGCTTTTAATAACGGTGTGAACGGTAAATAATATAATAGAAACTTACGTGTTCTTATTGCTGATCTTCTATACGTGAAAATTCGTACTTTAAACCATAGCTAGGCCTCCCCCCCACGTTCAGAACCATCGCGTGACGGAGATTTACAAACACCACCAATCTATGGCACGCCCATGGTGCCGTTATACAAAGAACGCCGTAAGACACGCGAAATATCAAGGTAAAATTCACCAGGAAATGCACTGTGATCTAAATACTTGTATACATTTTATGCTAATTAATACTTTGTCAATGCATTATACTGTTAGAACAGAGAGTTTTTTCTATGGTTTTTATTGGCAATAAACGTCGTTAGATGGTACCGCATTTTGTGTACCATAAAATACTGACTTAAAAACATTTACAAAACCCTACAAACGCTAGAACTATGGCATTATTCATTGTTTTGATACGAACAAAAAGATAATATAGTGGTCCCCTGTAGCTTAACCTGCTTTTCTTCCAATCCCAAGGTCCAAGGTTCAATCCTGACCTAGTGCCAGGGTTATAACTCATGACTCTTTCAACTCCACGTCCTAATTATGCCTCAAAATAGACTTTGTTTATAGACCTATAAAGCACGATCAATTATAAAATATATATCCATTTTCAAGTTTGTGTGTGTGTGATCGGATGCGTATGAAATAAATAAACAAATAAATAAATGCACTTTTGTAGTTACTGTACGTTTTATTAGAATATAGCCTACTATAAGACAATTTTTTTTTCAATTTCTGCAAGTGACAACAGTACACTACACAGCGCCTCCATTTGAAATATAAGCCTATGATTAATACTGACAATAATAATTGTTGTTACAACCAGGAACCGAATAGAGCGTAAAATGATATCAATAGTATAGTAACTTCCCATTACAATGCAATACCAATATCCGTGCCAGGCATAACTTAATCTGATCAAGACCCGGTGAGTTGATTTTCTAAAGGACGGGCTACTGATTTAAAATAGGTCCTACATCGTCGGTGGCTAAATGACACAACGCGCCAAGTTAAAAGAAGGGTTTCTCGTCAAAAAGGTAAGCTTAACGTTGTTTTTGATATACACATAGAGGATACCTCTATGATATACATAACACAGAATGGATGTTGACATAAGCTTGATTTTATTTGAATAGGAAATCAGCGGGGTTGTAAAATTGCGATATGAAACACTATAGTAAGCCCACGGTACTATGATTCTTTTGATTGTATAATAAAAGAATTGTAAGCCTATACTGTTTAGGCATTACGGTAATGTTAACATTCGTTTACTGTCTATCGGGTCTGAGTTCCGTTTTTCTAAATGTATATAATAATAAACAAAGTGAAGAAAATTAGCATAAAACCAAAAATACAATTGTTAGGCCTAATTAAATGTTTTAATACCATACCATATGAGGGAACCCACACACTCTCTTTTGATAAAAATCGGAGATATTCTATGAGTACAATATTGTTGAAATTTTAATGGGGAAAACCTTAGGAGAAGGAACTCATACAAACTTCTAAAATATAAAGTTAGTAATTTATCTTAACTTCTATAATTTAATTTTTTTTTTTTTTTTTTGATTTTATGTACTTTCACTATTATATATTCATATTTTAGTCTACTCTGTAGCAATGTTAGTATACTTATAGGCATACGGGAGTCACGACTTAAAGTTCAGTGAACTTACTGTGACTTCCATCCATCCACATTTAATATATGTTATGTAAATGTAAATGATATATATATATATAAGTGAGTGGAAAAAAAAATAAATAAACGAAAAAACGAAACGAAGTGATATTCAGTAAAGCCCTATCTACACTATCAATTAGTTTGAAAAATGATGTGCCTAAATATAGTAGTGATATGACATCATCATGGGCACATCACATTTTTTGTCACATAAAGTTTCATAGTGAAGACAGAGTTTCATAGTGGGTTCACGATAATAACTTCAGTAGTGTAGGTCCGATATAAAAGGCAATCAGGTCACATAGAGAAGTGTCAAATTAGTTTTTTTAATTGTATTGTAGGCTATTTTTACCAATATCAAGTGTATAAATTAATCTGTTCTGTCACACTTGTCTGAGTTTACTTAAGTTTCCGACCTACATGCGGTTCGCAATTATTGCTATTGTTCCCACGAAAATGTCAAAGTTAAATTGTTACGGCAGAACCAATAGTTATAACGAGTATTTGTTTGACATTCAATTGTTGAAATTTCAACGTTGATTTAAGAGTAAACAAAATGCAATACTATAGTATTTGTTATTGTAATGAATTTGTATGAATGAATGGCCAATGATTAAATCTATTAATTCCTACAACCACTCCAGCAGAAAAGAATCACCTCCGGAATGCAATGATTAAGCACTGTATAAGTATGTATAATTTTAAAATTTTTTTTTCTGTTTTTTTGTGTTGTGAAGATAGATTAATTCTAACGACCTGTATAATCCCAGCATTTTATAACAATAAGCTTAATTAAAATCATTTCTGTATATTTCTATATATTTTTATATAATCATCACTATTTTGTTTTGTCATAACACATCTGCAAACACAACATTGAATGCACTTGTTAAGCCAAATTTACACAGACGAGCGGTAAGGGTAAGCGGAAAACCGCGTAGCTTGTCCGATCCCACGTAGAATCTGTATCTATTCTGAGCGGAACTCAATATTCATTACTGTTATTGTTCGTCTGTGTAAATAGGCCTTTAGCCATTGTTTTAATCAAAGGTGTCCCTGTGTGAACGGGCATTTCTGGACTCACAACCAACAATTTGCGGCTTAATGGTATCGGGAGGTTTTGTATAGATATAGGTCGGATGGGACGGTGGTCAGAGAGAGACCTTTTAACACAACAGGCCTAACACAAAATTCAATTTAGCTTGAACGTGTTCAAAGTTTATCAGAATCCTATATCAATTGCCAATTGTAGATATTGTTTCCGTAAGTTATAAGCTGACGTTTTTGCATCACCGGAAGCAAGCAGATGTCGGTTAACCGCTCCAAAAAAAAATTATAAAATTAATAAAATACTTTAACCGGGAGTAATCTCGCTATATCTTTATGGCTTCATCAACACGTTTCCATTTCTAGATCGCCAACATTGGTATAATAATAAATGCATTTTTCCATTATTTCTCTTCAAAGAAATAGTACGGAATAACGCATAGGAAGGGAAGTTATTAACCATTTAAATCATAAATGTAATGTATGGGTTATGATATTACGGATACAAAAGATCCTCTCCGAGCAGAGTGGTATACAATTGCATCACATCACCATTCGGAATCACGTACATCCGTTCCTATTTATTTTATTAAGATCACACACTGTTTTACATTGAATTTAAACCTTTTACTCGTAGGGTCATGTTCGTACCAACTGGAGAACCCGGTGGTTTGTATTGTTCCCGGAGGAACTACGATATTATAAAAAGAAGGAAGACGAGGCGGCGGCTGGTGTCGTCATATTAAAAGGAAGCTCTGTTATCTCACCCGTTCCGCAATACACTAAGAAAACGGTTTGTACATTTATTGTAAATATTGGTGACGAAAACATCGACGACGATGATGGTGATGACAACGACGATGACGCATACAAATACAATGATGACGAAGATGACAATGGCGACCACTACGACGAGGACGCCGACGATATGACGAACGCAAAGAGGATGATGATGACGAAGATGACAATGGTGACCACTACAACGAGGACGACGACGACGACGAATACAATAGACGACAATGACGAATACGACAATGACGACCACAACAATTACAACCGCTACGACGACGACTATGACGAACACAAGACAAAGATGACGAAGATAAAAATGACGACCACAACCATGACAACCACTACGAAAAGGACGACGACTATGACGAATACAAAACAATGATAACGAAGGCGACAATGACGACCACAATTATAACCACTACGACGAGGACGGCGGCGACTGCGACGACAATAATGAATGTAACCGTAGACGACGTCTTAAAGCAATAATTCCAACACGCTATATATTTGCGCATTGTTTTCCTGCTCGCTTGAACTTTCTTTTTAAAATATTTATTTTTTTAAATTATAAATATAGTCAGAGTACTTCCTATGAGGTGCAGTAACCTGTAATTAGAAAGCTTCCCACTGAGTTGAAAATATTTCTATAATTCTAGAACAACGCATTGTTAGTATCAATGTTATAATTTACTACTTGGAAAAATGACCAGTGCGTTTACTTGTATATCTTTCTGTTGTGTGCCTGTCCAAGTTGTAATAATTTACTATCCTATATAGCCTATCATGCCTATTGACGTTGCAATATATTTGATGACGTCACAAATCTTTTTGAAATCTCGAATTAACTGTATCTTAAAATATGGTGGTCCGCAATAATAAAGTATTTTGCTCACTTTCAAGTGCTTAAATATCTTAAGGCTTGTCTAAACCATTAATATGTGACAAAAAATGTGATGTGTCCATATATGACATGATGATGCACTATCATATTTGGGCATATCACTACCATTATTTGGGCACATCACTTTTTTTGTCAAACTAGTTTATTAGTGTAGGCATCGCCAGTAATTTGGTGTATGTTACAATTTTAACATTTCTAAATCACTTGTTTTAAACAAGAATTCTAGTTGGGAATATATTAACTTAATAATCACAAAGTCGTTTTAAATGTACCGTTTTTATATGTAACATCTTTTAAATTTAGGACGTATTTCAAATATCATCCATGGCTGGTCAAGATCTTCTGGTTCAAGCATCTGGTGACGCTGAAAGAGAAGAATGGGTAGCTGCCATCAGTGAGGCTATCAGAGGAGTTGATGCCGTTCGAGTAGACGGTAAAGAACACGACAAGTCTTTAAAGTAAGTCAACCAATGGGATGGTTTGTAGCCGAATGTAATCCTAACGCTATTGGCTGTCATTAGTTGGGCCACACCTAAGTCCCAAAGTAAACAAGCTATTTTTAGATAGGCCTACATCACATTATTTCCCTTAGTTTCCCTTGGACAAAACCATTGGTTTTATTTTTCAAATCTGACCTCTGCGCTCAACTTAAAGAAATTAAATTACCAATGGATGACTTTATTTTCCCTAAATACTGTGATTAGTAAGGAACCAAAACAAAACGCTATGAAAAAAGGGAATTTAACTTCTATTGAATCATATGAACATGCATTGTTATTATTAGGCTTAATGCCATTCATAACATCTGATGTAATCTTTTAATCCATCTAATCCTCTTCACCAATGATGGGGAATATAATTATACCATGGAGGTATACCACCTCTATGATTACATCATGAACAAAGTTCAAAGTCTTAATGTCTAACCACACCTGTAATTTCCTGGTTATGATGTTTCTTGAGATAAAAAATAGTTCATTTAAGAAACTGTAAATAATATTATTCGATTGTTAGGCCTATACTGAAATTATATTATACTTTTAATAGAAACTAATAACCACACAAGAATTGATCACTGTAAAACAAAATCATAAATATTTAACACATATTTAATATTTTCGAAGATTTGATTAATGGATTTCAGTATGATTCAACCGTAATTTATACAATACCTAATCATGGAGGTATAAAAATAGAAAAAAAAAATCTATTTTTATACCTCCATGACCTAATGTAGGCCTACTGAAAAATCAGGCGAAGTGTGCCAGGAAGCGTGAAATTTGGCCACCGGCCGGGCGGGGTAACACTTACACCATGGAGAATGCTTACACTAAACAAGCGTTTGGGCTTAAAGGGTTATCCCCCTGCTTTGCATGTTTGATTTCTTAAGTGTAATGTTTTTCTATGTATTTATTTTCATTCACATTTTATGCTATTTTATAAATGGTAACTGTTCTTGGAAAGCAATAGATATTAATTTCTTCCGTATATTCCATTATGAAATAGCCTAAAATGTAGTATGCTATCAATGCAATAGGTACATGCACCCGTCATGACATTGCGTATACATTCAATTATGCAATAGCCTACAATGTCAGTATGCTATACAATAGTCACATCACATAGGCCTACAACACGAGCCTAACCCAACTAATTTCATAAAATATTATAGGTTTGATATCTCCCATGTCCATGCTCCTAAACATCTCGATTGTATCCTCATCCCTCTCCATGTAGGCGTATTATTGATTTAATATTCACTTCCTTCTTTTTTTATATAAGTGATCTTGTATCAGCGATGCAAGATTCTGGAGGTGGTATTCAACTGGACACGCACGTTGTCGGTACTAAAAAATACAATCACTGTTTTACAGGTAAGGCGGCCGGGTATCCAACTACTATACTGTTTCCAATCAAAAGCAACACAAAACAACTATCAATATAATAATAATATGCTTTTGTGACGTCATCGATATACCGATTTTATTGAAAATCAAAAGACATAATCTATTGATATAAAGCTATTTACAATCAGGAACAAATCAGAAAAATAAGTTAAAAATTGTGTTCCGTGCTAACAAGTAAAATTCTTTGGGATTTTGCCAAGTAATAATTATGCCGTAATTCATCAATGTTGGCGATGAGTTCCATCACACCCGGAAGAACAATTTATTTACGTGACACAAACACCATTGATCCTAATTCTAAAGCTCTGTCTACACTATCAAATGTTATGTGACAACATATGGGATGTGCCCATATATGGACATGATGATGTCAAATCACTACCATGGGTATAGTACTACCATATTTGGGCACATCACGCTTTTTTAATGTACCTTTAACAGGAGTGGCTTTGGTAGACTGGCTCTTAGAATGGTCGTTTGTCTCAAATCGAGAGGACGGAGTTCAGCAATGCAATAGGCTACTTGGGCGGGCTTATCTACAAGCACTAGAGGGTGACACTAACGGGATGAAAGACGCAAAAACATTCCAAGACGAACGACATGCATTATATCGATTTGTAAGTGACATTTTGATGGCTGCTGTGTGTCTATTGTTCCTCAAATTCTACCTTTGAAATCATTAAACTAATCTCATTTTGCGTAAAGCTTATTTCCAACTAGAAAGCGATGAAGGGAGGTTGCGCATTATTAATTTGACCAATTACGACGCACGGGGGATAATCATCCATCCATTGTGATTGGTCAGTGTTGTTACGCGTACATTCTTGCGCTGTGTCCTCTAGTGTCCACCAACTCCGAAAGACCACTGTCATAATTACATTAAAGTCGTTACATTACCATTGTTGAATTTGTAGTTTTCTATAGGCCTAGTGACCCTTTAAGTAACAATAACGAAATATTACATGGCTGCAGTGGGTCTATTTCATTTCATATCAACAACAATAGCTGATTATACGTTTGCAAACTGTATGTATTTATAATCATGATAAATTATTCGTTAATTCCCTTTCTCGTAAATTATGAATTCTTTCTTTTATTTTATCCAGTCAGCCTTCACATCTAACAACAAAGATACATTCACTAGTAGTAGCGATGAATCCGATTCAGACGACGAAAAACAATTGAAAAGGGCAAAAGAGAAGGTAGTGATACCTTCAAAATTATTAAATGGACCGGAAGGTGGAAAATTGATTAAACAAGGATTTCTATTAAAAAGGGTAAGTTCAAAGGTTAATGTTTGTCTTTGGACTGTGTGAAATATTGAACCAGTTACCTGATGGTTTACCAAATAATGGTAGTGATATGCTTAAAAAATGGTAGTGAGATGACATCATCGTTTCCACATATGGGCATATCACATTTTTTTTGTCACATAAAGTGATAGTGTAGACAGACCATTAAGCTTGGTTCCCTCTCCTCTCCCTCCCTTTTCTTACGTTGCGTATGTTGTGTTACGTTGTGTCGCTAGTGGGAACCAAGATTTAACATGAATCAAGCATTAACTGCTTTGAACTTTGTTACAAACTTTTAAATGTATATTATATCTTTTGGGTTTGAATTACAATCACGGTTACCAATAAGCCTAGAGCGCTATTGCGTTGAGTTAGATCACTGAGTGCCAATGAAAATCTATACATAATTTATACGCGATGAAATGTAATTTCCCTATTTGCATTGTTTGTTATCATGCCCCACAAGTGGCATTATGTTTGTTAAGAGGTCCAATTTTAAACAGCATTGTGTTTGTATAGTAGAGCCCACTATACATACCGTACATTGTGTTAAATATTTGCTTACTTAACAGCATGAAAAGACAGTAAAATGTTGATGTTTTTACAGCAAGACAAGCTATCACAATTAAGTTTATTCGTGTATTCATCACCCATTCATGATTCATCCAAACTATTCATGTTCTGTCTGTTATATTTTACAGGGTCACGTGCGCCGAACGTGGAAAGCTAGATTATTCCTATTATGGGATAAGCCACAATTATTACAGTATTATCGGGGGTCAAAGGTGAATATCTACAGGATATTGCTAATCTGGAATTACCAATTGTTAATATAGACATACCTTACATGAACATAGACAGTTTTCGGAACCACAATCCCTATTGGTTGTTCTGCAGGGTTAATCCCACGGTTACAACTATAAATAAATATATAATTATTAGATGTATAATAAACACTACTGGCATAGAACACATTCTGAATTCGCCCCAACAAAGATTCGAACCGGGGACCTTCTCCATGATATGCAGATGTTCTAACTATTAGACCACTGGGGCTTTTTATGGTAGTGTTCAAACTTGATTGGATAGCGATTCTTTAACATTCTCGGCGTGGTACTTCAGAACAGCGCTAGTCCCTCAATTGTACGCAAGCGCACCAGAGATCAAATTGATACGCCGCTCATCTTTAAGTATCTTATTTAAGAAGCAATCAGATTTCCTAACCATTATACCACTGGGGCTTTCATGGTATTGTTCAAATCCGATCTGATAGCGACTCTTTAACACTCTCGGCGTGGTACAGAAGAGCACTATAGTCCCTCAATTGTACGCAAGCGCACCAGAGATCAAATTGATACGCCGCTCATCTTTAAGTATCTTATTTAATTAAAAAGCAGGATCTCCTAAGATCTCAGATTTCCTAACCATTACACCACATTACACTCTCGGATTAATCCAACCAGTCTAATTTAATCTAATCTAATCCTATTTCAGATTGATGAGGAAAAACCACTCGGAGAAGTAGATATAAACTATTGTTCGGTTGAAATATTAAATACAGATTCATCAGGTAAGTGTACCAACACTCGTGTGGACACAGATTAATATGAATCGAAAAATATACGAAACAGAGAAAGGCACGCGTACGCAATCGTGGTTATCGTGTAAATTTGACATAATGCAGTTTATAGCGTGAGCGATGCATGACGGGACGGAATGGAGAGCAATAGCGCCACCATTATTTAGTATATAAAGTTTTTATTATGCTGGTGGCGCTATTGCTCTCAATTCCTTCCAATCATGCATCACTCACGCTATTTGTGATAAATCATAATGGTCGCTTATTAAAGACATTAATAAAAACCAGAAACTAAATAAAAATATGATATTCACGTCGACGAAAGGAAAATTAAAAATTATGTTTTTCAAACATTAGGCTAGACGGTAATTTTCGTTTCGTGTATTTTCCACTTATTTAAAATGCATTTAAACAAACATACGTATACAGTGTATGGATGGAAGGAGGTCACAGTAAGTCATTGAAGTTTAAGTCGTGACCGTCAAAACAGTATAATAATAAAAATGCTATGGAGTAGACTAAAATGTTGGCACACATGGCATTTCATACCCGTACCGACGCTGATTGGAGGTTGAAGGAAAGATATCCCTCTGTTTACTAAGATTAAACACGATTTAGTATAAGGCTGACGCTTAGTTCCCACTAGACATAAGGCAAGTGATCTGACCTATCGCAATGGATTAATCGATTTGTTGCTTGTCATTGGTCAATTCACACTTGCGTTGCGTCTTTGCGTTACGTCCCAGTGTGAACGAAGCTTAAATAATTATAATTTGTGTCGGTGTTTGTTCAAAACCATGACTTCAGGAAAATGTAGGCTAGCAAAATGAGAAGATAAACCGACGCAATGCACAATTCCACTTTACTGAGCGGGGCAAAACACGCGGGTGGATATTTGATGCAAATCAGATGCCTATCCACAATTGTGTGCACGTAGCCTAAAGATGACATTGTATTTTCTTTATGTTTCTAGGAACATATAATAATGTTAATAAATTTTAATTACCACTAACTAATAAATGTTTATTACCATGCTTGTTTGGATTTCAGACTCGAAAGTGAAAAATAAATCTCGTTCCAATCTGTTTAGAGTGAAAACAAGGAAGGGAAAACAATACATATTTCAGGCATCCAGTACAGAAGAGAGAGAATCCTGGATAAGGGCTATAATGAGCCCGGGCGACTTTAAGTGATACAAATGGGATTGTAGGCCTACACTTAGGCCTATTTTTTTTTCGTTTTTGACGTCATGTCCATACGACAAAGTTATTTTATTCATGTATATTTTAAACATTAAAAGGATGAATTAGTAGGCCTGAGGAACTCGCTTGCGTTGCGTCTCTAGCTAAATCTTGGTTCCCATTAGAGACGCAAAACAATGACGTAAACCCAACGCAAGCTTGTAGACCAAAGACAAGCAACAGATCGAATAATCCATCGCTTGTGATTGGTCAATTCACTTACGTCTCTAGAGGGAACCACGCTTTAAGCTTGGTTCCCACTAGATACGCAAGATTAAAGCGGAATGAATATATATATTTATTCTAGCTTGTCATTGGTCAACTCGCTTGCGTTGCGTCTCCGTCATTGTTTTGCGTCTCTAGTGGGAACCAAGCCTGGATAACGGAAGGTTTGGTTAAGTGTTAGGGTAGGCTCAGTGAATTTAGAAGAAACACTGCACTTCTGAAAAAAATACGCCTGCCTAGCCGAAAGCTTTCATGACCGCCTTATACAAATAAGATAATAAATGAAATAATAGTAGGCCTATAACATTTTAAATGCCACTTTTAGAGAGAAAGAAGGCTAATGCATTTTTACAAGGCCATATAGGCTACATGGCTGCACATAGTCGCGTGCTCAAGTGTTTACCGACCAACCGACCGGCCAACCGACCGACATAGTGAGCTTTAGAGTCGCGTTGCAAGCGACTAAAAACCAGCAACTAATGAAAAAACAATTAATCTAGTTTGAAGTGTTTTAATTCAGGTTTTAAATGTTTTAAAAATTAAACTACAGTAGTTAGGCCTGTAAAAAATGTTATATAATATATTTTCCTAATTCTTGAATACTGTGTATGTAATAATAGTTGATTTTTAATAAATAAATTGTATTTAACGAAATTGTGTATAACTGCTGTTTGATTTCCTATCACTACCGGCATAATGTTAACCATAATATTAAATTGGCTTATTAAACTATTTAACCACAAACAATATACTATATCCTTTCTATCCTAATTTTTTTTAATGGAGACACTTTCTTTATTTATTGAACCAAAACGCCTACTAATAATACGTAATAGCCATTTAAGAGAGTTTATTATGTGTGCAAATGAAATTCGTCAAACGTACATAAATGCTACTCACTTGTTATGAGATCAAACAATCAAACTAAACCAAGTCAAGATATTAATACAATTAAGTTTATTTATAAATTTACTCAATTAAGTAAATTTAAAGGCAGTAACAAATTGGAAAAAGAAAACCTATGCCAACCTCTATACCAGGCACGTTCAAGGATTTTCAGTATTAGTTGATTTGATATTTTGTTCACCGAGAAACCGAACATCGAACAGATAAAATGGCACGTAAGTGTAGCCTACAATTTATATTTTCTTTGTATTCACTGCCTTAATGTTAGAATTATTCCAATAATTGTTCTTTCGTACTGCAGTAAACTGCGGTAGATTCATATATTTAATTAATTCATTAACATTATGTAAGAATCCATCCATTATTGAAAAAAAAAATGCTAAAAAAAAGAAGGCCTTGTCAATTGTTAATTTTAATTTTTTACATTATTCACCCTATTCTGCAGTTGTCAGTAGATAGAGTCTGACTGACTATCGCAAGTCATCTATAAACAGTCTAGCTGTATTAAAATACTTTTAATAAACGATATATCTGTCGGAAAGTATGTACGCATAAAGTGAATTGTGCATTTCTTCTAGTGACAGAGAGTATCTTATTTAATGCAGCTAAACTTGTTTTTATATGACTTGCAAGAGTTAGTTAGACACAATCAACTGACAGATGTAAAATCAAGTGTATTACTAGTGTCAATACACAGTAAATCAACGAATTTTCTTAAAAATCTAAAACGTTCCATGTTCATCAAAAGGATAAAACAAAAGTCCATTCGAAAAATTATTAACAGTCGAACACATATCATCTGTTTCAGATGTACCCTACAGTTCACCTCCAGTTCGCTTACCTAGTATAAAAAAGACGAAAGAACTTTCCCAGAGAATCGGAATTGATCTAAGTGAAGAAGAAGTAGCCGAATACAGGGATCTAATGAAGGATATCATTGGCTGTTATAACGAAATAGAAAAGCTGCCGGAGATTACGCTTCCAGTGAAGTACCCGAGACTACCGGGTTACAGACCTACGGCGGAGGAAAATCCACTAAATGCGTGGTAGGTATAAATAGATAGGCCTATAATATGACACCAAATATAACATCGAGCGAGTGTCATAGCTATTGTTGACATTTAGTTAGACAATACAAAGACCGACAACTAGCAACATCCTATGTTCTAAGAGAAAAGTATCTTACCAAAGAATAATAATTGAGAAACATGGCATCTCCTAAGAACGATCACCAATAAAGTTGAATGAAATAAAATAAGGAAGAACAAGACATAGATTCAGAGATGACCTCATACAGATATATGACATCATACAGCCGGATGACATTAGGAGATCATACAGATATGATACCATACAGAGATGACATCATGCAGAGAGGGCATCATGCAGAGATGACACCATACAGATAGGACATCGTACAGAGATGACATCATACAGAGATGAAATCATACAGAGATAATACCATACAGAGTTGACAACACATACAGAGATGACATTTATACAGAGATGACATCATACAGACATGACATCATACAGAGATAATACCATACAGAGATGACATCACACAGAGATGACATCACATGGAGATGACATCACACAGAGATGACATCATACAGAGATAATAACATTCAGAGATGACATCGTACAGAGATGGCATCACACAGAGCTGACACCATACAAAGATGACATCATACATAGATAATAACATACAGAGATGACATCTTACAGAGATGGCATCACACAGAGCTGACACCATACAAAGATGACATCATACAGAGATAATAACATACAGAGATGACATCTTACAGAGAAGATGACATCATACAGAGATGGCATTATACAGATATAAGAAACATAAAAAGAAACATAAAAGATTCAGCACTGTTTGATTTTTTGCTATTATTCGGGTAGTTAATGGTACCTACCAAACAAATTGTCTAATTAGGTTGGTTTACTTGCAGGTATTGGAAAACTAATATTTCTGGAGCGCCAAAGGGAATACTAAGAGGTAAACGCATTGTAATGAAAGACACCATCGCCGTCTCTGGGGTACCTATGATGGGAGGATCATGGGTAATGGAAGGATATGTACCAGAGTTTGATGCCACGGTGGTCACAAGAGTTCTAGATGCAGGTTTGTGACTACTGATGCATTTTTTGGTATGACATTTTAACCCAGAATACGGTAGAAGTGTAAGATGTAAAAGGATATTGTTCATCTGGTTTGTGAAAAGAAATTTCGAAATCCTTGTTTGAAACTCTTATATTATGATTTGATAATACAACACAGAAATACAATACAGTAGTAAAGAGGTAACATATTACCCGACCCGACCCGAATAGTGTAAGGCTTGGTTCCCACTAGGACGTAACGTAAGTTGACCAATCACAAGCGACAGTTCGGATAATCCATCGCGCCGTCATTGGTCAAATCGATTACGTTACGCTTACGAACTTGTATATGGGAATCAAACCTAAATTCCATTTCCTCTGATATAAAGATACGTAAGAAGATAAATTATTAGGCTTACCTTAAAACTTGGCGTGTTATTTTACAAGATTAACGTGAGCTGAAAAGAGACAAATAATAGTGGAAAATCTTGTGCTATTATCTTAATTATTATTGTTGTTGAAAAGTTAAAGAAAAGTGAAATATGATTGATTTTTATGTTGTATTGACGCAAAGGTGGAACAGTCGCAGGCAAAGCATTGTGTGAGGACTGGTGTGTTTCTGGAGTAAGTTTTCTGGCAGCGAAAGGACCGACACTGAACCCTCACAACAACAGGCACAGTGCGGGTGGTTCAAGCTCAGGCTGTGCTGTATTGGTAAGTCTAGAGACGTCTGTCATTAAAAGCTTTCGATTTGCGAAGACCGACAACCTACCTAGGTCAGGTCAATCGAATATCGTTGGTCTCGTATGGGGCCTAGAAACCATCAAACTTGTGTCTCGCATGGGGCCTAAAAACCATCAACCAATGTGTTGAGGTGGGGCACAAGGACACACGTCCCAGTATCCCCGTATTCGCACACTTAATGAACATGACCAGGAAGAGTGAACATGATCTTCCATGACATGACGTAGTTTGATCATCGGTACGTCACAAATTGAAGCTTTCTAATTATTGCAGTGAATTGAGAATTATAAATGGATGTCTTTTATAATTTGTTAGGTTGCAAAAGGTGAGGTGGACATGGCGATTGGAGGTGACCAAGGCGGGTCAGTTCGACTACCTGCCAGTTGCTGTGGAATCATAGGCTTAAAGCCTACCCATGGTCTTGTACCTTACACAGGTGCTCAAGCCCTGGACCCGACAGTCGATCATTTAGGACCAATGGCAAGGAACGTAAAGGATTGTGCTCTTCTTTTGGAGGCAATAGCAGGGTACGATGATGGACTCGATCAGCGACAAAGCCCAACAATCGTTGAAGAAAAATACACAGACGCAGTAAGTATGATTGTTCTTCATTTATAAGCGGAAAACATGCTGTTCATTATCAGTTGGATATGTACAGCTCTGACTAAAATATTAAACTTTATGTGACAAAAATGTGATGTGCCCATGTATGGACATGATGATGTCATATCACATTTTTTTGTCGAACTAGTTTGATTGTGTAGACACAGCTTTAGTCGTACAGTACACTATCAATATCTTATTTAAATCCATTCTATTTATAGTTGAAGTTTAAAACGCTCGATAATATTACCATTGGATTGTTGAAAGAAGGTTTTGAGCAGGATAACTCCGAACAAGTAGTAAATGAGTTGGTTCGAACAGCTCTTCAAAAAATTACAAAAATGAAAGCAACGGTTACTGACGTTTCGGTACCATTACACAAGCAAGGTAAGATTTATGTTACATTTCAACTCATAGAAAAGAAGTCGTAGTGCCAGTGCAATGTTTATTGAACTTTTCTTTAATAAGTAAAATCTACCTATGTTTTAGCAACGTATGTTGAATAGTGGTAACATCCTTGTTGCTTGTGTTTGCAAACATAATAATATGCTCCATAACTCCAAAATGTATTGTAGATGGAGAAGCATTCTATATACTTAAGTTTAGAGTTTACGATTTTTCTTTTTATAAGTTAATTATTATTGATGATATTTCCGAAATAAAAATAAATTGAATTGAATTGAAAAAAAACACGTACAATGAACAACATTTTAGGTAACACAACACTAAATGGTAGTTATTCAATAAGAAAATGTTGCAGAAGGATTTTTGAAAATGAAATGTATATCGTTGAAAATAATTGTATAGGTCCAAATATGTGGCTATGTATGGGACATCAAGCGATAGCAGATACAATGCTACGAGGAGGGTGTAAGTAACATTTTAACCGTATAGATTTTCGTCATTCTACCTTTGTAAAATGCCAACTCTCGTAACTACGGTAACTTATATTATCTTAGATAACTAATAGGCCTAGCATACTTTCAAATGTAATTTTTCTAAGACTCATTATATTCTAGAAATGTAATTTCCAGGCACCGAAATCATTTCAAATTATCCCATGACACATTTTCTCAAAATTCTTGAATTCTGCCTTAACACATTGTTAAAACAGGGCCATAATGGATGCAGTCGCGTGCTCAAATTTGAGTTAGTGTTTATACCGACCATCCGACCGACCGACCAACCTACATAGTGAGCTGTAGGGTCGTGTTGCACGCGACTAAAAATAATACTACTGGGAACGAATATCATCATTTCTTTGTAGGTTTTGGAAGTGGCCACAAAGGATTCTACTCCATCAGTATGATGGACGCTGTCGGTAGAGGTATTCAATCCCAAGCAGATGATCTACCTCCTCCAGTTAAGGTAGGCATCCAACATATCAATAACTTCAACCAGAGTTTGTTTTTTTGGTGAATAATTCTTGTAACATGTATATTATGTTTTAGAGTGCATGGATGTTGGGAGAATATATGAAACACGAATATCGAGGAAGATTTTACGGCAAGGCTCAAAATCTTAGAAGATTGTTGAGAGCAGAGTTTGATAAAGTTTTTCAAGAGGTTGATGTCATTGCTATGCCAACGATTCCGTTTCGAACTCCAGAACTGCAGAGAAAGGGCGCTTCAATCTCAGGTAATGATATTTTCTAAAAAATTGACATTTTTAATGTTATTTAAACTAGATTCTACTAACAATACGGCAGTTAAGGATAAGTTATTTATCCAGGTACATTTGTGGGCACAGTTATCGCTAACTTTAGTGGTAGTTCACCAACTTATCCGGGTATATAACTAAGCCTGAACTGGCCAATAATCACATATAGAATCTCATATACAAAAGATATCGGTCACTAACAAACAATTTATTATCGTTGTAATTTAGAATTGGTCAATAATGGTGGAAATAACTTGACAAATACATTTACATTTAACCTAACTGGTCACCCGGCGCTGACCATCAACGCAGGCTTCATAGATGGCCTACCAGTCGGGATGATGTTAGTTGGACGAATGTTTGACGAGAAAACACTTCTGAAAGTAGCGCACGGTTACGAACAACTTGGCCAATAGGACCACTATGATATTCAACGTAGGCAAACAAGTTGACCAATGGGAAACGACAGTTAAAATTATCCATCGTAATTGGCTGAATTACTTCCAAACTAGACCACGCATGTTATAACTCAATGTGAAAAAATACAATTTCGAATTTCCTTATAAAAAAAATATATATCTTAAAATAAGATCAATCAAGTTTTAAACAACAAAATGTCTCGTAGGCCTACGTACGTATGATATTAGAGTTTGTTACTGTTATTGATTAATTAAGAGAATAAGCTGTCTAATAAAGTTCTAAACATATATAAAGAATCATTGTGAAATGAAAAGATGACATCGTAGGTCCGAAATGATGTTTTTTAAATAATAATAATAATGTATTTTTTTGGTTTCATTTATTGGATATAAGTTATCATTTTGCTTTCTGTATTTTTTCCTTAAATGTTTTACTTTTGTAAACTTTAGAATAAACAAATCAAATAAATAAATACTATATGTACAGTATTATTATGCATAATATGTTAATAACATATTTAATAAATACATATTAAAGGTTACAGAATTATTAAGCGTGCAATGCATGTTAATACCATATTCAATAAATAGTTATGTGCACAATTGCAAAATGATACCGGTAGGTCTATTATAAAGATATACAGTATTAAAGCTGAAATCATCATTTATAAAAGGTATTTTCATTTCATATTCCTGCTATGAAGATTTCAGATATACAGTATCATAATTATCTCCCCTATAATAAAAATGGATTGGCCTAATTCTTATATTTGAATCTGGATATGACATCACAATCACATCAATTTTACACATTTACGTAGTTTTTCCATACGGTGTATGTAAGTCCTTGAACATTGAACTGATTTGCCTTATTGCCGGTCGTCAAATTTTATGTAAGGTAGGCTTACACGTTGTCTGCTAGGAGAGGTTACAGGGGAAATTAAGGCTCGGTCCCTAGGAAATTAAGGCTCAGTCCTTGGGAAATTAAGGCTTGGTCTCTGAGAAATTACAGCTCGGCACCTGGGGGAATGAAAGCTCGGTCCCTGCGGGAATGACAAATTGGTCTTTGGGGGTGGAATAAGGGGAAAGTATAATATGTGGTTGGAATAAACGTTTCTGATTTTGGATAATACCGAGAGTAAGCCAATTCTCGGTACTGTATGTATCTATGTGGAGGGAGATATAGCATTTGGAATCAGGAGTAAAGACGCATACTGCCTGAATTTCATAGCCTCAATTTCATAGGCCTATATTATTTCAGCATTGTCGAGTTGGCTTATAGTGCTATACGCTATGTTTCTCCAGCGCAACTTCCCACTAGTTAACGCAAGTACGTAAGCGCAAGTATCATCATCTATCGCGCCGTGATTGGTCAACAATTGCATTTCGTCCTTGCGTTGTCTACTAGTGGGAATAATGAATGTTAAACATTTGCGCATGCGTCATTTCAAGTATACCTCGTAAGATTATAACAGCCTAATAAACGGTACGATACACACGTATACGCTCCAAATTAAATAATAAATAAAAGTTTATTGTAGGCCTTCATATTAATAAAATCATGATATTTATAATAAGGCCATTTTAAGAAGACAATCAGAAAAAAGGCGATAAAGTTAGCAGCATATTAATAATATGTTTTGCCTATAATTGGTAGGCCTACTTCTGGTCGGAAGAGAAGCTGACTGATCAAACACAATATTTAGCAATGGCTTCATGTAAGTATATCACGATAAAGGTTGGTTTTAACTACAGACAGAACGCAAGTACGTAACGCAACGTAAGTGATTTTACCAATCACAAGAGATGGATTATTTGATCAATCGCTTGTGAATGCTCGACTAAGTAATATGAAGCTAACAAACAGTTCACACCTTTGGGCGTAAGCGTAAGTACCTTTGACCAATCACACGTGACAGTTCGGATGATTCTCGTCTCTTGTAATTGATCAAATGACTGTCGTTTCTGCTTATGCATTTTGTGAACACACCTTAGTTAACGCGTGTATTTATAATGTACGTAAAGTTTGTTGTGAGGTTGGCAACAAAAAGGTAGGCACATACAGTATTAGTTACCGTACTGATTACTGTTTAAATTTTTGCTATTTTTCCTATTTATGTACCTGTTAAAGGGTAAGTCCGGGTATAACATGTATACTGTTTACAATATTATACAATTATACAATCACCTTTGTTACAACATTTGAATAATGACCTCAATTATTTTTTTCGTCAATAATAATAATAATGTCCTGGATTTATATAGCGCCTAATGTTGTGAAACCTCTAAGCGCTAAACATTATTAACCCAGTAATTTTTTTTTTTATCAAACACCTATGGAAACCGTACTTCCATAATGCAGCTAGTAATTGTGTGTCTTGATCTAACCGAGATCAGTGTGGCCAGCGAGCGAAATGAAATTATGCTAGGTGGCAGCACAAAATTATGCCAGATTATGCCAGACACAATTAAAGATGTATTGTCCCCCAAAAAATGAAAAATAAAGATGAAAAAAATCAAATTTTGAATAGACCGTTTTGTAGTTAATATAAAGTTATTCACTTCCACCGAAAAAAATATTGATTTCGCTTATAAAAAAATCAAAATAAGTTTACCATTTTTTCGAACTCATCGGCTCAGAAATTAGGCCGGTAGAGCTAACTCATACATATGCATGATATGTTAATGAGCATCCACACAGCAGAGATCTGATCTAACAATGGACGATGCACGTTGTATACAACAACAACACCACCAGAGATCGACGCGACTGTGGGTTTCCCTGGCCTGATCGTATAAATATGTAAAGCTGAGCTGTTAATTTGTCGGTAAGTAGGCCTAGACGGTTATTTTAAATATACTGTAATAATATATATAACGCAATAATAACAGGAAGGTAAATTAATTAACTTAGCCTGGGATTTTTTCAGTTCAGGGCTAGACCTAGGCCTAGAATAATTAATACATGCTGCTGCATATTACTAGGCTAGTAGCAAGCAGACTGTGACAATCGGGTCCCTGCAGAAGATGCCCAGCTAGGCCCTATACATTGTACTCTTCATAGACTGGCCTAGGCTATATGCCATCAATCTTAGCTACATTCCGAAAATACAGCCAGCTTGCTGTACCATATATATTTACAGTTGAAGCTTGTTTAACTAATTTTTATGATAAAAACAAACATTTTTCAGGGAAAATGGTTGCAATACAAGCCTGAAATTGAGAACCTTCCAGCAGCACTGTACAAGTAGACAGAGGGGAAAAGCCAGCTTAGCCATTTTACAACACAAACAATGTTCTCTGTACTGTAGTAAGTCAAATATTTATTTTCTCTTTTTATAAGTTATAACATTATAAGTAATGTGTTTTAATTACCATAGAAAGGTAGTATACCTATTTGACTATGCTAAAGTAAGCAATTTCACTAGCCCAATTTTGCACTAAATATGCATGATCTATTTTTTCCAGATTTTCATACTTTGCTTTTACTTTTTTTAAAGACGTTGAGCTGATGAAGACTGGAACAGAGGTCACCCAAAGACAACAATGATAGACTCGGTATTGGAATGTGATTGGATATTGCAGGAAAAATATTTCTGACTCTCCTGCTGCATTTCGCCAATATGTCCTTGTCCAGCTTGTAAAATATTGTATAATTTTTTTTTGTAAACATAACATTCAATAAATAAAAAAAAACTACTACAACAGTACACAGGATAAATTCTTCAAATTTACTTACACTTTATAATTTTACTGTAAATATTACAGTGCAAAAGGAGTTAATAAAATATATATATACAGTATATCTTATTGAATTCCTGTATTGTTTTTTGTGTCAATTTGTCTACTAATTATCAATGTGTTGATTGTGGCAGTAATTATGACAGCTATAGTCTTCTAAGATCGCTCACATCCATTACAAAGTGTCATTTTAATACAGTAGTAAGAAACGTTTCAATAAATTGTGAATGTTGCCACTGTACGATACATTTTATGTTTCTCACTACTTGCTCTTATTGTTCAATCAATCAACCTAAAAAAAAAAAGAAATTTGTGTCAAAATATCTGCATAAAATGTTTATTTGCGGAATGTTAATTTGAACCTATTGCATTTGATACAGAAAATATTTTTAAAATATTGCATCAGTAAAACATCCAAAAAAATATTTAGATTTTCTTTTTTTTTTTAATTTTCACTGCCGAATAGATAGTTAAAATCTTTAAAAATTAAACCAATTCATCATGATTAAAACAAAAATACGTCCCTTCTGGTGGTGGTCTACTCATGGAAGTATTTTTATACCTCCATGGTCTACTGTAGCCCTAGCTAGCAGTGTACTGCCTAGGCCTACTAGTACTACACTCTACTTCTTTCTAGGCAGCAGTTAGGCTACTCGAGACTGTCAGTGCTACTAGGCCCTAGTAGTAGTAGTAGTAGTAGTACTAGTAGTACAGTAGCAGCAAATTCGGGCCCAGGCCTAGCTAGGCCTCTCCTGTTAGCGAAAACAAACTCACCTAAATGAATAAGATTCAACATCAAAGTTACCAACTGTAATTCTAACTTAGCATTCTGCTAGCTATAGTTTTCGTGTTTTCTTCAAGATTCGTCTCGCATCACTACTCGACTCTCTCGCACGCATGCATTGCTATCGTTGTTGGCTGTTGATTTGGAAAGCATCATCATCCACACGATGTATCCATACAATATGAATATTTATGAGCTAACTCAGGTCAAGGGTTAAATTAAACCGGAACACATTTGTCTTCCAGACAAATAGCTTCCGGTTGGTAAATTTTTGCATTAAATTTCGATTTTCCCGTGTAAAAAATTATTTTTTTCGATCCAAATTGAGGTCAAAGTGAATAACTTTTATGTGCAATTAAAATGGCCTATTCAACAAAAATATTGAAAAAAAAAATTTTTTCAGGGGGACAATACATCTTTAAGGCTAAAAGTGCACCAAAACAGTGAATAAGAGGGCGGTTTATGTGTATGTTTTATGTACCACAAAGGTGGGAAGCAAAAAAAAAAAAAAAAAGCTCTTCGGGTTTTCAGCCAAATTATGCTAGATTGTGTACAAATTATGCCAGATAATTATGCCAGATTTGGCCACTATCCGAGTTCCCATATACACCTGGGTAACAATGAAAGCACTCAGACACTGAGTGAAGTACTTAGCAAAATATATGGGATAGAGAGGGCGCACAACTTGATATTTCGGCCCATGTTAAAAAAATATATATATTTCTCTTTTATTTGTGAAGTTATTAATCGGCCAATGTTCTTAAAATACAATAGGAATGTTCTGTAAGTATATACCTATTCACACCAAAATATTCAGGATGATAACTTGAAAATTGTGGACGCTATCATCCAAAAAAACAAACATGTACTACAGTATACTCCGCAAAATTATAGTTTGCCAAACAGTAACAAACGGAAGCCTAATAACAAAATATGAACGTTTAGTAAATTACTTTTTTTTAAAGATGGAACATACAGTTCACCACCAGTTCGCTTACCTAGTCTAAAAAAGACGAAAGAACTTGCCCAGAGAATCGGAATTGATCTTAGTCAAGAAGAAGTGGCTGAATACAGGGATCTAATGAAGGATATCATTGGCTGTTATAACGAAATAGAAAAGCTGCCGGAGATTACGCTTCCAGTGAAGTATCCGCGACTACCGGGTTACAGACCGACGGCGGCGGAAAATCCGTTTAATGCGTGGTAAGGCATTATGTTTGTAAGATCTGAGCCTAACCAGAAGGATGGATTACTGTATCCATATTGATGACGTCACAAAATATTAATGTAAAGACAAATATCGAATTTCTGTATCTTTTTATATGAACAAAAACATTGCATAGGACGCACTCTTTCGTTCTCTGCATTTTGTATTTAGCTTAGTTTCTGATCGCTTAATTAATTACATTTCCAATGTGGATTTCGTAGGTATTGGAAGACTGACATTAAAGGGGCTTCAGAAGGATTACTGCAGGGAAAACGTATAGCAATGAAAGACACTATCGCCGTCTCTGGAGTACCTATGATGGGAGGATCATGGGTAATGGAAGGATATGTACCAGAGTTTGATGCCACGGTGGTCACCCGGGTTCTAGATGCAGGTTTGTTGTTTTTGTCTAAAGATGTACAGATAAATTATACGTACAATTTTGCTAGGCCTAATTTAGTTATTTGTATTCTTCCGAAGGTGGAACAGTTGCGGGTAAAGCGGTGTGTGAGGACTGGTGCGTTTCTGGAGTAAGTTATATGGCAGCCAAAGGGCCGACGCTGAATCCTTGCGCTTACACGCACAGTGCAGGAGGGTCAAGCTCAGGCTGTGCGGTACTGGTAAGTAAATTGACATTTCGATGAATACTATATATATATATATATATATATATATATATATATATATATATATATATATATATATATATATATATATATATATATATATATACATATATATATGGCCTAGGAAGAGACCCATATTCCTCAGAATGACAGTTTCAACCAGGTACGGGATTCTTAGACTGAGAGAGTTGAACCAGGTTTCCGAGACAATTTTCCTGAATACGCGGTTATACACACTCCTAGCTATAAGGTGTGCTTATTAGATTTTCATAATCTAAGATTATTTTTTTTCTTGGACATGCATGATTGACTTATTTTCACAGGTAGCAAAAGGTGAAGTGGACATGGCGATTGGAGGTGACCAGGGCGGGTCGATACGACTACCTGCTAGTTGCTGTGGCATCATTGGCTTAAAGCCTACCCATGGTCTTGTACCTTACACAGGTGCTCAAGCCATGGAACCAACTAACGATCATTTAGGACCTATGGCAAAGAACGTAAAGGATTGTGCTCTTCTATTGGAGTCAATCGCAGGATATGATGATGGACTCGATCAACGACAAAACCCAACAATCGTGGGAGAAAAATATTCAGATTCTGTGAGTACAGTTAGTTAATTTTACTCAATATTATAAACTATTTGGCACACATGGCGTATATTAACTATAATAAAGAGAAACAAACAACTGACTGAAGATAAACAAAAACAAACATGCAATACTGGCTATATATTCAATTATATTTTTTATTAATTTTTGTGTTCACTTGTACAGTTTTTTGTTATCCTAAACCATTCGTATTTTGCAGGTGGAGTGTGAAAATCTCAAGAACATTACAATAGGATTGCTTAAGGAGGGTTTTGAGCAGCAAGATTGTGACGACAGGGTGAACAGTATTGTAAAGTCGGCTGTTTCCAAAATGTCAACATTATTATTGGCGAAGATCGTAGATGTTTCGGTTCCTTTACACAATCAGGGTAAACCATATTTTCTAATACATTGAAAAATACAACAGCCAAACAATAACAACAATTACCGTTTTCAGCTTAGATAAGAAGAAACTGTATCAATTTGATTCATTTTGGTCAAAACACCCGATTAGGCAGCTGTCATTAGATAGTATCTAACAGATTATTGACAGTCAGTCAGATACAATTCTAAGTGTATTTAACAAAATACACCTAGAATAAAAAACAAAAGTATGAATAATACAAAACAGGTAGCACAGAGAGAGTTTCATAGAATATTCCAGAAAAACATATAGTTAGGTTTGCGCTTGGTTTGTAAAGATTTTCTGTCATGAAACATACATACAACATTGGCAAAGCCAGTAATATGCTGATCAATTTTGAAACGATATTTCAGGTAAAAATATAAGGTGGTGTATGGCACATCAAGGAATAAGTGACACAATGCTACGAGGAGGTTGTAAGTAAAAACATTAATTTCATATTTTGAAACTTTCTTGAGACTTCAAAGACATGTTATGGTATAGGGTTATCATTTATTCGGGAGTTTAAACTGTTATTTCTAACTGTTATCTCTCATCTATCCAGTAGTCCTACTCGTCTCGAAAGGTGTAATATTGATCACACGCAATTTGTGTACACTGGATCTTACGATGATAAAGACCGTTATCCGAGAAGAATCTTTCCCACCTAAGGGCGATATTATGGTTATGCATGGTTCCACTGAACCACTCGGCTACTCACTAAAATATGTTGTGTGCGCTGCTTTGTTTTTCATTTTAGGTGTTGGAAGCGGTCACAAAGGGTTCTACTCAACAAGTATGATGGACGCTGTTGGCAGAGGGCTCCAGTCACAACCAGATGATCTTTCACCTGCAGTTAAGGTAATAGCAATGTTTGTGGTGATAAACATTTGATCTAATTCAGGCGTAGCTGATATCCTAATAATACTTCTCATCATGCAAATGTTTGTTCTAGTCTTTATTTTCATTATTACTAAGTCTTTATGGGTTTGACAACAATATCAATATCCAATTCAAACTATATGAACACCTCGTCATTTCATATCTCAATTAACTAGACTAATTCCAAATGTATTACATTTTAACAAATTAGACCATTCATTGATTTTCAATACGTCACGAAATTGGAAACGTCAATCAATCACCGCAACTGTACTCCAAAGCGCATATAAATTTTAAATAACAAACATCGTTTATTTTCTTAAATAACATAGTATAGTATGTTTTACTTGGAGCCGACAATATTTATTAATTAGTTGTTTAGTGAATGCCTATAACGACAATGACATGTTTGTTAATAGATAGATTGGATGTTGTCTTGACTAACTAAGCTCTGTCTACACTATCAAACTAGTTTGACAAAAAAGGTGTGATGTTGCCAAATATGGTAGTAATATTGACACACACATTTTGTTGTCACATAAAGTTTGATAGTACACAGAGCTTTAGATTGAGACAGAATAGAAAAGTACCAAGCGCACAACTAAACTCATCAATGTATTGTTTTTATCATCGCCCAGTTTAGTATGAGAAAACAACATTGTGAAAACACTAGTTTTAATAAATCAGCTAATTAGGCCTAAACCGATTTTTCTGTGAATTTGTTAAACCATTGCATTATATTAATTGTTTTGTTAAACATGTATTTAGATAATGATAAAAATAATACATACTAAGACAAAACAGATACCGTTATTCCTAACCTTAAAGTGGACGTTACATATATTTAATCTATAACTTAGGCGTCACACTTGTCATATTATTGGCTGTTGCCTACATTCCTTGTTGTTTTATTATGCTAATTCCCTATTCATTTACATACACATGTCCTATTGGTATATAAGCACTCAGACTAGGCGTTGTTTACTGTTCTGATGATGAGAATAGTTTCTCGAAACATGTCACATTTACATTTTAAGGCAGTTTGCCTTTTTATTAAATGCCTCGCTATAGTTATCTTAACACCGTGTTCTTTTTTACTCATAGTCTATTATAGATTATTATCCTTTATGTATCTATTAGCTCTTTCTAGTGATTCATTACATTATACATTCAATTATACTCCAATATTATTAGCGTGTTTGGATGTTGGGAGAATATATGAAACATGAATATCGAGGGAGATTTTACGGCAAGGCTCAGAATCTTAGGCGATTGTTGACTGCAGAATATGATAAAGTTTTCCAGAAGGTTGATGTCATTGCTATGCCAACTATTCCATTCAAAACGCCAAAACTACCAGCAAAAAACACATCAGTTTCAGGTACGATTTGAACACATAATGCTCTACAGCAGTTACTGCAGTAACTACATTTGTAACTATTTAGCAAGCGTTAGGGTAATCATATTAATTGATGATTACAATGACTGCTTAGCATACGTTACTGCAGTTACTGCAACCACTATTCTACTCAATTATATTTGAATAAACTATGTTCTACATAGAACTTATCAAACTAAAGCTCTGTCTACACTATCAAACTTTATGTGACAACAAAATGTGCCCATATATGAACGCGATGAGGCCATATCACCACCATATTTGGGCATATCACATTTATTTTCACATAATGTTTGAAATACAATATTTCTGTGTTTTATAGCTCTGTTGAAAGAGGCTGGACGAAATCTGGCCAACACATCACCCTTTAACGCAACTGGTCATCCAGCGCTGACCATCAACGCTGGCTTCATAGATGGCCTACCAGTGGGGATGATGTTAGTTGGACGAATGTTTGACGAGAAAACTCTTCTAAAAGTCGCTTATGCCTACGAACAACTTCAACAATACACTGTGTTTCCTTAAAGGGTAAATTAACTGCTGACTTTTACGTCACCGATTCAATTACTGGTCTTCTAACTGGGATTTGAAACAAACCATTACTATTGAACGCTAATAATGCGCTGGGCGACAGTGCACAGAGGTAATATGTTAGTACAAGAAGATAGGCCTACCTCTATATTGTACTTTAACACGTTTCAATCTTTAATACTTTTCTACACTGTATTAGGCCTATATTCATATGTATTTCTGTAATAAATAGCCACAGACTATTGATCGTTTTCATAACATTTGTGAGAATCACAATCATAGTCAATAAACTGCCTTCATATTTTAAGATTATTCAACCTTTCTTCATCAAAGAACGAAAAAAATGAATAAATTGCTCATTCCTAAAGGAATATACGATGGGATTCATTCCACAGTTTACATATGTAATTGTTAATAGTACAACTATCACATGAACATTGTACGAATATTTACCATCGATGATTTCCACTAAAGAACAATACAGGAAATATACCACAAGTGGGGAAACACATACAACATATGTTCCCACAATGATTAGTGTAGTTTTCGTTGCCTTGTAGTCCTTTGTGCGTTTTGATCTGATCACAAGATTCTCAATTGCGGCAATTTTAAGTTGTTGCTTTCTTGCTTTGAAATAAATAACAACATTAAAAATGCATATTAAGATGAGAATTATTAGACGTATTGTATCGAACATTATGAAGAAGGCACCTATGTTAATATACGTTATAATGAACGCGCCTCCAATTACAATGAATATTCCTATTACAATCATAGTTACAATTCCAATATTTACAACTCGTGACGTCATCAGTTGATGGTGACGAAAGGGGTAGACTATTGCTATGTATCTTTCGATTGCTAACAAGCCCATCAGTAACTGTGATGTGAACACCAAACACAAAAGAATAATGTCCAATAAAAATCTAAATCTTGATTCGGCCTTTAAGAAGTTCTGAAAAGCCCAAGCACTACCAATTATCCCAGAAGTAAAATCATTTATGCTTAAACTGAACTGGATACGTTTGGTCATGTTATTGTGGTAAAGCTTTTTCCAGAAAATAAATGCAATCACGAATGAATTACTTAACATTATCCAAATAGAAATACATCCCCATATTGGTCCATATATTAAAGCAAAATAATCTATTTCGGTTTCTTTCTCACCCGAGTAATTCATGTTTTCTTCAGTAACTACAAATTATAACTCGAAACTGCAGAATATTTGGAGATATCAACCAATCAAACATACATTCACAATCGGTTCAGTTCATCAATGGTGTAGCGCACTCCAGTGAATGTTCGCCACCAATGCCCATTTAATGTAAACTTCTGCCGAGACTGATGAAGCTGTAACCGTGGTAACCGTGGAGAATTTTCTTCTCTTCTTCAATCTACCGATATACTTCTACCGATATTTTATGTAAGAAAAAGAGGGCGCTTTCGTTTACCGATTTTTCCATTCTCACTCATGAAGACGATCAAAGCATATTGATCGAAACGTCGAGAAACTCAACAGTTGTTTTCAGAACTAATATACGTGGTGTACCGTACATTTGATTTCGCCATGTAAACATTAATAATAATAATAATAAATAATATATTTATACAGGATAAAACAATCAGATAACAGTGTATCTGTTTTACATTGTGGTCCTGTCTTAATCAAAATATACAAAAGAGAAACTTAATTAAATATAATACATGTCAGTTTTTTATGAAAAGAAATGAGATTTGTATCTAGCCTTAAAGGACGTAATTGTTGGTGCCGATTTAATATTAATTGGTAAATTGTTCCATATTTTTGCGCCTGCAACTTTAAAGGACGAATTCATTTTACTAAGGGTGTATTTAGGTATTGTTACATTCAAATTTTCTACTCCACGTGTTAAGAGCCATTGTCTGTAAGAATCAAAGAAATATCAAAAAGAGTGGCAGACTCAAAAAAATGGATTTATTTCAAATTTTGCACATGGCTATATATGTGTTGAGAGAAATCAAATATGAAGTATTTTTTATTTCACACGTATATTTCCATGGCAACGGCCAAATTTGTGTTTTTGACAAATTTTGTCCTTTTTTAAGGTTTTTTAAAATGGATATTGGTACTACTTTGATGAACGATATTTTTGTGTTGTTCATTTAATTATAAAAAATAATTAGTGTATGCATAATAACAATGCATTGTATACCTGTTTCAAATTTTTTTATTTTTTTTATTTCATACCTTGGGAGATACCATTTATTTAAAAAGGGGTGTTTTTCACTTTTTTTAAATTGTTCAATGCAACTAAACTTTACTTCACCATAACGCCCAAAGTGGTGTTTTTTTTTAGCTGATTTATTACAAATAGGTAGTTCTAATGTTTAATAATTGATTTCTAAAATAAAATACTGGGGTAAATTTAAAATCTACAAGCAGTGTTGCGAGAAACATAGGCATTTTTATAAAAAAAAAATATATGGTATATTAGTAAAAACATTTTATTTTCTTTAATTATTTGATTTGAAACTCATTGGTCAGAAAAATTCTTAATGTTTTATATAGTTCTAGTTGTGTTGTGAGAAAAAAAAAAAATTTTAATTATAGATTCTGTAATTCCCAGTTTTAATGTCATTTTATAGGTTATATCCTCTGAAAATTTGAATAAATTATCAGATCGTTGTGAATTTTAATCTTTGCAACAGATTACTCCACTCTTATTTTGAAGCTCCTCTTTCATTTGTTTACTTCTTTTATTTGCTAACCTAAGCAGATCCCACATGCCCATCCACCACCACTTTCGACTACCCCCCACCCCACCCCGACCAACTATAACCACAAAAAGATAAACTGCAACACTTTGGTCGATCATCCACTATAGAGTGTCAAATGCATGCATTCAAGCACCACCCACACTGCCGCTACTATCGCCCCAATGAATAGACGGATTCAAACTCCTCCATCCCATCCCCTCCTCATTTCTCCAAGCCCCCACCCACCCCAAGTTAAAAATTGAAATGCAAAAGATAGGACATAAAGTTAAGTTTTTAGACCCTCGCCTTCAACCCCCTAACTATTTAAAAGTCCTGGATCCACCACTTTCCCCTCCCCAAAATAGAACCAATCAAAAGTCAATGATATACTCAGGTATGTTAATGCTACATAACAAATATTGAAGCCCTGATTTTTTGAAATTTCATTTCATTTAAGGTCAGCATGTAAAATATCACACTTTATTATTAAATATTGGTTTTAAATTCTATATTTTTTTTTACTGTGATGGTTGGATTCAGTATTAATTATTAATTAATAATTATCTGATAATTATTTAATTTCCCTTAGTTATGCATAGCAACAGTTACTATGGTAACTAAAAATGAGATATTCTTTAGATTTTGCATATTTATCTCATACAAATTTAAATTTATAGATTATTAGCAGGCATGCCTTATTTGCATTTTCAAATTACCGTTTCACAAGGTCATATTCGTAAGCACTTTCTTCTGTGATTATTTTTATTCATGAAAACCCCATATTTTATTTACAGCGGCCACCTCCCTTAACGGACGCACTTTGAAAAGCCTGTTTGTTCTTCCTATCCAATTAGTGCATTTGGTGCTTACCGTAAGCAACTGCGGGCACCTTTTTATACTCAAAATGAGATTTTTTGTAAGCGGCCAATCGAAAAATGCGATACTTATTGCATGGACCTATGAATTAGAGGTGCATGTTTATTGTATTTCTTTATATATTAGCTTTATTTTGAAGAGGTTTTAAAAACATTACTGTGAAGAGATGAGAAAACTACACAGATTTTGACCGACCATTTTTCATATAATAAAAGTTTTTAAAATTTGTCTGAAAATGCTAAAAAATACTAAACCACCTGATTATAAATAATAATAGGCCTACAATTAGCTGGAAAATTGAGAGGCTCGTTTCGTTAAGAATATCGTATATAGCCATAATAAGTGATTTTGGCCCTTTATCGGCAGAACCTCCCGTAAGGGGTCACCGCCCGTAAGCGGCCACTTTTCCAGGTCCCGAGGGTGGCCACTTACGGGAGGTTCAACTGTATTTAAAAAAACAATTATCCTTAGTTATACATAGAAACAGGTTCTAAGATAACATAAATAATACATTTTGACATAACTTGACCCAAAAAATGACCCTTTCACAAGGTCACACATTTTCTGGGATTCAGTAGATAAGTAAATTTGGGAAAAGGTAGTATAAGCTATGTAATCAATTGTTTGTAGTCATGAAACCCCATATTAAAAATATTGTACTTAGTTACGTATAGAAACAGTTGCTACAATACACTATAGGTAAAATGTTGATGTCATTTGACCTCAATATGTAAACAATTTTTTTTTTCATGAAACTCCATATTTAATTTTTTTTTTAAATATCATTTGTTACGTAAACAGGTTTAAGATAACACTAAAGGTCATTTTTTTACCTTTATTCAGATTCGTCAAGACTTTATTTCTGAGATTATTAGGATTCAGTATTTAAAGTAAAATGTTGACCTCAAAATGAATGAATTTACAAGGTCAAGTTTGTCATTAATGGAATGCAGTAGAAGTAAAATTGAGAAAAATGAAAAATGCAATCAATTCTTTGTATTTATAAAAACGCCATTTTTTACGTTTAAAAAAAAATTACTTTCCTTAGTTACACATAGAAATGGTTGCTAAGGTAACACTATAGGTAAAATAAGAAAATTGTTGAGAATTGTTATGAACTATCTTGTAAATTTTGATCAAACATTAATAGTTGTAGTAAAGTGGGGACCTGTCCTGTTTTGCATTCTGACCCCTTTTGACCTCAAATGACCTATTTACAAGGTCAGATTTTTTGGGAAGTCTTTCTGTATCTCTTTACACAAAATAGATTTAAAAATTTATAAAAACCATTGACGCAATTATTTCCAAGTTTAACATTATTTTCCATCAACTACATATTTCAATGCAAAATACTGTTTTTCTGGCAATTAATTGAAATAAACCTGGCAACACATTCTCCTATTTTATATAAAATATTCGTATGACTCTAGTAGCATTATGACAAGCCACATATACATTTTATTATTGGATTAGCCATATTTAAATTGTGTTTCATGTGTTTTGTTTGTTGATATTTTGTTATATTTTTTGTATTTTTCGTATTTTCCTGGCAACACAAAACCTATGTACAAAATTTACCCCAGTGTTTTTTTCGTGATTATTGTTGACAAACCTATTGACTATCAAATTAAAAAACCTCATTGATTTAAAAACACCACTTTGGAAGTTATAGGTACGTTTATGAGGTATACTTTTATAAAAAAAATATTTTTTAAAAACACCCCTTTTTAAAATAATGGTATCAACCAAACTCCATTTTGTAATTTATTTTTTTTCTACATTAAATGGAACTCAATACATGTTGTTTACACTGCTATAAACTAAAACTGTATACTGTAAGTATTTTTGGTTAAAATAAGTATACAAGTTTGTACTTTTTCACTATAGAAAATCTGTGAAAAATGGCAAAAACATCAAAATTTGGATAATTGACCGTTGTCATGGCAACGGAGGCTAAAAATTGAAATGAATGTTGTAGATATGCTTTTTATTGCTTTTTATGGTAAAAATTTGAGAGAAATCCATTTTTTTACATCTGCCACCAAATCTTTGATTTTTACAGACAATGGCTCTTAAGTGGGTGTGAATATCGCGAATCAATTCAATTTCATTTACTAATCTAATTGGTGCAAGGCCGTAAACACATTTATACATTAGACATGCTAGGGAGAAATCTCGTTTCTCTTCAAGAGTTTGCCACGATAGGTTCTGGATGATGTTGTCACCCCTTACATTAATATAATCGAAGTTGTTAGTTACAATTCGAGCAGCTCTTTTTTTTTCAAACAACATATTTTACCGATTTAATTATTCTAATAATTGTTCATAGCAAAACGATAGAAAACGCGATAAGGTTATTTGAGACTTGTTAGTTAGTGTTAATTATTTTTTAGAAAGTTAATAAATAGGCCTATGTTTTAATTAAGATGTACCAAACAATTTTTTTTTTCATTTATTGTTTAATACGTTCTACCATCTGGATATGATACAGTTAGTCAAATTGTTTGTAAGTTAAGTTTAAATTCGAGTTAAAGATGTATTGTCCATCAAAATATTTTGAATAGGCCATTTTGTATTGTTAATAAATAGGCCTAATCATGCTAATAGTAAAAGCATTCATATTGTACCAATCACAAAATATGTGAATGACACCCACATGTTCAACATTCGTTAGCCTTTCCTTATCAATGAACAAAAATAGTGAATAAATTGCTCATTCCTAAAGGAATACACAATAGGATTCATACCAGAGTTTAAATACGTAACTGTCAATAGAACAAGGGTAATTGTTTCATCGTATAATAATTTACCATGGATAATATATAATATAGAGTGAGACAAAAAGTAGACGCAAAAAGGGAAAATACATACGAAATATGTACCGATAATGATGAGAGTTGTTTTCGTAGCTTTGTAGTCTTTCGCGCGTTTCGATCTGATGACAGCATTCTCTATTGCGGCGATTTTTTGTTGTTGTTTTCTAGCTTTAAAATAAATGATAATATTGAATACGCACACTAACAGTAGAATTATTACACGAATCGTATCAAAGATTATGAAGAAACTAGACAGGTTGATATAAAATGCTATGAATCCTCCTGCAATGAACATGAACATTGCTGTTACTATTGTAGCCGCAATTCCAGTGTTGACAACACGTGACGTCATCAGTTGATGATGACGAAACGGATAGACTATTGCTACGTATCTTTCAATTGATAATAAACACAGATGTAGCTGCGATATAAACACTGTAAACAACAAAACACAATCCTGAAAAAAATTGAATCTTGATTTTTTCAGTAAAAGTCCCTGAACTGCCCACACACTTCCAATTACACCAGAGCTGAAGTCAATTATACCTAAACTTAACTGGATTCGCTTTGTCATGTTGGCGTGGTAAAGTCTTGTCTTGATAATAAAAACAATAACGAACGAATTACTTATAATTATCCAGAGAGATAAAAATATCCATACAGATCCACATACTGTCAGGCTAGTATAACGTAATTTGGTTACTTCTTCACCTGTTGTATTATTCATGTTAGTAACATAAAGAGCAATAAAATATCAATGAATGTGTACAATTGTGGTTTCAGCAAAGTCTTATTTTATAAATACAGTAGGCCTATAGTCTAAAAAGATGCTCGCGGTGAATTATCAAATTGGAGCGATGAATCGAAGAAAACAATGGTGGAAAAAATGAAGCCTTAAAGAAGCGATATTTCAGCATCAATGCAGTATCATGAACTCGAGGGTCTACGGTAAATGTCAATCTTCTACTTGCTGAGAAAATATTACAATAATATGCAAACATAAGTGTAATACTAACAGTAAAGTCCTGGGTGATTTATTAAACATATAACGTGTAGCCTACCCTAGACTGCCATTTCTTAATCAGTTTAAAAAAATATCTTTCATCGATCAATATTATATTAAAAATGGATTAATTTGTTGTTTGACAGTGAAATCAAATATGTCAATTATGATTTCGTTGTAGTTTATGTAGGTCTACAAAATAACATGTTATGACAATCGATTAAGTCCTGTTGTCCACTTGGCGAATTTGTTCGTGCGATTCAAAAGCGTCATCTTATACGCATGCGTATTCATATTGTCAACTTCAATTCCTTTTCTTCGACGAATTTACTTTCAATATCGAGGGCGCTGCTCACTTATTTTTTTTCTCATTGAATTTCAGAATCAGACTTTCCTCATCAAAGAACGAAAATATTTAATAAATTGCTCATTCCTAAAGGAATACACGATGGGATTCATTCCCGAGTTTAAGTAGGAAAGTGTAAATAGTATAATTAGTATTACGTCATCGTACATCTTTTTTCCATGAATGACTTCCAGTATAGAAAAATAAAGTAAATATACCAATTGTGGAAAAATACATATAAAATACGTGCCCACAATGATCAGTGTAGTTTTCGTTGCCTTGTAGTCCTTTGTGCGATTTGATCTGGTTACAAGATTCTCCATTGCGGTAATTTTTAGCTGTTGCTCTCTTGCTTTGAAATATATAATGACATTGAATACGAATATCAAGACGAGAATTAGTAGACGTATTGTATCAAAAACTACTAAAAACACCGGCGTGCTAATGTAAATGGAAATGAATCCACCAGCTAGGAGTATGAGAAATCCTGTTACTATTGTGGCTGCAATACCGATATTTACGATACGTGACGTCATCAGTTGATGGTGACGAAATGGATAAACTATTGCTACGTATCGTTCGATTGATAATAAACACAACTGTAATTGTGATATGAACACAAGGCATAAGAACATACAGAGCAGTAGATATTCGAATGTTGATCTTTTAAAGGAAAGTACCTGAACTGCCCATATAATACCAATCATTCCAGAAGTGAAATCAATTATGCTTAAACTTAATTGGACACGTTTAGTCATGTTATCGTGGTATAGTCTTTTCCAGATATTGAAAATAATAATGGATGCATTACTTATAATTATCCAAATAGATACAAAAAACCAAAAAAATCCACATATTATGTTAACATATTCTATTTTGGTGTCTTCTTCATCTGTTGTGTTATCCATGTCCTCGTGCGTCAGTAGATGAACTGTTTGCTTGATGATCACTTCTTCTTGATTACAAGATCAACGAAATTATTATAGAGTACAATACGCTGTAAGAGTCAGTAGAGATGTATAGATCGCCAAAACGGAGGTTTGGCATTGATGAAACTACAAACAAAAGCTGGAGAGTTTCAGCCGATGATTCGAAAGGGACAATGATTAAGATAATGTTCACACATTAGCAAAAAACTGACCGATCTATTCTAAAATAATAGTAATAATACTAATATTGTTGTCCTAAATAGTGCCTAATACAATTCTTCTAAACGCAACAATGATCAATAAATATCGTATGTTAACCGAACAAAGAAGAAAAACCGAAGAACCATTAGCAGGAGTAGGTACGAGTGAAACAATCATCTATCCTATCCTAAAAAACGCGAGGTCTATTGTGAATACACTTTATTGAATGAATATCACATGCCAAAAGTTGAGTGCAGAACCAACGTTCACAGATTTGACAAAAGGCCATTAGGTGACTGACTTACTACAAATTTAGATCAATATAACGTGTACATTTAAACAGTATCCATATACTGAAATTAACTGTTGTTTTTAGGTCTATAGTTGCTTGTTGATAAAGACGCTATCGATCGATAGCATGATAAAATGGACTAATTATTAGGTCAGTGAAAATTTTATATTATATTAAAAAAAATAAGATAGTACGATTGTAATTATGTTTTACAATATACAAATTACAATTACTAGATGCGCTTAATTCAATAGGTTAAAGGTCGAATGGTTAAAGTAGTTAGGACGTGATGTATAACATTTAGTTGCAAATGCAACGTTGAAAGTACCAGATAATGTGTTCAATCGTGTAAGGTGAAAAACAAACCACAGTTTTCTTCTACAAAGAACAAACAATATCAATGGTTCACTTATTTGTGAATTAATTAGTTATTTGACGTCAAATATAATTTCATTGTAGCGCTAGGCCTACAAAATAAAATGTTATGTCAATCGATTACGGCCTGTTTTGCACTAGGCGAATTTTGTCAAGCGATTCTGAAGGGTTAAATCCCTTCTGCGAAACAAATGATAGTTTCTTACATTTTTTCCGGCGAAATTATAAGTTCGAATACAATAATTTATACTTTTTGCACATCAAAAATCAATTGTCTATATTAGAACGCTCCTCACTGGATAGCAAAAGACCTCCTACGGAATATGCTGTTTACACTCGTTGCCTGCAATAGACGATTTCACCCGCAGAGGACGAAAGCCTGTTTTGCATGCCTAGGTCGTCTTAGGCCAATGTTTTGTAGCTAAACAACAAACTTTCGGATCTGTCAAGCAATGAAGCGTGACTTGAGAAGAAGAATATGAAAAGCTGGCGTCCATAATATGGCTAATAATACTGTATTATACTTCTTACTGTCACATTCTATATTATATATAATACTTTATTCATGCTTTTCTCATCACAGAACGAAAATACTTAATAAACTGCTCATTCCTAAAGAAATACACGATAGGGTTCATTCCCGAGTTTAAATAGGTAACTGTAAATAGAACCACTAATAAAACGCTATCGTACATTTTTTTTCCATGAATGACTTCCAAAACAGAGTAATACAGTGAAAATACCAATTGTGGAAATATACATATAAAATACGTGCCCACAATGATCAGTGTAGTTTTCGTTGCCTTGTAGTCTTTTGTCCGTTTTGATCTGATTACAAGATTCTCCATTGCGGTAATTTTTAGCTGTTGTTCTCTTGCTTTGAAATAAATAATGACATTGAATACGAATATCAAGACGAGAATTAGTAGACGTATTGTACCAAAGGCTACTAAAAAACCAGACGTGCCAATGTAAGTTGAAACGAATCCACCAACTATGAGTATGAGAAAGCCTGTTACTATTGTAACCGCAATACCAGTATTTACGACACGTGACGTCATCATTTGGTGATAATGCAGCGGATAAACTATTCCTACATATCTTTCGATTGATAATAAGCACAGCAGTAGCTGTGATATAAACACCAGATCCAGTACAATGCAAAGCAGTACAAATTCGAATGTTGATCTTTCCACCAGTGCTTGAACTACCCATATACTGCCAAAAATTCCAGAGATAAAGTCAATTATGCTTAAACTCAACTGGATACGCTTTGTCAAGTTTTCCTGGTACAGTCTTTTCCAGATATTGAAAATAATAACGAATGCATTACTTATAATTATCCAAAAGGATACAGATATCCATACAAATCCACACACTATATTGGCATAGTCTATTTTGTTTTCTTCTTGATGCTTTGTGTTGTTATCCATGTTTCTCGACAGTTTAACTTTTCTCTTGATGAAAAGGTCAATAGAGGTATACAGCAGTATACTGCATTGTAAGATGTAACGAACGTTTATAAATAGTTCAAACAATTTAAAATACTTAATGAGAGTTCGCGCTGATGAATCGAATAAAAGTCTATAAATCAGCGAAAGTTGACCGAGTGCTATTGTAAAATCAAAAGTCTAGTCAGCGAACATTGAATAATGATGCCAACAGTTAAGCGCCGTAAGGTTGTCATAAATAAACTTACTTACTCTCGTGTTACTTATAATATCTAGAAATCAGTTGTTATTATTGGGTCTGTTTGTTGAAGTTATCTATTTATATCAATCGATATTTTCGATATCGATTATTTGTTCAGTGAAATCAAACTCGTCCAATACAATATTTGCTAAATTGCGTTGCCACTGAAATCGAGTACTAATTGCGAGATGTTGTTTTTATCCCATGCTACTAGTAAGTAACTAGGTAATTAAGATCCTGAAAATAAAATACGATGACGTAATTATAATATGCACGGATGTTAGAAGATCCACCTATAAAGGTAATGGTGAAACGTTACTGTTTCTGTTTTAACACAATCATTACAATGTACAACTTCTTAGGATATGATGACAGCATCACAATACGTCATAGATGAAATATTAAAACTATCAGATACCGAAAACTAAATAGTTTTTTCTTCTCTACTGAAAACATCTTTACAATTTATTCAACAAAGAACGAAAATATGTAACAAACTGCTCACTTCTAAATGAATATACGATAGGATTCAAACCAGAGTTTAAATAGGTAAGTGTAAATAGCACAACTTGTAGTCTTTTATCCGGGTCGTAAACACCACAAACAACATATAATAAAGATTGGTATATATTATACACCAGAAAAGGTGAAATGCATACGAAATAGGTTCCGACAATTATAGTGGTTGTTTTCGTAGCTTTGTAGTCGATGGTGCGTTTTGATCTGATCACAGCATTCTCTATTGCGGCGATTTTATGTTGTTGCTTTCTAGCCTTGAGATATATTAAACAATTTAAAACACATATCAACGACATTATTAGTAGACGTGCTGTATCTATTATCAGGAAAAATAATGACACCATTAAACGGTGACGGCTGAATAACGCAAACATTATGACAAATCCTACAAAAATTGTGACGATAATTCCTGTATTTATAATGCGATTCGTTATCAACTGATGACGAAATGGATAAGCTACTGCTACGTATTTTTCGATTGCTAACAAGCACAATTGCAACTGTGATGTGAACACCAAACACAGTAACACCATATCTAATACAATGGCAAGAGTTGATTTTGAAACTACAGCTTTCTGCACTATAAAAAAACACACACTACCAATTAGTCCAATAGTTAAATCAGTTATGCTTATACTGAACAGGATACGTTTTGTAAAGTTTATTTTGTAAAGCTTTTTCCAGATGATGAAAGTAATAACGAATACATTACTCGCTACTATCCAAAACGATGTTGCTATCCATAGCAGTCCAATAATTATATTCCTATAGTCCATTTTATCTTTGGCTGTGGTGTTCATTGTATCTTCGTGGTAAAATGGACTCGTTTCGACTCAAAGAAATAACAGTTGAGATAATTTATCAACCAAAAATGAAACAAAGGAATGTCTAAAAATGACAACAAAGATAACAATATTGCAATAAAAATAAAAACAATAAATGGCAGAGTGTTCGCAAAGTATTTTTAGTACAATTACTTCTCAGTAGAGAAAATATGTTACCATTTATAACGTTCCACAGCGTATTATAAGAAGGATAAACGTAACAATATTTATTACAATGGAACGTCTTTGTTTTTACACCTAGGAAGAACAAAGCAAACTAAAAAAGTAACTTCTCTCACGATTGATGAGATAACCAAGTTTGAGCTTATCAGGGGAGAATCCAACCAAGATGACAGTATTACAGAAACAACTAACGGATATAGTTGTCTATATAAACCTTTTTTCACAGTTAAAATAGAACAGTTTCGTAAGAAATATTACATTATACAACGCATGCTTGTCGCTCAAATAAAGTACACAAGATTGCTTTCAACTGGTCAGTCAGCCTACACAATAAATATAATTCACAAATCAAAAAAAGTAATCAACAAAACACTTTTAAAGCTAAATATTTAATTTAGTTTAACTTCAACAACTTCAAATTAGTAATTTGACTCTATAATAACACTTGATGTAAAACTTGAGAATAACGATTAGTGTAAGACAATATCATAATAGCGATTTAATATGTGATAATAAACTAAATTACATTTTACAAAAATACAAGTTTGACAGTCCAATATTGTAACTGTTTACGATTGACATTGAGCTACCGGAAATTAAACAACAAACCGATCATTATTGTTGTTGTTTTTGAAGGATTATTTCAAGTTTGATCGATTGTAATCAAAAAGAGTGTATCTTGTATGTATGTGATTGTTGTAGGCGAATTGTCATTTTATCGATTCTAGTACGAAACTTTAAATTTTTTGAGTTTCGTTGACTTATAAGATCAGATAATATTTCGTAAATATCTTTAATAACATCGAATATGTAGGAAATCATCATCAGGCAATTGGTGATTAGTCCTACTGTGATTTTCTTAAAACTAATTCACGTATGGTATCATTTCTAGAGACATTAAGAAAATACTGTAGTATCGGGCCTCTGGGGTTCGAACAAGGTCTACCGATTGGAAAGCTGAACAGCTTAGTCAAACAGATCAGCTGAATAGCTTAGTCAAATAGATCAGCCGAACATAGCAGTCGAACAGATCAGCCGAACAGGTCAGCCGAATAGCTTAGTCGAATAGATCAGCCGCACAGACCAGCCGAACAGCTTAGTCGAATAGATCAGCCGAACAGATCATCTGAACAGCTTAGTCGAACATATTAGTCGAACATATTAGCAGAACATTATCAGCCGAACATATAAGCCGAACATTTTAGTCGAACAGTTCAGCTAAACAGATCAGACGAACAGCTTAATCGAACAAATCAGCCGAACTGATCAGCCGAACTGATCAGCCGAACAGCTAAAGTCGAATATATCTTGTTATTTAAAGCTTGTTCAATAGAGAACGAACAAAATGAATGAATTGTTCATTCCTAAACGAATACACTATTGGGTTCATACCAGAGTTTAAAAAGGTAATAGCTAATAGTACTACTGCTATTCTGTCATTGTAACCGTTTTTCCCATTGACGATTCCCAAAACAGAGCAATACAGAAAGTATGCCAAAAATGGGAAAATACATACAAAATATGTACAAATAATGATCAGAGTTGTTTTTGTAGCCCTATACTCTTTTGTACGATTTGATCTGATGACAGCATTCTCTATTGCCGCAATTTTCTGTTGCTGCTTTCTAGCCTTGAAATAAATGATAACATTAAATACACATATTAACGTTAGAATTATGAGACGTATTGTATCAAACATTAAAAAGAAACTGGACTTGCTGACGTAATATGTAATGAATACTCCAGCAATGTACATGGCGATTCCAGTTACAATCGTAGCCGCAATTCCAGTGTTGACAGCACGTGACGTCATCAGTTGATGGTGACGAAACGGATAGACTATTGCTACGTATCTTTCGGCTGATAATAAACACAACAGTAATTGTGATATGAACACAAGGCACAATAATAGACAATCAATTATGAAGTCTACAGTTGGTATAGCAATGTACCATTTCCGTATTAACCACAGATCACCAATTACTCCAGATATTAAATCAACTATACTTAAACTGAACTGGATACGTTTTGCTAAGTTAGCGTAAAGCTTCTTCCAGAGCGTTACAACAATAACAACGGAATTACTGGTAATTGTCCACAATGATATCACTAGCCATACACTAGACATTATGATTGTATTTAGTATTTCGTCTTCCTCGGTAGCATTCATTTTGTCAATCAAATAAAGTTTGGAAACTTTGTTTAATAGTGTTGAAATCAAAGTAAAAATGACAGATTTACTTGAAAAAAAAGTTTAAAAAAAACAAACTCGAAATAACAGAAAGCAGACGAGTATTAATGAAGAAACTTGTATGAATTACTGACGTCAGTTCAAGTTAAAATTTCAACATCAGTCCAGCTTCAATGGTCGTGCAATCGAAATGAAAGTTGTAGAGTTGCTAGAGAGTAGGCCTAATAAACCTATTCTTCTGAACGTGGCCCACAAATGAAAGAACTGGAGAGTACAATGTTCTGCTAAGGAACTAAAACCAGAAGGAGATGATGATTTACACATTGATTTAGTTAACTTAATTATGACAACAAAATATTTGGAGCTTCTGTGATAATGACTAAATTGTATTACAACGTTTCAGGCGTTGAAAGAGATTTTATTTCATATACAAATTTACCTTTTAAATTTGGTTTAATTATTGAAACACATAATGTAAAGTATATGTTAACCGTAATTCTAGATATTATTAGATTTAACGGTATCGTTAAAGAGGTCATCTTGAGTGAGGTTATAGAATGATAAAATTTGAATATTCCACTTACTGTATATATATATATATATATATATATATATATATATATATATATATATATATATATATATATATATATATATATATATATATATATATATATATATATATATATATATATATATATATATATAAACACAACAGGCAAAGAACATTAATTCTAAACCGCCCGGTGATATACTGAAATTTAATTAATTAATTCATACATATATATATATATATACACAATAGCATGACGCAGTAAAGTACAAATCTTTCTCCCCTGTATTCTAATTTATGCATTACGTAATTCATTACTTAATCACGCATAAAAGAGTGTAACTAGTGCCATCACAGATATACATGTATTCTTTAAGACTTGCTTTTTTGAAATAAAAACAAAATAAGTGACCAAAAAGTGGCGCAAACATTCTACAATGCTTTTTATCTAAAAGTGTACTTCCAGTTAGCAAGAATATTGCGTACCGTAGCTTTTTTCCCATAGGAAGATATCAATCAATCAACATACATTTAAAATAGGATCATAACCATTAGGCCTACAAGTTAGTTGTGTGGCGTATTAGAGCGCATTTTACAAAATGTTACCTACGGCATAATACTGACTTACGGGCTGTTCCACCACCGACAAGTCTTCCAAAAATGCGACGTTTGCTTAACCTCTCCGCTTAATTACTTTATGGTATTCCTCCCATTCCTTATTATTAAGTGTTTTAAATATTCGTACTTTTTTAATTTATCTGTGGAATTTACTGTCTGCTGTTACACAATTCTACGCCATGTGACATTTTTTTTGTCCATGAGATTTAAAAAATTCGTCACCTTAATTAAACAGTTAAACGGTTTCTTGGAGTTTAGTTTCATATTGTTGTTTAATTCGTCTTCGTATATAATGTTTATTAATTAAAGAACAAAATGAATACATTCCTCATCCCTAAACGAATACACGATAGGATTCATACAAGAGTTTAAATAAGTAATTGTCGCTAGTACCTGCAGTCATCGCGTCTAAAACTGATATCCAATTTAAACTAAGAAAGGAAATAAACCGAATATGGGAAAATACATACAACGTATGTGCCTACAAAGATAAGTGTGGTTTCGTAGCTCTGAAGTTCGGTTTGATCTTATCACTAGATTACCGATTGCAACAATTTTCTCTTATTGGCTTCTGGCTTTGATTACATTGAAGACGTGACGCAGACAAATGTCAGAATTACTAGATTAATTATATGGAAGATTAAGAAAAATAGATATGTGTTAAAATAAACTGTGACGCATCCATCGGCTGTGAAAATAAGAATTTTTGTTACAATCAAAATTGTGAAATGGAAATAACGATTGTTATGGCGATTGAATAACGTTACAACATCATCCAAAGTTTGATGATAGAATTTTTCTTCTGGTAAACAACCAATGTGCTGATTGATGGTACAAAGAGAACTAGTTAGTTCACTTCTTGCCGTCTGATTAATTGTTCATTTTTCCTTTGTTTTTTCTTTCGGGACCCCTCAGGATACTAACCGCCGGGTTTAGAGGGTTATCCTTTGCTCCTACTCGTTTTTTGTTGTTGTCTTTGTTCTGATTTTGTTGTTTGTTTAGTCTGCGACTTTTGATATATATATATATATATTTCTGTACCACTGTTATTTTTATATGAGCAAGAAATAAAAACAAACAAACAAACAAACACAAAAAAGACACATCCATGATTAAATCAGAAATCTTAGATATTGTATCACAAGAGGTGGCAAACTAACTGCTGTTAGACGAGGAAGATAGCCTTCCATGTATATCTTCATTTTGATTGTTGAATTATTGTATTGTACATGAACAATACAATAAGTTAAAATGTGTTTCCCCAGTTACGTTATATATTATTAAGTTTAATTGACGTTTGTTATGGAAATTATCAATTACACATCAGTCACACAAATAGTTAATACTAGGTTGTATAGAGTACATCGTACAAGTTGACCAATGGTAATCGATAGTTCGAATAATCCATTGCTTGTGATTGGTCAAATTACTTGCGTAGCCTCGTTGTTTTAAGTAATACTAGGTTGTATAGAGTACATCGTACAAGTTGACCAATTGTAATCGACAGTCCGAATAATCCATTGCTTGTGATTGGTCAAATTACTTGCCTCGTTGTTTTAGGTCATGTACATGAACTTAAGCTCAGCGGGAAGGAAGTATGGTATACTTGTTGTAAAAAGAGACAGAAATGTGTCTTAGAAAGAAAATCTAACACACAATGTTATTAATGTGAACACAGGCTTAAAAGGGCCTAACAAAATGTTTGTTAGGTGTTTATTTATTCTACTTCAAATACATTCTGTGCCTTTAATATTAAAGTCATTAATGTTTATTAAACAGAGAACGAAGAAAGTTAATAAATTGCTCATTCCTAAACGAATACACGATAGGATTCATACCGGAGTTTAGATACGTAACTCCCATCAGTACAACTGATATTGTGTCGTCATAGTCCTTTTCACCACGAACAACTTCCAAAAAACCGTAAAAGAGAAAATAAACCAAATATGGGAAAACACATAAAAAATAAGTACCGATAATGATCATTTTTTTGTAGCTTTGTAGTCCTTCGTGCGTTTCGATCTGATGACAACATTCTCTATTGCGGTGATTTGTCGTTGTTGCTTTCTTGCTTTAAAATAAATTATGCAATTGAAGACGCATATTAATGTCAGAATTATTAGACGTATCCCATCGAAGATTAACCCAAAAACTAACAAATCAATATAAACTGCTGTGACACCACTAGCGATGATGAAAGTAGCTAGTCCTGTTACAATCGTTGCCGCAATTCCAATATTTACAACATATGACGTCATCAGTTGATGATGACGTAACGGACAAACTATTGCTACGTATCTTTCGATTGCTAATAGACACAACTGTAATTGTGATATGAACACCAGGCACAAGAACATGGAATGTAATAGTAATCTGGTTATTGATCTTTTCAGTAAACGGTTTTGAAATATCCATACACTACCCATTACTCCAGATATTAAATCGATTATGCTTAAACTGAACTGGATACGTTTTGACAAGTTAGTGTACAGCTTTTTCCAGAGAGTGATCCCGATAAAAACTAAATTACTGACAATTATCCACAATGATATCACTATCCACACACCTGCCATTATTATTGTATTATTAACAGTTAGTGTCTTGGCGTCAGTAGTGTTATTCATTATTCTTTATCATGTCAAAATAGCATTCAAAAAGGTAGAATGATAGTCGGTGTGGTATTTCTGTCCCATACGCTTTTTTTGCTCCTTGTGTATTTTCCTGTTCAAGAGTTTTCGTTTGGTTTCCAACTTGTTTACCTTTAGACGCACATGCTGGTACTAAATCCTGAACAGTGTATTATTCTAACACGTTGGCTTCAAAGTGAAGTAAAAATGATTGTTTGCTTGAGAAAGATCACAGAGAACCATACCGCAGAATTGAAGAAAGACGAAAGTAATTCAGGAATCAAATTAAGCTACAAACGAGACTCCATTTTGCAAGAGTCCAGAACTGACTGCTATTATGACGATTGGTTAAGACAGCTATATAAATATAAACTTATCGGTCCTGGGACATACTATTACAGTTAACAAATAATACAACAATTTTGTGTTTGAATAATTCTGGTGACCAACAAATGTGGAGAGTTTAGCAACAGAACAAGAGCGGACACTTCAGAGAAGATGTTTGCATATCAATGATACACAAAATATTATTATTTTGTTTTATTCAGATACAAAAAATGATGCAAATTTTATACAATGGTGTACTTTTCTGGAATTTAATTTAATCGAAATTTGTAGGTAAATACAAAACAAGTATCTAAATTGTAAATTTGCTAAAGGTAATAAAGATTGTGTTTCATGCAAATGGTAATTAAATTAAATTATAAAGTTACAATAATGCAAATATCAAACTGTTGCCATAATTAGGTATAATTTATCGTTACAAGAAATCAATGTTGTAGGCCTACACTGCCGTACTTTAAGAAAAGGAATTATCTACAAAAAGCTACTTTTAAATAAATGAGCAAAACGCGTTTTTGTTTATTATAAAAAACATACAAATAATATTATATTTCTAAATGTATAGTCTTGAGAAGAACATCAAACAAAAAAATATGCCATGTATTTTTGTACAGGACAGGATTTTTTTTCCAAAAATGGAAACTTTTTCGATCATTTTATTTGTTGACATAACTTGTTAATATAGCATAATTGACATGCGCAAAACCCATTATTCGACTCTGCGCATGTTTATTATGCGATAGTAACCATTTATGTCTAAAAATAAAAAGGTCGAAAATTGGCCATTTTTCGAAATTTCCCTGCGCAATACACGGTAATTATAATCAACAATAATTGTTCCAATATTAATTGATTGCAATTTGTATACAGAATGTATATATCGTTACAACTGCAGTGACTGGCACAAGTATATGCATAATTTCATGATGTGAAAGATGAAAGATCTATTTTCAATAATAACAAATGAAATATAACCTTTAATCTTTCACCTCATGGAATTATTTGCCACATTGCATCCATAAACATTCAGTTTACAAATAAAGACATACGAATATTAACCTCTAAAATGCGTACAAAATCTATTGAAGCAACAGAACCAAATACAAATGAGTTACTAGTTTTCTAGTCTTTTTTTAACTTTCGTTCAACAAATATTTAATTATCAGTCGAAATCTGTTATCCATTTTATGTCCATATACCCACGTTGTTACATATCTGTTCGTAAACAAGAATCTAAATGTAGATGTGAAGAGATATGAAAAACTATTAATTCCTATAGAGGGCTCAGTCAATTACTCTATCCCCCTATAGTATTAGCAGATCCCCTCTTTGATTTTGACTTTCTAATTTGATGAGGGCGCGCTACTCCATGGCTCACAATGGCGCCACCCATTATATATATATAAACACCAAACAAAGCAAATTATTGTTAAGCTCCGACTACACTCAAAGAACTTATAACACAAGAATCCTGAGTCTTCAATTTGCATTCAAAACACAGTATCGGAAGTACAGGGTTAAACGGTCAAACTGGGCGACGCCATTTCACAGCATGGAGCAGCGCCCCACCCAAACTAGGAAGTCAAAACTATTAATTCCTGAGGCCTCAGTCAATTACTCTATCCCCCTATAGTATTAGCAGATCCCCTCTTTGATTTTGAATTTGATGAGGGCGCGCTACTCCATGGCTCACAATGGCGCCACCCATTAGTTCTATTCTATCCCACAATGCCTTTCGAAATTGTTACGCGCTTCGGACGAACAGGAGATTCTTGTGTTATAAGTTCTTTGCTATACTCAATTAAACTTTATGTGACAAACAAAATACGATGTGCCCAATAGACGTACGATGATGTCATATCACTACCATATTTGGGCATATCACTACCATATTTGGGCACATCACACTTTCTTGTCAAACTAGTCTGAGAGTGTAGACAGAGCTTTAAAAATAATTTTTGGGCATGTGAAGTGGTATAAGATACGTTTCCCCCAACTTTTTCTCATTGTTTTTGCGATAACAAAAGTATTGCTGATAGATACCCAAAATGATATCACTATCTATAAAGTTGCAAATATTATATTTTAATATCTTTTCTTCATACAATTAGTGGTATTATTTGTCATATCAGTAACAAAACAAAGTTGATAAATCGAGATAAACGTGAACAGAGGATGGGAATACGGGAGGAAGATACAGAATGCAAAATAACAGTTTAACATTAGGAAAACAACATATATTATTTTACTAATTATATAGCTTATGTAAACACGGAACGTGATTGATCTAAATGGCGACACACTGAACCACTGAACCGATTTGTTATATTCGATCCTATAGGTTGCAGTATCAATAACCCTGGACTTTGTCAACGTTTACGCGGGCTGCATGTGGTCGGCCTTCGGTTTGCAAACGGCGTTTCTCATCAAACTCGCTTAAAACTGTGTAAATATTAGCGGCCTAGCTCGATCATCGTAACTACTTACAAACTCAACTTTTAAGCAGGCAATATCTGTATAACATACAGAGAAGTGAGTGCATACATACAGTGACTGTCACATTCATTGGACCTCAAGTTCAATGAGTATCTGGTATCTCTTTTTTCACAATCAATTATTTACAAAAGAACGAAAATAGTGAACAAATCTCTCATTCCTAAAGGAATACACGATCGGATTTAAACCAAAGTTTAAATAAGTAATTGTCAATAGTACGGCAAGCACAACATCATCGGATGAGTTTCCACCATAAATAATATCAGATAGGGATTGATACAGAAAATAAAACACAAGTGGGAAAATGCATACAAAATATGGGCCCACAATTATTGCAGTTGTTTTCGTAGCTTTGTAGTCTTTTCTGCGTTTTGTTCTGATCACAATATTTTCCATTGCGTCGATTTTTCGTTGTTGTTGCCTAGCTTTGCGGTAAATTATAACGTTGAAAACGCATATCAACATCGGAGTTATAAGATTAATCGTATTGAACATCAAGAAAAATAACCAATCGCTTGAAAATACGATGATGAATACACCAGGTATGAACATTAAAAACGCTATTATATTCGTGACTACAATCCCAATGTCTACAACGCGTGATGTCATTATGTGATTATAACGTAACGGATAGACTATTGCCACGTACCTTTCGATTACTAACAACCCAAGATGCAGCTGTGATATGAACACCAGACACAGAAAAATACAGTCAAATAAAGTTTCTATAATGGGTATTTCCACAAAAACTCTATACAACGACAATATACTACCAATGACTCCAGATATTAAATCAATAACACTTAGACTGAACTGGATACGTCTTGCCAAGTTAGTGTACAACTTTTTCCAGATAGTGACCGCAATAACGAATGAATTACTGACAATTATCCACAACGATATCACTAGCCATACACTTGTATGTATTATTACATTAGTATAATCTAGTATTTCGTCCCTAAAGTCTGTAGTATTATTCATTTTATCAAGTAGGCCCTAACAACACAAAGTTTGATAACTTAGTTTGGTGTTGTTGCGATCAAAGTAACATTCACGGAGAAAAAACGGTACTTGAGTTTCAAAGAGCACTGAACGCAAACTAACAGAACACAACGTCACAAGCAGACGAACCAATAGTAGTTTAGGAGTTACTGACATAAGTTCAGTTCCGGTTCATAGTTCAACATTACAGAAGCAACTTTTAATGCGAGGATTGTTATTATCATCTAGGTCTTACGTTATTTTTCAATAATTATGTAACAAAGAAAACTAAAAGTTTCTCTTGACGTGACTCACACATGAGCTACTAAAAGAACTGGAGAGCACAATGTTCTGCTATAAGAACTAAAACGAGAACAAGATGAATTTCTCAATAATTACAAGAGAAGTTCCAATTTGAGGTTCGATAAATATTATGACCTAAGGGTTGTTTTCAGTATGATCGTTGTAGGTTCTTGATATAATGTTAGCAGATTTTGATATGCAATTCACTTTATTCAATTTCGAAATGAATTTAATTCTTTGTCATTAAGAGAGACACATCGTTTTATTTACCAGAGAACGAATCAAATTACGAAATTGCTCATTTCTAAACGAATACACAATTGGATTCATTCCCGAGTTTAAATAGGTAACTGTTAATAATAACATTGCCGTTATCTCATCGTATGTTTTTTCACCATGAATAATTTCGTATATAGAATGTGATAGAAAATATACCAAATATGGAAAGATACATACAACGTAAGTGCCGACAATTATCATAGTTGTTTTCGTGGCTTTGTAGTCTTTCACGCGTTTTGATTTGATGACAGAATTCTCTATTGCTGAAATCTGTAGTTGCTGCTTCCTAGCTTTGAAATAAATAATGAGATTGAATACGCATATTAACACAAGAATTATCAGACGCACAGTATCGAACATTAAAAAGAAAGCAGGCAGGTTGATAGATGCAATGAATCCTCCAGCAATGAACATGACGATTCCTGTTACTATTGTAGCCGCAATTCCAGTGTTGATAACACGTGACGTCATCAGCTGATAGTGACGAAACGGATAGACTATTGCTACGTATCTTTCGACTGTTAATAAACACAGCAGTAGCTGTGAAATAAACACCATATACAACAAAGTACAGTCCAGTAAAAAAATGAATGTTGACCTTTTTAATAAAAATCTCTGCATCACCCACAGGCTACCGATCACTCCAGATATTAAATCAACTATACTTAAACTGAACTGGATACGTTTTGCCAAGTTTGTGTACATCTTTTTCCAAATACCGACCGCAATAACGAATGAATTACTGAAAATTATCCACAATGATATTATTATCCATACACTTCTAAGTATTATCACATTTCTGAAATTCATTGTTGTATCTTCATAGATAGTAAAATTATTCATTTTTTATTGTTCGGTGTGTTGAAATCAAAGTAAAATGACAGAGAACCAGAATGCATTAAGTAGTTCCTTGAGAGCGGAGTCTAGTTCAAGATCACAAAAGTCCAGACGTAATTGTGCAATGAAAGTGACGATTGTTACAAACCTTAACATACTGTATCTAATGCGTAATTGGACGGGTAGGCACATACAAAGAGAAAACAAAACAGTAGGCGTTTGTTGCTGTAGAGCTTGCGAGTACGATGGTGCGTAAAAAGGTATAAAACTGTAGCGTACAATGGTCAGTCAAGGAGAATGAAGATGCCAAAGAATAACGTTTCAAAATCAATGGTTCTTCATCTTATTCTTCTTCTTCAATAACGTCTTTGAAAGACACTCGACAGTCATTGATTTGCTGTTGATATGCTTTAATTGAAATATCTACAATTTATAATTTATATAGGCCGATGTCTCCGAACCTCTGCCAGTTAAAATAATTATAAAAGATTCCAGAACTGTAACATTACTATAATTGAATTAAGCAAAATTGCTAACAGTGAAGCAAATTGTATTTCGAAGCATAGCTCACCACTAATGGTTCAATTTATTAATTATAAACAAATTTAAATAATGAATTGTGTCAGTACGATGTGTAACATATTATTATTAAGGTAATTGTATTATCTAGGTCGTGGCTAACTAGGACTACAATACATTGTCGTTTACAGAAACGCATACATAGAAACAATGATTTATGCAGTCAACTAAAATTAGCACCCTAGGAATTACTTCCGAAAAAGAAACCAAATTTTTGATTTTTGGACTCATTTTAAAAAAACCCAATTTTTGTCTTGTATTTAACATTAAGGTTGAGGGAATGTACAAAGAGGAACCATTTTAAAATATATTCTTTATCCACTCAGCATCGAAATATTTTTGTTTATGTTTTATATAGGCCTATAAAATAATAATATACCACTAAATACAGTAAAACATTTGCGATTTAATACTTTGTTAAAACTGTCACTGTCCTAGTCGATTGAAATAGTAAAGTACATGTGACGATACACCACTACGACGTTTATTTGTATTTATTTATTTATTTATTTATTAACAAACGTTGAGAAGCAACTGTCAGTAATATAGTTTATTTGTATATTATGTGTTTATAAACAGTAGGGCCTCCCACACTCACAGTAATACAGTTTATTTTTATATATGTTTATATTATATCTAACAGTACCAACACTCACAGTAAGAAATTTGCGATTCAAATGGCGACCAAAAATGGTTAACAGGTATTTACAGTAGGCCTATTGTATAGCAGTATTGCAATACTATATCTTAAGGTTTTAAGTTTATTCTTTAAGGGCCTATACATTTACCTACTTGTGTTAAACCTATATCTCCATGGTTAAACCAAATAATGTGAAATGTTCCATCCATCGCAAATCAATACATTTGTATAAACGCATATTAAATCTATCAAAATTGTATTTTTTAAAGAACATCGGCCTGTCTTCTACATTATGATGCTGTACTCCAGTCCAGCTGTTCAATCGGGTTTCAGCCATTAAAATCAATTATCGTAGGAGGAGATAGAGAAATGCGAAGCATCCTCGTATTATTGTGTGCGGGTATTTTTCAAGATGGACATCCATTAGACAGTGTATACCATGATCGGAAGACACCCCTATTTGGGGCAAATAGTTGAACCGAAATTCGTTTTAACTGTCAATAACTAATTATCGAACTCAATTTAAATATTAAACAGGGTTACTTCAGGTAGATAAAATCAGTACCGAAAGTACGAACCAACTTTATATACCATCGAGTAAACATTCTAGAAATAACGCGCGATTTACCAAATTTTGCCCTTATGTAAATTTATATATAGAAGAAGCCATCAATTTAGAAAAACAGACGTATGTGAATGATTTACTAACCATCTAAGACAACAAGTACAAAAATGAAATTAGTCCAATAAACTGATTCAGAAGTAGCTACTTTTGAGCAAAGTTAATCTAACAACAGGATGCTGAGATTTTGGGATCAAAGGGTTTATCTGTGGCTGCGACACGATCAGTCCCATGCAACTTAACAGACGCCGCGCGGGAAAAGACGGTACTTGAGTGTCGAAGAGCATTGAACGCAAAATAACAGGAAAAACAGACGAGCCAATAGAACAGGTTTAGAGTCACTGTATGAGTTCAGTTCCGGTTCAAAGTTCAGCATTATAGAAGTTCAGTTTTAATGGGTGTGCGTTAGAAACGAGGATTGTTATATTATTTAGGCCTTACATAGTTTCACTAATTATGTGACAAGGAAAACTAAGAGTTTCACTTGACGTGACCCGCAAATGAGCTAAAAGAACTGGAGAGTACAATGTTCTGCTAAGGAACTAAAACAAGAACAAGATGAATTTCTCAATATTACAAGATAATAGTACAAGAAGTTCCAGTTTGCGCGGTTTGATAATTATTATTATGATCTAAGGATTGCTTTCAGTAGAATTTCATCTGTTTATGATTGTTGCAGTTGGTTCTTGATAGAATGTTAGAAGATTTTGATGTGAAATTTATTTTATTTAATTGCAAAACAAATTTATTTTCATGTCTTCAACAGAGACACGTCGTTTTATTTACAAGAGAACGAATCAAATTACGAAATTGCTCATTTCTAAACGAATACACAATTGGATTCATGCCAGAGTTTGAATAGGTAACTGTTAATAGTAACACTGCGACTATGTCATCGTATATTTTTTCACCATTAATAATTTTGTATACAGAATGAGACAGAATATATACCAAATATGGAAAGACACATACAACGTAAGTGCCGACAATTATCATAGTTGTTTTCGTGGCTTTGTAGTCTTTCATGCGTTTTGATTTGAAGACAGAATTCTCTATTGCTGAAATCTGTAGTTGCTGCTTCCTAGCTTTGAAATAAATAATGAGATTGAATACGCATATTAACACAAGAATTATCAGACGCACAGTATCGAACATTAAGAAGAAAGCAGGTAGGTTGATAGATGCAATGAATCCTCCAGCAATGAACATGAAGATTCCTGTTACTATTGTAGCCGCAATTCCAGTGTTGATAACACGTGACGTCATCAGCTGATGGTGACGAAACGGATAGACTATTGCTACGTATCTTTCGACTGTTAATAAGCACAGTAGTAGCTGTGAAATAAACACCATATACAACAAAGTACAATCTAGTAAAAAAATGAATCTTGACCTTCTCAGTAAAAATCTTTGCATCACCCACAGGCTACCGATCACTCCAGATATTAAATCAACTATACTTAAACTGAACTGGATACGTTTTGCCAAGTTAGTGTACATCTTTTTCCAAATTCCGACCGCAATAACAAATACATTACTGACAATTATCCACAATGATATCATTATCCATATATTTCCAAGTATTAACATATAACTAAAATTTACTGTTGTATCTTCATAGCTAGTTACATTATCCATTTTTATTGTTCGGTGGAAAGTGACAAGTAAAAAGTAAAATGACAGAGAAGAACCAGAATTCATTAATTAGTTCCTTGAGAGAGGAGTCTAGTTCAAGATCACAAAAGTCCAGACGTAATTGTGCAATGAAAGTGACGATTGTTACGAACATTAAGATATAAAGTACTGTATCCAATACTTGATTGCATATACACAGAGAAAAACATAACAGTAGGCGTTTGTTGCAGCTGTTGAGCTTGCGAGTACGATGGTGAGTAAAGAGGTATAAAACTGTAGCGTACAATGGTTAGTAAAGGAGCATGAAGATGCCAAAAAATAACGTTTCCACATCAATGGTTTGTCATCTTATTCTTCTTCTTCTTCAATAAAGACACTTGACAGTCATTGATTTGCTGTTGACATTATCATGACATACCAGAACTGTAACATTACTATAATTGTATTAAACAAAATTGCTAACAGTGAGGCATATTGTATTTCGAAGCATAGCTCACCACTAATGGTTCAATTTATTAATTATAAACAAATTTAAATAATGAATTGTATCAGTACAATGTGTAACATATATTATTAGATAATTGTATTAAAGAAGCCATCAATTTAGAAAAACAGACGTATGTGAATGATTTACTAACCATCTAAGCACAATAATGAAATCAGTCCAATAAACTAATTCAGGAGCAGTTACTTTTGAGCAAAATGTCACAGATGTCTACCTTGTAAAACCAAAGCAATCTAACAACAAGATGTTAAGCTCTTGGGATCAAAGGGTTTATCCGTGGCTGCGACATGATCAGTGCTATGCAACAGGCGCCGCGAGCCGCAGAGAATAAGTACATAGTACAGTACTTTTGGTATTTGTCGCAGCAAGACATAAGATCAAAGGACTGTTATGAATTGCTATCTTCACAAGTATCCTGTTTTTAGATTGCCTTGGTAAAACTAAATACTATTATATATACAGGTTATGCATCTCTCTATGCATCTATGTATCACAGTAATTTGACACCTTTTTACTATTCTGTTTGGTGAATATAGGCTAGTATGATACCATATACAGGTATATAATAATAGATATAGGGCTGTGATGGCACTAGTTACACTCCGTCATGCGTGAGTAATTACAGAATGACGTAATGCATAACGGGCATAAATAGATATGTAACTCTGTGTTGATTACGAGTACAGATGATGTACAACGTCATGTAACAAGAGGTGTGTAAATAAAAGTACAAATATTTGCTTATAATATTTTGCTTATAATTATTTTGTACATGTCAATAAAGTACTGCATTGACCGACATAATAGATCGTTTAGAAACTATTGACCAAAGAACGAAAATAGTGAACAAATTTCTTATTTCTAAAAGAGTACACGATCGGGTTCAAACAAGAGTTTATATAAGTAACTGTTATTAGTATGGAAATTACAATTATATTAAAAGAGTTTTTACTAGAAATAATATCAGATATGGATTGATACAGTAAATATACGACAGACGAGAAAATACATACAAAATATGTACCCACAATTATTGTAGTTGTTTTCGTAGCTTTGTAGTCTTTTTTGCATTTTGATCTGATTACAATATTTTCCATAGCATCAATTTTAAGTTGTTGTTTTCTAGCTTTGCGGTAAATAATAACATTGAAGATGCATATTAACAGTAAAAGTATAAGATTGATTGTATCAAACATTAAGAAAAATAACCAATTCTTGGAAAAAAATATAAAAAATAATCTAGATATGAAAATAAAACACCCTATAGTATACGTCACTGCAATTCCTATATTCACATTTTCTAATTTTATCAAATTTCATAATCTTGTATTAATAAATAATCAATTTCCATATTTCCCTTATTTAATTAAATTTTTTAATTTGTAAATAAATTTTAGCTAAATTTGTATTTTTATGTATTTTTCTTGTGCAATATGTTTGATTCCACTTTTATTTGTTCTTTGATTTGTACGTACACTTTATATTCTGTTTTATGCCTGTTTTAAATGTTTTTATATTTGTAAGTATCATGTAATTCAGCCATTGGCTGCGATTTTGATATGCAATAAAATGAAATGAAATGAAATTCACAACGCGTGATGTCATTATTTGATTGTGACGTAACGGATAAACTATTGATACGTATCTTTCGATTACTAATAACCCAAGATGTAGTTGATATGAAGACAAGACACAGAAAAACAGTGTCAAATATTTCTTAAAATATTGATCTTTGCAATAAAATTCTACAAATTGACAATATACTACCAATTATTCCAGATATTAAATCAACTATACTTAAACTGAACTGGATACGTTTTGCCAAATTAGTGTAAAGTTTTTTCAAAATAGTGACTGCAATAACGAATGAATTACTGAAAATTATCCACAATGATATCATGAGCCATACAGTAAGTAATAGTATATTTCTAAAATGTTTAATTTCTTCTTCATTGCCAGTAGTGTTATTCATTTTAGCGTCGGTAAAACTTGACAGAGAAGAGAATGACGTACTCGAGAACAGAGTGCGAAATAACGATCCAATGAAGCAAGTAAGACATTAACTGTTAGAGGTCAAAGTTCAACATCACAGAAGTAAAACTTGCACTGGAAATAAGGATGTTAATTCAACCAATATTATGATAAGTATTCAATCTTCAGAAAGGTTATAAGAGGTCAGTTAAAGTTTAAAGTTCAACATCACAGAAGGAAACTTGAACTGGAAATAAGGATGTTAATTCAACCAATATTATGATAAGTATTCAATCTTCAGAAAGGTTATAAGAGGTCAGTTAAAGTTTAAAGTTCAACATCACAGAAGGAAACTTGCACTGGAAATAAGGATGTTAATTCGACTAATATTATGATAAGTATTCAATCTTCAGAAAGGTTATAGAGGTGAGTTAAAGTTCAAAGTTCAATATTACAGAAGAAAACTCGAACAGGAAATAAGGATGTTAATTCGACCAATATTATGATAAGTATTCAATCTTTAGAAAGTTTATAGAGATCAGATAAAGTTCAACATCACAGAAGTAAAACTTTCACTTGAAATTGGGATAAATAAGCTAATTCGGTCAATATTATAAGTATTCTAACTTCAGAAACAAAGAAAACAGCGGCAGTGACACACGACAATACTGATGCAAAGAACTGGAGAGTAAAACGTCCTATGAGATACTAAAACCAGAAAGAGATGTATACTTTTACACATTATTGTTCACCGTATAATATAATAAATGAATTACCTTCACAACAGATGCCAAAACAGTAACTTTTGTTAAAAGTACTAAATTGTATTAAACACAATGTGATATCGTCTTTCATGTACACATTGACCTGTTACTGATTCAGTGATTGAATTATGATAAAACAATAATGTAACGTATATGTGTAAACCGTAACACTAGATATTATTAGGTTTAATTTTATTGTTAACTGTTTAACTTTTTTAATAGAAAAGGTGAGTTGAACAATGACAAGCGACAGTTTGGATTATACATCACGTTGTAATTGGTCACATTTAGTTAAATATTCTTCCATATTACTATATACAGCGAGTGAAATATTATAGTATTCCGAGTTTCATTAAAATGTGGTTGTACGAATATATTGTAGAAGTTAACTTTGAGAGTTTCATTTTTTGGTCATTGCTGTTTGTTTTGACTTTAGTGTGTGTCCATAAATCCATTCCGTTTTTTAATGATGAAATGTATTTTTTTTCAAAAGAGAACGAATCGATTTAAGAAACTGTTTATTCCTAAATGAATAAACAACAGGATTCATACCGGAGTTTAAATAGGTAACGACCAAAAGTGCCATTGATGTTGTTCCATCGCATGTTATATCACTATAAATGACTTCAGATATAGAGCAAGACAACAAATATACCAAATATGGAAAGATAGGCCTACATACAAAATAGGTGCCTACAATTATCATACTTGTCTTCGTAGCTCTATGGTCATGTTTACGTTTTGATCTGATTACAGCATTTTCAATTGCGGCAATCTGCCGTTGTTGCTTTTTAGCTTTCAAATAAACAATAATATTAAAGCCGCATATCAACACCAGAATTATAAGACGTAATGTATCGAGGATTAGCAAAAAACCGACGTACTGATACTAATTGTAATGGATCCTCCTAGTATGAAAATTATCGTTCCTGTTGCAATCGTAGCTGCTATTCCAATATTTACAACGCGCGGAGTCATAAGTTGACGATGACGAAACGGATACACTATTGCTACGTATCTTTCGATTGCTAATAGACACAACTGTAATTGTGATATGAACACCAAATACAGCAAAGTACCGTCCAGTAGGAATGGGAACAGGGATCCATTCAGTAGGCCTAACATTCTCTGCGTTATCCACACACTGCCAACTATTCCTGATATTAAATCGATTATGCTTAAACTGAACTGGATACGTTTTCCTAAGTTAGTGTAAAGCTTTTTCCAAATTGTGACCGCAATAACGAATGCATTTGTGACAATTATCCACACTGTTATTACTATCCATACACTTCCAATTGTTATCATATCTATAGTGAAATACTCAACTTTATTTTCATAGCTGGTTATATTATCCATTGCTAATGTTTAATAGTTTGGTTAGTGTGTTGAAATCAAACTAAAATGGCAGAGAACGAGAATGCATTAATTCTTAGAGAGCACTGACATACACTGTAGTGTACTGCTCAATTCACCACCATAAGGACCCCTCCGGCAACATGTCTACGGAATTACTGTTGAGAGTACACTTCAAGTTCACATGAATACACATTCATAGTGGTTGCAATGAATATGATAATTGGTGTTTTTACTGTATCAACTCCGGGTTTACACAAATAAAACGTACGAATTTGTTGTTGCTCTGCTAACGTCACCGACCGATTTCAAAAAGAAATTGATAGTTGGCCTACAATGGTGAGAAATGAAGTGTAGAACTATACAGTACAATGTTCAACATGGAGACAACAAGGAATAACGTTTCGACACCAATGGTTATTTTGCTTCTTTTGAAGTAACCGTCTTTTAAGACATTTGATAGTCACTGACTTGTTGTTGACATTGGTGATATACACTATTGCTTTAATTGAGATATCTACAATGTTATAATTGACATAGACCGATATTGCCTAACTTCTGCCAGACAAAATAATTACAAAAGACACAAAAAACGTAGCTGAAGCTAACAATACTATGATTTTATTAAAATCAATTGCTAACTGTGAGGAATATTATATTTCAATAAGCATAATTCACTAATAATATTTCAATTTATTAATATAAAAATAAATAATATAATAATGAATAGAATGTGAGTACAATAAATTATGTAACAGATAGTACAAGAGTGACAGCAATAACAAATTTGATTGGTTAATTACTCATCACGTGTCATTTGGCATTTATGCACGCCGTCTGTAACTGTTCTACTCTGCGTCCAAAAGTCGGAGAAATGCCATTTTAAATGGCCTTAGCTTCTCGACCTAAATTAAGTGTTGTATAATTATTGTTATTTGTATAATGTATGAGGTACTACAGCGACAGGCCCATTGGGCCTTTTGTAGTCTTTCGACTATATATATTATATGCCAACCATTGTTATAATATAATATTTTTGGTCAATAAATGTTTCTTGAATTGAATTGATATGAAGACAAGACACAGAAAAAAAGTGTCAAAATGTCTTCAACTATTGATATTTCCATTAAAACTCTAAACATTCACAATATACTACGACTTATTCCAGATATTTCGTTTTGCCAAAATAGTGTAAAGTTTTTCCAAAATAGTGACGACCGCAATAACGAATGAATTACTAACCATTATCCACAATGATATCATGAGCCATACAGTAAGTAATACTATATTTCTAACAGTTTTATTTACTTCTTCATGTTATGTTATTCATTTTAGCGTCGGTAAAACGAAAGTTATATCGCGCTCTGTATGGAATGTTGATATCAATCTAACTTGACAGAGAAGAGAATGACGTACTCGAGAACAGAGTGTGCGAAACAACAGACAGAAAGCAGACGACCCAATGAAACGAGTAAGACATTACCTGGTTAGAGGTCAAAGTTCAACATCATAGAACTAAAACTTGCAATGGAAATAATGATGTTAAAATTCAACCAAAATGATAAGTATTCAATCTTCAGAAAGGTTATAGAGGTCAGTTAAAGTTCAACGTTCAACGTCACGGAAGGAAACTTGCATTGAAAATAAGGATTGTTAATTTGACCAATATTATGATATGTATTTAATCTTCAGAAAGGTTTTAGAGGTCATTTAAAGTTCAAAGTTCAATATCACGGAAGGAAACTTGCACTGGAAATAAGGATATTAATTCGACCAATATTATGATAAGTATTCAATCTTCAGAAAGGTTATAGAGGTCAGTTAAAGTTCAAAGTTCAATACCACAGAAGAAAACTTGAACTGGAAATAAGGAAGTTAATTCGACCTATATTATGATAAGTATTCAATCTTCAGAAAGGTTATAGAGGTCAGTTAAAGTTCAACATCACAGAAGTAAAACTTTCACTTGAAATCAGGATAAATAAGCTAATTCGATCAATTATTATAAGTATTCTACCTTCAGAAACAAATAAAACAACGGCAGTGACTCACGACAATACTGATGCAAAGAACTGGAGAGTAAAACGTCCTATGAGATACTAAAACCAGAAAGAGATGTATACTTTTACACACTATTGTTTACCGTATAATATAATAAATGAATTACCTTCACAACAGATGCCAAAACAGTAACTTTTGTTAAAAGTACTAAATTGTATTAAACACAATGTGATATCGTCTTTCATGTACACATTGACCTGTTACTGATTCAGTGATTGAATTATGATAAAACAATAATCTAACGTATATTTGTAAACCGTAACACTAGATATTATTAGGTTTAATTTTATTGTAAACCGTTTAACTTGTTTAATAGAAAAAGTGAGTTGACCAATGGCAAGCGACAGTTTGGATTATACATCATGTCGTAATTGGTCACATTTCTTGACGCTGACAGTCTGTTTGTTTTTACTTTAGTGTGTGTCCATAAATCCATTCCGTCTTTTAATGATAACACGTATTTTTATTCAAAAGAGAACGAATCGATTTAAGAAACTGTTTATTCCTAAATGAATAAACAACAGGATTCATACCGGAGTTTAAATAGGTAACGACCAAAAGTGCAATTGATGTTGTTCCATCGCATGTTATATCACCATAAAAGACTTCAGATATAGAGCAAGACAACAAATATACCAAATATGGAAAGATACATACAAAATAGGTGCCTACAATTATCATACTTGTCTTCATAGCTCTGTGGTCTTGTTTGCGTTTTGATCTGATTACAGCATTTTCAATTGCGGCAATCTGCCGTTGTTGCTTTTTAGCTTTCAAATAAACAATAATATTAAAGCCGCATATCAACACTACAATTATAAGACGTACTGTATCAAGGATTATAAGAAAAACTGACGTACTCGTACAAATCATAATGAATCCTCCTAGTATAAACATACCCGTTCCTATTGCAATCGTAGCTGCAATTCCAATATTTACAACTCGTGACGTCATCAGCTGATGGTGACGAAACGGATAGACTATTGCTACATATCTTTCGATTGCTAATAGACACAACTGTAATTGTGATATGAACACCAAATACAGCAAAGTACAGTCCAGTAGGAATTGGAACATGGATCCCTCCAGTAGGCCTGAAAGTATCTGTGTTATCCACACACTGCCAACTATTCCTGATATTAAATCGATTATGCTTAAACTGAACTGGATACGTTTTCCTAAGTTAGTGTAAAGCTTTTTCCAAATTGTGACCGCAATAACGAATGCATTTGTGACAATTATCCACACTGTTATTACTATCCATACACTTCCAATTGTTATCACATCTATAGTGAAATACTCAACTTTATTTTCATAGCTGGTTATATTATCCATTGCTAATGTTTAATAGTTTGGTTAGTGTGTTGAAATCAAACTAAAATGGCAGAGAACGAGAATGCATTAATTCTTAGAGAGCACCGACATACACTGTAGTGTACTGCTCAATTCACCACCATAAGGACCCCTCCGGCAATATGTCTACGGAATTACTGTTGAGAGTACACTTCAAGTTCACATGAATACACATTCATAGTGGTTGCAATGAATATGATAATTGGTGTTTTTACTGTATCAACTCCGGGTTTACACAAATAAAACGTACGAATTTTTTGTTGCTGCTGCTAACGTCACCGACCGATTTAAAAAAGAAATTGATAGTTGGCCTACAATGGTGAGAAATGAAGTGTAGAACTATACAGTACAATGTTCAACATGGAGACAACAAAGAATAACGTTTCGACACCAATGGTTATTTTTCTTCTTCTGAAGTAACCGTCTTTTAAGACATTTGATAGTCACTGACTTGTTGTTGACATTGGTGATATACACTATTGCTTTAATTGAGATATCTACAATGTTATAATTGACATAGACCGATATTGCCTAACTTCTGCCAGACAAAATAATTACAAAAGATACAAAAAACGTAGCTGAAGCTAACAATACTATGATTTTATTAAAATCAATTGCTAACTGTGAGGAATATTATATTTCAATAAGCATAATTCATTAATAATATTTCAATCTATTAATATAAAAATAAATAATATAATAATGAATAGAATGTGAGTACAATAAATTAAGTAACAGATAGTACAAGAGTGACAGCAATAACAAATTTGATTGGTTAATTACTCATCACGTGTCATTTGGCATTTATGCACGCCGTCTGTAACTGTTCTACTCTGCGTCCAAAAGTCGGAGAAATGCCATGTTAAATGGCCTTAGCTTCTCGACCTAAATTAAGTGTTGTATAATTATTGTTATTTGTATAATGTATGAGGTACTACAGCGACAGGCCCATTGGGCCTTTTGTAGTCTTTCGACTATATATATTATATGCCAACCATTGTTATAATATAATATTTTTGGTCAATAAATGTTTCTTGAATTACTTACTTGTTTACTTACTTGTTTACTTGTTTCCGGAGCTCAGCAATGCTGGGTCCGGAGTCGAGGCTATGCTATGCCTATAAGCCCCTCTTGATAATTACATCAACTCTTGAATATGGCGCAAATTTAAGAGGGTGGTTGGACCATGCCCGTTTAAGACCGGACTTAAATTGATTGGTTGATCTTGAAGCTACTACATCCTCCGATAACGAATTCCATAATATAATAGCTTTTCGACCAAATGAGTCCCTCATCCAATTTGTGCGTGAGATCTTAAATTTTAATTTAAAAGAATGACCACGTGTTCTAACATCTTCATCACGCTCAAAAAAAGAATCAGCAGAAATACTATCCACTCCATGTAAAATTTTAAAAATCTGTATCAAATGAGCTCTTTGCCTTCTGTATGCGAGAGTAGGTAGGTTGAGAATTTTCAGCCTTTCTGAATAAGGTAAATGACGAATGGAAAAAATAAGCTTGGTGGCACGTTCTTGGACTTTTTCCAATAGGTCTTCCTCCTTACAATGTAGCGAGTTAAAAACAACGTTGCAGTATTCCAAGGTCGGACGAATAATAGCTTTATATAAACGAAGAAACCCATCCATATTTAAAAACTTGAAAGCTCGATATACCATGCCCAACTTCCGATTTGCTCTCATTGCTACATCTGCCACATGTACATTAAAAACAAGTTTAGAGTCAATAGTAACACCGAGGTCTTTTTCATGATCAACTTCATTCAATGAGAAACCACGCATGGCATACAGATGTTTGTTGTTTTTCTTCCCAAAGTGCATTACTTTGCACTTACCCTCGTTAAAAGGTAATTGCCATTTGTCAGACCAGTCACATGCTTTCTCTAAATCTTCTTGTAGAACTTGAGCATCATTCACAGTGTTAACTACTCTATACAATTTAGTATCATCTGCAAACATGCGTACAGAGGAGGAAATAACAGAAGGTAAATCATTTATAAACATAATGAAAAGAACAGGTCCAACGACGCTTCCTTGCGGGATACCACTACGAACATCAGCCCAATCTGAAACACATCCATTGACACTAACCCGTTGTTGTCTATCGTTAAGAAATTCTTGAAACCAGTTTAGAAGTTTACCTCTAATACCCAATGCACTCATTTTCAGAAGGAGTCTATGATGAGGCACACTATCGAAAGCCTTCTTGTAGTCAAGGTAGATACAATCAAAACAATCCTGATTATCAAAATAAGAAAACCAGTTTTCAAGAACATCAAGTAATTGTAAAGCACAGGAACGACCTTGCCGGAAACCAAATTGCTCATAACAAATAAGTGAGTGATGTTCAAGAAAGTCCAATAATTCCTTCCTGATAATTCTCTCCATAATTTTACCAACTACCGAAGTTAAACTCACAGGTCTATAGTTGCTTGGGTCAGACTTCACTCCTTTTTTAAAAATCGGTACCACTGTAGCCCGTTTCCAACTATTAGGGACGGCTCCTTCTTGAAACAATTTCGTAAAAATAATATGGAGGGGATAGCAAATGATATCCTTTAGTTCGACTAAGATGCGTGGGTGAATACCATCAGGTCCAGCTGTTTTAGTAATATTCAACGTTGATAAAATATTTAAGATTTCGTCACAAGGAAAGTCAACATGAGATAAAAAATCCTCTGAAATGTCATCAATAGCCGGTACATTCGAAAAATTTTCATCGACAAATATACTACTAAAAAACGTGTTTAGCAACTCAGCCTTATCCTTGTCATCAGACACATGCCTTCCATTACTATCAGTTAAGTTGGGTATACCAGACTTTATATTGATCTGAGAACTGAGATACCTCCAAAAAGACTTTTCATTAGATTTGATCTCAATTGCTATTTTATTTTCGAAGTCAGATTTACTACATCGAATCAGATCTACTGTTTGATTTCTTACTTGGACAAACTTCGACCATTTTGCTGACACACATACTTTTTGTTTTCTCTTGGCCTTTACATACTGTTTCCAACATTTATTCTTTTTGGCAATCTGCTTTTCAATTTTTTTGTTCATCCAAAGAGGTTTTCTTCCGTGGCAAACCTTCCTCATCGGGATACACTCATCAATATTCTTCACAAGAATATGCTCGAATTCGTCCCACGATTGAATACCTGATTTGTCATTGAAAACCACATCCCAATCTACCAAACCAATTTTCTCGCGCAGCAAATCATAGTTACCATGCCTGTAACTTCGAATATTTGGTTCAATTCTGTCATCTCTTACAAGATCCAATGAAAATTGTAACACCATATGGTCGCTTTTGAATTGAATTGATATGAAGACAAGACACCGAAAAATAGTGTCAAAATTGCTTCAACTATTGATCTTTCTATTACAACTATAAACATTGACAATATACTACGACTTATTCCAGATATTTAATCAACTATACTTAAATTGAACTGGATAAGTTTTGCCAAATTAGTGTAAAGTTTTTCCAAAATTGTGACGACCGCAATAAAGAATGAATTACTGACAATTATCCACAATGATATCATGAGCCATACAGTAAGTAATACTATATTTCTAACAGTTTTATTTACTTCTTCATGTTATGTCATTCATTTTAGCGTCGGTAAAACGAAAGTTAAATCGCTCTGTATGGAATGTTGATATCAATCTAACTTGACAGAGAAGAGAATGACGTACTCGAGAACAGAGTGTGTGAAACAACAGACAGAAAGCAGAGGACCCAATGAAACGAGTAAGACATTACCTGGTTAGAGGTCAAAGTTCAACATCACAGAACTAAAACTTGCACTAGAAATAAGGATGTTAAAATTCAACCAAAATGATAAGTATTCAATCTTCAGAAAGGTTATAGAGGTCAGTTAAAGTTCAAAGTTCAACATCACGGAAGGAAACTTGCATTGAAAATAAGGATTGTTAATTTGACCAATATTATGATATGTATTTAATCTTTAGAAAGGTTTTAGAGGTCAGTTATTCTACCTTCAGAAACAAAGAAAACAACGGCAGTGACTCACAACAATACTGATGAAAAGAACTGGAGAGTAAAACGTCCTATGAGATACTAAAACCATAAAGAGATGTATACTTTTACACATTATTGTTTACCGTATAATATAATAAATGAATTACCTTCACAACAGATGCCAAAACAGTAACTTTTGTTAAAAGTACTAAATTGTATTAAACACAATGTGATATCGTCTTTCATGTACACATTGACCTGTTACTGATTCAGTGATTGAATTATGAAAAAAAAACAATAATCTAACGTATATGTTTAAACCGTAACACTAGAAATTATTAGGTTTAATTTTATTGTTAACTGTTTAACTTGTTTAATAGAAAAAGTGAGTTGAACAATGGCAAGCGACAGTTCGGATTATACCATGTCGTAATTGATCACATTTAGTTAAATATTCTTCCATATTACTATATACAGCGAGTGAAATATTATAGTTTTCCGAGTTTCATTAAAATGTGGTTGTACGAAGATATTTTAGAAGTTAACTTTGAGAGTTCCATTTTTTGGTCATTGCTGTTTGTTTTGACTTTAGTGTGTGTCCCTAAATCCATTCCGTCTTTTAATGATGAAATGTATTTCTATTCAAAAGAGAACGAATCGATTTAAGAAACTGTTTATTCCTAAATGAATACACAACAGGATTCATACCAGAGTTTAAATAGGTAACTACCAAAAGTGCAATTGATGTTGTCACATCGCATGTTATATCACCATATATGACTTCAGATATAGAGCAAGACAACAAATATACCAAATATGGAAAGATACATACAAAATAGGTGCCTACAATTATCATACTTGTTTTCGTAGCTCTATGGTCTTGTTTGCGTTTTGATCTGATTACAGCATTTTCTATTGCGGCAATCTGCCGTTGTTGCTTTTTAGCTTTCAAATAAACAATAATATTAAAGCCGCATATCAACACCAGAATTATAAGACGTGATGTATCGAGGATTAGCAAAAAAACCGACGTACTGATATTAATTGTAATGGATCCTCCTAGTATGAAAATTATCGTTCCTGTTGCAATCGTAGCTGCTATTCCAATATTTACAACGCGCGGAGTCATAAGTTGACGATGACGAAACGGATACACTATTGCTACGTATCTTTCGATTGCTAATAGACACAACTGTAATTGTGATATGAACACCAAATACAGCAAAGTACCGTCCAGTAGGAATGGGAACAGGGATCCATTCAGTAGGCCTAACATTCTCTGCGTTATCCACACACTGCCAAATATTCCTGATATTAAATCGATTATGCTTAAACTGAACTGGATACGTTTTCCTAAGTTAGTGTAAAGCTTTTTCCAAATTGTGACCGCAATAACGAATGCATTTGTGACAATTATCCACACTGTTATTACTATCCATACACTTCCAATTGTTATCACATCTATAGTAAAATACTCAACTTTATTTTCATAGCTAGTTATATTATCCATTGCTAATGTTTAATAGTTTGGTTAGTGTGTTGAAATCAAACTAAAATGGCAGAGAACGAGAATGCATTAATTCTTAGAGAGCACCGACATACACTGTAGTGTACTGCTCAATTCACCACCATAAGGACCCCTCCGGCAACATGTCTACGGAATTACTGTTGAGAGTACACTTCAAGTTCACATGAATACAAATTCATAGTGGTTGCAATGAATATGATAATTGGTGTTTTTACTGTATCAACTCCGGGTTTACACAAATAAAACGTACGAATTTGTTGTTGCTCTGCTAACGTCACCGACCGATTTCAAAAAGAAATTGATAGTTGGCCTACAATGGTGAGAAATGAAGTGTAGAACTATACACTACAATGTTCAACATGGAGACAACAAAGAATAACGTTTCGACACCAATGGTTATTTTTCTTCTTCTGAAGTAACCGTCTTTTAGGACATTTGATAGTCACTGACTTGTTGTTGACATTGGTGATATACACTATTGCTTTAATTGAGATATCTACAATGTTATAATTGACATAGACCGATATTGCCTAACTTCTGCCAGACAAAATAATTACAAAAGATACAAAAAACGTAGCTGAAGCTAACAATACTATGATTTTATTAAAATCAATTGCTAACTGTGAGGAATATTATATTTCAATAAGCATAATTCACTAATAATATTTCAATCTATTAATATAAAAATAAATAATATAACTAGATTTAATTCGTCACTATGACGAATTATAGGTTATATGCATTGATTTAAATAAAGATAATTGATTTTTAAAATATATATTGATTGATTGATTTTCTCAGAATCTTTAATTATTTATAATATATGATAGGACCTTGCTAACGCGAACACCATAGCCGGTATCACAATCCGATCAAAGATCCATATGCGTATAATGTCATAAACCACATTTGTTGTTACATAATAATAAAGACATAAGTTAATTTTTATCTAGATTTCATTATAAATCATGTGTATAATCTATACACTAAGAAATAAATTTGAACAAACAATACGGATAATAAAAAAAAACTTATTTTGTTTCGTTTCCCAAGGTGAGACTCGATCTCGGTACTTGAATGCTATAGACACGAGCAAAGACCACCGAGCCATACACAACTGACTAAAAGTTATGGAAAGATTCCTCCGTGTATTTACTATGCAGTAACCACTTTGGTGCAGATAGATTATTACATACCGCAATGAATTATAATGTTTTACTATGATGACATCTTTAAAAATTAAAAAAAATGATGCACTGTCAAACTATATACTTTTAACTTTAATATATGAACTTCTTAAGGAAGAAAGTTAACGTTAAGTTTGTTATTTTGGCCTAAGAAAATGTTATAATTTGTTTGATTGTCGAAATTAATTTTGTTAAATTTAATATGCCATTAATGATGACTTAATCAACTTTTGTTCTTCTAATTTCATAATAAATCATACATATGATACATACACTTCAAGAAAATTAAATAAAAAATAGGTGTTCCCGAGCATTCTAACGATATATATTAATTTTAAAATTTAGCATATTTTCACCATTTTGTTAACTTACACGTGCGTAGCCCGTCACTTTTGACGTGCTCGTATAACGCTGTTTCGCGTTGAAAAGTGAATAAAATATGATGATATTATTAAAGAAAGGTTATACAACAGTAATCGGACACAAACAGTGCGCATTAACGTTTGACGCGCAGTGCGCGTGCAAAAATTTGCGCACTCATGGCAATTTTTTAAACGCTTAAAATTGCCTGAAACGTACTCTAATTTCATCGAAAATAAATTCTGACAATTTTGAACATTTTAAGCGCGCGTACGCATGCGTTATATGCGCTACGCACGTAATTGTATTGCCATATGATGAAATATGACCTGAAATTTATGAGTACCAAATTTTGTTTAAAAGTGATTCATGTTTGTGAAGATATGATTACAAACGTGATTTCGTTAAATCGCGCGTAGACCGCGTAATTTTTGATTGCGCATCGTGAAAACATAACCACATCGATTCCTGGCCATAAGGAATAAACTCTGAAAAATTGACTTAGATAGATGAAACTGATGCCAAGATAATTCACGGACAAATAGTGCTAAGGAAAGAATAAATAAATAAATAAATAAATAAATAAATAAATAAATAAATAAATAAATAAATAAATAAATAAATAAATAAATAAATAAATAAAGATTTTGACAGAATCAAGAGGTTATATGCATATCATGCATATAACCTAATAATGAATAGAATGTGAGTACAATAAATTATGTAACAGATAGTACAAGAGTGACAGCAATAACAAATTTGATTGGTTAATTACTCATCACGTGTATTTGGCATTTATGCACGCCGTCTGTAACTGTTCTACTCTGCGTCCAAAAGTCGGAGAAATGCCATGTTAAATGGCCTTAGCTTCTCGACCTAAATTAAGTGTTGTATAATTATTGTTATTTGTATAATGTATGAGGTACTACAGCGACAGGCCCATTGGGCCTTTTGTAGTCTTTCGACTATATATATTATATGCCAACCATTGTTATAATATAATATTTTTGGTCTATAAATGTTTCTTGAATTGAATTGATATGAAGACAAGACACCGAAAAATAGTGTCAAAATGTCTTCAACTATTGATCTTTACATTAAAACTCTAAACATTGACAATATACTACGACTTATTCCAGATATTTAATCAACTATACTTAAATTGAACTGGATACGTTTTGCCAAATTAGTGTAAAGTTTTTCCAAAATAGTGACGACCGCAATAACGAATGAATTACTGACAATTATCCACAATGATATCATGAGCCATACAGTAAGTAATACTATATTTCTAACAATTTTATTTTCTTCTTCATGTTATGTTATTCATTTTAGCGTCGGTAAAACGAAAGTTAAATCGCTCTGTATGGAATGTTGATATCAATCTAACTTGACAGAGAAGAGAATGACGTACTCGAGAACAGAGTGTGCGAAACAACAGACAGAAAGCAGACGACCCAATGAAACGAGTAATACATTACCTGATTAGAGGTCAAAGTTCAACATCACAGAAGTAAAACTTGCACTGGAAATAAGGATGTTAAAATTCAACCAATGATAAGTATTCAATCTTCAGAAAGGTTATAGAGGTCAGTTAAGGTTCAACGTTCAACATCACGGAAGGAAACTTGCATTGAAAATAAGGATTGTTAATTTGACCAATATTATGATATGTATTTAATCTTCAGAAAGGTTTTAGAGGTCAGTTAAAGTTTAAAGTTCAATATCACGGAAGGAAACTTGCACTGGAAATAAGGATAATAATTCGACCAATATTATGATAAGTATTCAATCTTCAGAAAGGTTATAGAGGTCAGTTAAAGTTCAATACCACAGAAGAAAACTTGAACTGGAAATAAAGAAGTTAATTCGACCTATATTATGATAAGTATTCAATCTTCAGAAAGGTTATAGAGGTCAGTTAAAGTTCAACATCACAGAAGTAAAACTACCACTTGAAATCAGGATAAATAAGATAATTCGATCAATTATTATAAGTATTCTACCTTCAGAAACAAAGAAAACAACGGCAGTGACTCACAACAATACTGATGCAAAGAACTGGAGAGTAAATTTACGTCCTATGAGATACTAAAACAAGAAAGAGATTTATACTTTTACACACTATTGTTTACCGTATAATATAATAAATGAATTACCTTCACAACAGATGCCAAAACAGTAACTTTTGTTAAAAGTACTAAATTGTATTAAACACAATGTGATATCGTCTTTCATGTACACATTGACCTGTTACTGATTCAGTGATTGAATTATGATATAACAATAATTTAACGTATAAAGTGTTAACCGTAACACTAGATATTATTAGGTTTATTTTTATTGTTAACTGTTTAACTTGTTTAATAGAAAAAGTGAGTTGACCAATGGCAAGCGACAGTTCGGATTATACATCATGTCGTAATTGGTCACATTTCTTGACGCTGAAGTCTGTTTGTTTTTACTTTAGTGTGTGTCCATAAATCCATTCCGTCTTTTAATGATAAAACGTATTTCTATTAAAAAGAGAACGAATCGATTTAAGAAACTGTTTATTCCTAAATGAATACACAACAGGATTCATACCAGAGTTTAAATAGGTAACAACTAAAAGTGAAGTTGATGTTGTTCCATCGCATGTTTTATCACCATTTATGACTTCATATAAAGAGCAAGACAACAAATATACCAAATATGGAAAGATACATACAAAATAGGTGCCTACAATTATCATACTTGTCTTCGTAGCTCTATGGTCTTGTTTGCGTTTTGATCTGATTACAGCATTTTCTATTGCGGCAATCTGCCGTTGTTGCTTTTTAGCTTTCAAATAAACAATAATATTAAAGCCGCATATCAACACTACAATTATAAGACGTGCTGTATCAAGGATTACAAGAAAAACTGACGTACTCGTACAAATTATAATGAATCCTCCTAGTATAAACATACCCGTTCCTATTGCAATCGTAGCTGCAATTCCAATATTTACAACTCGTGACGTCATCAGCTGATAGTGACGAAACGGATAGACTATTGCTACGTATCTTTCAATTGCTAATAGACACAACTGTAATTGTGATATGAACAACAAATACAGCAAAGTACGGTCCAGTAGAAATGGGAACATGGATCCATTCAGTGGGCCTGAAAGTCTCTGTGTTATCCACAAACTTCCAACTATTCCTGATATTAAATCAACTATACTTAAACTAAACTGGATACGTTTTGCCAAGTTAGTGTACAGCTTTTTCCAAATAGTGACCGCAATAACGAATGAATTACTGAAAATTATCCACACTGTTATTACTATCCATACACTTCCAATTGTTATCACATCTATAGTGATATTCTCTACTGTATTTTCATAGCTGGTTATATTATCCATTTTTAATGTTTAGGCCTAAAGGTGTAGTTGGTGTGTTGAAATCAAACTAAATTGGCAGAGAACGAGAATGCATTAATTCTTAGAGAGCACCGACATACACTGTATTGTACTGCTCAATTCACCACCATAAGGACCCCTCCGGCAACACTGTTATTTATCCGGAATTACTGTTGAGAGTACACTTCAAGTTCACATGAATACAAATTCATAGTGGTTGCAATGAATATGATAATTGGTGTTTTTACTGTATCAACTCCGGGTATACACAAATAAAACGTACGAATTTGTTGTTGTTGCTGCTAACGTCACCGACCGATTTTAAAAAGAAATTGATAGTTGGCCTACAATGGTGAGAAATGAAGTATAGAACTATACCGTACAATGTTCAACACGGAGACAACAAGGAATAACGCTTCGACACCAATGGTTATTTTTCTTCTTCTGAAGTAACCGTCTTTTAAGACATTTGATAGTCACTGACTTGCTGTTGGCATTGGTGATATACACGGTATTGCTTTAATTGAGATAGCTACAATGTTATAAATGACATAGACCGATATTGCCTAACTTCTGCCAGACAAAATAATTACAAAAGATACAAAAAACGTAGCTGAAGCTAACAATACTATGATTTTAATAAAATCAATTGCTAAGCGTGAGGAATATTATATTTCGTTAAGCATAATTCACTAATAATAGTGCATAGTTTATTAATATAAAAATATATAAAATAATAATGAAAAGAATGTGAGTACAATGTTTAACAGATAGTACAAGAGTGACAGCAATAACAAATTTGATTAAATAATTACTCATCACGTGTCATTTGGCATTTATGCACGCCGTCTGTAACTGTGCGTCCAAAATTCGGAGAAATGCCATTTTAAATGGCCTAGCTTCTCGACCTAAATCAAGGATTTATGATGGACATTGAATAAAAAGTTTACTGAATTAGAAATTAGAACAGTAGGTGTGTTATAAAACAAATAATTAATGTTTTGTATTCGTTGAATGTAGAGAATATTTCATTCGATGAAAAATTGACTGCTCTATATAACTCTGTTTCGCCTCAATTTGTCAGTTTATTTCGTGCCTAGCTTACCAGGATTAACCGACAATAGCCCGTGCTTTCTAGAGGGGAGGGCTTAGATACGAAAAGTTTCTAAGATACTCCTGGACCATAATGGTCTAATCCGCAACCACGCCCTCATGTGGAACGTTCCAACATACCACCGTTATCATTTATTTATCAGTTTGATACGTTCTTTATTTTGACTGGTAAATAAGTCAAGAGTCAAAATGTTACTGACCACAGAACGAAAATTATGAAGAAATTGTTTATTTCTAAAAGAGTAAACGATGGGATTCAAACCAGAGTTTATATAAGTATCCGTTAATAGTATTGCGATTATCAAGTCAACTATACTTAAACTAAACTGGATACGTTTGACAGAGAGTGACCCCGATAACAACTAAATTACTGACAATTATCCACAAGGATATCACTATCCACACACCTGCTATTGCATTATCAACATTTAGTGCCTTGTCCTCAGTTGCGTTATTCATTATTCTTTATTTTCAATCAATGGATAGGCCTACGTTGTAAATCATGTTAATTCCTGCTGTCCAAGAAACAATAGGGCCTGGTACCTCTGTTCTACGCGCTTCTCAGCCTTTGGCTGCAGACAGTTGCTGCCTATGGCATACTTCCTTGTTTCTTTTCTTTCGTTTGGTCTTCCTACTTTTCGTTAGGCTACTGCGGCGCCAATATCTACCAACCAATTAACTACTCTTGCTGTCCTACATGCATCGCTGCCTCTGTACACGTCGTTGTTTCTTTTCTTTCCCACAGTTCTTATAAATATTTAGTTTGGTGTTCCTACTTTTCTTTAGGCTTCTGAGGCTCCAATATAACAACTACTCTTGCTGTCCTACACGTTACTACTGGAACTAGTGACAGTCGCTTCTTCTGCACATGTCGTTCTTTCTTTGCTTTCACAGTTCTTATAAATATTTTGTTTGGTCTTCCTACTTTTCTTTAGATACTTTTCTTTTAATACCAATATGTTTGGTGACCCATTACCATATAATTTGCACCTAAACTCAGAACTCTATGTACCTTTTTAGCAGAGATATACCTACAAAGTGAAAATTTGGGGTCCACCATTTTGAAATCCAACATGGCCGCCATGCAATCAAAATGTTAGTTATACCAATATGTTTGGTAACCCATTACCATATAATTTGCACCTAAACTCAGAACTCTGTGTACCTTTTTAGCTGAGATATACCTACAAAGTGAAAATTTGAAGTCCGCCATTTTGAAATCCAACATGGCCGCCATGCAATCAAAATGTTAGTTATACCAATATGTTTGGTGACCCCATTACCATATAATTTGCACCTAAACTCAGAACTCTAGGTGCCTTTTTAGCAGAGATGCACCTGAAAAGTGAAAATTTGGGGGTCCGCCATTTTGAAATCCAAAATGACGGCTTTCCTCTGACCAAATTTTGTGCAACCCTTCCATTTAATGTTTTTGACACCCTAATGAGTAACTGTGCAAAGTTTCAAAATATTATCACAATTTGAAGGATTTGCTTAAAATATGCACCTTAACATGCCTACTATAATGAGAGTCCACTTCAAGTTCAAATGAGTACAAGTTCATACTAATTGTTGTGCAATGAAAATGACGATTGATTTGAATCTTAAAATTTACTGATTCTAATCCAAACGTACGAATTTGTTGTTGCTGCTAATGTTACCGGCCGATTTCAGAAGGAAATTGAGAGTTGGCCTACAATGGTGTGAGAAATGAAGCAAAGAACATAGCGTACAATGTTCACTGAAAGAGCATGAAGACACCAAGAAAAAACGCTTCGACACCAATGGTTATTTTTCTTCCTTTGAAATAACCGTCTTTTAAGACATTAATAGTCATTGACTTGCTGTTGACATTAGATTCAATTGATTCAATTGAGATACCTACAATGTTATAATTGTCTTGTGAAAAAAAATGATTACAAAAGCTAAAAAAAAAACGTAGCAGAGGCTAACAATACCATAATTGTATTAAATCAATTGTTAACCTTGAGGAATATTCTATTTCATTTTTTAATTATAACAATAAGTAAAAATAATAATGAATAGTATAAGTACAATGTGTAACAGAGTGACAGTAATAACACATTTGATTGGTCAATTAAGCATCACGTGTCATCAAAACTTGGAGCAATGCCATTTTAAATTGCCTAGGTTGTCGACCTAGCCTTCGTCAATTGTTTTTGATGGATATTTTATTATAGAACAGTAAGTGTGTTATAAAACAAATAATGAATGTGTTATGATCATTGAATGGAGAGAATATTTCATTCGATGAAAAGTTTACTGCTCTATTGAACTCGGCTCCGGCTCTAAAAACATAGAAGTCATTTTTTTTTTTCAATTCAAGAATAATTCTGACCATCCAACTCATCAACATTCAGTATTATAACTGGTAAATAATACAGCCTAAATATTACTGAACAAAGAACGAAAATAATTAACAAATTGCTTATTTCTAAAAGAATACACGATCGGATTTAAACCAGAGTTTATAAAAGTAATTGTTAATAGTATTGCGATTGCAATATTATCAAAAGAGTTTTTACCAGAAATGATATCAGATAGGGACTGATACAGTAAATATGCGACAAGTGGAAAAATACATACAAAATATGTGCCCACAATTATTGTAGTTGTTTTCGTAGCTTTGTAGTCTTTTTTGCGTTTTGATCGGATTACAGAATTTTCCATTGCGTCGATTTTATTTTGTTGTCGTCTAGCCTTGCAGTAAATGATAACGTTAAAGACACATATTAACAGCAGAAGTATTAGATTTATTGTATAACACGTCAATAAAAATAACCAATCCTTGGAAAAAACTATGAAAAGTACTCTAGATATGAAGATAAAACACCCTATAATATACGTCACTGCAATTCCTATATTCACAACGCGTGATGTCATTATTTGATTGTGACGTAACGGATAAACTATTGCTACGTATCTTTCGATTACTAATAACCCAAGATGTAGTTGCGATATGAAGACAAGAAACAGAAAAACAGTGTCAAATATTTCTTCAAATATTGATCTTTGCAATAAAATTCTACACATTGACAATATACTACCAATTATTCCAGATATTAAATCAACTATACTTAAACTGAACTGGATACGTTTTGCCAAATTAGTGTAAAGTTTTTTCCTAATAGTGACAGCAATAACAACTGAATTACTGAAAATTATCCACGACGATATCACAAGCCAAGTACACATTACTATATTAGTAGGCCTAACAGTTGATATTTCGTCTTCATAACTAGTTGTGTTATTCATTTCAAAAGTTTGATAGCATGAGGTATGTTGATATCAAAGTAAACAGAAAGCGAAAAAATGAGAACACAGGCTGCGAAATAAAATAGTCAAAAAGCAGGCAATTCAATGAAGCAAATTACCGAGGATGAGATTTAAGTTCAAGTTCAAAGTTCAACATCACGGAGTTCAGCTTATAAACAGTCGTGAAATAGAAATGAAGACTCTTGTTAGGCCTGCATAAGCATTCATTCTGACGAAAACAACGGTGTTTTTGCTAGTGGTTACCCACGAGTGTGCCGATGAGAAAGTACTGAAGAGTAGGCCTACAGTAGGCCTACAATGTTCGGCTGAAAGGAACTAATCCCACTGAAAGAGATTGCTACTAAATATCAGCTAACCTAATTAGGACAACAGATTTAAAAATTGTAAAACTGTAACTTCTGTAAATATTACTAAATTGTATTAAACACAATATCTGAAGGTGATATAATTATATTGTCTTTTATGTACAAATTTACCTATTATTAGTGCAATTATTGAATTATAGTAAAACAATATTGAACACTATATGTGTTAAACGTAACCCTATATTATTAGGTTTAATAGTTGTAACGTTAAAGAAATCATCTATATTGTGTGACATGTGATAGAAATAGAATATTCCAATTATCTTCGTATTTTGCTATACTATACTGAACACTTAGAAAAGACCTAGCCTACAACTTACAATAACATCAAGCGCTCTGCGTGTATTATTTCTTAACTTGACATACACAGTTCAGTTAGTTCAGTCTCCTAACCACTGCTGACTGTATAATATTGAACTATCAAATGCGAAATGTAATACGTGAAATACAAAACTTAGGCCTATACATCAATTTTGAAAATTCCAATTTATATTAATTTTGTCATCTTTTTAAAGTGAAGTTTACACGGTTGAATGTTCATTTACAAATTTTATTCCAAATATAGCCTATTGTGTCTGTGTATTGTTGTTATGTCTCCAAGTATCAACGACTAAACTATATTAAATACATTTACTGATGGAAATGAGGATTGGATTTCATGTCGAATTTCATTGCCATCGAAATTAATTTAATTATGAAATTAAAATGAAATTAATGGATGTGTCAAACGTAAACAATAACACTAGCTAATTTTGAGATTATAGAAGTGACTGACACATGACGTGAATGATTCAATTGAGTTGCGAAACGATAAGTCTCCTCCCTTAAACACTTAACTGATTTTCCATTGGTCAATTGGCTTCCTCAAAATGTTTAGTAACCGACATCAGTGCATACCAAAACGGTACTTCTATATGCAGAATTTTAAAAAAGTAGTGGCAAAATAATTATGATGTATATAATATTTTAGTTGCTATAAAGGAAAGCTCTTGTAGGCATACTTGTAATTAATCATTCAGCATTGCTACTTCACAAAAAGCGAACATTTAATTTTCTCCGAGTCGTATAGTCTAGTTAATCCTTAAAATTAATTAAACAGAGAACGAACAAAGTTAATAAATTGCTCATTCCTAAACGAATACACGATAGGATTCATACCAGAGTTTAAATACGTAACTGCCACTAGCATAACTGCAGTTATGCCGTCATAAGCTTTTTCGCCACGGATTACTATAGAGTGAGACAGAAAATACACCAAATATGGGAATACACATACAAAGTATGTGCCGATAACAATCAAAGTGGTTTTTGTAGCTTTGTAGTCTTGTTTGCGTTTTGATCTGATGACAGCATTCTCTATTGTGGTAATTTTATGTTGTTGCTTTCTAGCTTTAAAATAAATGATGCAATTGAATACGAATGTCAACGTCAGAATTATCAAACGTGTCGCATCGAAGATTATAGCAAAAACTGACACGTCAACACAAACTGTTATGAATCCACCAGCTATGAAAACGAGTATTCCTGTTACAATCGTTGCTGCAATTCCAGTATTTACAACACGTGGAGACATCAGTCGACAATGACGAAACGGATAGACTATTGCTACGTATCTTTCAATCGATAATAAACACAGAAGTAGCTGTGATATGAACACAAGGCACAAGAAAATGCAATCCATTAGTAATCCAATTATTGATATATTCAGTAAACGGTTTTGCAATGCCCATACACTTCCAATAATTCCAGTTATCAAGTCAACTATACTTAAACTGAACTGGATACGTTTTGACAAGTTAGTGTAAAGATTTTTCCAGAGAGTGATCCCGATAACAAGTGAATTACTGACAATTATCCACAAGGATATCACTATCCACACACATACCATTATTATTGAATTAGTACCATTTAGTGTCTTGTCCTCATTTGTGTTATTCATTATTCGTTATTATCAATCAATGGGTACGTTGTAAATCATATTAATTACTTCTCTCCAAGAAAAACAACATCTGTGCTAAACGCTTCTCATCCTGTGGCTCCTGACAGTCGCTGTCTAGCCTCTGACCGGCAGTATACATCTTTGTTCATTTTCTTTCCAACAGTTCTAATATTTTGCTTGGTCTTCCTTCTTTTCCTTAGGCTACTGAGGCGCCAATATTACAATTACGGTACTCTTGCTGTCCAACATGCATCGCTGCCTCTGCACACGTCGTTGTTTATTTTCTTTCCCACAGTTCTTATAAATATTTCGTTTGGTGTTCCTACTTTTTTTTAGGCTATTGAGGCGCCAATATAACAACTACTCTTGCTGTCCTACATGGAACTCGGCCTTTGGCTGCAGGCAGTCGCTGCCTCTGGCCGCCAGCATACGTCCTTGTTTCTTTTCTTTTCAACAGTTTTTATAAAGATTTTGTTTGAGAAAGAAAAAACAATTGAGGAATTATTGACCAGAGTTCAGTTCACACGAGTTCAGCGATGGAAATGTCAACGTCAACAATTTCAATTTCAATGTAAGACAATTAATATAATATCAATCTTTAAGCGTATTTCATACAGTAAAAAAATCTAGTTGAAATTCTGGTGACCAACCCAATAAGCCTATGCTGAATGATGGTAGAAAAGTAGAATCTGATGTAGTTCAGCAAAGGAACAAGAATAGTATGATGTGCCTACATCAATGATGTAAAGAATATTAAATATGATATTTTAAATTCAGGTACAGTGAATGCTACAACAAACAAGAGTTCTACGCTATTGTTTTTATAATATTAAACTATCAAATGCGAAATGTAATACGTGAAATACAAAACTTAGGCCTATACATCAATTTTGAAAATTCCAATTTATATTAATTTTGTCATCTTGTTAAAGTGAAGTTTACACGGTTGAATGTTCATTTACAAATTTTATTCCAAATATAGCTTATTGTGTCTGTGTATTGTTGTTATGTCTCCAAGTATCAACGACTAAACTATATTAAATACATTTACTGATGGAAATGAGGATTGGATTTCATGTCGAATTTCATTGCCATCGAAATTAATTTAATTATGAAATTAAAATGAAATAAATGGATGTGTCAAACGTAAACAATAACACTAGGTAATTTTGAGATTATAGAAGTGACTGACACATGACGTGAATGATTCAATTGAGTTGCGAAACGATAAGTCTCCTCCCTTAAACACTTAACTGATTTTCCATTGGTCAATTGGCTTCCTCAAAATGTTTAGTAACCGACATCAGTGCATACCAAAACGGTACTTCTATATGCAGAATTTTAAAAAAGTAGTGGCAAAATAATTATGATGTATATAATATTTTAGTTGCTATAAAGGAAAGCTCTTTTAGGCATACTTGTAATTAATCATTCCCCATTGCTACTTCACAAAAAGCGAACATTTAATTTTCTCCGAGTCGTAGGCCTATAGTCTAGTTAATCCTTAAAATTAATTAAACAGAGAAACAGCAAAGTTAATAAATTGCTCATTTCGAAACGAATACACGATAGGATTCATACCAGAGTTTAAATACGTAACTACTATTAGTATAACTGCAGTTATGTCGTCATAAGCTTTTTCGCCACGGATTACTTCTAATATAGAATGAGACAGAACATACACCAAATATGGGAATACACATACAAAGTATGTGCCGATAACAATCAAAGTGGTTTTCGTAGCTTTGTAGTCTTGTGTGCGTTTTGATCTGATCACAGCATTCTCTATTGCGGTAATCTGTCGTTGTTGCTTTCTAGCTTTAAAATAAATAATGCAATTGAATACGAATATCAACGTCAGAATAATTAGACGTGTCGCATCGAAGATTATAGCAAAAACTGACCCGCCAACATAGACTGCTATGAAAACGAGTATTCCTGTTACAATCGTTGCTGCAATTCCAGTATTTACAACACGTGGTGACATCAGTCGAGGATGACGAAACGGATAGACTATTGCTACGTATCTTTCGATTGATAATAAACACAGCAGTAACTGTGATAAAAACACAAGGCAAAATAAAATGTAACCAATTAGTAATCCAATTATTGATGTATTCAGTAAACGGTTTTGCAATGCCCATACACTTCCAATTATTCCAGTTATCAAGTCAACTATACTTAAACTGAACTGAATACGTTGTCACGTTGTCGTTGATACAAGTTAGTGTAAAGCTTTTTCCAGAGAGTAATCCCGATAACAACTGAATTACTGAAAACTATCCAAATGGATATCACTATCCACATACATGCTATTGCATTATTAAAATGTAGTGCCTTGTCCTCAGTTGCGTTATTCATTATTCTATATTTTCAATCAATGGATACGTTGTAAATCATATTAATTCCTTCTCTCCAAGTAATATAGGATCTGACACCTCTGTCCTAGGCGCTTCTCAGCTCTTCCTTTGGCTGCAGGCAGTCGCTGTCTATGGCCGGCAGCATACGTCCTTGTTTCTTTTCTTTCCAACAGTTCATATAAAGATTTCGTTTGGTCTTCCTACTTTTCTTTAGACTACTGAGGTGCCAATATCAGAACTACTCTAGTAGGAACTACTACAAAGAACTACTTGACCTTTGGTTAGTGACAGTCACTTCGTCGGCACACGTCCTTGTTTCTTTTATTTCCCACAGTTCTTATAAAGATTTCGTTTGAGAGAGAAAAATCAATTGGGGAATTACTGACAAGAGTTCAGTTCACACGAGTTCAGCGATGGAAATGTCGACAATTTCAATGTAAGACAACACTAATCAATCTTTAAGCGTACTTTATACAGTAAAAACATTGAAGTTGTAGCTAAAAGTATCAAAGTCAAGTTTAGTACAGGTTCACATTATTTACTTTAAACCTCGCAGAAAATCCCAAAATGATCACTAGAAAATCTCTCAACCATTGAAATTCTGGTGACCAACCCAATATGCTGAATGATGGTATAAAAGCACAATCTGGTGAGTTCAGCAAAAGAACGAGAATATTATGATGTGCCTACATCAATGATGTAAAGAATATTAAATATGATATTTTAAAATTCAGGTACAGTGAATGCTACAACAAACAAGAGTTCTACATTATTGTTTTATAATTTAATAATTGAACTATTAAATGCGAAATATAAAACGTGAAAAATACAAAACTTATACATCAATTTTGTGCAGTGCAGTTTACACGGTTGAATGTCCATTTGCAAATCTTATTCCAAATATAGCCTATTGTGTGTGTGTATTGTTGTTATGTCTCCACCAAGTATCAACAAATAACAAATTATATTATATACATTTACTAATGAAAATGAAGATTGGAATTCATGTAGAATTTTATTTCCATTGAATTTAATGTAATGATGAAATTAAAATGAAATAGATGTATGTGTCAAATGTAAACAACAGCACTAGATATAATTTTCATCGCAAAGAGTTCATCAATGCTGAATGGATGTGACAATAAATATAGAAAACACAAATATTAATTTATTGCAATTAATGTATAATTGCTTATACTGAACTGTATACGTTTTGCAAAGTTAGAGTTAGTATACAGCTTTTTCTAAACAGTGACCGCGATAACAACAGCATTACTGACAATTATCCACAATGATATCACTATCCTTATACCTGGAAATATTATTGTGTCAGCAAAATTGAGATCGTTCTCTGTAGTATTATTCATTTTAATGTAAATAACAAATGACGTGAATGATTCAATTGAGAAAAGGGTTTACCTCTAGTTGCAAAACGATCAGTCCCCTCCCTTAAACACCTAACTGATTTTCAAATTGTCAATTGGCTTCCTCAGAATGTTTAGTAACAGACATCAGTGTATACCAAAACGGTAAAAACTTCTAAATACAGAATTAAAAAAAAAGTATTGGCAAATATGATCTATAAAATATTGTAGTTGCTATATAAAGGAAAGCTCTTGTAGGCATACTTGTAATGAATCATTCCCCATTGCTACTTCACAAAAAGCAAACATTTAATTTTCTCCGAGTCGTAGGCCTATAGTCTAGTTAATCCTTAAAATTAATTAAACAGAGAACGAACAAAGTTAATAAATTGCTCATTCCTAAACGAATACACGATAGGATTCATACCAGAGTTTAAATACGTAACTGCCACTAGCATAACTGCAGTTATGTCGTCATAAGCTTTTTCGCCACGGATGATTTCTAATATAGAGTGAGACAGAAAATACACCAAATATGGGAATACACATACACAGTATGTGCCGATAACAATCAAAGTGGTTTTCGTAGCTTTGTAGTCTTGTTTGCGTTTTGATCTGATGACAGCATTCTCTATTGCGGTAATTTTATGTTGTTGCTTTCTAGCTTTAAAATAAATGATGCAATTAAATACGAATGTCAACGTCAGAATTATTAAACGTGTCGCATCGAAGATTATAGCAAACACTGTCATGTCAACATAAACTATTATGAATCCACCAGCTACGAAAACGAGTATTCCTGTTACAATCGTTGCTGCAATTCCAGTATTTACAACACGTGAAGACATCAGTCGATGATGACGAAACGGATAGACTACTGCTACGTACCTTTCGATTGATAATAAACACAGAAGTAGCTGTGATATGAACACAAGGCACAAGAAAATGCAATCCATTAGTAATCCAATTATTGATGTATTCAGTAAACGGTTTTGCAATGCCCATACACTTCCTATTAATCCAGTTATCAAGTCAACTATACTTAAACTAAACTGGATACGTTTTGATAAGTTAGTGTAAAGCTTTTTCCAGAGAGTGATTCCGATAACAAGTGAATTACTGAAAATTATCCACAAGGCTATCCCTATCCACACACATACCATTATTAATGAATTAGTACCATTTAGTGTCTTGTCCTCAGTTGTGTTATTCATTATTCTTTATTTACAAAGAAGGGATACGTTGTAAATCATATTAATTCCTTCTATCCAAGAACAATAGGGCCTGGTACTTCTGTCTTACGCGCTTCTCAGCAGTTGGCTGCAGGCAGTCGCTGCCTCTGGCCGGCAGCATACGTCCTTGTTTCTTTTCTTTCCAACAGTTCTTATAACTATTTTGTTTGGTCTTCCTACTTTTCGTTAGGCTACTGAGGCACCAGTAAATCAGAACTGCTCTTGCTGTCCTACACGCTACCCAGCCCGTGGCTGCAGATAATCGCTGCCTCTGCACACGTCTTTGTTTCTTTTCTTTTCCACAGTTCTTATAAAGATGTGTTTGGTCTTCCTACTTTTCTTTAGGCTACTGAGGCGCCAATATAACAACTACTCTTGCTGTCCTATACGCTACACAGCCTTTGGCTAGTGGCAGTCGCTGACACTACACACGTCTTTGTTTCTCTTGTTTCTTTTCTTTCCCACAGTTCAAATAAAGATTTCGTTTGGTCTTCCTACTTTTCTTTATGCTACTGAAGCGCCAATATAACAACTACTCTTGCTGTCCTACACGCTACTACTCGGTTTTTGACTAGTGACAGTCGCTGACCCTACACACGTCCTTGTTTCTTTGCTTTCTCACAGTTCTTATAAATATTTCGTTTGAGAGAGAAAAAGCAATTGAGGAATTACTGACCAGAGTTCAGTTCACATCTGTTCAGCGATGGAAACGTCGACAATTTAAATTTCAATGTAAGACAATAAATACAATATCAGTCTTTAAGCGCCTTTATACAGTAAAAAACAAGGTCATATACATGGCTGCAATTGCGTGCTCAAGTTAGTGTTTACCGACCGACCAACCGACCAACATAGTGAGTTGTAGAGTCGAGTTGTAGCTAAAAGTATCAAAGTCAAGTTTAGTAGGCCTACTGGTTCACATTAATTTACTTTAAACCTCGCAGAAATCCCAAAATGATCACTAGAAAAGTAGAATCTGATAAGTAGTTCAGCAAAGGAAAAAGAATAGTATGATGTACCTACATCAATGATGTAAAGAATATTAAATATAATATTTTAAATTCAGGTACAGTGAATGCTACAACAAACAAGAGTTCTACATTATTGTTTTATAATTTAATAATTGAACTATTAAATGCGAAATGTAAAACGTGAAAAATACAAAACTTATACATCAATTATGAAAATTCCAATTTACATTAATTTTGTCATCTTTTTGCAGTGCAGTGCAGTTTACATATTTACAAATCTTATTCCAAATATAGCCTATTGTGTGTGTATTGTTGCTATGTCTCCAAGTATCAACGACTACGTTATATTAAATACATTACTGATGGAAACGAAGATTGGATTTCATGTCGAATTTCAATTCCATTGAATTTAATTTAATTAAGAAAGTAAAATAAAATAAATATTTGTAAACAATAACACTAGGTATAATTTTCATCGCAAATAGTTCATCAATACTGACAAAATAGAATGATAACAAATATAGAATATCAAAAAATATTAATGAATGCAATTGCAATTATCTTCAGCCTATATGGCATATGAACCTCAAGTTCCTCAGGTGTCTTGTTGTTTACAAAAAGGAATGTAAATGTAGTTAACTCCTACTTCTTAAACATAAAATAAATTATTTGTTTGTTATTATCCTAGGCCTATATGATCTGCCTAATGTTTATTCAATAGAGAACGAACAAAGTTAATAAATTGCTCATTCCTAAACGAATACACGATAGGATTCATACCAGAGTTTAAATACGTAACTGCAAATAAAAAAAGTAATACTGTGCTATCGCGAAAAAAAATTTCACCATAGATGACTTCCAATAGAGAGTTAAACCAAAAATATATCAAAAATGGGAAAATACATATAAAATATGTTCCGACGACGATCAGTGTGGTTTTTGTAGCTCTGAAATCGCTTATGCGTTTCGATTTGATCACCATATTCTCTATTGCGGTAATTTTCTGTTGTTGCTTTTTTGCTTTGAAATATATGATAACATTAAAGACGCATGTTAACAGCAGAATTATAAGCCTTATTGTATCGATGAATAAGAAAGAAACTGATGGGTCAGTGTAAAAAGTAATGAAACCACCAGGTATGAGCATAAATAATCCTGATACAATCGTTGCTGCAATTCCAGTACTTACAACACGTGACGTCATCAGTTGATGATGACGAAACGGATACACTATTGCTACGTATCTTTCGATTGTTAATAAAAACAACTGTAATTGTGATACGAACACAAGGCACAACAACAAATATTCCAGTACATTTTTCGATGTTGGTGTTTTCAGAAAAAATCTGTAAATTGGCCACAGACTACCAACAAATCCAGAAATAAAATCAGTTATACTTAAACTGAACTGGATACGTTTTGCCAAGTTAGTGAACAGTTTTTTCCAAATAGTGACCGCAATAACGAATGAATTACTGACTATTATCCACAATGATATAATTGTCCATACACTTGTAAGTAATACTTTATGCGCAAAATCTATATTTGTGTCTTCAGAATTATTGTTCATTTTTTATTGCCAAAACAAAACAAAGTTTGACAATAATTAATGCGATATGTTTAGAAAGGGTAAATTAGGCCTACAAGAAGAAAATAATTTAATTTAGAAAGCTTACAGCGCACAATTATAAAATGCAGGATATAGAAAATGAAGAAATTCAGGAAATTGCTGACGAGAATCCGGTTCAAAATCACAATAGTCCAGTTTTAATGGAAAAGACGGTAACAAAGTTTGTTGCTGAAAATAGTCTTCTGAGAGAAATCGAAAACAAAGCAAAACAATGTTGTTGCTGAAAAAGTCTTCTGAGAGAAATCGAAAACAAAACAAACAATTGTGTTGCTGAAAAGGTCTTCTGAGAGATTATTACCAAATTTATCGTACGATGGTATAAAGAACTGGAGAGAACAGTGTTCAGCAGCAAAAAACATAAAGACAAGTGATGTGTTTATCAATCAATAATTTCCAGAATTATACATGCTTTAGTAAAAGAACAATTTAACAAATTAACCTAGAACTTTAAATCTTTTATATACATTAATGTGTTTTTGTAATTCAATAAATTAACAATTTGATACTTGATTTGCAGGCCCGCATGAAACATAATCTTCGTCAGCGTCAGTAAATTCAATACAATTGGATATGAATGAATATGAATAAATTGTACAAATATGCTAAAGTTGACTCGGATTACATTATTTTTAGCCTACATATTCCAACTTTATTGAACTATAAAACAAAACAATATAATAAGTACCGAGATTTATCAGAGTTGTTTTCGTAGTTTGGTAATGCTCGGATGACACTATTCTCTATTGCGTCGATCTTTCTTTGTTGCTTTTTAGCTTCAGAATAAACTATATGAACGCAAACCCCGCCCAGGCATATTGAATCACGTGTTCCCATACCACTATAAACCATCCTTTATAATCTTATGAAAATCGGGAAATAATTTTTTGAGTAATCCTGCTAACAAATAAATATAGAAAGGAACAAACACACCCGATTTACCTCAAAACATCTCGCCATTCTGGCGGACTATTATTAAACCATTAAACGAACAGTATCGACAATTGGTAAAACAAAATTATATGCCAATATAAAATGTGATGAATTATCCAGCTATGGACAAGGAAAATCCTGTAAAATAGCTTGCCACAGTGTTTACAATGCATCAACTCGCTCAGTATAGAAATTTAGTTCATAAAAACATTGACCAAAATTGAATCCATATAATTATCTTTTTGGCGTTTGGACGAAATGTTTGTAGGATCTGTGACTGCAGTTGGTTTCTCGACGATTCTAGCCTATAAATATTGAGTTATTTCAAGGATTTTAGCACAGCGTAACAGTTTAAGTCACAACTGTTTAATGGTTCTGACCTATAAGCCTAGAAGAAGAGCTAGTCTAGATTATGTAAAAATGTTACTGCTACTCTGGTCGTCATAAAAAGGGCAAATGTCTTAATGTTCAATGTGGTACATTGTTCTTTAAACACAAAAGTTGTATTAGGCCTACTGAAAATGCTTCCTTACAGGTTTAAGTTTAATACCTTGAGTATTTACATTTACATATTTTTTTTTTAGTATTGCTGAGGTAGGCCTACTTTTACACGTGCGCTTCACATGCTGCCGCATGCCGAATCCCAATATTATGATTAATAAAGATTAACACAATATAAAACTTATGCTATAAATCTTCATTCAGAGAGCGTTATGGTCCTGAATGAATGAAAGCTCGAAAATATTTAATAAATTTATCATTCCTGAACGAATATACGATAGGATTCATACCAGAGTTTAAATAAGTAACTAAAAATAAATATTGGAATAACATGTTATCAAGCACGTTTTCGCCATAGATGACCGCCAATAGATAGTTAGACCAAACATATATCAAAAATGGGAAAATACATATAAAATATATGCCGACCACAATCAGAGTGGTTTTTGTAGCTCTGAAGTCTCTTATGCGTTTTGATTTGATCACAAGATTCTCTATTGCGGCAATTTTCCGTTGTTGCTTTTTTGCTTTAAAATAAATGATAATATTGAAGATGCACGTAAGAAACAAAATTATTAGGCGTATTCCATCGATGACAAAGAAGGAAACTAACGAGTCAGTGGAAAAAGTAATGAAACCACCAGGTATAAGCAGAACTACAATCGTTGCTGCAATTCCAGTATTAACAACACGTGACGTCATCAGTTTATGGTGACGAAACGGATAGACTATTGCTACGTATCTTTCAAGTGTTAATAAACACAACATTAGCTGTGATGCGAACACCAGACACACTAACGTATATTCCAGTACAATTTGGGATATTGTTGTTCTCAGAAAAAATACATCTATAGACAACACACTACCAACAAATCCAGACACTAGGTCAACTATACTTAAACTGAGCTGGATACGTTTTGCCAAGTTAGTGTAAAGCTTTTTCCAAATAGTGACCGTGATAACGAATGAATTACTGACAATTATCCACAGTGATATCACAAGATTTATACTTGCGAGTATTATTAAATGATTAACATCTAGTATTTCGTCCAAGTTGGTGTTATTCATCTTACTATCGTAAATAACAATATAACAATGTTCTATAGTTTAATGCGGTACGTTGATTTTGTATAATTGCATAGGAAGGAAGATGACAGAAGTACAACTTTAATTGGTCGTAAACAGTAAATGACGAGTGTTACATCAACAGTTATTTCATTCAATTCAAGTAAAAGAAGAAAGCAGAATGAAGCAAATGAAGCTTCCTTCTAGTTCACAATAGCCAGCTTTACTGATCGTAAGATTTCTTATATAAAATGTCCAATAGAAAGAGAATTGACGACTGTTATATTAATATTAACAGTTACCGTATTTAATTCAATCCAATTTAAATAACATGAAGCCGGGAAGAGCAAATGAAGAAGTTCAGAAATCATTGACTAACTCCCGTTTAAGATAAATAGAAACGATTTTTAAATAAATTTCCTCAGTAAAATGCAAGTATTCAATTGTACGATAAACCAGAGAGCAGAGAAATTACGGATAAACAAATTATGGATAAACAAATCAAACAGTTCTGTTGCTGAAAAGTTTTCTTGTCCACAAATAGACTGATTGACGGCAGAAAAAACTGGAGAGAACAGTGTTCAGCAAAGAGGGCAGTATAAGAAATGATACTGGAACTTTAGAAAGTTCTGTTTTATATTGGCCTACATTTATGGTATTCTGCAATTCAATAAATACAACCATTACATTTGAAATGTATGCATGAAATTTAATCTTTGTTATTGTAAGCAAATTCAATCAATTTTAGTCAATTTAACATTAATTCAATATATTGCAATAATGAAATTGTAGGCCATTGAATAGACAAAACATAAAACCACTCAGCCTATATAACAGAGGAAAATGGAAAAACAAAATAGTGGAAAGCGTCATGTAGTAAAACGAGAGGCGTGCGGTGACTGAGGAGAGGAGGACGAGACACATTTGCTGACATTGAAGATTTCACATGAAGGCCGAAATGTTTTATTTCAAATTTCATTCAATTTATTAGAAGACAAATTCATTTAATTTGTAGAAAATATTTTCAAATGGTCATCGCTCATGGCGCTTTGAACTTCCATTTTACACTTTTCAGCTACATGCTTCTCTCTTAACCCTAAATATCAATCAGTGCTGTCTAGCGCTAATCCGACTGTCCACGATAGTGGATGTGTGAGCTAGTACACCGTGGAACACCCCCCCCCCCCTCCACCGGCTCCTACTCGTCTCGAAAGATGTTCTAGGTTCTCTTGTCCAGACGGATGTAGGCCTACCTACGGTTTATTATCCAGTACATTTTAAATTCAATTTGTAGAGTTTAATTAATATAGGATCATCGATCCACGAATGTTGCGTAGTTTTCTAAGGTAACTTTCCATCATGGATATCATTGCAGTTTGTTGTTGAGACTGATTGCCGCCTTAACACAAGGCAATCTAGCAACAGGACGCTGAGCTCGGCCAGATGAAAGGGTTTACCTCTAGTTGCGAAACGATCAGTCTCCTCCATCTAAACGCTTTACTGATTTTCGATTGGCCAATTGACTCAAAATCTATCTGTATCTATTTATACAGTAATAGTAGTTAAGACAAGCTCTGTAATGAATTACTACTGCACAAAAAGCGAACATTTATTTTGCTCCGAGGCGCATTATTAGTTTATCTTTCTTCAAAATTTTCTCTAGAATTGTGAGTGTTTCATATACTAATTACGACAGTCTAACAATTTATATAGCGCACATAGCCAGTAAAAGTGCTTAACGGAAAATAGAATACTTACTCTCTTTACACTATGTGGATTGATTTAAATTTTACAAAATTGCTTCCTGTTTGTTCTTATTGAATTTCCAGTGGAAATCCATTCTTTGCCTTTACAATTAATTAAACGTCTTTAAAATTAATTAAACAGAGAACGAACAAAGTTAATAAATTGCTCATTCCTAAACGAATACACGATAGGATTCATACCGGAGTTTAAATACGTAACTGCAAATAAAAATAGTAATACTGTGCTATCGCGCATAGTTTCACCATAGATGACTTCCAATAGAGAGTTAAACCAAAAATATATCAAAAATGGGAAAATACATATAAAATATGTGCCGACGACGATCAGAGTTGTTTTCGTAGCTCTGAAATACACAAACCAGTAGTGGTGTTAGTAGTCTATGAGTGCTAGCTTACCTGTATAAACCGACAATAGCCCGTGCTCTCCAGAGGGAGGGCTTAGATACGAAAGTGAAAAGTTCCTAGAACACCCCTGCATTATAATGGACCCGTCCGCAACCACGCCCTCATGTGGGAACGTACCAACGTACCACCGTCATCATTTTCCGCGTACTTGACTGCGGGGACGGCGGGAGGGAGTTTATACAGGTAAGCTAGCACTCATAGACTACTAACACCACTACTGGTTTGTGTAGTCTATATCGTGCCTAGCTTACCTGTATAAACCGACAATAGCCAGATTAGCACCGGACTAGAACTAGTCGGCGGTGGGAGTAAGTTAACAAAGAGCAGAGCAAGCGAGGTGTACATACCTATAACCTAGGCTTTAGCACCGCTGCTGCTACTGGCGCCATGGTTGCAGAAATGTCCCTTAAATAATGCCCAGTAAACGTAGACTGTGTCCGCCACCATGCCGCTGTCATAATGTCTGATATAGAACCGCCAGCGTACAACGCGAAGTGCTGGACGATTCATAAGCGGCCCGAGTCGCTGCCACGACCCAGTTGCAATCGTGGATTTTGCGGCCGGCCGATACGGGGGCACCGATGTGACGAATAAGTGAGATATACCCTCTCGCAACGTCTCTGTACGGTGGATGTAGAATTTGAGTGCTCTTACCGGGCACCAGGATGTGTCCTCTACTACCCCCGAGAATGCGGACATTGATGGAACGAACACAGCCGGCGAAAAATTTAACGTCTGGGACTTGGCCAGTAAGTCCTTCCTGAATAATAACCGGACTCCACCATGCTCAAATCGTATATGGCCTGGCTCTAGCGTGAGCGCATGTAGCTCGCCTCAGCGTTTACATGAGGACAACGCCACCAGAAACGCTGTCTTAAGCGAGAGATTATATAATGAAGCCTTGCTCATTGGCTCAAATGGCGGGCGAGTGAGTGCGGATAGAATGACGTTAACGTCCCAACGTGGAACTAAGACCTTAGACGGAGGTCGCTCTCTGAACATACCGCGTAACAACTGCGTGATTACTGCGGAAGTTGAAAACCGTCGAGCCATCCTTGAATGGCGGCGTAATGGCCGCAATCGCTGACCGGTAGCCTGACACCGTGCGCACTTGCAAGCCTGATTCGTACAGGTAATGCAGAAAAGCGCAGATCTGACCCAAGGATATCGCCTTATGGTCTATGTTATCTTGTCCGCACCAGCGAAAGAAGTGTCGTAGACGGCTGTTGTAGACAGTGAGAGTCGACTCTCTTCCAGATGATATGCCCGAGTCTCTGAGCTGATCCCTGACCATGGCCAAACAGTCAGGTTCAGGGATTGTAGGTTGATCGTCGAGAACCTCGCACGATTTTGCGTCAGTAGATCCGCGCGGACCGGAAGACGCAGCGGGTGATCGTAAAGAAGACTGGCAAGAAGCGGATACCACGCTTGACGAGGCCAGAACGGTGCGATCAACAGAACTCGGCATCGGAAGCGCTGAATGCGAGTCAGAACTATTGGTATGATCGATATCGGCGGGAACGCGTACGCCCATAAACCGTCCCATGACATGGACAGGGCATCCACCGCCCACGCACGTGCATCCCGGAATCGACTGCAGAATGTCGGGAGCTGCGTGTTCTCTGACGTCGCAAACAGGTCTATCTATGTGCGGCCGTCCGAAGTGGTCGAATATTTGAGTGGCTATGCTCGGCAACAGACGCCATTCGGTCGGGCGTAAAGCGAGTCGGGACAGCGTGTCCGCGACTCATTCTGGCTGCCCGGAATATGCGATGCAGTCAGCGTTATTCTGTGCGCGATGCACCAGTGCATGAGCGTCCATGTGTGGTAGCAAAGAGTCGGAGACTCCGTGCCTCCTTGTCGGTTGATGTACGCGACCACGGTTGTGTTGTCCGAGCAGACATGGACGTGTGAATTTTTTATGTTTGGAAGTAGCGCTTTCAACGTTCGGTCTACTGCCCAAAGTTCTAAGAGATTGATGTGGGCTAACGCCTCCTCGGCACTCCAAACGCCGGAGACGTGACTCTGGAGGAGCAACCGCCCCAACCCGCTTCGGACGCGTCCGTTTCTATTCGGGTGTCCGGAATTGATCTCTGAATTGATCTGCCCACTAACAATCGGCCGTCCGTTAGCCACCATTGGAGGTGCGTTACAATGAACGCCGACATCGGGACCACTTGTCTAATGAGTCTGAACCTGGCCGGTAGAAGGCTAACAGATGAACTACAGCGGCTGCATCCGTAGCCGACAAAACGGAACTAGAACTACAAAGCTGGCTAGGAAACCTAGCGTTCTCAGCCAGTCGTATGCTGTCGGAGCGGAAGCGGTAATCAGGCCTTGTATAGCAGCAAGGGCTTAGGTTACTCGTTTCTGTGAGGGGCACACTCTGCCCGACACGAGATCTATCTGCGCTCCGAGATACATGGGATGCTGAGTCGGCACCAGGCACGACTTTTCCCGGTTCACTATGAACCCTACGCGTTCCGTTACGAGAAGGACACAATTGAGACTGCTCACCAGCCGGTCCTTGGACTGAGCCACGATTAACCAGTCGTCTAGATACATGAATATGCGAATGCCGTGCTTGTGAAAGAACGCACCGAGCGCTCGAACTGTGCGCGTGAACACGCGCGGAGCCGTTGATAGGCCGAACGACATCGCGACGAACTGGTGAAGACAATTGTTGATTCGAAACCGCAACCAACGTTGGTCTTCTTTTGCGATTGGTACGTGAAAGTACACATCTTTTAAATCTGTCGATGCGGCCCAGTCTCCTCGTCTTAGCCCTAACAGGATCGATGAGACTGTCTCCATCCGAAACCTGCGGGGCCGAATAAATCGTTTGTTCAGACGTCTTAGATTTATAATTGGTCGCCAGTCCACCGAGGACTTCTTGGTTAAGAATACGGTTGATTCGTGGCCCGAGCCCGCATGATGTTCTTCGACCCTTACTACGGCTCCTTTTTGGAGCAGCGCGGCAATCCCGTCCATAAGCACTCGTTGCTTTATTGGATCTTTGGGGATTGTGGTCGGACGAGGACCTCCACACACTGGAGGGCTCGTAAATTCTATGCGGTAGCCGTAGCTAAGTGTGGAGAAAATCCAGCTGTCTACCATCAGCTACTCCCACTCTCGGACAAACCGTAGGAGACGACCTCCCACTGGTCCGGCCCCGGACGGCACGGACCTCGCCTGCACGTTACCGGCACCTGCGGTCACCACGTCGCGAACCGCGGTCCCGACGTGCTCCCCTACCCGGCTTACCGCCACGCGCGGGGCGGGAATTACGGGGTCGCGACGGCCCAGGAGTCTGCCCAACCTCAGACTGATTACGGACCGACGGCGGCGGATGTGAGATCGATGGCACCACCGGCAGTGGGGCTGGAGGCGTTTTGCGTGATCTCATCTCGCGACGTGCCTCTCGCTCGCGAGCCCACTTATTTTTCTTCTCGGCGAAATTACCGTAGAAGAGATCCACAGCACCGAACGACTCGCTAGTTGTGAAGCGGTCAATTGACCCTCCGCACGGCGGCCGAGGTCATTGAAATTGTCACTTGTTGGTCCGCGACCAGGCCCGTAAACTGCTGAAGCAAGCAGATCACGTCCGCGTCAAGGTGCCGTGGATGGTCCGGATCCGCGAGGAATGACAGAAGGTAGCCCGACATCGAGACCGTTCGTAACGTCTCGCGTGCGCCACGGTCGACCGCGATTAGCGCCTCCTCAGTTCTGGCGGCCGAAGGAGACAGAAATCTGCCGTTGGCGTCGAGACCTTGATCCTCGCGCGCACGCTTCTTTCGCTGCATCCGGGATCGGTGGTGCCGATATATAGCGTTGAAAACTGGTCCTGCGGAAGCGGGAAGGCTGCTGCGAGATCTTGAGATGCAGCTCTACGGGTTTTAGGCTCCTTCGCTATAGCCTCTACCCTAGCGACAAGTTCGGGATCCAGCGGCGCAACTGGACAAGTCGTGACCCGCTTCAATGGAGCACGCACTCCAAAGGTAGAGTACCTCTTCGAAGCCGGCGCGGGCGTCGGCGCGTCATAGGCGTACTCTACTCAAATGTACGAAAGTACAGCAGGAACCACACGATTGACAAGAGCCTGCAAACCGTCTCCACCCTGTGCAACCTCGGAGCGATCCTCACTAGGCAGCGAGGTCATGGTCCTGTAACTGTCGTACCCACCGACATCCGGCGATGGGTGCGTCCCTCGACCTTGAAAGTACTGCGGAGGCAGAACTGGCACAGGAGGATAATTAGGCGAGGATGCCGAGGGCACAACCTCCCTCGGTAGAGCTCGCACCGCTGCTGCGATGGCCTCCAGTACGGGTGGGAACAAACCATCGTCCTGCGTACCACTCTGCGGTGGAGGCGCAGCGGCCGTTGCAAGCGCGCGGTCTCCTCTACTAGCGGGGCCGGGGGCTCCACCTGAACCTCCACGGGTGCGGGGTCTACCACCCGCGCACGCCCCAACGGACGTCCGGAACCGCGAAGCCGTCCAACGTACAAAAAACGTCGCACGGCGACTCCTGGCTACAGGTGCGGCAGTGAATGCACAGCAAGTGGCGGTCCCACTTGACTGTCGCACGCTGGCCCCTGCATTGCCAACATTCAGACTTAGGCATATCCGGGCACAGAACGCAACCTAGCAAGATAAAGAACAATACAACCTGACGACGGCTTTGTTGTTGTTTCACGCAACAGTGCGTCCACGCCTCAGCTGAGGCAGTCCAGGTGGCAATGCAAATTGCTTTCCTTTGTCTTCCGGTAGCGTGGCCGTTCCGGCCTAAAATCCAACGAAGTGGGTGTTGTTTTCTCCTTTTTAATCTTCCTTATATCTAAGGAAGACCCCGACTTAAAACGGATCAACGATATATGAACAATATCAACTGCTGGTACTGCAACAGGCCGTGGGAATACACTCAATATCCTGGCCAAGTCAACTAGTAATCAGCGTAATAGAACTCTTTGTATAGTATGTACAGTGTACAATCCTAACACTTGGTATCATACGACGTAACGCTCTCACGTTACGAAAGAAAATGATGACGGTGGTACGTTGGTACGTTCCCACATGAGGGCGTGGTTGCGGACGGGTCCATTATAATGCAGGGGTGTTCTAGGAACTTTTCACTTTCGTATCTAAGCCCTCCCTCTGGAGAGCACGGGCTATTGTCGGTTTATACAGGTAAGCTAGGCACGATATAGACTCTCTTATTCGTTTCGATTTTATCACAAGATTCTCTATTGCGGCAATTTTCTGTTGTTGCTTTTTGGCTTTGAAATAAATGACGACATTGAAGACGCATATTAATAGCAGAATTATAAGCCTTATTGTATCGATGATTAAGAAAGAAACTGATGGGTTAGTGTAAAAAGTAATGAAACCACCCGGTATGAGCATAAATAATCCTGATACAATCGTTGCTGCAATTCCAGTATTTACAACACGTGACGTCATCAGTTGATGATGACGAAACGGATACACTATTGCTACGTATCTTTCGATTGTTAATAAACACAACTGTAATTGTGATACGAACACAAGGCACAACAAAAAATATTCCAGTAAATTATAGGATGTTTGTGTTTTCAGAAAAAATCTGTAAATTGGCCAGAGACTACCACAAAATCCAGAAAAAAAATCAGTTATACTTAAAGTGAACTGGATACGTTTTGCCAAGTTAGTGTACAGTTTTTTCCAGATAGTTACCGCAATAACAAATAAATTACTGATAATAATCCACAATGATATCATTATCCATACATTTGTAAGTATTACTATATGTGCACAATCTATATTTTTGTCCTCAGATGAATTGTTCATTTTATCGCCAATACAAAACAAAAGTTCGATAGCTTTAATGTTGTATGTTTAAAATGATATAATTACAAAAGAAGAGGATATTTTAATTTGGAAAGCTTACGAAGCCACACACACGTCGCAAAAAAATTTGAAAGCAGGAAAGAGCTAGCCAATAAAGAAATTTAGAAAATACCGACTCCGTAGTCCAAATCAAGATAACAGGTACCAAGTTTTACCTCTTGATTATAATGAAAATAATAGAAATCAGAAAAGATTCAATTAATAATAAGTGCCATTCAAGATCACACAAGTCCAGTTTTAATGGTCGTAAACTGTAATTGACCGTAGTTTTATATACACAATTTTTCCAAGTTGGTACCATTTGTTATAATAACAATAACAGAAATCAGAAGAGAGCCAAAAGTTCAGCAAATGCTGAAAAAAAAAACAGGTTGAAAAGGAAATGATTATTGTTATATTAACAGTTATTTAATTCAATCCAAGAAAAAGAAAAAACAAATAATGTTCCGATTGATGATATATATAACTGGAGAGAACAATGTTGAGCAAAGATCATACGGAAATGTGTGTTTACAGTTATAACATCAACGTGTAAATCGTACGGTAAAATAAAGCAACCAATTTTATTGCTTAAAAAGTCTTCTGGAGAGAGATCATAAACAAAGCAACACTTTTGTTGCTGAAAAGGTCTTCTGAGAGAGATTATAAACAAAGCAACGCTTTTGTTGCTGAAAAGGTCTTCTGAGAGAGATCATAAACAAAGCAACACTTTTGTTGCTGAAAATGTCTTCTGAGAGAAATTATAAAACAAAGTAACACATTTGTTGCTGAAAAGGTCTTCTGAGAGAGATTATAAACAAAGCAACACTTTTGTTGCTGAAAATGTCTTCTGAGAAAGATCATAAACAAAGCAACACCTTTGTTGCTGAAAATATCTTCTGAGAGAGATCATAAACAAAGCAAACAGTTCTGTTGCTGAAAATATCTTCTGAGAGAGATCATAAACAAAGCTAAGGATTTTGTTACCGGAAAGTCTTCTGAGAGAGATCATGACCAAATAATGTTCCGATTGATGGTACACATAACTGGAGAAAACAATGTTCAGCAAGAAAGAAAGATGAAGTTGCTTACATATCAATCGATGATTCCAAGATAATAGTACCGATGCTTTACTAAATGTACAATTCCACAAATGAACCAAAAACTGTACAAATGCACTGTTTTGTATACATTAATGTTTTTTTTTTTTATATAATGCAATAAATAATTGATTTCATAATTTGATTTGTTGGCCTGCGTGAAACATAATATACGCCAGCGTCAGCAAATTCAGTCAAATTAAATATGAATGAATATGACAAAAATTGTACACATTATGCTGAAGTGGACTTAGATCGTGTTATGTTTATTCTACAACCTTATTGAAGTATACAAATTAAATAATGCGCATACACCGTTTGTGTACTCCTAAAGTCTAATATCAAAAAGACCAAGTGACGTCATTGTATTGTTAGAAAACTAATCAATTGTATAATATATCCTAAATACTAATAAAAAATAACAATATTCCATGGTTCTACAGTCGGTATCATACATTATAATCCAGATATTATGTTTGTTTAAACAACAAAATATTGCCAGGCACAATTGGATTGTCTTTAAACGGAGACGATCTAGACATCTAGCCTACACATTTCTGAGAATATAAAGGTCTTTACACATCCAAAAATCACCTTTGTAAAGAATATATACTGCGTTCGAGGCCTGGAATTAATCAAATCATTACACAAATAAAATATTTTTTAAATCTTACCTATAATTCAGCAACAGCCATGCATCGTTTTGCATTATCCGTACTGTACATCCACACTACTTCGGTCTTGCTCAAAAGTGCGCATATATTCCACAAACAAAAACACATTATGATTCCATTACGATAAAGGCCTATTTCAATAACCTTTTCAATCAATTTGCTTTTCATTTTCCACAATTCAAGACCCATACACCTGTGAATCGTATTGTTCGTACTCCTATGGCCAATCACATACTTGTATTTGCATCGCTAACGCTCCAGGTGTGGATCATAGCGGTAGAGAAGAGAGCGTCAGTGACGTCATAGGATACCCGGACTAAATCATTGTTTTGCAAAATTATTCGGTACCTTATAAAGATTGAACGATTTCATTCAAATCATCGATTGCAAATAGGCCCTACAGTATATAACCAAGGCAATTATAACAACAGGATGTTGAGTTGCAGAGATCAAAGGGTTTATCTGTGACTGCGACACGATCAGTTCTACACATCAGTATGGAACGCCGTTTACGCAACATTTCGATGATATGAATTTTATGACGCGATATGTGAATGAAATGCATCGATATGAATTGAATGGCGTGATATATGAATGAAATGTTTTGAATTGAATGCTTTGAATTGAATGTTTTGAATGAAATGTTTTGAATGAAATGTTTTGAATTGAATGTTTTGAATAAAATGTTTTGAATGAAATGTTTTGAATGAAATGTTTTGAATTAAATGTTTTGAATGAAAATGAATGTTTGAATTGAATTGAAAAGTCAAACTATTGGCGGCGTATGTCATTCCCGCTCGCGATTTTTTTTTCAACCTCTTAATAGGCCTAAGCATGGGTACCCTCATCTCCTTTCAACGCTGTCATCAATATGAATCCTTTACAGAGACTCCCTAACAGACCTGAAACATTGGAATACATATTTCCGAACCCAGGTCTGTTAGGATTCTCTGTAAAGGCAGCGTGGAAGAAAGGAGATGAGGGTACCCAGGCTTAGGCCTAAGAGGTTGAGAAAATAATCGCGAGCGAGAATGACATACGCCACCAATAGTTTGACTTTTCAATTCAATTCAAACATTTCATTCAAAACATTTCATTCAAAACATTTCATTTAAAACATTCAATTCAAAACATTTCATTCAAAACATTTCATTCAAAACATTTCATTCAAAACATTTCATTCAAAACATTCAATTCACAGCATTCAATTCAAAACATTTCATTTATATATCGCGCCATTCAATTCATATCGATGCATTTCATTCACATATCACATCATAAAATTCATATCATCGAAATGTTGCGTAAACGGCGTTCCATACATCAGACACCGCGTCGCGAAGAATACAGTATGTACATAGTACATAGTGCAGTACTGTTGGTGTTTGTCGCAGCCAGACATCAGATCAAAGGAATGTTGCGAGTTCCTATTTTGGTAAGCCGAGCTCAGTGACCTGTTGTTTGAAAGCCTTGTTATAACACCGATTAAGGAGACACTTTTAGGACCATAAGAGGGGTGGGTGGCTGTAGTGTGAAAACATACATTTCTCTTTATCGTTTAATACGGATGTCTGAATAGGGGTATCTATAATTAGAACAATAACAACAATTATTATGATGAGAAAAGTATTTAATAATTTTTATATTCATATAAAATTATTGCAATTACATTACTTATACATATTTTAAAGTAAAAATTCAGTAACATAAAAAATAAAATGTCAGAATACAGTGTAGTACTGATTGTGACAATTTATATCAAGGTACTTAATCTTTGATTAACCTTTAACCCTTAACCATTGAGTATGAACTCTTTTCCGTTCGGTCCCTTATCAGAGCTGATCATGGATGGGGTGCAGGCGCCACAAAAATTGTCACTTTATAAACAAAATACCATCTAAAATAACCTACAGATTTGGAATTTGCATGGGTATATTTCCTAAACATAAAAATTATCTTCAACCAGCTAAACTATTTCTATAATATACTTTGTGGATATCCTTGGGATAAAACTACTTCACTTTTTAGCATGAAAACAGTTTTAATGGCAACTTTTTTAAAGTAAAATCTTATAAACAGTTATAATTACCCATTATAAAAAATAACACATTCAACAGAATTCTTTCATGTATCTAAATTGTGTATAATAAAACTTATTATAATTTAATTTAATAATCATATAAAAACGTTCAGTTTAACTGTGGAATTACATATACACACACAAATAGAAAAACAGGACACCTTTGGTACCCAACAATTATCATCCCCTTTAATAGAGTCCAATAGTAGAAGTTCTATATTATAGTATTTCTCTGTTTATCATTTACATAAAAACCTAAAACAAAAAGTAAACGTTAAATTATTTTTAGCAGGCAGTTAACAAAAGTAAATACTTAAAACCATGACATTTATTTGTTTGAAACCATTATATCAAACAAACCAACCTTGTTTTCTGTCCACTTATATATCAGAATTAAGCATAATTTAAATATAGAAAGATAACACTATTCTAAACGGCTAAAGAAAATGCAGTAGAACCCCTATTAAGGGGACACCATCTGGACGCCCATCAAACTGTCCCCTCAACAGGGTGTCCCCCCATGGAGGGACTCTACTGTTACGATTAAAATTAAATAAAACATATGAGAAAATTTACGACAGAAAAAATTTAATTATTTTTTACTTTTGATATAAGACATTCTATTATTTCATAATATGTTCAAATAATATAGGACAAAAACTCTATGAACATGTAAAGTGGAAAACACATGGAATGAGTAATTATATCCCCCTCGCCACCCCCAAAAATAATCGACACTTCTTTAGTAAGTTATTTACAAGACAGCATCACCATACATTAATTGAACACATAATTATAATAATGGCAAAATATTATAGCTGGGCAGTGCAAATATATTATTAAAATGATGAATAATAAAACATCAAAACAATTTATCTAACTATTATTTAGCACCAATTGCATTGAATTATTATAAAGCAATGGTTTCCATAGGAGGCAACACAATGATGCAATAACTGACCAATCACAAGCTATAGATTACCAGAAATGTTGTTTTTAAATATTTTTCTGAAATACTTTTGTTGCGCTAAAGACTTAGAATAGCATGTAATGTTATCCTCTATATATAAAAGTGGCCTCATTGGGAATCAACATTGGGTCAAGTGACAAGACAAACATATTCTAATCTGTGTACATATAACCAACGACGCAGATCCGTTTTAAATATTGGGGGGGATGTAAAAAAATGAAATACTTTAGGCTGGGGGGGCCAGGTGGCCGATGCACCACTAGTTATATTCACGCAAAATCTATTCTTCTTAGATACTGTATTTTCTGAAATTACATACAAATACGTCATGCATGTCATAAAGTCTTACTTTCTATTTCATCAACAATTTAATGATTTTGCTGTTGAAAAGTGAGGGGGAATATCCCCACTAAATAATATGTGAGTGGACATGTCCCCCACCCCAAGGATCTGCGCCGGTGTTGCATATAACTTATCTACATGTGAAAATATGCAAATTTAAAATATTTTTATATTTTTAAAGTTATAAAATTGATATTAATGTATGGTATCATAAATTATTGGTTAAAAAAAAACTTACAATTTCTTTACAATTCAATTAAAAAATATCTTGTTTCCCGTCTACCATGCATAATGTGTGTAGAATATGATGTAAGAAAGACAGTTAATTAATACAATACATAAATATAATTGCTATATATTTAATTAGTTACAATTGCAGGTTTTGTCAATTAAAAAAATAATACTTATCTACATTGGTTATATATTTGTTATTAAACTACAAGAATACAAAATTAATATTTCTGTTTCCACATTAACGCTTATAACACACAATTTTAAAAAAATCACAATCCACATAATATATTGAAAATAAAATATATTGATATGTATAGCTATTTTGTTGCCAATAATATAAAAGCAGCTATAAATGAAAGATATGTGTAGTAAAGTTATATACTTAATTCTCAGTACTGTATCTGTACCTTGTCCAGTATCATAGGCAAATTCTGTGATACAGTGTCACATATGTATCACATGCATCATTTTGTAATCTTGATCTAACCTTGATCTAACCATGATATACTGTAGGTGGCACATGTGATGAACATGATACAGTAATAAATGTATGTAGAGATACACTGATGCGTTGAGTGACTCTTGTTTACTAAAAGTAACATCCAAATACTTATATTTTTAAGTAACACATACATAAGTAACATTACAAATACTGTACACATTGTCATTTTAAAAACTATTTCTAATTTGTTTTTTAAACACACAAAACACAGATTTTCATTAGGAATGATTGATATTGGAATTTGTTCAATATCACCTGTTATACAGACTTCAGTATTAAGTTAATATATACACCGACATAAACAGTAAAACTTATCTGAAAGTAACTAGTAGTATACAAGCTCTTATGTATGGAAAGTAACAATAGGACACGTGTCGCCATTGGAGAAGCAAAATATCTAGTGTACCAAGTATGGAACGGATTCTATCTAGTCATGGTTACCCATACTGCATACGTGACGCAATCTGTAATTGAGGAGTGGAACCAATAGGCACACAATCCTTGCTGACATTACAACTGGTCGTGATTACAAATACCATGTCAACATGAACCACAGTTTTTTTTTTGTTCCTATCAGATCCGCAACTCAACTCAGCTTATGTCGACATAGTTTGCATAGCTTTGTGGTCAGTTGAAGTCAGTTTCTCGGATCACTTATGTCAACAAAGTTTCTTTCAGTTCCATTTTAACATAAGCCCACTTTTGCTTTTTACATTTAAAATGTTTAGTTCAACTCAAAGGAATATAAAATTTTTCCAATTATATTGTAAACTTTTATCTACTGTCATATAGTAATTGAAAATATATTTCAAAAATACTTTACTTTTTCAAAAATATCAATAAATCAGCCATTGTAATGAATATATTATATACTTCTACTAATACCATTTATAAAACCTTAATTAATTCTAAAAATTGTTAATATAATTTTTATTTTTTTATTTTGAGGTTAAAATCAGCCTTTACCTTCTGTTATCCCAAACAGTAGTAGTTATAGTACTGTAGTAAGGATTTTTTAAATAAAAAATAACACGATTACTTTACAATAACAGTATTCAAATGAAAAACTACTTCAAGGTTTTGCATTCAATCTTTTAACCACCCTTACCATATTTTCTTGCATAGAAAGTTGAATATCAGAAAATTCTGGCCAAAATAAAATTTTAAAGGACACTTGTTTGTAGACGGATCAAATAAAAATTAAGGTGGGTTTGAAATTTTTCAACAAGGAAAGAATTAGTTTTTTTTTTATCTTAAACCTCGATCGCAAAAGATTTTTTTTTTCAGTCAAACTACTTAAACTCAGTTAACTACTACTCAAAAACTCTAAATTTTCTCCGAAAAAAGACCATGCAAGGGCAAAATGCGACCAAGGTAAAAAAAAAACATAGCGCCCTCAACAGTTGATTTCAATAAAACTAACTAGGGACAATTATTCTGTGTGTGAATAACCAGAAGACTAATTTGTGGTTGGTGGTTCTTGAAGAAGAGGGACAAAGTGATTAGGAACAAACTGTCCATCTTCAGGTAATGGTGTGTGCCTAGACCACATAATGAAAACTGTTGCTGGATTTTCTTGTTCCTTACGTGGAGTGATAAGTACATTCAAAGGGCTTGTTTCAGATGCACCAATTGTAGGAAAGACGGACTGAATATTGCAGTTTAAAACTGATGCAAGGCCGAACAGCTGGATGGAGTTTCCCTGCAGGCTGAAGAGGTTTTGTTCACTTAATGTTTGCCGGATAGAATTTTCAAAGTTTGCTTCTACATCTTTAGGTTTGGTTAATACATCATTCTCTTCTAACTTGGTCAGTGCGTACTCCGCTTTTATACACTTGATAAGTGCTCTTTGTCTCATATAGTGATCTTTGTGATAGGCCAACTCAATAACTGTACGTAGTTTTAACTCAAGAAAATTATCTTCTGAACCATAGTAGATAACAGATGCAGCAGAGAATAAACAGTTAACGCCATCTGATACACAAACTGGCTTCAGATGTATAAACTCTGAATCAATCAATTGTTCAGCCTTTTGATCCAAGCAAAGATTCCCCTTAAAATATGGACAGCTTTCTTCACCTTCAAGGGGTGGCTGTTGTAATTCTACGGCACCGCAAGCTAATTTGAGTTGTCTGAAATTCCCAAAGTCATTTTCTAACATAATTTCCCAGATACCTTGCCATGTGCTTTGCATTTCCCAATCCTTGCCATCAAAATAATCTATAAAATACAATTTTAAATAAAGAAATAAAAAACAGATTGTAATTTATCTGTCCATCTAAAATTTACACACTAAAAGACTTAAAAAACCTAAAAACTTACAGACAGACACTGGAGAGAATACAGTAGAATGGTCAATTTTAATATGGCTTAGGTCTGATTACAATTTCTTATATAAAGTTTTATAGAAAGGTACAGTACTGTAGGTTTGGAGGAGTAGGGCTTGAAAATTATAATTGGTCAATGAAGTTGAACAAGTACTAACCAGAATCAAGTTTGATCACCAATTCCCGACTTTTTCTTCTTTTCCAAAACGTTGATTCTTTATTGACTGCTTGAATCCCTAAATTAAATTAATGTTAAATATAGGTGAACATATAAAAAAAACTTAAATATTCTGACAGTCGAAAAAAAAAAAATCTGTCATGGCTATTTAGAGATATATACTAATCTACTCAAGAGTTACCTAAGAGACAATTAGTAATTTGACAGGGCAAGGACCCATATTTGTTTTAAATACAGTACATTTTTTATAAAATTAACTATTAAGAATACATTTGATACAGTTAACATACTATAACAGAGATATAGTAGTGAATGGCCAAGTAGTAGGCACGGCACAGCTAATGCGATGCAGCAATATTTTGATGGTTCCTCTCCATGTTAAAAAGAGATGTGATTGTGTTAGAGTTGACGGTCTAGTTATTCAATATTATCTCTATGGTCATAGCTTTAAATATACATCTTTTTCATGAAAACAAACATTCGAACTAAAGGAATTACCTTGTTTCCATTCTTGGTCAGTCCATAAATGTTTTAATGCAAGTTCGGGTCTTCCAATACTGTTAAGAGCACGTGCAAGAACACTTTTCGTAGCAGAAACACCTCTCTTTTCCAACCATATCTGCAAAACTACTAAATTCTGTCTAGAAAGATCTGACTTGTGGTTATGCTCAATAGTTTCCACTTCCCCATTTGTTAAGCCAAGCATGAAACCAATCCTTGCTACTTCTTTCCCAATGTGTTTTGAGATTTCAGAAACATGTTCCGGTTCAACTCTTGCCCTATCCTCTATGAATATAAAATATCTGTTTTTATTCAATAATAATAATAAATTTGGACTTTTAATGTCATAAATGCGCTTCACATAAAAAAAGTAATCCAAGAAATAAATAAAATAAAAAGAGTAATTAAAAATGAAAGTGAAAGTGACAGGCCATAAAATTTAAGGATCTATTATTTTATTTTTTTATTTATCTTCCGCCGACAAAAATAGGGTGCTTATTTTTTATCATCAAATGACAGAAATCTATTTAGGCATTACTGTATACCATAAAAACAAAGTATAGGTACACTATATGAAAACAAAAAAGTGTTTTAAGCAATCATTCATAGAAGTTAAAACACATTATGTTTAATTTTTTAAAGAACGCAAATCAGAAGAATATTGAATGATCTTAATTCTTACGATAGCACCATTTTCGTAGAACCACTGATAATTGACTGTTTTCTGGTACATCAGGAAGGCTGGAGGTCGAGGAACGTTGTCTTGGAAACCTCTTTTTTAAAGCAGCAGATTTCCCTAAATTTCCACTACCTTTTTTGACGAAAACGTCATCAGACTTCATAAGTGGCTCTTGTTCCTCAATCGCTAAATAATAATAATATAATTTCAATATTACACATATCTTTTTAATTGTCAAAATGATTGATTACATTTTTTTTGACAAAGGGCCATATAAAAGCGTTTTAATTACAAAAACAAAAAGAATTTGGGTCTTGGTTAATGAAACTTTTTCAGTTTTCTTGCATTTACCTTTATCCATCTTTACATATTAGAGATGTTAGAGTTCCTCTCCCTCTCTCTACCTCCCCAATCCTCTCTCTACCTCCCCCAATCCTCTCCCTTTTTCAGTAACCAGTTAGATTAAAATAGTTATTGTCTAACTAAGAAAAACTATCATTAGGTAATTAGTTTTATTTAAATAAATCTTTGCATATTATACTCTTTTTATAAAAGGTAAGAGTTTAAACTAACCTTTAGGCTTGTCAACATCATTTTTACATGATGCACTCATAGTTTCTGTATAATAAACAAATGAAAAATTGATTTAATTTTATTCATATTCATTACTAGAGTCAAAATTGTATACTGTAATCTATATAAAGAATTGCAAATAAACATGGGATATCTGACAAAAGCCATTTTGGACACTTCGAATACAGTATTATATATAGCTAAGTTAGTAGGTGTGTAGCACTATCAAGTCTCGCGTTAATCGCGGGAGTTTCCACATTTATTGTTTCTCCTGATTGTATTGAATTACATTACAAGTATCCTCATAGTCTCTCTACACTCCTTTTGGTTACCTAAAATAATTTTTTGGTGATGCACTTTCCACAATACACATCAGAATAGGCCACACCTTGTTTAGATGCTGATGCCCAATATTGATTACATACAGTATGTTTGGCCACGATATTTCATATTTCCAAGTTGAACCTGTGCACAATGTGAAATTTATTTTGCAGAAACCATAGTCTGATTAGACTCTATCGCCCGTCTTCTTAAACCGGGCTTAAATCGAGATGGATTTTGATCGATTTTTTTAGTCCTCGAGGGGGCAGGCTAAATCACCAAATAAATGGTATTTAAACAAGGTTAAACAGTCATTGAGTTGTAATATTGGCCAGATATTGAAGAATGAAATATCTATTTTTATATTAGCTTACTTAAATATACATTGGTTTATGCTTAAATCATGTTTATTTACAACCGTATTATACAAATTACATTATTATTTTTGAACTACGTCACGCTATAGCGACAATGGGAGATGCGGAAACTCACCACGCGATGGAATGTTTAGGGGGCCTAGCGCTTTCTTGTCACACTATGAAGTACGTGGTTCGTCGCGATCATACTTTGTTGGAGGCCTAGAAAATAAGCCATGGTTCCTAAATATATTTTGAAGATTTTGTTTGTTGTTAATCAAAAGTACTTCACTGTTATTAATTAATACTGATCTTGTTCTAATAATTAACAATTAAAATTATTTTTCATGTATTATAGTCCTGATGCGTAAAACTTTTTGTAAGAAAATGGAAAGTTATATCAATGAGCAAAATTTCGTCTGCCTCCTCAAATACTTTCTTGTCATTGGCCAATGTATAGCCTTTGTTACCCAGATGTGTGCAACTCGACTAAAAGCTCGACTTCATTAAGTCGAACTGCAAACTTTGATTACTTCGTTTATGAATCAAAATTGAAGTAATAGCTCGAACTAGGACTTTTTCAAGTCGAACTTCGAACTACGACTAAAGTTTGGTTTAGGAATACGAGCGTATAAGTCTCTATGTGGAACCCAAATAATGTCAAGTGATAAGTTTAAAAAAAAAACCTGGACAAAAACTATTTTTATTTATTTTTTTTGTGAAAAGAATAGTCAATTGATAGAAAATCTAGGAAAATACATAATGGCTTTTGTACAGTTTATTATCTATAGCTAAAACCCTATTATATTGAAATCACTTGTGTGGAAACAAAACTTTATAATGTTTGCTTGACATGAATTGAGATTACAGTAGGTATTGGAGGTTTTAGATGAATGAACATGAAGGAATCATGTGGTTTTATAATTGTAAAAATTACAAAACATTATACCTTGTGATTTTTTTTCGTCACTTGGTACACTGTCCTCACCACCTTTAAAAAACAATAAAATCATTATTTAATCATCAATTTGGGGAAAAAATAAAAAAATATTAAAATCAATTTACTAATGCATTTTCCTTCTCAGATGAAGAAAAAACGGACAGAGGTTTGCATGTAATTTTTTCTTTAAATAACATTACATTAACAACTATATTATGGCACCATTCCAGAGATCACTGTACTTTACATTTTGTAGGAGTTTTTAAATTGGGTATTGTCAACTAGCGTTCCTGCGCTCAACAGAACATCTATTCATAGAAGCACTGATGAAGAAAACCTATCTGGTGGTGACTATAGAATGGTCCCAAGATATGACTATACTTCAGCTTTAGTAGATAGAAGATTGAAATGTATTTTCAGAAATAGAAATAAGATATTTAACTATTAGTGTAATAGTTTGGAATAATGATCTTGTGTATAGATTAGATTATCGTGTAGTAGATTGGTTATTCATTAATTGTTACATTTACATATTTAACTGTTATGTTATAAGTATCAATATAATAATTATATGTTAGTATAAATAATTGAACATAGAGTATAGATACATATAAGGAAGAAAAGCAAAGAGATTATGCAGCGGCTACTCCTGAATATACAATACTATAAAAGTATCGTAAGTTTAAATTATAAATTTTAACTAGAGCCTGCCACGTTTCGATATTCAATATTTCCAGTTTATTTGGACAATACAAGTCATCTGTTCTGTAGTGTCATTGTTTATTATGTTGTTATTTAATACATTTTATTAAGTAAATTTTTACCTGCCATATTAACCAGTGTGATATCAGATTTCTCATCCTGGATTTTATTATCACCCTCTGCAAATTTTTTATGTATTAAGCCTAAAAGAAAAAAATTAAAACTTCAGTTTTCCAAAAAACATACAACAAAATAAATAATTTTTTCAGCTAGGCTTTTTGATTGCAGGTAAGAAAAATGTTGAGTTTGTTAACAATTATATTTTATTTATTTCATTACTATACAATTGTAATAATAAACACAGATAAAAACGTCGGCATGGTACAAAGATACTCCTTTAAATCTCTAGCGAGAGGGGAAGTGGCCAAAAATCACAATGGTGTATTCATGAATTGGACTGGCATGTGAAAAGGTACAGTTCCCTTATTGCCTCATCCTTCAGGTTGTTAAGCCGTCTACCTAGACTTGCCCCAAGTCTGTATTATCTTTTTTTTTTTTTTATTTTTTTTTATTTCGACCGCGATTTTTGTCTGAAAAAAATCAAGTAGTATACGTATGAAACGCCATATGTGCCAAAATATTTATCTTTTTACTAATATTAAGACAAAACTTCGTCTGGAACCCAGACTACCGTCTACCATGTACAATAAAAAACTTGGTACACTATTGGAAAAGAGCAGTGCTTATTGTAGACGCATTGCTTGCATTTATCTTCCGTGTATGGGTTGGAGCAAAGAGAATGATGGGGAAAATTCTTCATATAATTTTTTTTTTAAAGTAATAGAAAAAACAGCTTACCAAAGGAATAGCCAGGAAAGAGATTTTCCAAAAATTTCCGAAACTTCTCATTAAACTTGCAACAAAGAACGATTATGCCGATGATGAGTAAAAATACTAAAAATATAACAAAGTTTAAAATACACTGCATTCTCTTGATTATCAAGTACTGTAGACCACAATAAGTATCACTGTTTATGCATGTCAGGAGAAGAACATAGTTGCACCACAATGTATAGGGTTCGAAAGTGCAAGTTTAAAATTAAAATTGCAGTCCAATACATTACAATGTATATTAAGCTGGTCGGATGATAACAATAAAGACAGCTTATGTAACCTAAATAATTCTACTACTGAAGATCCTTTCCTCATGACCTGACCTCCAGAATATTAGACTGAAGGAATTGGCAATGCTTGAGCAAATTCTGTCGATTGCAATTGATGTTTGGAACCAAAAAATGTTCTTGCACCTGTACTTGATATTTCTATAAATATTGAAGGTGTATTTTATTTTAATTAAGTTCTCTGTAGAGTGCTGTTGTTCCAAATAAATTATAATTACAGTATGCATAGGTAACGATAGGTTAGCACTTCTGCAAGAAAAATGTGAAGTTCTGCAGTAAATTTTATGGAGTAATTTAACAAGATTTTTGTTTTTATTTTGTGTCTGTATGTACACATAGACAAAGAGATTGGTTCAGAAAAAAAAAAAAAAAAATGTGTAGTTATTTAAGTAGTACTACATTAAACTAGTAGTTATTATTCTACATGTGAAATTATCAGAAACTATATTAAGTTTATTACATAGAATCGGCAGAAGGTATATATTTTTCCACGGAGAACTCTTCTTCTCTGGGTCGGTAGGAGATTCAGATATCACTGTTGTCTTTGACATCTTACTTGGTGATGTTAGCACAGTGGTTTCGGCTGTAAAAAAGGACAAATCAGGAATAATAAATAAAGAAACAACGAAATGTAAACATTAAATAGCAGAAAAATATTTAAAAAAACCAAAGATATTTTGCTTAAAGGGGGATTCTGGGTTTAAAATTGCTTTTAAATATCGTTTATTTATTAAATTAAAAAAAATATAACAATATAGACATGTCAGAATGAAGAAGTAATAACGAGAAATTTAAAAAATTAAATTTCATATACATTTTAGGGTAAATTCATGGCAAGTCTGTTTTTCAGCAGCTTAGGGAAGCTCATTAATATTCATGAGATATTCACAAAATCACGTCACCAGTGGATTCCAAACTCGCGACGTCATGTACGTTGTGTTTGTCAACTAGGCCTAATTTACATCTCTCTTCCCTGTCAAACGACGACCACCCGATCATTGTGAAATACATTTTTTTGTAGATTTTCTAAGCTAGGCCTAAAGTGTAATAATAACAGTAGTAGCATATATTTATTTGACATTTAATGAAATACAAAATTTAGTACAGATTACGGAGTCATAAAGTATACTATTTTTATACCTCTATAGTACAGATCGTATTATCGGCTTCACGTACAATACTACTCTAGGCCTAGCCTAATAGGCGAGAGCCATTCTGACTATAGGGATTCCATGCCACGATGGCTACGTTAAAACAATGGGGCCCATGGGCCTAGCTAGCCTACTACTACTAGACGATTGGCCCATAAATAACAAAACCCATCCTATCAACCAAAACTCCTAAACAATCTAAACCTAAAACGTTCTACAAAATCGGCTGTAAATATTGAAGCAAAACAAGGTCCGATCGCCGTCCACATGTATGGTGTCCCGATCGTCTAAGTAGGCCTAAAATAGGCTTAGTTTACTCTCCAAAAAAGCGGATACTCATGCATCAAGCAAGTAGACCAGGTAGTAGGAAGCAGATCTAGCTGATCCGGCCCAGTTAAAAATTGAGCTAGCTATAGTGTAGTAGACCCTATGCGAATTGATACTACCAGGCCTTTTACTATAGGCTGCACTACAAAAATATTCCAACTCTCTTATTCGAGCTATATTATCTATACCATTCCGGTAGGTCGAGTCGACCTTCAATCAAATACTGTACATCGTTCATGTTGTGATTATAGACGGGGTATACTCGACCCGACCAGTTTGGTATTGTATATTGTATCTGCTTATCACGTGACGATGCCAGGCATGGTGGGCGGCAGCAGAGAGAGCACGTGTATCGTCGTCTCGCTCGATCGATCCTCAGCAGGAGGAATGTAGAGTATATGTTACGCTTCATTGATTTTGATTTTTGCCTAAGTCGGTGCGAAAATCGGCAAACGTAAAGTGCAAACATATCTAATTTTTCACTGTTTTGATGAATTTTCATAAAAAATTGACTTTATAAATGGGAAGACCGACTAATATTACATCAGATAAGTATAATTTTACAAAAGTAATTGATATGGTTAATGATAACGAGTCGTCGGAAGATGGACCATTTAACGAATTTCCTATTTTGTAACCACAGTGTGATTTTGCCGTAGCTGCACTTGTAATCTGGCCTGATTTCACAGCCTTCGTTCTGCTTCACTGGGCGCTTATATAAATTGAAACTTTTACCGTTCAAGAGACAAACAAATATATTTTACATTTTTTACTATTCATTTTAAACCCGGAACCCCCCTTTAAATCGGATAGATCATGAGTTTATGATAAATTGAAACTTACCAGGTATTGTTGTTTTTTGCGTTGTTGTTCGTGCTGGCGGTTTTGGTGTTGTCGTTAAATTACACACTTTTTTACAGTCCTCTTCACCGCATTTTTCACACGATAAGCATACGCGAGAGCTAGTAATATATTTACCATATTTCGAATTTGTTGCGGACTTCTTTAATTGCGCGAGGAGCTTTCGAATTTGTTGCGGACTTCTTTAATTGTGCGAGGAGCTTTCGAATTTGTTGCGAACTTCTTTAATTGTGCTTAGCTCTTCTTTAATTGCGCGTTTCTTCTTTATTTGTGCATTTCGTTTTATATTTGCATGCTTTCTTTTGTTTATATGCGATTTCTTCTTTAATTGTGTGATTCCTTCTTTAATTGTGTAATTCCTTCTTTAATTGTGTGATTCTGTGTTATAGTGTGCGTGACAGTTGTGGGCCACCGTACAGTTCACACAAAAAATACATTTTAAATCTTACCTTACCGAGTAAAGCTTACTTCATCGGACTAGTGGTTTCAAGATATTAAAGTTTAAATTTTCTTCTTTATTTTTGAAAAATGGCGTGGCTGCCACATTTTAAATAGCTATATCTCTGGAAATACATGTCCGATTTTGAGGTATTTTTGTAATGGAAAGGTCTTAAGGAATCAAAATATAGTATTGTGTACTCTTGTGTTGGATGAAACTGAGCGATATTTTGACCTTGAAATTGACCCTGTGGAACACGCCCAATTTGGTGGAAAATATTTTATGAAATGTATACTGTAGCTCTGCGTGTCAACTACAACTTATTCAGAAGGAAGAGAATAAGAACCAGACTTTAAACTTTGCAGTATAATTAACCATTTTTAGCAACATTTATATTAAATAAAATTTAAAATTTTTATACTTCCCAATTATTATTATCACTGTGTATCAGTACTTTTAGAGTAACTTTGTAAACCTGCTACAGGTTCATTTAACAATAACAGAGTAGGGAATTTTATTGAAGCTTAAACAATACACGATCTTCCCTTGTGTATTCTTGTGGTCATAACGAACAATTAGAAGAAATTTCTTTTATTATAACTTTTGACACACAAAAATGAGGTCAAGGTTTGTGAAATGATAATCATAAAGAAAACTTAAACAGAAACAAATTTAGAAGGCAATCATAACAATTGTTCAACAAATGAAATATTCTTTCCAACAACAAAACATTTATTTATTTAATTATTTTTTACTGTTCTAAAATGTCAAATATTTTTAAAATTAAATTTTAATAATCTGTTAGGATGAGGATATAGGCTTGAAAAAAGCGCTTCAATTTTGGTAGCAAAGTAGAACATTTTTATACAACGCACACTCATGTTGGGTTTTCAAACTCTGATCAGTCAATCACAAAGTTTCCAAACAGCTGAACATTTAATCATTTATCATTCATTGTATGGTCAAAGTGGATAACTATTATGTGACATCTAATGGCATATTCAACAAAAGAAAAGTCAAACATTTTTCAGGGGGACAATACATCTTTAATTATAAGTGTTGTAAATAACTGTTATCTACGATGTTTTTTTTTAATTATTTGATTGATGCTTTGAAAAATAACTAGCCTATCAAATATTTATTGTTTGTTGTTTAAACATTCACGTTTCTTAAAACAGTACTTAAGTTAAAGCATATTATCCTGTCAGTGAGCAATGTACTGTGGGCGTTTCCTTTCCAGGTGGTTTTTCTAATGTGTATTTTTGTTTTGTTTCGAGGTCTGTCAATCAAATTAAATCATAACATCAGCATATGTGGTTTTAATAATGAAAAAATGTTCAAACATTACCACACATAATACATAATTTAATTGTGTCATGGAAATGTAATTAATATATCGGAGGTGATATTTAATACAGTATCACTATTCTCTGACTTAATAATAGTGTACAAAATAAAAAATAAAAAAAACAATAGTTTTATATTAGTGCAACTGGTTTTTTAAAAGTAGATTTGTACAAAACTCTGTTTATTTCATGGAATTTGTATTTTGAAGTACTGTACTATAATTACAAAGCATTATGATGTTGGGGATGGATTGGCAAAGTTTTTTTTTACTGTTAGTGTAATGCGATAAAATTGTTTTCTTTTTGTTGTCACATACAGTAAAAACATTTGTTTTTAATTACAGTCATGATAAATAATACAATATAAATCATGAAATAAAACTAATACACTAGGCTAGGCTAGGGCCCACAGTCTAGTCCTACTAACTATTTGTATTTTATTCGAATGAACACATAATAAGTTCCATCCCAACCAAAACCATCTAAATTTGCCAGTCAGTCAAGTCAACCTAAAATCATGCCACGGCCTAGGCCTAGCTATCTACAGTAGGCCCTATACCACAGTATCCAATCTAAACCTACAGTAGGCTAGCAGTAGGCCTAGGCCTAGTACTGTATTCCAATTGGCCAAAGACTAGTCCTGGGTACGCTACCTAGGCCCTAGTCCTAATACTTTAAGCCCTATACGAGCCTTCTTAATAAAGGCTAGGGCCTAGCTAGGCCTAGCCTAGCCTCTAGTTTGGTCGGATATGATTATTTACACCTACCTTAATTTGAACTGGACTCGCTAAAATGATAGAATATTGAATAAATACAAATATAATAGGGATAGTGAAATGTGACAATTCCATTTAATACGACTTAAAGGCTTAGGATTTCATCACCATAAACAAGAACGGCTACACACACCTTAATACTAGCTCATATCTTCGATCATTTTTTAAATGTCCTTGAGTTCAGCATGCATGGAACTATAATAATAAGTTCCATGATATGACAGTGCAGTGATGGATAACATGCATCGCGCACTCTATGGTCAGGGGTTTTCCCACAACAGAGGAGGACAACACGTGTTTGAAAGAGAGGTTTGACTCTCAAATAGAACGTATGTAAAAAGTTTTAGCAAGATGCCTATAGCTACCCAGGTTCTAGGTTCAAATCCTGTCAGAGATCATGGCAAAAAAAGATATGTTTGAGTATAGCATATTTGTGTCTTGTGAGTTGGGTTTCCACTTAAAAAGGACGTCAGTAAAAAACACAATATTTTAAAGATTTTTTCATTTTTGTGAATGTATGAGCGAATCAATTACCTAAATTCCCAGGTACCCCGGATTTGATCATCGTCTCGATCTGTTGACTGAAAGAATATGATTAATTCCAGACTATACCATCTTCATAGGCTACTACAAACAATATTGATTACAGAGGAACCATCATCTTTACCTATGCATGGTTCACACTCATTTTCCAGCACAAGCGTCTCTACCTCCCTCGCAACTGGTATGCCTACCCAGGAGAGCACTCAATATGTTTACAGATATCGGTCTTTTCGCCTGTAAACCCTGTAACGTAATAGATCATTGACAATTTGTTATATTATATATTATATTTTAGCTTAGACATAATTAAATAGCCATTAAATTTAATTAAAAAATTATATAGTAAACGTCTCGTAATTTACATGACAACCGACTCAACAACTCCACACCTGTTCAGAAGACTCGAGCGGTGTAGTTAGAAACATGTTATCTGAATCAGATATTAATTTTTTTACAAATTTGCGGCCAAAACACCGGTGTTACCCAACATTTGCTAGATTACAAGTGATTCATGTTGTCACAATTATAATATAGCTTGATTATTAGGGGCAGTAAGTAATCAACTGCAGCTGAACTTTGGAACCACCGGATTGTCAAAACAAAACTAAATTTCTATCAATCCTATTTGAGTTAGTCCATTTTATACCTCCATGGTCCATGCAGTTAGAGTAATAATTAGTAGCAACTCGAGATACAAACTGAAAATTCATCATTAAAAAATATAATATAATCAACATTATTGTAAAAATTAATTAAGCATAAATACATAAACCAAAGATAATAACATTGATATTGTTAGTTTTGTATAAAAATGTTTCAGGCAACCCCCTATCGTACATTTTCAATTTTATGATCGCCGTATATATTTTTGATAACTGCACTTTTGTTCATAAAATATTTCTTAAAAGTACTTTAATTGTGATTTCATGCGATTTTATTATTCAAAAACCATCATTAAAGCCTACATACAATAAATCCCGAACTGTAAAGTTTTTTTTTATGGAAAAAGCTTGTCCCCGCAGTTTTTGTGTCAAATTCCGTCACATCATTTAGATTTGCCGTTTAAGAAACGACGGGGAAAACAAATTGAATGCAAAGACATGGAAATAGGCCTACAATCAGCACACATGATAGTGGAGGATAGGAAGACTTGGGTCGGAAGGACGTCGTCTGATAAACCACTTTTTTAACAATACTGTTGTCAGGGAATAATAATTTCAATATTTTTACATAAACTAATTAAACTAAATGTAATGTCATAATAAGAACCACAGGTAGGCCTATACTTTATGAACCTCAGTTTATCTTCTATTTCTAAGTTAAACTTATCGAGTTCTTGATGTGTAGTAATAATGTAAGTAATAGTCATCACCTACATGTGCCCGATTTTCTTCCAAGTTTTTAATATGTTCTTGCTCAGACAATTATCTTTGTTTTCCTTTATTTTGGTTTTTATGTTTCATTTTGATGACCTCATTATGTAAAAAATTAGAATAATTGATGGTTAGTTTGTAATTTCAACAATGCTACACTGTATGTAGTATAAAGATTCAACATAGACGGAACTAAAGTACACATGTATTTATTTCTGGTCATGAGGATGGCGTAATCAATTCCTGTGTACGCATTTTCTGTGTACGCATTTTCTGTGCATGTTGCGTTTGCGTGGTGAACTCGTTTTAAATCACGAGTTCAAGTCCAGTTATAATTTCAATTCATTTCACACATCAACAAAATATGAATCGGGTTGGTGAACATCAGTCCAAAATACGCAGATTTTTTTCCAAAATACGTCAAGTTGAGGGCGCTATACTAATCCAAAATACGCGAGTCTTTCCAAAATACGTCGACTTGAGGGCGCTATTCATTTTCCAAAATACGTGAATTGTCCAAAATACGTCAAGTTGAGGGCGCTATAAATTATCCCAAATCAGAGCCATAATATATATATGGCTCTGTCCCAAATACATGAATTGTCCAAAATACGTCAAATTGAGGGCGCTATTTATTTCCAAAATACGCGATTTGTCCAAAATACGTCAATTTGCAATTTGGGACCGCTAGTAATTTTCCAAAATACGTCAACTTGAGGGCGGCAAACTTTTTTTTCCAAAATACGAGAGCCTTTCCAATTCCAAATGTATCATATTGAGAGTGTAAGGTAAAATTACAGTTTAATGTATTCAAAAAAAGTTTCTTGGAATAAAACAAACAAGTACATTTTAGTTATAAATGAAAGTATTAGAAGGCAGAATTTTTTGTAAATAAAATGTCATAGAGTAGCCAATTATTATTTTTCAATGTAATCATTTATTACTGAAAAACAACAAATATGTGCCAACATCAGTCAATAGACAGTGCCTATAATATACGTTAATAATGTCTGAACGATGTACGATTGCATTGCCAGACGTAGCTAGTTTAAATGCGGCATAAACCGGCTACAAAACCAGCATGTACGTATATAGTATTTAAGTATAGTGATAGGTATGTGTTATATATTTGGTGATCTACAAAATCGGTATTTTTTCCGAGCTCGACAGACCAACATCGCTTTCAATTTAATGTACAGTACTTATGGTCTCATAAGTTACCTAATCTGAAATCTAACATAATAATTATTTCATATAATATATAATAATAAAAAGCATATGGTATTGTGATTAAAATAATAGCAATAATTAATTGGTTAGAAGAAGTAAAGGAGTTATTTAAATTGCGTATTTTGGAAAATGAATAGCGCTCTCAAGTTGACGTATTTTGGAAAATTACAAGCGGTTCCAAATTGACGTATTTTGGACAAATTGCGTATTTTGGAAAATGACTAGCGCCTTCAACTTGACGTATTTTGGACAATTCGCGTATTTTGGAAATGAATAGCGCCCCCAAGTCGACGTATTTTGGAAAGACTCGCGTATTTTGGATTAGTATAGCGCCCTCAACTTGACGTATTTTGGAAAAAATTCTGCGTATTTTGGACTGAATTTCACCAACCCTATTGCAAAATATCGGTTAATTTTACCTTAAATTAAGAACCAGCATTTAGTAGGCCTACATCTACATTAAACTGTCCTCTTGTCTTGCTATTGGAAGTAGGCATATATTCCAAAAAGATATTATGATTCCATTACGATATATTTCAATAACCTTTAAGATACATTTGGTATCCATTTTCCGTCACGCTATACTCTTGCACCTGTAACTCGCTTTATTATTATTCGTTACTCCTATACAGCCAATCAAATTGTTGTATTTACATCTCTGTCGCTGCAGGTGAGACACGAAAACTCCATCGATGCATAGAAGAGAACTTTACTCGAAATCAAAATTACCGTATATAAGTAATACATTATATTTAGCAATTTTATCCATTGGTCTTTATTAAGAAAAACCGTTGGGACCCAACACAAGTGTTCCCTATAGTAGTGTTAGTGTTATACGAAGTGTTATAACATAGTATTTCCTCTTGTTGTTTCAGGAATTATTAATTGGCGTGTTCCCTAAATAGTGGTTTCCAAAAGGAGGGATTATACTGTAGGCTAATTGAAATAACTACACAACACTTATAAAGAAACAAATATTTAATATAGTTATATGCATAGAAAATTATTGCAATTACATATCATACATTGATGAGTAAAACTTCGCAATACAAATTTAGTAACATAAAAATACCATAACATTTTAGAATACAGTGTACATAATTGCAAAGATCATAAAATAAATGTAGCCCGACGGCCATACCAGATTAATAATAATTAAGTTTGTGTTCTGAAGGAAATGAATTAAAATTAATGTTTACGTGTATATCAAGGTACTTAACATTTTATAACGTTCGGTTTATCAGAACTGATCGTGTATGGGGTGCAGGTGTCGCCAAAATTGTTACGGTTTTTACAAAATACCACCTTCAATAACCCACACAGTTGGAATGTCAATGGGTATATTTTCTAAAATCAATAATCTTTTTCAACCAGTCTAATAGCTAAACTATTTCTATAATATACTTTTGTGGATATTCTTGGGATAAAACTACTTTGCTTTTAGCGTAATGAATTTAAAAAAAAAAGTGTCAATGGCAACTTTTTTAAAGTAAAATCTTAAATTATGAACAGTCATAATTACCCATTATAACATTAACGCATACATTTCGTCTAACACAATTTATTTTAATATAATTTAATAATCATATAAAAAAAGTTCAGTTTAACTGTGGAATTACATATACACATAAAAAAATGGACACCAACCAATTGTTCCCTTTAATAGAGTCCAACAGTAGGAGTTCTATAACTCTAGTATACATTATTTCTCTTTTTATTAATTACATAAAAAACTAAAACCAAATTAAATTGTTTTTTTAGCAGGCAGTTAACAAAAGTAAATACTTCAAAGCATGGCATTATAATAGTTGTTTATGAAACCATTAAATCCAACAAACCAATATCTTCAAACCTTGTATTGTGTCCACTTATATTTCAGAATGAAGCATAATTTATATATACAGTAGAAACATAACTCTAAATGGCCAAAGAAAATACAACTATAACACCTATTAACTCGCATATCTTCTCATAAACCCCTATAAAGGGGACACTTTTTTTGGTTTAAATGGTGTCCCCTTTATAGGGGTTTATGAGAAGATATGCGAGTTCAAAATTACCACATTTTTTTACTTCGATATAAGACATCCTATTATCTGTATTTTCATATGTCGAAATAATCTAAAAGGACAAAAACACTATGAATATGTACAGTGGAATAGTACTAAAGTATATCACATGGAATGAGTAATGATATCTCCCTCACCCTCACCTCTACACACCCACCCCCCAACCTCTTTTCAACCGACACTTAGTAAGTTATTTACAAGACAGCATCGCCATACATTAATTGAAGACATAATTATAATAATGGCAAAATATTATAGCCGGGCAGTGCAAATACATTAGTAAAATGATGAATAATAAAATATTAAAACAATTTATCTAACTATTAGCACCAAATACATTGAATTATCATAAAGCATGGTTGCCATAGGACGCAAGGATAATTGACCAATCAGAATCTATAGATTAACAGAAATTTTTCATATTAAAAAAAAATATATACTTTTTGTGCTAAAGACTCTGTTACCCTCTATATATAAAGGTGAAATAAAGGTGGCCTCAGTGGGAATCAACATTGGGTCAAGTGTGGGGTCAATCATTCAGGTGGGATTTATAGTGAAAAGACAAACAAACAATTGAATTTGCATACATCTTATTTATCTACATGTGAAAATATGCAGATTTAAACTATTTTTAAAGTTAAAAAAAATGTATTTTATAAAATTGATATGTATGGTATTATTAGTATAAAAAACTTTCTTTACAATACAATTTAAAAATATCTTCTTTCCCATCTACCATACATAATGATGTGATAAAGACACTTAATTATTACAATACATAAATACAATTGTTATATATTTAATTAGTTACAATTGGTTTTGTCATTTAAAAATATAATACTTATCTACTTTGGTTATACATTTGTTATTAAACTACAAGAATACAGAATTAATATTTCTGTTTCAATATTGACGCTTATAACACACAAAAATCACAATCCACATAATATATTAAATATAAAATATATTGATATGTATAGCTATTTTGTTCTAGTACCCATAATATACAAGCAGCTACAAATGAAAGATGTGTGTAGTAGTTAAGTTATACACTTAATTCTCAGTACTGTATCTGTACTTTGTCCAGTATCAAAGGTAGATTCTGTGAAACAGTGACACATGTATGTCACATGCATCATTTTGTAATCTTAACCTAACATTCCATGATACAGGTACTGTACCACATGTGATGAACATGTTATGCTGTATCAAATAATTGCCTATGATACAGTAATATATATGTACAGAGATACAATGATGAGTTGAGTGATTCTTTTTTACTAAAAGTAACATCCAAATACTTACATTTTTAAGTAGCACATACATCAGTAACAATACCAATACACATTGATACTCAATTGAAATAAAACTATTTCTAATTTGTTTTTTAAACACACAAACACAGATTTTCATTAGGAATGATTGATATTGGAATTTGTTCAATATCACCTGTTATACAGACTTTGATAAAAAACATCAGTATTAAGTTAATATACGCCGATATGAACATTAAAACTTAAATGAAAGTAACTAGTAGTGTACAAGCCCTAATTCTAGTCATGGTTACTCATACTGCGTACGCGATGTAATCTGTAATTGAGGGAGTAGAACCAATGTGCACAAGATCCATGTTGACATTACAACTGGTCGTGGTCATGTCCACAGTTTTTTTTCCCCTATTATTTCCGCTAATCAACTCAGCTTATGTCGACCTATTTTGCGTAGCTGTGTGGTCAGTTGAGGTCAGTTTCTCGGATCACTCGGTCAACAAAGTTTCTTTCAGTTCCATTTAAACATAAGCCCACTTTTGCTTTTTACATTTAAAATGTTTAGTTTAACTCAAAGAAATATAAAATTTGTTCAATTATATTGATTTACAAATTACAAGTAAACTTGTATCTACTGTCATATAGTAATTGAAAATATATCTAAAAATACTTTCCTTTTTCACAAATATGCATAATATATATCAGCCATTGTAATGAATATATTACATTTACCTCGACTAATTATACCAATTATAAAACCTTAATTAATTCTAAAAATTGTTAATATAATTTTTTATTTTTTATTTTGAGGTTAAAATCAGCCTTTACCTTCTGTGGTCCCAAACAGTAGCAGTAAGTACTGTAGTAAGGATTTGTTAAAATAAAAAATAAAACGATTATTTTACAATAACAGTATTCAAATTTAAAACTACTTCAAGGTTTTGCATTCAATCTTTTAACCACCCTTATCATATTTTCTTGCATAGAAAGTTGAATATCGGAATATTCTTGCCAAAATAAAATTTTAAAGGACACTTGTTTGTAGACGGATCAAATAAAAATTAAGATGGGTTTGAAATTTGTCAATGCAGAAAGAATTAGTTTTTATCTTAAACCCCGATCACAAAATATTTTTTTTCAGTAAAACTAATTTTAAAAAGTTCAAAGCAAATAATGTTTGAACAACTCTAAATTCGCCCCGAAAAAATAACCAGTCAAGGACAAAGTCAAATGAGAACAAGGTAATAAAAAACGCAGAGGAAGAGGAAGTCACAACATAGCGCCCTCAACAGTTGATTTCATTACATTCTCGATAAAACTAACAAGGGACTATTATTCTGTGTGGGAAAAAAACGGCCTAATGTGTGGTTGGTATTTGAAGAAGAGGGACAAAGTGGTTAGGAACAAACTGTCCATCTTCAGGTATTGGTGTGTGCCTAGACCACATAATGAAAACAGTTGCTGGATCTTCTATCTCCTTTTTACGTGGAGTGATAAGTACATTCAAAGGGCTTGTTTCAGATGCACCTATTGTAGGATAGACGGACTGAATGTTACAGTTTAGAACTGAAGCAAGGCCGAACAAATGGATGGAGTTTCCCAGTAGGCTGAAATCACTTTGGTTACCTAATGTTTTCCGAACTAAACTTTCAAAATGTGCTTCTATATGTTTCGGTTTGGTTAATTTAATGTTCTCTTCTGGACTCAGTGCATACTCAGCTTTTATACAATGGATAAGTGTTTCTTGATTCAAATAATAATCTTTATGATAGGTCAACTCAATAACTGTTCGTAGTTTTAACTCAAGGAAATGATCTTCTGAACCGGAATAAATAATAGATGCGGCAGAAAATAAACAATTAACCCCATGAGGAACACTAACAGGTTTTCGATTTTCGCACTGTGAATTCATCAGTGGTACTGAATCGTGATCCAAACTATGACTTGAAGGGTTAAAATACGGACATCTTTGTATACAATGAAGACAAGGTTGTTGTAGCTCTACAGTGCCGCAAGCTAATTTTAGTTGTCTAAAACTTCCATAGTCGTTTTCTAACATAATATCCCAGATCCCTTGCCATGTGCTTTGCTTTGTCCAGTCCTTGCCACCAAAATAACCTATAAAATAATTTATAAATTCTAAACATTGTGAATATATCATTCATTATAAACGAGGAATATGTCATCGCTATTTGGGACAAAATAAGAAGGAACAGAGAAGATTAAAAATATTAATTTATTGGTGATTATGATTAAACATAATCCTGTTTTTTGGGGGGTTTTTTTTAGCAAAAAGAAGAAGATACCAATAGAAATATCATCAAATGCATGTTGGGAATTAGAGCGGGCTGCCTAAATTATTAGAAATGACTTATTTTTTTACACTTTAACCATTTAAAGAAAGAAATTATCGCAATAGGTCAATATAGTATTTATTTTACATAAATGTAGTGTGTGACCTTAAAATAGGTAAAAAATATAGGTCTAGGGTCTTTGATTTCGAATTTAATCATTTGACCATATTTCATCAGAGAATACTAACCAGAATCAAGTTTGACCTCAAATTCCTGACTTTTTCTTGTTTCCCAAAATGTGACAAAATTTGACATTCCTAAACAAAATATTAAACAGCAATAAGACTAGATTTCTCTTTAAATATAAATATGGTAAACAAAATATTAAAAACAATACAATATTATGAAAAAAAAGTTTTTGAAAATGTTTAACTCAATTAAATACCTTGTTTCCATTCTTGATCAGACCACAAATATTTCATCGCAAACTCTGCTTTTCCAACATCATCAAGAGCCTGTGCAAGAACACCCTTCTTAGCATGAACACCTGTTTTTTCCACCCACTGCTGTAATACCACTAAATTTTGTTTCAATAGATCTGAATCGTGCTTATGCTCAATAGTTTCCATTTCACCATTTGTAAAGTTAAGTTTTAAACCCATCCTTGTTACTTCTTTCCCAATGTGTGGTGCGATGTTTAATATGTGTTCCTTTTGAACTCTTGCATTGTCCTCTATAAAAAAGAAAACTTATGAATGAAAACAATCTTGTATGCTTCTTAGAAAGAAGATGGCATACTTGATGTTGACAGATATCATTTCAATAATAAGGTAGGTTTAAATATCTTTATCTTACGGTAACACCAGCTAGGTAGACTTAGAGGTCCATCTTCAGGTAAATCAGGAAGACTGGAGATGGATGAACGTTGGCTCATAAGACTTCTTTTACCCTTCCTTGAACTTCCATTAGTTTGTTTCACAGAACTTCCATTAGGATTCATAAGAGGCTTTTTCTCAGGATTGTCAGTTCCTAAAACAACAGTAATAACATTTCAGTATTTGTACTCTTGTTCAATGATTTATTTTGACTCTCCTATTCATGGGTGAATTTAGGGCAAAAATTATGTACAATTTTCGTGAAGCACAAAAAGAATCCCTGGGACGAATCGTCCCAGGAATAGCGTTGTGATGACTTAGTTTGTTCATTGGAAAATTCCCATAAAACAATCGTGTGAACGCTAGTTGATTAATTTATGTTGTAAGTTAACTAATATTAGACCTTTCTGTCCGAGCGTTAAATTTGATACATAAATCAACAAGTAGGGGCCTAATTTCTTTCTACCATATAACACTTGTATTAGACTATTGGCAAGAAATAACTGATTTCTTAATATCTATGGTCTATAAAACGTCTAAAACCCCCTCCCACAGAGAATTTGTGTCCATTTTTGACTATCCAACTTACCTTCAGTCTTGTCATTTTCCTCTTCAAATACACTATCTGATTTTAAAAAAAAAATAATTAGTTTTAATTTATATCATTTTGTCTATTCAGAATGAAAAGTGAATAGTGAGCAATTAAAATAATGAACTGTACCTGTTCATTAACAAAAATAAATACAGTATTATATTGTATACAATATATATGTAATTATGATATTATATAATGATGAAAATAAACAAAGAGTACACATACCTTGTGCAGGAGTAGTAGTATTTTGTACATTATCATTACCTGAATAAACAAACATTCAGAAAAAATTAAGTATTGCCATATTGATATAAAACTTTACATTTATATACATTTCACTGCATCATATGTTAATAAAGATTGAATTCAGGAAAACTGCGGAAATGAATAGAATTTGAATTTCTATAGCTTTTTCTACTGCTTTTTTTGCACAAATTCTTTTGATATCCTCAGCAACACCTTCCCTGATCCATTCCTATCTCCATACCTTCTCACACCCCAATTCAAGTCTGCTATTTATTGTCTTACTTCTATTGTCATGCAATACTATCTTCAGAAAAGACAGAGGCCCCAAGTTAAATAAATGAAATATTAGAATAATTGTTTATGATAGCATTTAAAACAAGAGAAGGTGCAATAAAAACTATAGAGGTGCTATCACTAATAATTCTAGTAAACAATGGGTATGGCAGATGTAAATGCTTTAGAGCAATACATTTTTGCCTTGCCTTGTAGTAGAGCCTAAAGTAATACATTTATCCATAAGGATGTTTTTTTGCATAAACAAATTGGGAGAAATTCTATTTTAGCAGGAGATTAGTGGAAGATGACTTGATATATCAGGAGACTCCTGACTTATCCTGGGGTTGGGAGGTCTGATGGAAACTCTACACATGTCTGGCCTAAAATGTCTACCTTGTTCACATTTTTGTTAACTCTACGACAAGTTTCATCATCTTTAGAGGATCTTTTCAAGATTTCAATCATTTTGACAATTAAAAAGATATGTGTAATATTGAAATTATATTATTATTATTTAGCGATTGAGGAACAAGAGCCACTTATGAAGTCTGATGACGTTTTCGTCAAAAAAGGTAGTGGAAATTTAGGGAAATCTGCTGCTTTAAAAAAGAGGTTTCCAAGACGACGTTCCTCGACCTCCAGCCTTCCTGATATACCAGAAAACAGTCAATTATCAGTGGTTCTACCAAAATGGTGCTATCGTAAGAATTAAGATCGTTCAATATTCTTTGATTTGCGTGCTTTAAAAAATTAAACATAATGTGTTTTAACTTCTATGAATTATTGCTTAAAACACTTTTTTGTTTTCATATAGCGTACCTATAATTTGTTTTTAATGGTATACAGTAACGCCTAAATAGATTTCTGTCATTTGATTTCACCCTATTTTTGTCGGCGGAAGATAAATAAAAAAAAAAAAATAGATCCTTATATTTAATTTTTATTTTATTTATTTCATGGATTACTTTTTTTATGTGAAGCGCATTTATGACATTATGTGCTTAAAAGTCCAAATTTATTATTATTATTGAATAAAAACATATTTTATTTTCATAGAGGATAGGGCAAGAGTTGAACCGGAACATGTTTCTGAAATCTCAAAACACATTGGGAAAAAAGTAGCAAGGATTGGTTTCATGCTTGGCTTAACAAAAGGGGAAGTGGAAACTGTTATCCGCATTCAGCGGATAACTCCTTGTAACTGTCCTGTTTCATAATCTTTTTTTTTTCTGTATTCTTCTTTCTTTCTGTCATTTTTGTGTCACGTGTAACTCAAAAACGTGTAAACATAACATTTTATAACTTTGTCAACATGTGGGCATTCACGTGAAGTTGTGCACCTGCTATTGTGAATGACGTCAGAGTTGCGAAACGTGACTTACGCGCGTTTTTATGAATTTCGCGTATTTAACATAGATCGAAAACCATATAACATTTTAATTTGAAACTTAGAAAAACTTTAAGTTATATCTTGCGCTAACTGACTGTGGGAAAAAAATGGCATGTTTCACACGAAGTTACGCGCGCACGCGCGTTTAAAATTTCAAAATGCGAAAAAATCAATTTCTAATCAACTTTCTACGCGTTTTATGTCATTTTGAGCATGTAAAAAATTCCCACACGAGCGCATATTTTTACGCACGTTGTGCGCACGTAGCGTTGAAAACAATTTTTTTCTCGTGATTTATGTTTTTCCAGCCATTTCAAGTACTTTTACCAACTTTTAAACAGTTTCGACTTAAAATTAACGTCATACGAGCACGTCGAATTGGATAATTTACGTACGTTTTTGATGAAAAAGTTAAAAAATTCCTTAAAATTTGTCAAAATTATACCTTTTTTAAAACAGTCTTAGTTTCTAAACTAAACGGTAAAAGTTATTTTTATTACGTATTCTGGAAGATGATGAGTTGTAGATATCGTATCATGCATCAATATTGCTAACAGGACATTTTGACGTCATCGTATGGCCATGCGAATATAAAATATAGGATTTTTGTATCTTTCGTCATAGAGCATCACATTTAATAGAGCGCATCTCCACTTATCCTTTTTTCATTTTAACCCAGATTTTGATATTTTCTAGGTCAATCAACTACCTTTCGCATGGGTTAAAAATATTTTAATTTTTTTGACGTCATCATGTCTAAAAATGTAAATAACGTGGGTCACTTATTTTCATCTTTACAGTAACTTTCAATCTGTTATAGCTCGTCAGAATAAAAAGCGGTAATCATGATTAAAACGTTTTCTGGAAGCTATTGTATTGTAAATACAAATTCATGTCAACATTTTTCCAATCCGACGTTGTGACGTCATCATATGGCCAGTTGAATAAAAAAAGTCGTATTTTCATCTTTTGCGTCATAGTTCATCACATTTAAAAGAGCGCGCATCTATATTTTACGTATTCAAATTTCTTCTACATGTTAATATGTTGTTACTGAGATAATATTCATCCGAAATTGCTATCTTAGTGTTTCATTTTGATACCGTCGCCATGTTAAAAATAGGAATAAACGGGGGGTCCCGTAATTTCACCTATTTTACACTGTATGTAATATGTATACAGATTTACTGTTTGTACTATATACTATATGACACAAAATTGACAGAATTCAGCACTAACAACATATCATATTCATCAGTTCAGGTCATACAGTAATGCCATAATCTTTTTCCGTGTGGAATATTCCAACGTATGACGTGCACGTGGCGTTTGTCGTGCGGATAACTAACTCGTCAAAGTGACGAGTTACATGTCTAGTTCTTATTTCTTTCTCCCCCATTTTTGTGTCTCACGTATCTCAAAAACTTGTAAACATAACATTTCATAACTTTGTCAACATATGTGCATATACGTGAAGTTGTGCACCTCCTATTTTTGAATGACGTCAGAGTTGCGCAACGTGACTATGATTGACCATAGATTAAAAACCAAGCGTAATTTTGTTTTGACACTTTGTGAAAATTTAAGTCATATCAAGTGCAAATATTCTATGGATTAAAAATGGCATTTTTTACAAGAAGTTACGCGCGCACGCGCATTTAAAATTTCAAAATGCGCAAAATTAATTTCTAATCAACTTTCTACGCTGATCATGACATTTTGAGCATGTCAAAAATTCCCACGCGCGCGAAAAAAATTACGCGTAAGGGGCGCACGGAGTATGAAAACCATGTTTTTTTTCTTGAATTTTGAGTGTCCAGCCTTTCGTAGTCATTTTAAACAAGATTGACATCATTTCAAGTTAAAATGACGTCATACGTACACGTTGATTTAGACCATTTGCATGCGTTTTAGTTGCAAAAGTGACAAAATATTGTCAAAATTATGCCTATTTTGAATCTATTATAGCTCGTCAGGATCAAAGGTGACCCCAATTTGTTTTAACTTATTATGCAAGAAGATAAATTGTAGATATAAATTCATGCAGAATTTTTACCTCTCGGAAGTTATGACGTCATCGTATGGCCACACGAATGTAAAATATAGGATTTTTGTCTCTTTCGTTATTGCTCATCACTTTCAATAGAGCGCATCTCGGTTATCCGTATTCCATTTCCTCCGATATTTAATATTATGTAGGTCAATCAATTATCTTTCCATGAGTAAAAAATATTTTAATTTTTATGACGTCATTATGTCTAAAAATGTAAAGCATATTATCACGTATTTTCATCTTTACAGTAAGTTTCAATCTGTTATAGCTCGTCAGAATAATAAGTGATAATCATGATTAAAACGTTTTCTGGAAGCTATTGGACTGTATATACGAATTCATATAAACAGTTTGCCAATCAGGTGTTGTGACGTCATCATATGGCCAGTTGAATAAAAAAAGACGTATTTTCATATTTTGCGTAATAGTTCATCACATTTAAAAGGGTGCGCATCTATATTTTACGTATTCAAATTTCTTCTACACGTTAATATGTTGTTCCTGAGATTATTTCCTTCTGAAATTGTTATCTAAGTGTTTCATTTTGATACCGTCGCCATGTTAAAAATTGGAATAAATGGCGGGTCCCGTAATTTCACCTATTCTACACTGTATGTAATATGTATACAGATTATACTGTTTGCATGTACCGTATATACTATATGACACAAAATTGACAGAATTCAGCACTAACAGCATATCATATTCTTCAGTTCTTGTCATAATTCCATAATCTTTATCTGTGTGCAATATTCCAACTTATGACGTGCACGTGGCGTTTGTCGTGGTGCGGATAACTAACTCGTCAATGTGACGAGTTTCATGTCTAGTTCTTATTTCTTTCCCATTTTTTTGTGTGAGTCACGTTTCTCTAAAATGTGTAAACATAACATTTTATAACTTTGTCATTATATGGACATTTACCTGAAGTTGTGCACCTCCATATTTTGAATGACGTCAGAGTTGCGCAACGTGACTTACGCGCGATTTTATGAATTTCAATGATTGATCATAGGATAAAAGTCATTTTGTATTGACACTTGGTGAAAATTTAAGTCATATCAAGGGCAAACTTTCTATGGATTAAAAATGGCATGTTTTACAAGAAGTTACGCGCGCACACGCATTTAAAATTTCAAAATGCGCAAAATTAATTGTCAAAATAATGTCTATTTTGAATCTATTATAGCTCTTCAGGATCAATGGTGACCCCCAATTGTTTTAATTTATTATGTAAGAAGATAAATTGTAGATATGAATTCATACAACATTTTTACCTCTCGGATGTTATGACGTCATCGTATGGCCACACGAATGTAAAATATAGGATTTTTGTCTCTTTCGTTATTGCTCATCACATTCAACAGAGCGCATCTTGCTTATACGTATTCCATTTCCCCCGAGATTTTAATATTGTCTACGTCAATCAACTATCTTTCAAATGAGTTAAAAATATTTTAATTTTTATGAGGTCATCATGTCTAAAAATGTAAATAACGTGGGTCACTTATTTTCATCTTTACAGAAAATTTCAATCTGTTATAGCTCGTCAGAATAAAAAGTGATAATCATGATTAAAACGTTTTCTGGAAGATATTGGATTGTAGATACGAATTCATGTGAATATTTTGCCAATCAGATGTTGTGATGTCATCATATGGCCAGTTAAATTCAAAAAGTCATATTTTCATCTCTTGCGTAAAAGTTCATTGCGTTTAAACGAGAGCGCATCTCACTTTCACGTGCCCAAAATTCTTAAAATTTATATTGATGTAATTATTTAGATAATTATCTTCTAAAATTGTTATCTTTATATGCCAATTTGATGACGTCATCGTGTTAATAATTGGATTTAAAAGATGGGTCTCGTAATTTCGTCTATTCTACACTGTATATAACATACAGTGTATTCTGTAAACACTGTAATATGCTGTATGCTACAAAATAGGTACAATTCAGCACTGTAAACATTCTTAATTCATGTCATAGGATGGCATAATAATTGTCGAAGTTCATATAGTTTAAAGTATGTGCATGTTGCGTTTGCGCGGATAACCCGAACTCGTCAAAGTGACGAGTTCAAATCTAGTTGGTTATCCGCAACTTAGTTGCAGGATAACCCATGTGATTGTAAATATCTTTTTTTTCATCATCTTCTTTGTTCTTCTTTCTTTCCCTGATTTTTGTGAGCAGCATATCCCCTATTGCTTGTGAATATATCTTTTGTATAACTTTGTCATTATATGGTCATTTACCTGAAGTTGTGCACCTCCATATTTTGAATGACGTCAGAGTTGCGCAACGTGACTTACGCGCGATTTTATGAATTTCAATGATTGATCATAGAATAAAAAATAAAAGTCATTTTGTATTGACACTTGGTGAAAATTTAAGTCATATCAAGGGCAAACTTTCTATGGATTAAAAATGGCATGTTTTACAAGAAGTTACGCGCGCACGCGCATTTAAAATTTCAAAATGCGCAAAATTAATTTCTAATCAACTTTCTGCGCTGATCATGACATTTTGAGCATGTCAAAAATTACCGCGCGCGCGAAAAGATTTACGCGTAAGGTGCGCACGGAACATGAAAAACATGTTTTTTTCTCTTGAATTGTGATTTTCCAGCCTTTCCTAGTAATTTAAAAAAGGATTGACATCATTGCGAATTAAAATGACGTCATACGAACACGTTGATTTATACAAATTGCGCCCGTTTTAGTTGAAAAAGTTATAAAATATTGTCAAAATTAAGCCTATTTTTAATCTATTATAGCTCCTCAGGATCATCCACGACCCCCAATTTTTTAAATTTAATATGTAAGCAGATATGTTGTAGATATGAATTCATGCAGAATCTTTACCACTCGGATGTAATGACGTCATCGTATGGCCACACGAATGTAAAATATAGGATTTTTTACTCTTTCGTTATTGCTCATCACATTCAACAAAGCGCATCTCGCTTATACGTATTCCATTTCCCCCGAAATTGTAATATTGTCTACGTCAATCAACTATCTTTCGCATGAATTAAAAAAATTTTAATTTTTATGACGTCATCATGTCTAAAAACGTAAATAACTTGGGTCACTTATTTTCATCTTTACAGTAAATTTCAATCTGTTATAGCTCGTCGGATTAAAAAGTGATAATCATGATTACAACGTTTTCTGGAAGCTATTGGATTGTAGATATGAATTGATGTAAATATTTTGCCAATCAGATGTTGTGACGTCATCATATGGCCAGTTGAATTCAAAAAGTCATATTTTCATCTCTTGCGTCAAAGTTCATTGCGTTTAAACGAGAGCGCATCTCACTTTTACGTTCCCAAAATTCTTCAAATTTGTTTTAATATAATTATTTAGATAATTATCTTCTAAAATGGTTATCTTTATATGTCAATTTGATGATGTCATCGTGTTAATAATTGGATTCAAAAGATGGGTCTCGTAATTTCGTCTATGCTACACTGTATATAACATATACAGTTTATTCTGTAAAATACTGTAATATGGTGTATGCTACATAATAGGTACAATTAAGCACTGTAAACATGTCAAAGGATGGCATAATAATTGTCGAGGTTCATATAGTTTAAAGTATGTACATGTTGCGTATGCGCGGATAACCCGAACTCGTCAAAGTGACGAGTTCAAATCTAGTTAGTTATCCGCAACGAAGTTGCAGGATAACTCCTTGTGATTGTACGAAATCAACATCTTTTTTTTTGGTTATCCGCAACGAAGTTGCAGGATAACCTCTTGTGATTGTACGAAATCATCATCTTTTTATTTTTCTTCTTTCTTTCTGTATGATTTTTGTGTAACGCTTTTCTCTAAAACTCGCAAACATAACATTTCGGTAACTATCTTAACATATTGACATTTACGTAACGTCGTCAAGCGAAGCTTTTCATGATGTTTGCAATTGCGCAACGTGACGTACGCGCGATTTAACGATTTTCTCGTATTTAACATATGTTGAAAACCAAATAACATTTCAACTTGAAACTTCGCAAAAGTTTAATTTATATCATGCGCTAACTTTATGTTGAAAAAAAATTGCGTGTTTTACACAAAGTTACGCTCGCACGCGCATTTAAAATTTCAAAATGCGCAAAATTAATTTCTAATCAACTTTCTACGCGTTTCATGTCGTGTTAAGCATGTCAAAAATTCCCACGCGTGCGCACATTTTTACGTGTGCGGTGCGCACGTAGCATTGAAAACGTATTTTTTTCGCGTGATTTATGTTTTTCCAGCCTTTTCTAGTAATTTTAACCAATTTTAAACAATTTCGACTTAAAGATACGTCATACGAGCACGTCGAATTGGACAATTTGCGCGCGTTTTTTATGAAAAGGTTAAAAAATTTCTAAACTAGACGGTCAAATTTTTGTGGATGACATATTCTAGAAGTAGATGAGTTGTAGATATCGGATCAGGTATTAATATGGCTAACGGGACATTGTGACGTCATCGTATGGTCACGCGAATATAAAATTTAGGATTTTTGTATCTTTCGTCATAGCTCATCACATTGAATAGAGCGCATCTCCACTTATCCGTTTTCCATTTTCACCCCGATTTTGATATTGTGTAGGTCAATCAACTATCTTTCGCATGAGTTAAAAATATTTTAATTTTTTTGACGTCATCATGCCTAAAAATTTAAATCACATGTGGCATCAATTTCATCTTTACAGTAAATTTTAATCTGTTATAGCTCGTAAGAATAAAATGTGATAATCACGATTAAAACTTTTTCTGGAAGCTATTGGATTGTAGATACGAAATTATGTAACAATTTGGCAAATCGGATGTTGTGACGTCATCATATGGCCAGTTAAATAAAGAAATTCGTATTTTCATATTTTGCGTCATAGTTCATCACATTTAAAAGAGCGCGCATCTATATTTTACGTATTCAAATTTCTTGTACACGGTAATATGTTGTTGCTGAGATAATTTCCTGCCGAAATTACTATCTTAGTTTTTCATTTTGATACCGTCGCCATGTTAAAAATTGGAATAAATGGCGGGTCCCGTAATTTCGCCTATCCTACACTGTATTAATATGTATACAGATTATACTATGTATACTGTAAATAGTATATGACACAAAATATACAGCATTTAGCACTAACAACATAATATGTATAATATTATTATACTCTTCAGTTCATGTCAATATGCCATAATCTTTTTCTGTGTCCAATGTATGACGTGCACGTGGCGTTTGTCGTGCGGATAACTAACTCGTCAAAGTGACGAGTTTCATGTCTAGTTCTGTATTATTCTTCTGTCTTTCTTCCTTTTTTTGTGAGCCCTGTTTCTCTAAAATGTGTGAACAGAACATATCATAACTTTGTCAACATATAGATATTTACGTGAAGTTGTGCACCTCCTATTTTTGAAAAACGTCAGAGTTGCACAACGTGACTTGCGCGCAATTTTATGAATTTAAATGATTGATCATAGATTAAAAACCGAAAGTCATTTTGTATTGAGACTTGGTGAAAATTTGATTCATATCAAGAGTCAACTTTCTGTGGATTAAAAATGGCATGTTTCACACAAAGTTACGCGCGCACGCGCATTTAAAATTTTAAAATGCGAAAAATCAACTTTCTATGCATTTCTTGTCATTTCGAGCATGTCAAAAATTCCCACACGTGCGCAAATTTTTACGCGCGAGGGGCGCACGTAGCTTTAAAAACATACTTTTTTTGCGTGATTTATGTTTTTCCAGCCTTTTCTAGTAATTTTACCAACTTTTAAACAATTTCGACTTAAAATTACGTCATTACGAGCACGTCGAATTGAATAATTTGCGCGCGTATTTGATCAAAAAGCTTAAAAAATCGTCAAAATTATGCCTTTTTTTAAACAGTCGTAGTTTCTAAACTAAACGGTGAAAGTTATTTTTATTACATATTCTGGAAGTTGATGAGTTGTAGATATCAAATCATACATTAATATGGCTAACAGGACATTTTGACGTCATCGTATGGCCACACGAATATAAAATATAGGATTTTTGTCTCTTTCGTTATTGCTCATCACATTCAATGGAGCGCATCACGCTTATCCGTATTCCATTTTCTGCAAGATTTTAATACTGTCTAGGTCAATCAACTATCTTTCGCATGAGTTAAAAATATTTAAATTTTTATGACGTCATCATGTCTAAAAATGTAAATAACATGGGTCACTTATTTTCATCTTTACAGTACATTTCAATCTGTTATAGCTCGTAAGAATAAAAAGTGATAATCATGATTAAAACGTTTTCTGGAAGCTATTGGATTGTAGATACGAATTCATGTGAAAATTTTGCTAATCAGATGTTATGACGTCATCATATGGCCAGTTGACTAAAAAATGTCGTATTTTCACCTTTTGCGTCATAGTTCATCACATTTAAAAGAGCGCGCATCTATATTTTACGTATTCAAATTCCTTCTACATGTTAATATGTTGTTTCTGAGATTGTGTATAATAAGTCATATAAACAATACGTATTTTATTGAATAACAACAAATTATTAATGTACACAAAATAACAAAATATTACTTCTAAAGTTTCGGAAGAAAAATGCTTTAAAATCTGAAATTGAAATATAAACATTCTGGGCTTCATGATTTCATGAATTGTTTAAAAATTACAGCTTTAGCTGCAAATGAGTGTTTTGTAATATCTCAACATGCTAACTAACAGTGGAAATGCTTGGTATTTTGTTTATACAGTTGATTCAATCTCACTGATTCAATGCCTTAGAGTTTATACATTGAATAATAATTATATTGTCTCAGAATCCGACCGGATAACCGGTCAGCAACATTTTTATGGGAATTACTATTATGTCTGAGGCAGAAATTATGAAAAGATTAATTAGTTCCTATGTTAAAGGTAGCCAGGGCCTATTTCCAAATTTTAGCTGAAACAATTCTCTAAATAATCTAAAATATTAAATCGATTATCTCAACTATTTTAATAGTTGAGATAATCGATTTAATATTTTATTTAAAAAAATCGAAAATCCATTTCAGGTCCATTTTTTTAAATGGACCTGAAATGGATTTTTGATTTTTTTCATTTTAGAATGATGTTTTGGGGGCTATTAGGTGTTGCTAGAATGTATATTGTTACAAAATATAAATTGGCCCTTTGGGGAAAGCCCCATTTGAAAATCAAAAAAATTCGCGGGTGACGTCACTTTGCGAATATATTCCTATCCCTCCAATGGAAAATTTGCAGTTTTTTGGCTATAACTCTTGAAATCTATGGAGTATTTTCTAAAAAATGCTTGTGCATTTGCAGAAACGTATTTAGAATTTTTTTAGATAAAATCAGTGGCGTATCCAGGATTTTGAAGTTGGGGGGGCCGGGAATTGCCAATTTGCCGACAAAATTGGTGTCATTATCTGTACATACACGACGTCTCTGATCAATATGTTCTAGGATTACATAGTCATATTGTCTTATATGGGATAACGATGCAAAATTAAAACCAAACCAACATTATATGTTAGTATATTGTATTCATATTACAATAAAGAAAGAATTAGGTAAATCTGATTTGTAGTTTTCGAAATATAGGGTCTAAAACATCGCCGAAAATGATCGTTTTTAGCCACGAAAGAAGTAAAACAATTTGCGGCCTCAGTCGACAATTCTATTAACTACGCCATTTTTGGTTAAAATAATTACATATAATTACGTTTTTTAGTAATTTATTTTATATATCACCATTGGAAATATCAATAAAACATGTTATTAAATGCTTATAAAATATATAAAGTTGTTTCGGACAAATTCATTGCTCTAACTTTGTGTAGTAACGATCAGAGAGATCCATGGTACACGCGCGAGAAAAAACATTCCGCTGCGGGTGATTCGCATCCACCAATCAAATCAGCTAGAATCCTAAATCATTCAACCGTGAGCAGTGCCAATCGCGAGAAAGCTCAGCTTTTATTGGCTTACGATGACATCATATCACAAAATGGTGGTTTTGTAGTTGAGCCTCACGGAATATTCTGTTCCAAAAATGAAATACATGGATATTTTTTATGGTATATGACGTGCTTTTTCTTTAAAAATTTTGAATAATAAAGGCCTCATATCGAGAAAAAAAAACGGGTTTTTGGCACTTATAATAATTAATAAATATATCTTAGACAAAAAAAGCACATGGCATGTGGAACTATATAATCTCTTAGCGTAGGAAGACATACAAATCCCAGGTCATGAGAGGCTCAACTGCATGCAAAAACAAGGTTTTAGGGTAAGGTCAAAGACTTTTGAGTAAACAATCTACCGCGTATGGCCGTACGTATGTGCTACACATTTTTTTACGTGTTTAGTTAGATGTAATGAAAATAAAAAATAGTTGACCTGAAGGGATCAATGATGATATGATATGTAAATAAACAAACACTCAAAAGAATTATGTTTACAGTTCAATTATTGTCAGAATAAATAGTTTTTTTTTTTTCCCGGCACCTTTGTTTGCCGACGGCCGCGATGATGTGCCGACGGAAACGAAATCAGGGGGGGCCCGGGCCCCCCGGCCCCCCTACTGGATACGCCACTGGATAAAATTATTACCGTATAAACGGTTATTCATCGAGTAAATGACGATTTAAAATCTTAAAATCAACGGTTTTTTTCTGGCAATACCGAAGTTGGCCTGGCAACGTTGTCCGGGATACAGCTCCGTGCGCAATGATGCGTATCCATATTTTCCGTTCGTGTATTTTGTATATCGTTCGTAATTTATACTGCTAAAATGTGTTAGTTTCTTTAGTTTTTAGTTTAGCAGAATTAAATTAGTAATATGAGATGATAATTTATTTGTCACGAATCAGGCAGTTCGAAAACGAATTTTATTCATATTTTACTTTGGCTTGACAATGAGCGAAGCAAGTTGTTGATATCGCTTTGGTCCTTGGATTCACATGAAACGGAGCCTCGCCGCATGATGTGGGTGGTGGATCGACTCCGCGCGCTGGATTGGGGGGCCTAGGCCTAGTAAAGGTTTGGGAGGTAGGCCTTCTAAATTCGGGTTTTAGAACAAACGAAGTACATTTTAGGGACCTATATTTCAACAACATTAGATATTGAATAAATTAGTATTAGTGTCAACGCTTCGCGTATCTTTCCAGGCCGTCGATCATTCACTGACTATCGGGCGGCATACACGCTCTCGATATCATCGTGTGTATATGTGACGTCGTGAATATAGAGGCTTCCGACGGCCGTTAAAATAGAATATTGCAATGGCGTGAGTAATTTTCGCTAATTTACCATGGTATCTTAAAATTTCGTTTTTACTCAAAATACTATACATTTTGTTTTTATTTGTATGGGTTTGTGTTAATTTGATACATTTAAATAACATGTGTGAATTTCTTGAAAATCGAAATTCCATTTCAGGTCCATTTTAAGTTGCAAACACGACAAGACCAAATTTACTTATTTAGTGGTAGTGGTAGTGGTAGTGGTATCTGGTAGCATATGTTATAAAAAACTTGTTTTCACAATTTTGTATTTTCTATAGCCACCTTTACTTAAAACAAACAACTTTTGTTTAAATCAATAGATTTCTGTCTTAATTTGTTGCCTATTAAACTTCGTTATGCTTCATATTTTAAACTACAATACTATACAATCTTACAATAATGCTTTAATATACTATTTTAAATAAATTTTAAATCTACTAAATAATATAATGGGCTGTTTAGATTCTTGTTTAGTATTTCCTTTTAAAAATGTTATAATGTTTATTTACAGAATCTGATAAAGCAGTAAGATGAGTTCTGAGAACACGTTAGGAAATAATGGGAAATACCCAAATAAAAAAGCTTTTTAGTCTCCTGTAATCTTGAATTATTTTTTTTTTATTATACCGTTATATTTTGCTTATGGTATTTTATGGATGCGAATAAGAATTATTATTACCTAAAATACAGAGTGCTCCTTTTCGCATACTTCCCATTTTCTCATTGCCGTAGTGGCAGATTTGGAGATGGTGAATAATTCTTAGTATACCATAATAATATTCACAAAATTCATGAATGTTAAATGTTCTTCATAGGATATATTTAGTACTATTTAGTTTTATTATTTATACGTATTGTTTTATACCTACATAGATTTCTTAATCTGACTCTGCCATTATATTTAATTTAGGTGTTGGGAACACTTGTGTAGTTGATTGATTTTATTCTCTAAATAGGCCTACTCTTGATTATTATTTTTTCAGCATGGTATTAGCGTATCGTAATCATTAATAAAACATTATATTGTAAATTACTTACTTCATTCATTAAATCATATAAATACCTATTATTGTTTTGTAACTGGATACAACTGTATCAGTACATACAACATAATAACAGTAGTGAGTGAAGGAACAAGAATGTATAACTTTACACCCACACTATGTTCTCTATATATAACTTAAACAAACAAATCTATTACCGACTATGGTAACATACAATCATTAACTGTATGTTTAACCAAAGTCAATACTAGATTTGTTTAATTTATAATTATATTTAATTATTTTATAAATATATTTTTTATATTGTAATAATTTGGATGATTTATTTTAATGTTATTGCCCATTTTGTACAGTATTTTCTTGTTTTTTCTTTTAATAATTGTGTATTGTAAAGTTTAAATGTGAACATTTTTATATTTTTATAATACTAAGATTTCTTTGTAATACAATGCCTTATCCTTTGGCTAAATTGTATCTTTTTTATACCTGAATAAATAAACAAAATTAAATTAAACATTTAACAACAGAAAATTAATGTACTGTGATAAATAAACTGTACTAACTTACCTGTTTTGGATTTAGCATATCTGATTGGCAATTTGGGATGCAGCACAGATTCTCCTAAAAAATAATAATGATAACCATTATGTAGTAATCAAATAATATTATTACTATATGAGAAATTAAAAAGTAGTATTTAACCAGTAGATTTGATCACTTTTTTGCACTCTTTCCAATTATAATACATTTTAATTGGTCTGGATTAAAATTATACAGTAAATTTTATAATAACAGACTATAACTATTATTAACTCACCTTGTAATAACTTTGTTTCACTTGCTTTATCCCATTTTAGTTCAGAACCGATTGTAAATTCCTCCATTGACTTATACAATTTCCCTTCGGATTTTACTATTTATTTAAATCAAGATAACACCACATTAGTATGCTTTACGGAGATTAATTAAGTATTAACTACTCAGTTTCATAATTGATTAAAAAGCAACATTTAATCAGTAATTGTTGTCAATTAAAATAATTATCACTTGATTCAGAACTTTGTGTTGGTGCATGCTGTTTTATTTTAGAATTGAGTGGCAACTTTATAATTATCACTCAAATGAATTTCTATTTGCTCTGATTTAAAATAACAGTAGATTTATCACAAACTATAATAACTTGACCTTAACCTGACTCACTTGATTTAGAACCATATGGAAATTCCTTTGTTGAACGAAACAATACATTATCTGATTCCTCTATTAAAATAAAGACGATAACATTTTGGGATTGCTATTATGTTACATGTATAACTGTAACAGTAATTATGAGTACAGAGAACAATATTGTAATGTTTTTGCAGAGGTCATATAAAAAACAGAAAAAGGTGTAGACTGTAAGTGTAATTGATGGGTTCTGAAGGTAATGACAAAACAAATGTATTATACTAAAGAAAATAAAAATGTGTTTATATTATGTAACACCAAATTTAACACAATAAATTGACAGAGAAGAAGAAGAGTTAATTAATTAATCCACTTTTTTACACTCTTTCCAATAGTAGGTTAATTCAGTATAAACTCAACAGTTTTCTAATCAATGGAAAGCAATATTTTTAACCATTATTTTTTTATAACTATCACTTTTAATTATTGGCCTTGATCGAATTAAAATATTATGGTACGGGTAGATTTTATAATCATAAACAACTATAATAAACTTACCTAACTTCGTTTCACTTGGTTCAAGCTGCATTATTTCAGAACTAATTGACAATACATCTCTTGACTTATACAATACATCCTCTGATTTTTCTATTGCAATAAAGAGGATAAAAATTTGGTATAACTATCTGTAGAATGTTGACTCAGCATTTCACACACAATTGATTGATTTAGTGTACATGGATATTATATCAGTACATGCAACATAGTAACACTAGTTTATATTCATGTACTTTAATGTAGCCTAGACATAGCCTAACAGAGTGCATTTTGTACATGGATATTATATCAGTACATGCAACATAGTAACACTAGTTTATATTCATGTACTTTAATGTAGCCTAGACATAGCCTAACAGAGTGCATTTTGTACATGGATATTATATCAGTACATGCAACATAGTAACACTAGTTTATATTCATGTACTTTAATGTAGCCTAGACATAGCCTAACAGAGTGCATTTTGTACATGGATATTATATCAGTACATGCAACATAGTAACACTAGTTTATATTCATGTACTTTAATGTAGCCTAGACATAGCCTAACAGAGTGCATTTTGTACATGGATATTATATCAGTACATGCAACATAGTAACACTAGTTTATATTCATGTACTTTAATGTAGCCTAGACATAGCCTAACAGAGTGCATTTTGTACATGGATATTATATCAGTACATGCAACATAGTAACACTAGTTTATATTCATGTACTTTAATGTAGCCTAGACATAGCCTAACAGAGTGCATTTTGTACATGGATATTAATTATTATATCAGTACATGCAACATAGTAACACTAGTTTATATTCATGTACTTTAATGTAGCCTAGACATAGCCTAACAGAGTGCATTTTGTACATGGATATTATATCAGTACATGCAACATAGTAACACTAGTTTATATTCATGTACTTTAATGTAGCCTAGACATAGCCTAACAGAGTGCATTTTGTACATGGATATTATATCAGTACATGCAACATAGTAACACTAGTTTATATTCATGTACTTTAATGTAGCCTAGACATAGCCTAACAGAGTGCATTTTGTACATGGATATTATATCAGTACATGCAACATAGTAACACTAGTTTATATTCATGTACTTTAATGTAGCCTAGACATAGCCTAACAGAGTGCATTTTGTACATGGATATTATATCAGTACATGCAACATAGTAACACTAGTTTATATTCATGTACTTTAATGTAGCCTAGACATAGCCTAACAGAGTGCATTTTGTACATGGATATTATATCAGTACATGCAACATAGTAACACTAGTTTATATTCATGTACTTTAATGTAGCCTAGGCATAGCCTAACAGTCAGAGTGCATTTTGTACATGGATATGATATCAGTACATGCAACATAGTAACACTAGTTTATATTCATGTACTTTAATGTAGCCTAGACATAGCCTAACAGAGTGCATTTTGTACATGGATATTATATCAGTACATGCAACATAGTAACACTAGTTTATATTCATGTACTTTAATGTAGCCTAGACATAGCCTAACAGAGTGCATTTTGTACATTGCCTTGGTAAATTATTACAATATTTTTGTTTAAAATATTTAACATTAAACATTGGTAAAAAGCGTATATTTATGATCAAAAACAATTTCATACAATTTATTTTTAGAAATCATCAATGTGACAATTATATTTTTTATTGAAATATGACGTTTTTGGACAATAAATAAAACGGACAATATTGTATCAAAATTTTAAAAAGGGCTTCAAATTGAATTTATTTTTATAATTGTGATGGTCAAATCAGAGCTTTTGCCAACATTTGATTAAGTGCCTGTTCAATAACATATTTATGTATATTATTTGGTTTTTTTTAATTATATATTTTTACCCAATTTTGTATATTAAGTCATATAAACAATATGTATTTTAATGAATAAAAACCCATTATTAATGTACTGTACACAAAATAACAAAATATTACTTCTAAAGGTTCGGAAGAAAACACTTTAAAATTTGAAATAGAAATATAAACCTTTGATTTCAGCCTACATTCTGGGCTTCATGATTTCATGAATTGTTTAAAAATTACAGCTTTAGCTGTAAATGAGTGTTTTGTAATATCTCAACATGCTAACTAACAGTGACAATGCTTGGTATTTTGTTCATTCAGTTGATTCAATCTTACTGATTGCCTTAGAGTTTATACATTGAATAATATATTTGTCTCAGAATCGGATAACATTTTTATGGGAATTAATATTATGTCTGATGCAGAAATCATGAAAAGATTAATTATTTCCTATCTTAACGATTACCGACCTATTTCCAAATTTTAGCTGAAACAATTCTCTAAATAATCTAAAATATTAAATCGATTATCTCATCTATTAAGTCGCAACCACGACAAGACCAAATTTACTGATTTAATGAAGTAGTCTGGTAGCGTGTTATAAAAAGCTTGTTTTCACAATTTTGTATTTTCTATACCTACCTTTACTTGTAATCTTCATATGTTCCATTGCTTCAGATAATTCTTCAGTTTTTCCTCTTAAATCAATATGTTTTTCTTTGAGTTTCCTCGTTACATACTCACTTAAATCACCTAAAAAATAATACAAAAAACTTTTGTTTAAATCAATACATTTCTGTCTTAAATTTTTTGCATATTAAACTATGTTATGCTTCATATTTTTAAACTACAATATTATACAATCTTACAATAGATAATTAAGTGTATACAATATTTGCGACATTTAACTATACAGTAAACAGAGTACAGAGGAGCATGAACCCCATATTTATATTGTTTATTTATTATTTAATAACATTCTTTTAAAATAAATAAATTTTAAATCTACTAAATCGGCTGTTTAGATTCTTGTTTAGTATTTCCTTTTACATTAAAAAAAATGTTATAATGTTTATTTACAGAATCTGATAAAGCAGTACTCTATAAGCTGTTCATGCACTTTAGTGTAGCCTAGGCCTAGCTTAAATTAACAGCGCGCTAGTGTGCATGTGTGACAAGTTAAAATCTAATTTACTGTTTTAATTTTTGGTACTGGAAAGTTTAACATACAAAAGGCTTTGCCCACAATTATTTGTAATATAGATATGGGAAATTAACAAATAATTAATAGTGGTCATATTGTTGATGTCATAACCGTTGTGATTGTTCAGTTTCTTCATTTCTGGCATTTTTTTCAAAACTTGCTCAGCACGTGCGTAATTGGGCGCAACACGTACACTCAGCACATTAAATAAAGCGCATCTCAGAAGATTTAACCAGTGGTTTTTAGCACTAAAAATTTATAATTAACCGTTTTTTATCACTTTTAATTGGTCTTGATTGAATTAAAATATTATGGTGGAAAGGGTAGATTTTATAAAAAAAATAAATAAAAACTATAATAACTCACCTAACTTTGTTTCACTTGATTCAAGCCGCTTTATTTTAGAACTGGGCGCCAGTTTCTTCCTTAACCAATGAAATCGCCCTTCTGATTTCTCTATTGAAATAAAGAAAAAAATACAATAGTATTGTTTTACAGGAGGTTAATTCAGTATTAACTCACCAGTTTCCTATCAATGAAAAGCAATAATTAACCAATAGTTTTTATCACTAAAACATTTATAATGATAATCACTTTTATAATTATCACTTTTAATTAGTCTTGATCGAATTAAAATATTACGGTAGAACGGGTAAATTTTATAATCATTTTACAGGAGGTTAATTTCATTCCTCTATTAAAATAAAGACGATAACATTTTGGGATTGCTATTATGTTACATGTATAACTGTAACAGTAATTATGAGTACAGAGAACAATATTGTAATGTTTTTGCAGAGGTCATATAAAAAACAGAAAAAGGTGTAGACTGTAAGTGTAATTGATGGGTTCTGAAGGTAATAACAAAACAAATGTATTATACTAAAGAAAATAAAAATGTGTTTATATTATGTAACACCAAATTTAACACAATAAATTGACAGAGAAGAAGAAGAGTTAATTAATTAATCCACTTTTTTACACTCTTTCCAATAGTAGGTTAATTCAGTATAAACTCAACAGTTTTCTAATCAATGGAAAGCAATATTTTTAACCATTATTTTTTTATAACTATCACTTTTAATTATTGGCCTTGATCGAATTAAAATATTATGTTACGGGTAGATTTTATAATCATAAACAACTATAATAAACTTACCTAACTTCGTTTCACTTGGTTCAAGCTGCATTATTTCAGAACTAATTGACAATACATCTCTTGACTTATACAATACATCCTCTGATTTTTCTATTGCAATAAAGAGGATAAAAATTTGGTATAACTATCTGTAGAATGTTGACTCAGCATTTCACACACAATTGATTGATTTAGTGTACATGGATATTATATCAGTACATGCAACATAGTAACACTAGTTTATATTCATGTACTTTAATGTAGCCTAGACATAGCCTAACAGAGTGCATTTTGTACATGGATATTATATCAGTACATGCAACATAGTAACACTAGTTTATATTCATGTACTTTAATGTAGCCTAGACATAGCCTAACAGAGTGCATTTTGTACATGGATATTATATCAGTACATGCAACATAGTAACACTAGTTTATATTCATGTACTTTAATGTAGCCTAGACATAGCCTAACAGAGTGCATTTTGTACATGGATATTATATCAGTACATGCAACATAGTAACACTAGTTTATATTCATGTACTTTAATGTAGCCTAGACATAGCCTAACAGAGTGCATTTTGTACATGGATATTATATCAGTACATGCAACATAGTAACACTAGTTTATATTCATGTACTTTAATGTAGCCTAGGCATAGCCTAACAGAGTGCATTTTGTACATGGATATTATATCAGTACATGCAACATAGTAACACTAGTTTATATTCATGTACTTTAATGTAGCCTAGACATAGCCTAACAGAGTGCATTTTGTACATGGATATTATATCAGTACATGCAACATAGTAACACTAGTTTATATTCATGTACTTTAATGTAGCCTAGACATAGCCTAACAGAGTGCATTTTGTACATGGATATTATATCAGTACATGCAACATAGTAACACTAGTTTATATTCATGTACTTTAATGTAGCCTAGACATAGCCTAACAGAGTGCATTTTGTACATGGATATTATATCAGTACATGCAACATAGTAACACTAGTTTATATTCATGTACTTTAATGTAGCCTAGACATAGCCTAACAGAGTGCATTTTGTACATGGATATTATATCAGTACATGCAACATAGTAACACTAGTTTATATTCATGTACTTTAATGTAGCCTAGACATAGCCTAACAGAGTGCATTTTGTACATGGATATTATATCAGTACATGCAACATAGTAACACTAGTTTATATTCATGTACTTTAATGTAGCCTAGACATAGCCTAACAGAGTGCATTTTGTACATGGATATTAATTATTATATCAGTACATGCAACATAGTAACACTAGTTTATATTCATGTACTTTAATGTAGCCTAGACATAGCCTAACAGAGTGCATTTTGTACATGGATATTATATCAGTACATGCAACATAGTAACACTAGTTTATATTCATGTACTTTAATGTAGCCTAGACATAGCCTAACAGAGTGCATTTTGTACATGGATATTATATCAGTACATGCAACATAGTAACACTAGTTTATATTCATGTACTTTAATGTAGCCTAGACATAGCCTAACAGAGTGCATTTTGTACATGGATATTATATCAGTACATGCAACATAGTAACACTAGTTTATATTCATGTACTTTAATGTAGCCTAGACATAGCCTAACAGAGTGCATTTTGTACATGGATATTATATCAGTACATGCAACATAGTAACACTAGTTTATATTCATGTACTTTAATGTAGCCTAGACATAGCCTAACAGAGTGCATTTTGTACATGGATATTATATCAGTACATGCAACATAGTAACACTAGTTTATATTCATGTACTTTAATGTAGCCTAGACATAGCCTAACAGAGTGCATTTTGTACATGGATATTATATCAGTACATGCAACATAGTAACACTAGATTATATTCATGTACTTTAATGTAGCCTAGACATAGCCTAACAGAGTGCATTTTGTACATGGATATTATATCAGTACATGCAACATAGTAACACTAGTTTATATTCATGTACTTTAATGTAGCCTAGACATAGCCTAACAGAGTGCATTTTGTACATGGATATTATATCAGTACATGCAACATAGTAACACTAGTTTATATTCATGTACTTTAGTTTAATGTAGCCTAGACATAGCCTAACAGAGTGCATTTTGTACATTGCCTTGGTAAATTATTACAATATTTTTGTTTAAAATATTTAACATTAAACATTGGTAAAAAGCGTATATTTAAGATCAAAAACAATTTCATACAATTTATTTTTAGAAATCATCAATGTGACAATTATATTTTTTATTGAAATATGACGTTTTTGGACAATAAATAAAACGGACAATATTGTATCAAAATTTTAAAAAGGGCTTCAAATTGAATTTATTTTTATAATTGTGATGGTCAAATCAGAGCTTTTGCCAACATTTGATTAAGTGCCTGTTCAATAACATATTTATGTATATTATTTGTTTTTTTTAAATTATATATTTTTACCCAATTTTGTATATTAAGTCATATAAACAATATGTATTTTAATGAATAAAAACCCATTATTAATGTACTGTACACAAAATAACAAAATATTACTTCTAAAGGTTCGGAAGAAAACACTTTAAAATTTGAAATAGAAATATAAACCTTTGATTTCAGCCTACATTCTGGGCTTCATGATTTCATGAATTGTTTAAAAATTACAGCTTTAGCTGTAAATGAGTGTTTTGTAATATCTCAACATGCTAACTAACAGTGACAATGCTTGGTATTTTGTTCATTCAGTTGATTCAATCTTACTGATTGCCTTAGAGTTTATACATTGAATAATATATTTGTCTCAGAATCGGATAACATTTTTATGGGAATTAATATTATGTCTGATGCAGAAATCATGAAAAGATTAATTATTTCCTATCTTAACGATTACCGACCTATTTCCAAATTTTAGCTGAAACAATTCTCTAAATAATCTAAAATATTAAATCGATTATCTCATCTATTAAGTCGCAACCACGACAAGACCAAATTTACTGATTTAATGAAGTAGTCTGGTAGCGTGTTATAAAAAGCTTGTTTTCACAATTTTGTATTTTCTATACCTACCTTTACTTGTAATCTTCATATGTTCCATTGCTTCAGATAATTCTTCAGTTTTTCCTCTTAAATCAATATGTTTTTCTTTGAGTTTCCTCGTTACATACTCACTTAAATCACCTAAAAAATAATACAAAAAACTTTTGTTTAAATCAATACATTTCTGTCTTAAATTTTTTGCCTATTAAACTACGTTATGCTTCATATTTTTAAACTACAATATTATACAATCTTACAATAGATAATTAAGTGTATACAATATTTGCGACATTTAACTATACAGTAAACAGAGTACAGAGGAGCATGAACCCCATATTTATATTGTTTATTTATTATTTAATAACATTCTTTTAAAATAAATAAATTTTAAATCTACTAAATCGGCTGTTTAGATTCTTGTTTAGTATTTCCTTTTACATTAAAAAAAATGTTATAATGTTTATTTACAGAATCTGATAAAGCAGTACTCTATAAGCTGTTCATGCACTTTAGTGTAGCCTAGGCCTAGCTTAAATTAACAGCGCGCTAGTGTGCATGTGTGACAAGTTAAAATCTAATTTACTGTTTTAATTTTTGGTACTGGAAAGTTTAACATACAAAAGGCTTTGCCCACAATTATTTGTAATATAGATATGGGAAATTAACAAATAATTAATAGTGGTCATATTGTTGATGTCATAACCGTTGTGATTGTTCAGTCTCTTCATTTCTGGCATTTTTTTCAAAACTTGCTCAGCACGTGCGTAATTGGGCGCAACACGTACACTCAGCACATTAAATAAAGCGCATCTCAGAAGATTTAACCAGTGGTTTTTAGCACTAAAAATTTATAATTAACCGTTTTTTATCACTTTTAATTGGTCTTGATTGAATTAAAATATTATGGTGGAAAGGGTAGATTTTATAAAAAAAATAAATAAAAACTATAATAACTCACCTAACTTTGTTTCACTTGATTCAAGCCGCTTTATTTTAGAACTGGGTGCCAGTTTCTTCCTTAACCTATGAAATCGCCCTTCTGATTTCTCTATTGAAATAAAGAAAAAAATACAATAGTATTGTTTTACAGGAGGTTAATTCAGTATTAACTCACCAGTTTCCTATCAATGAAAAGCAATAATTAACCAATAGTTTTTATCACTAAAACATTTATAATGATAATCACTTTTATAATTATCACTTTTAATTAGTCTTGATCGAATTAAAATATTACGGTAGAACGGGTAAATTTTATAATCATTTTACAGGAGGTTAATTTCATAATTGATGAAAAAGCAATATTTAACCAGTAATTGTTGTCAATTAAAATACTGTAATTATAATTATCACTTTTCTTTTTTCCTTTTTTTTTTTTTTTTTTTTTTTTCATTTCAAAAAATACAAAAATAACACAAAATTCATAATTATCACTTGATTCAAGCCACTTTATTCAGAACCTTTGTTTTGGTTCATGTTGTTTTATTTTAGAACTGAGTGGCAAATTTATAATTATCACTCAAATGAATTTTAATTTGCTGTTAAGATTAAAAATAATAAAGTAGATTTTATAACATTTTAATGAAGTGGGTTACTTAATTTCATCTATATAGTATATTCCAATCTGTTATAGCTCCTCAGAATGAAAATTAAAACATGGAAGCTGCTGAATTGTAGATATGAATTCATGTCAAAATATTAATATATATTATGTTGCCCAGACAATTAACTTCCAAAGTTGTTTCTTCATGTTTCACGTTTATATTTTAACGTACTGTACAGTTTGTTGAGTTTGTCCGGATAACCTAACTCATCCAAAGCAACAAGTTCAAATCGAGTGTAAATTGCTATTGAAACAGTTTGCAATAAAATTGTTCAACCTACCCGATTTAATCATTCATAGATTCATTATATTTTATATAGAAAATGGTTTTGGAAAGATTTGTCAAAATGGTGTATGTAGGTAATATATACAATGCTGTAGTGGCAGAAAAAAAGTTATTGGTATACATCACATTACACATCTGATATAGCGCTCTTAGAATGAACCATTATCAAAAGCGCTGTACATCAAAATTATGTTCCATAAACTTGTTGGAAAAGAAACATTTTAGTTTACGCTTAAAGCTATCAAAATTAGTTTCAGACCGAATGGTCACTGGAAGATCGTTCCATAACCGTGGACCTTAGACGTCAAAAGATCTGTCAGCAAAGGTTCTCCTGGTTGTTGTGGGAACTTCTAGCTTACATGAATTGAGGCCAGATCTTCTCGACAACTATGCGTTCACAAAGATAATAAAATCTAGTACTGAGTGATATGTAAACATAACAGAAACGAAAAAAACTTATACTATAAAACTTTACCTATTTTAGGACGCACTGAATACGTAGATTCTTCTAAAAGACATAAATGAGAACTTTGAATGATTAATAAAAATCATAAAACAAACTACTTTTTAACTGGTAGTTTTATGCTTGCTTCACTCTTTCCAATAAAAGCAATTTGTAATTGGTCTGAATTGAAATAACTGTAATTCACCTGGTAATAACTTTATTTCACTTGGTTCAGAACTGAATGGTAATTCCTTCTTCAGTGGCTGATACGATGCATCGTGTGATTTCTCTATTAATATCAAGACAAAGATACATCCCAGTAATATGCTTTGCAGGAGGTTAATTTAGCCGGAATGGTGGAAAGTGGTCAAAATTCACTTTATTTTTAAATTGTATTGGCAGATGTATCACTTTGAACAAGATAGGCCACAGCCACCCCTAGTTAACATTATTGTAAAATGTAACTAAACAACTAGTACAGTAAAATTAAGAAAGTAATTGTTATATGTTTTAAGGTCTCAAGAATTAAAATGTGGTCATTGGTTGCGGACATCTTGAATGTTTTAATCATTAGAATACAAGATTGAGAATTAGAATTGATGTAGCAGAATGAATATGTTTGTGGACCTAATTTGAATTCAAGTCCATTTGCATATTCATTTGCAATTTCAACTTGAAATAATTATGGTGTTTACAGTATTATACCTCACCTGCTTTTGATTCTTCTGATCTTTTTTCAACAAATGTCTCTGATTTGGCTAATTGATAAGATATAATAAATAAAAATGTATGAATCTTAATTTTACAAAAATCTTCTAAATTGTGTGATTTCTTTATTCACTTCATAAGCCCCAGTGTCAGCAAAATTAAATATCATCATTTATGTAGAAATGTTATGCAAATGAATGAAACTAAACATTGCACAACCCATCTTTCACTATTAAACAGAAAAATAAAAGATCACAAAAAAGGGTATTTAATTGTTTTATAAAAAAGCAAGTCAACGTTTGATTGTTTTAAAAATTCACTTGATTGATCATTTTATTTCAGAATAACAAAATTATATATCCAAACAATGCAAAGAAAACGAAAATCAAACTAAAGCAGTATTTTCTATCATGTAGTGAAGTGATTTGAGAACCATAGTGCAACTAATAAGATCATTTTCACTATTCACATCTCTTACGCCAATAAGGTTGACTGATGTAATGCGAGTAATGTATTTTAATGACTTTAATAATAACTCAATATAACTACATGGGACAGCAAAAACGGACAAACATCGCCAGTCCAAGAGGGCGCACTGGCGTTATGTTAAAATCTATAACACATAATGGTAAATGGGCCGAATAAAAAAGAGCCGAATGCTGAAAGAGCCGAACGTAATGGTAAATGGGCCGAATAAAAAAGAGCCGAATGCTGAAAGAGCCGAACGTAATGGTAAATGGGCCGAATAAAAAAGAGCCGAATGCTGAAAGAGCCGAACGTAATGGTAAATGGGCCGAATAGAAATGCGCCGAATGCTGAAAGAGCCGAACGTAATGGTAAATGGGCCGAATAAGAGCCGAATAGAATTAAAGTTTGCTGCCGGAGGCAGTGATGGCGTTCCATACGGACTACTGTACTTTAATTGTGCGAGGTACTTTCAAATTTGTTGCGGACTTCTTTAATTGTGCGAGGAGCTTTCGAATTTGTTGCGGACTTCTATAATTGTGCGAGGAGCTTTCGAATTTGTTGCGGACTTCTTTAATTATGCTTAGCTCTTTTCTTCTTTATTTGTGCATTTCGTTTTATATTTTCATGCTTTCTTTTGTTTATATGCGATTCCTTCTTTAATTGTGTGATTTCTTCTTTAATTGTGTGATTCCTTCTTTAATTGTGTGAATATGATTTGTATAGAGTGCGTGACAGTTGTGGGCCACCGTACTTTTGACGTGCTCGTATAACGCAATTTCGAATTAAAACGTGAATAAAATATGATGAAATTATTTTAGAAAGGTTGTAAAACAAAAAGAGTGCATATAACGTTTAACGCGAAAATCATAAAAATTTTGTAAACGCTTACAATTTCCTGAAAAGTACTTTAATTTCATGGAAAATCTATTTTTAAAATTATAAGCGCGCGTACACATGCGTTATGTGCGCTACGCACGTAATTGTATTGCCATATGATGAAATACGGCTTTACCACGTTGAAACAGCGGTTCTCGTCATATCACCGAAATTAAGCAGCGTCGGGGGGTGGTTAGAGCTTGGATGGGAGACCATCTGGAAATCTGCTGTATACTGAGCTGGGGTCCCGTTTACAATCAGCATTGCTGACTCTTAATATGGCAGCCCCTGCATCTAGTATCTGCCTCAGACGTTCTGGTCAAGGTGGGTGTGATATATCGAAATAACGGCTGTAACATAAAGTCTAGTAATAAAACACATTCATCATTTATTTATTTATTTATTTATTTTATTTATTTCGGTATATAAAACATTACAAAAAGCAGAACAAGTCTGAAATTATTGTAGCACATTATATAAAAAATTTACATTACAGATAAAAAATACAAAACAATTTACAAAATGCATAAGAAAAATAAATATACTGTACATTAATCATTAAAATTTATCTAGTATTTTAAAAATATTTATCAAGGTTTTAATTTATTTTAAGCAATATATACAATAGTATTAATTTAAATGAATTTATTTATTTTCTTATAAAAATCCTATATAAAAAAAATTATTTCGAGTTAAGCAGATTAACAATATACGGTACAGCAGACCGTTTATATCTGTCGGTTTTGCATTTAGGCACTTCCAGATTTCCACCATTGGATCTAAGGTTTAATTTTCGCTTGCGGCAAGGAGGGAGCATATCCCTGTGCAAAGTCGATTTTATGAGACCCTGACCAAAGGAACGCACCAGACTTTCCCTCCTTGCCGCAAGCGAAAGGAGTTGCGTCTCCTCTAAAGCTAAATCGTACGATATATAATTTTTTCCCAGGATAGTTCTTAGAGCTCTTTTTTGAACAGCTTCAATTTTATGTGCTAATTTTTTAGTAATTGCACCATGCCACACAGGGCATGCATACTCAAGAATAGGTCTAATATAGCAACAGAACACCTTGATCAGGTCATTCACAGACGCGCGAGACCTCCTCATCACAAATAAAGCAAACATCTTTCGAGATGCCTTAGAGACTATGTCTGTGACATGCATGTCCCATTTCATGTTATCTTGAATAGTAACCCCTAACAGTTTGAGGTTGCCAACACATTCAAGGATAGTATTGTTGAGGGTGAATGGCTGGAACTCACTAGCATTACGCAAAAAATTAATTGTCATAACATGGCATTAGACGGTTTAGGCAACATATTGTTAGCTTTACACCAGTCATCCAAGTCATCAAGGGAGACCTGTAAATGGGAATTATTGTTTTTTTTCACGACTTCACCTAGAGTGAGATCATCCACATACTTCCATCTTCTGCAGCTTCCTAGACTGGCATCATTAATTAGTCTGGGGCACGCCGCAGGTGATCTTTCTTGTACCCGAGATGGTCTTACCCACTCTGGTATTGATGCCTCTATTAGTAAGGAAGCTGCAGATGATGGGTATTATGGATGATCTCACTCCGATATCTATTAATTTGTTAATAATTATAGTATGATCAACCCGATCAAAGGCTTTAGCAAAATCAACCGCGCATAAATTAACATAACAATGTTTACCATCAGTATCCTTCAATACAGAATCAATTAAACTAATTAAGTAATGGGTGGTGGATGCACCCTTGCGGCTCCCGAATTGTCGACTATCAAGCTTAACGCTAATGTCCTCTATGATCCAATTAACTAAAAAAGTCTCAAAAGTTCTTGCTAATAAGGGTGTAAGTGAAATAGGACGCAGATCGTTACAGGTATTAGCTCCTTTGATTTTAGGGACAGGTACTACTGTCGCATGCTTCCACCTATCAGGGAAAGTACCTGCTTTTAGGGCGCAGTTAAACACATTGGTTATAGGGGGCGCTAGTTCAAAAGCACATTCTCTTAAAAGTTTAGCAGGCAGGTCTTCTGGATGTCCTGCCTTTTTGGGTTTTATTGATTGTAGCAATCTCTGGACCTGTCCAGGATAGATTTCAGGAGGCGGCTGCGAGGATGGAAGATATGCAGGCAAGTTGTTTTGGTCCAGAGCAGGTAATTGGCAACAGACATCCGCAAAGTGCTGATTAATTGATTCAGTGGTTTCCTTTTCGTTAAGACCTGGAATGCTAAATGACTGCTTCTGATTAAGATTACAAAGTTTTCCAACATTCTTGTGCCATTTGGAGGAGTCCGAATTGTGAAGGCCAGAAATCGCGTCTTGGTAGTAAGATTTTTTCGCGTCCATAATCGCTTTTTGTACACCATTTCGAAGTTTTTTCCACTTGCTAGATTTTCCAAATTTAACATATGCTTTTTGTCGTTGCTTTATGAGTTGTTTCACTCTTTTCGTAAGCCATGGGTGATCAGTACTCCTCATTTTCAGCAACTCAGTCGGGAAATTACTATAATAGGCATTTTGTAGAGTAGTAGCTACAGTAGCATCGCAGTTTTATCATTTGTATCCATAAGGTCGTAGACATTATTCCATTCATAATCAACTAACCACTGGCCAAATTGCCTCATGGACGAGTCCTTCATAGGTCTAATCTTTACCGCGAAATGATCATTTTTAGGTAAACAAGTTATAGGCTTCATTAACACCGAGACGTGATCACTGCTCCCAATGGGTGCTTTCCGTACTACAGTATATCATCATATAATTCAGGGTAATTCATAAAAATTTTGTCAAGTGTAGAATCTTTCCGTGTATGAAAATTAACTACTTGAGTTAGGCCAAGATTGTCACAAAGCTCATTAGTATTAAGGTCGTTGAAGTCACCTAGAATTATAATTGGAACTTCATGGTTGGCACTGCGTATCCTGTCGACTGTTTCAATCACATGCGATACAAGTTGTTCAGCTCCAGCCGCTGCGGGTGGATAATATATCGCACCAACATATAAGTGTTTCAAGCGCCTGATGTTATTGGGTATTGTAATACAACACCAAAGACACTCAAAATTACACTGATCATGGTGTTCAGTGTGATTCATAATTAGCCTGTCAACTGAGTACACAGATACTCCACCACCTTTCCTTCCAACACGCATCTTATTGAAATGTTGATATCCAGGAATAGTTGCTAAATTTTCAGTTTCGGCATTTAACCACGTCTCAGTTACAACTGCCAAGTCAATTTTGTATTTGCTAAGGGTAGCCTCAAATTCATCCACTTTGTTTCTAATTGACCTTACATTGTTAACAAAATCTTGGGGCACGAAAAAACGTTTATGTTCATGTACTTAGTATTCTCAATAGTTATAAGATTGCTCATTACTCGGCCTCTCGTTTTACTAGCTTTACTAGAGTAAGGTGTGTTAATAATCACCGATATTTTTCTTCTTAATTTCTTTATCAGTATACACGTTTCGTGAGTTAAAACAGGGAGTACATGAGACCGTTGATCAATTTGTAACACGGCTAAAAATCGAAGGCGAACACTGCCAGTTTAATAATCTAGATAACGAAATACGTGCTCAAATACTACAGAAAACAAGCAACAAAAAGCTAAGGAGAGAAATATTTAAACACCCAGCATGGACATTGGCAGAGGTATTAAATGAAGCGAGATCTCTAGAAACAGCAAAATTACGAGCGGAGAGCATTGAAAATCCTAAACCCAATTTCGATGATGGCGGTACTGAACAATCAGGTGAGATAAATAAAGTAAAGAGAAGCTCTAACCCACCAAACACTAAATAAATAATAAAATGAATAAATGATAAAAAATGCTATAATTGCAGTAAAATTGGCCATTTTGCAAGTTGTTGTCGCAATACACAGCAGCACGCATCACATTATCAGCAGAGAGGAGGACGCGGTGCACGCGGAGGACGCGGAAATAGTGCTTCACGTCGCCCGCGTGGTCACCGAGTCAACCAAACTCAAAGACAACAACACGATTATTACGAGGACGATGAGGAACATGATATGTTTATGTGTACTAATGATGATAGATTACATAGAGATAAGTTTAGAATTGTATTAAATGTAAATGGTAGTGAGTTACAAATGTACATAGATACACAAGCTGATGACACAATAATGAGTATCGATACTTACAATAAGTATTTTAGTAATATTCCAATCACTAATGATGATATCATACCACTCAAAACTTATACTATAGTGGTGAGAGATTAAAGATACTTGGTAAAGTAAAGTGTAATGTTATTGATTGTGATGGTAATGCACACAACTTAACTGCTAATGTGGTTGATTACAGTAATAGACCTACACTACTAGGACTAGATTGGCTTGCTGTTGTAAAGTTAAATTGGAAAGAGATCACGAAAGGGTTAAACTCTAAAACTGTAAATAGTTGTAAGCAAGACAAGAATGTAGAACAACATAACACATCTGTAAATAAGGGTAAAAATGACGTTATGACTTTGAACGGTTTACTGAACAAATATGGTAAATTATTTGAAGATTCGTATGAGGGCATGAAACATGAACTTGCTCACATTAATGTTAAAGAAAATGTTACCCCTGTGTATGTTAAAGCAAGATTTGTCCCCTATGCCAACAAATGTAAAGTTGAAGATGAGCTTAAGAAATTGGAGGAAAATAGTGTTATACACAAAGTAGATAAGAGTGATTGGGCAACACCAATCGTAGTTGTTCCAAAAAGTGATGGCACAGTTAGAATCTGTGGCGATTATAGTGTAACGATCAATAAGTTTATTGATGATGAGGTATATAGCCTTCCAAGCTCAGATGATTTATATGCAGAGTTAGCAGGAAAATGTATTTTTACTAAATTAGATTTATCCCATGCATATGCTCAACTAAATCTAGATGATGAGAGTCAAAAATATGTTACAATTAACACCCATAAAGGTCTTTACTCATACAACAAACTACCATACGGTGTAAAACCAGCCTCAAAAATATTCCAGGGTAAAATGGATAAGATTTTGAATGGTATTAATAATGTATTATGTAATCAGGACGATGTGCTGATTAGTACAAAGACAGTCAAGGAAAACTTGGCAATAATCAAAGAAGTTTTTCGACGATTTGACCACTATAATGTTCGTTTGAAGAGAGCGAAATGTAAATTCCTAGAAGATGAAGTAATATATCTTGGACTTAGAGTTGACAAACATGGAATCGCACCGATTGACGACAAAGTTAAACCAATCAAAGATGCAGCGAGACCAGAAACTGTTACACAGCTTCGATCATTTCTTGGCATGGTGCAATTTTATTCAAAATTCATGCCAAATCTGTCTACGCGCATACAACCGTTGAACATGCTGCTTCGTGACGATGTCGAGTGGCAATGGAAAAATGAACAAGAACAAGCTTTTAAATGGTGCAAAGAAAGCCTAAGCAGCGAATCATGTCTGACACACTACGATACTAAGCGAAAAATAATTCTTGAATGCGATGCTAGTCAGTATGGAATCGGATCGGTAATAATGCATCAGATGGATGATGGATCGAGGTTACCCATACACTACGCTTCAAGAACATTAACCAAAAGTGAAATAAATTACAGCATGATAGAAAAAGAGGCACTTGCAATCATCTACGGCATCAAACGATTTTACAAATATCTTATGGGTAGAAAGTTTACCATCAAGACGGACCATAAACCACTTCTGAAAATCTTTGGTCCAACTACTGAAGTCCCAGTAATGGCTGCAGGACGTATCCAAAGATGGGCTCTTCTGTTAAACCAATACGATTATGATATACAGTATATTTCGTCAAACGAGAACGCGGTTGCAGATGCTTTATCGCGACTACCAATAAAGAGCGATGAATGCGACCTAGAGCAAAGCGTATTTAACGTTACCGCGATTGAAGACGACTTTCCGATAACAGCAAAAGACATTGAGAAAGAAACACTAAGAGACAATATATTATGTAAAGTACTTAACTATGTAAAACATGGATGGCCAAACGTTGACAATTTTGATGATGATATAAAACCATATGTAAACAGACAACTTGAGCTATCGTGTGAAGGCAATTGCTTACTTTGGGGCTCCAGGGTCATAATCCCTTCTAAACTACGTTCTAAAGTGCTTGATGAAATGCATTGGGAGCATCCCGGAATATGTGCGATGAAAGCCATTGCCAGATCATACGTATGGTGGCCCAAGTTGGACTGTGATATTGAAGTAGTAGTTAAGAGATGTAATACTTGTCAGAGTATGAGAAATGTCCCACCTAGCACCCCCTTATTACCTTGGAAATGGCCCAGTAGACCGTTTCAGAGAGTACATATAGATTTTGCAGAAAAGAACGGCGACAATTTTTTGATTTTGATAGACGACTCCACACTCCACTACAGGACTTACTCCTGCTGAGTTATTAATGAAACGTAAGTTACGTACACGACTATCCTTAGTTAGTCCAAACATGGCTCAAAGGGTCGAAGAAAAACAAAAGTCACAGAAAGTGAAAGTCATGTTAATCAAGAAAGACAATTTCATATCGATGATAATGTTTTAATTAAGAACATGCGACCCAAATCCAAAGAAGAAAAATGGTTGAAGGGAGTCGTAACCCAATGTTTAGGACCTAGAAAGTATGAAATCCATACTTCACACGGTGTCAAAGTGATGCACCCTGATCATATGATTGTTGATACAGGTAGTACAAAATCTACTCAAAATGTTGAGAGGAGTGATGTGAATGTATTTAAAAGTCCTAATACTAAACCACACAGAATTAAGAAAGCAAGAAGCAGGTTGATCGAAGAAGCATAATTTTATTAGAAGTTCAAATTAAAAATGTTGGTTATTGTTCGAAGTGTTTAACAAAGAAGAAAATGTTTGATTTTGAAAAAAACTTAAGAATTAGTAATTTGACAGGGCAAGGACTCCCCGAAATGGCAACATATTTGTTTTAAATACAGTACACTTTTTATAAAATTAACTATTGTTGATGAAAGTGAAATGAAATTATTTAAAGTAAAAGAATACATTTGATACATTTAACATACTACAACAGAGATATAGTGGTGAATGGCCAAGTAGTAGGCACGGCACAGCTAATGCGATGCAGCAGTATTTGGATGGTTCCTCTCCATGTTAAAAAGAGATGTGATTGTGTTAGAGTTGACTGTCTAGTTATTCAATATTATCTCTATGGTCATGGCTTTAAATATACGTCTTTTTCATGAAAACAAACATTCAAACTAAAGGAATTACCTTGTTTCCATTCTTGGTCAGTCCATAAATATTTTAATGCAAGTTCGGGTCTTCCAATACTGTTAAGAGCACGTGCAAGAACACTTTTCGTAGCAAAAACACCTCTCTTTTCCAACCATATCTGCAAAACTACTAAATTCTGTCTAGATAGATCTGACTTGTGGTCATGCTCAATAGTTTCCACTTCCCCTTTTGTTAAGTCAAGCATGAAACCAATCCTTGCTACTTCTTTCCCAATGTGTTTTGAGATTTCAGAAACATGTTCCGGTTCAACTCTTGCCCTATCCTCTATGAAAATAAAATATGTTTTTATTCAATAATAATAATAAATTTGGACTTTTAAGCACATAATGTCATAAATGCGCTTCACATAAAAAAAGTAATCCATGAAATAAATAAAATAAAAAATAAAATATAAGGATCTATTCTTTTTTTTTTATTTATCTTCCGCCGACAAAAATAGGGTGAAATCAAATGACAGAAATCTATTTAGGCGTTACTGTATACCATTAAAAACAAATTATAGGTACGCTATATGAAAACAAAAAAGTGTTTTAAGCAATAATTCATAGAAGTTAAAACACATTATGTTTAATTTTTTAAAGCACGCAAATCAAAGAATATTGAACGATCTTAATTCTTACGATAGCACCATTTTGGTAGAACCACTGATAATTGACTGTTTTCTGGTATATCAGGAAGGCTGGGGGTCGAGGAACGTCGTCTTGGAAACCTCTTTTTTAAAGCAGCAGATTTCCCTAAATTTCCACTACCTTTTTTGACGAAAACGTCATCAGACTTCATAAGTGGCTCTTGTTCCTCAATCGCTAAATAATAATATAATTTCAATATTACACATATCTTTTTAATTGTCAAAATGATTGATTACATTTTTTTTGCCAAAGGGCCAAATAAAAGCGTTTTAATTAACAAAACAAAAAGAAAATGTTTGATTTTAAGTCTTATTATAGTTTTTAGACATATGCACTGTACGGTACTTTAGTTACAAAACATCACAATAGTATGTACAGGTACTGTAGTCATAGAAGATGCTACTTATATAAGAATACGAGAGGCATATGATTGTTATCGTTAGAATTTAGAGTGGAGTTTTATAATGTTTTGAAGTTTTGGTTTCGGGTTTTTTTTTAACAATTTAGTCTTTAATCATTAATCTGACATAACTCGTAAAATAATATACACTGTCTGTCATACTTAACTTATAGAAGGAAGTGATGTGATATATCGAAATAACGGCTGTAACATAAAGTCTAGTAATAAAACACATTCATCATGGCGCATAACCACGAGTGTCCGTGTGATTGATTCTGCACGATAAAAAACGTTGTCTTCATCATAACCCACAAACATAACAGTGGGCATTGGACGAGAGAAGCCCTTGATCAATGTTAGGACCAATCAAGGTGCTTTAAACAGTCCTGTCTTTGTCTGTATCAAACCTGTTAGTGGCGGTAATTATTGCTGTTGTTTTCGATCGAATAAAAAAAAAATATATGCCATGAAATTTATGAGTACCAAATTTGATTATGATACATGCTTGTGAAGATATGATTCCAAACGTGATTTCGTTAATATCGCGTAATTTTTGATTGCGCATCGTGAAAACATAACCACATCGATTCCTGGCCATAAAGAATATACTTTGAAAAATTGACTTAGCTGATGAAATTGATCTCAAGATAATTGACGAACAAAATAGTGCTAAGGAAAGAATAAATAAATAAAGATTCTGACAAAATCAATAAGGTTATAGTCAATATTATATGTTATATGCATGATAATGCATATAACCTAATTACAAATGTGTCTGAAAGGGTACTTCGGGGGAAAAATTAGATGATAAACCCAGTATATATAGAGATCATGATAAAACATGTTTACCTTTTTTTATGAGCATGCAAAGTCCATTGTGGTATTCAAGTTGATCAATGTGTGTGATCCATTCCTTTTGAAACAATTTCTGCTGATTTTCCTCTGCTACTAATATTTCAGCTAAGTCTTTCAAAAGTTGTCCACTATCATGGATTTCACGTAAATTTATCAGCGCATATTTATCAATGACAGATAAGTGGAAGACTATACATCCTTCTGTCATGAGGGTTAATTTTACACCACGCTGACTGTAGTAGTTAACAAGCTCTTGTAGTTTATCAGTAAATTCCAATGCATCATCAAACTTCAGATTGCCTTTATGTTGGTTAAGATGATCTAAAATCTCAACAGGATTTGTACTTTGGCCAGGAGGAGGTTGATACTCATCAAGGTTTCTTTCTGATGACGAAGGAGGTTGATAGCTTGAGTTAGATCGTCCTCGTTTACGTTTCAGAGTTAAGTGTAATTGAGCCTCTTTAATAATAATAGAAAAATACATTAATGGCTGAAAAAGACATATTTAGAAAATTGACAATTTATCACAGTTCAATCATTATTTAGCAAACAATGACTATAAATGCAAGAGTTGAATTTCATTGAAAACGGTTTTAAAATAATAGTAAATATTATGTCTTGTTGTAGCAAACATTATTTAATTTGTATGCTACAAAACTAATCAATATTGTGTTCCACTTGATACATTGTGTCTTTCTATATTAAATTTCAGTAGAGTTTAAATATTTCAACTTCCTAATATTTTATACTACCTGATAATACATTTCATTTAACTGTAGTATCAAATACTATGCTTTGGCCTGCATCAATTTAAGATCTTTCTAATACAGTAGTGCTACATTGCAAAATGTACTATTGAAAATGAATTAATGTAGGCTATATACCTTTAGTAAAAATGTCCACAGCATGGGGAATTTTAAGAATTTTTAAGGTCTCCACAAATTCATCCATTTTTGCTTCACATATGATGGTTTTGTGTTGTAGATGAAGTATAAGGTTCCATCCATCTTTATACTTCTTTGGTGGATCATTGTAAATATTGTCAATTTTTATTACATCCTCCTCTATTAGAACATTACCCAAATTCAGAACTTTTTGTTGATGATGACTGAATTTTGAAATAACCATCTCTTTAGCACTAGAAAATGATGGTACTGGTATGTGAACTCGAAGCTCGTCTACAATACCAAACTGTTTAGTAGCTTTTATGGTATCATATAGAAGGGTTAGATTTTTTGAACTAAGATGTCCAGAATTCGTCAATTGTTTCATTAAGTCCATCGTCATAGTGGCATTGTGTATGTCAGCATCTGCAATATAACCTTGGTACAAAACTTTCAGTTTTGTGATGAGGGATCGGTCATCATACCAAGTTGAAAAACATACCAAAGTCTGGTTAAAAGATTTGCCAGATATTTCTAGGAAAAAAAGAAAACAAAAATGTAAAATACCATACCAACTTGTTTGAACACAAATATTTCTTAAAAAACAATAACAACAGAAACAACTTTATTTATAAATACAGTATGTAAAGTAGAAACAATCTTGGTTATCCTTTAGCAAAATATACTCTGAATGCAAATTATGAGGCAAATGCAAACATAGTAGAGTTTGTAATGGCAAATAATTATTTTCTTGGTCTGAAATGATTACACATTATTCTATCATCTGTAAGGTAAGGAAGGGTGAATGTTATATGCAATGATTGTAAAATCAAGCTTCATAGTCTTTGAATTCCATTAAGTTCTACCTGATTTAGCCATGTTATCTTGTCTCCATTTCTAAAATAAAAAAGAAAAAACAATAGTAGTAAGAAACAGTGTCATAGGAGCCTCGAAACGTGGCAGGCTGAAGGCGCTTGACCTTTGACAAGATCGCCTAAATTTCTAGTTTTTAACCTTACAATATTTATATTGTATATTCAGGTACAGCCGCTCCATAATCTCTTTGCTTTTCTTCCTTATATCTTTTTTACATTATATTATTTTTACTAACACTCATTACTGTTTATATACCTAATGTAATATGTTTTTACATCTTTAACATAATTTCATAAACATCTTCATGTCGTAAAACTACTCGTAACAATTTTTCTCAACTTTCTATCATCTAAAAGTCGTAGTTAGTCATGCCTCGGGTCACATTCTATGGTCACCGTACAGGTAGGCTACTACATTAGTACTTCTATGAATGGATGACTAGCCGGTGACAATAACGCTAGTTGGTCATACCCAGTACCGTTTTGATTTTACAATCTTTCGGGAAACCACCTCACGACGATTTTACAGGCCTAGGAGCCGACATAGATCTCTAGTGGGATCTAACCGTCATAAGTCATTCCTCACATTCAAAATCTATTCTTTTTATTAACAAACTTTTCCTATTTCTACATTCTATACTACTTTTTTCATTTTTCTACATTTAGATCCTTGTTTTTTCTATTCCTTTACCTACGTACGACATTCATAGCATAAACATCATGTTTCACAATATAATTTTTCAACACACAATATTTATTTTAAGCCTAATATTACATAACTATTTAAACACCCACAGAATATGGTTCATCCAACATTTAAACCAAAAGATATTAGGAAAATTACAACAATCAACGAATGGAATAGGATACATACCAAGACGACTAAAAATATTTTCAGAGAAGAAATAATTAACTGTAGTCGATATTATAACAAAATAGAACAACTGACACCTAGCCTACTCAAAATAAACAACAACCATAACGTAGAAATAAAATTCGTTGACAACAAAATCAGCCAAATCAGGAATTATACCATTAATATAAATACCGGGGAAAGTATTGAGGACACCGAATTGAGCGACAATATTAACACATTGGAAGAATTGAGCGATATTATTAAACATAGATACCGACAAACACAACTCTTGAAACAAAGTATCTTACAGAAATATAAAGATACAATCGAAGAAATTAAACAGAAGAATGCAATTAATAAGAAATACGTTTTTAAAAAAACCACCTCAGATTTTGACTATGCAAATAATTTATGTCAACAGAGAAGTGTTTTGCACACAATACTAATTAAAAAACTTATGAAAAACTATGATGCTAAAAAGAAGGAAGACGAAATTAGAAACGAAAACAAGAAAGATGATTTGAACTTCCACAATTTTACTAACTTTAAAATCAATAAACACACCAAAACAATATTGAACAAGGGACCATCGTTTATACCCACAACCTTCAAGAACGGACAGCAGATTAAAACAGAACTACATAACGATATTAAGTCCTCCTTTACAACAATGTTGAAACATGAGATTTACAAGCATAAAATCAAAACAACTCACACTAAACCACACTCATTGCCTATACATAATAAACACAAAACACTTTTCCATGAATTAATTACACATCCTCACATTAAACCAAACACAACTGCTTTCTGCTACAACAATATCGAAGAACTAAACCAAGAATGCATCGAAAATTTTAGATGTATAGATAAAAGAAATACAACTAAATCACAACTCAAACAATTGAAAACACTTGCCAAAAACCCAGAAATAATAATACAAACATCAGACAAGAATTTAGGTTTATGCCTTAATACTACAAAATGGTACAAACAAGAATATGATAGACAACTTAACAACGAAATATATCAAAAAGTCGATCCTAAAATTGATGAAAGAAATTATATAACAAAATTAAAACTTAAAGTTCGAAATGACATGATTAAACTAATTAATGATACAGACATCAAAGACCACGATTTTATCAAAGAAATCAACCAAATTACAAACTGGATCGATAACTCCAAATTACAATTACCTACCCTCAAGATTCTACCCAAACCCCATAAACTTAAAAAACCACCCTCACCCGAAACAGAACAAGACCTTAAAGGACGACCAATTATTACAGCCCATAGCTGGACTACTACCCCCCTATCCAAAACACTAGGCCACCATCTTAAATTAATTATAAACAAAATTAAAGATATGTTCTATGACAAAAATGTACCCTTTCCCATTATTGAAAACTCAAACGAATTTGTTTCCAAAACACAATTAATTAACACAAAATTCTCCGACACAAATTTCTTTATTTCCTGGGACTTCGAAAGCCTTTACACTAACATCACTATACAAGATACCAATGACACCATCACAAATGCCTGCGACCTCTTAAATGTTAACAATGAAACCAAATTATATCTCACAAAATTAAACAACATAATTAATAAAAACGCATACTTCAAAGCCGGACCTTATTTTTATAAGCAAATACAGGGAATCATTATGGGGTCTTACCACAGCGCCCAAATCGCTAATCTTACCCTCCTTTTGAAAGAATTAAACTTCCTCACCACATTAAAACAAAGATTTCAACTAAACCCTTCCAACTTCTTATTTACCCGATTCATAGACGACGGCGCACTAATTATCAGCAACCCTAAAATTAATTCTCTTGACCTTATTAAATCCATATCCAACATCTACCCACACAATATTCCACTCAACTTTACTTTTAATACTACTAACATGATATATTTGGACACACACATTTCCATCAACTATACAACACTAACAACAAACAAAATACACTACTCAATATATCAAAAACCATACCAAAAATATACATACATTCATAAAACATTCAACCATAACCCATCAATTTTTAAAGGTATTATCAAAACAGAGTCCCATCGTTATAACCGACTTTCATGTAATATAAAAGAATATCTACACATCACCTCCCTCTTCTCTTTACGACTAAAGAAAATAGGTTACAGCCATAAATTCATAAATAAACATTTGACACATTTTCAACAGAACCCCAAAGAAAAGATCACAAAGAATATTAATAAACAAACAATTTGTATTAAAACCAAATTTGATAAAACCACAGATAAAACAAATATTATGCAAGGTATTATAAATAACCACAAACACCTACTCAAAAACAAGTATAAAATACAATACGTTTTTTATAACGACAGAAAGATTAAACAAATATGCTGCACTAATAAACAATTGCACAACAAACTGGCAACCTATCAAACATATTAAATTAAAAGTTTTGTATAATTTATATATTATTAATTATTATAATATTTTAATACTAAATTGTTGTATTTTATAATATTCTTGTATTATAAACACCTTTATTTTGTCAAATAAATCGTTGTGCATACTGTACCATTATGTTTACCTCTATATTTATTCATTAATTTTGAATTTTTTATGACTTATAAAATGTTTTTATACCAGATTAAATATATTATAAGCACCCATTTTTATTGACATAAATTTACCTTTTGACAAAATTTTTAAATGAAAATTGTCCCTGTACGTTAATTAATAATAAGAATACAGACCTTTACGCGTAATCATAAACACCCGCGTCAATTTCAATAACGCGTTCTAACACACGCGCATAGCAAACATTCGAACCTGTTACTTTCAAACATAACATTCTCACTAAGGAAAGGTCGGTAAAAACATATTGAATTTTCTACAGCTCCGACATTGTCATTTTTTCTATAAAATCCAAACCAAATAGCTTTGTACACAAGGTAAGACTAATTAATATTATATTTAGAACTAAATAAATTCTACTTTAAATTACATTCAGTTAAACTATAAAATATAATCATATTACGTAAATCCTATCTAGGCTAGGCTAGTTAGGCCTAGGCCTAGGCATAATAATTTTAATAATTTTTTAGCGTCCTGTATACACAGAAACAAGTACGTAACATAAACTTTCAATCTTCTTCATATTGAAATAATAATATTTTTTCTAAAAAGGTGAGAAAATTTAAACATTGTTTAACATTAAAACGAACAACGTATTTTAAAAACAATTTAACAATAACCATTTTAATAATTTTCTATCCACTCTACAAATTTTTCATATAAAGATATTGTGGAACCACGTCAGGTCAAGTTCAATATTGAATATCGAAACGTGGCAGGCTGAAGGCGCTTGACCTTTGACAAGATCGCCTAAATTTCTAGTTTTTAACCTTACAATATTTATATTGTATATTCAGGTACAGCCGCTCCATAATCTCTTTGCTTTTCTTCCTTATATCTTTTTTACATTATATTATTTTTACTAACACTCATTACTGTTTATATACCTAATGTAATATGTTTTTACATCTTTAACATAATTTCATAAACATCTTCATGTCGTAAAACTACTCGTAACAATTTTTCTCAACTTTCTATCATCTAAAAGTCGTAGTTAGTCATGCCTCGGGTCACATTCTATGGTCACCGTACAGGTAGGCTACTACATTAGTACTTCTATGAATGGATGACTAGCCGGTGACAATAACGCTAGTTGGTCATACCCAGTACCGTTTTGATTTTACAATCTTTCGGGAAACCACCTCACGACACAATATAATTAGAATTTGTTTTTAGAACTCACAGAAATAATGCATAACCAGGAACTTTAATGTTAATTCTAAATAAAAATTGTTGAAAATGTTCTCCAATGTTTTATAACATAAAACATTTGAAGATAGAAGATTTTTCATACCAAAGTTTATGGTTGATCAATTGTGTACGTGACATGGGATACAAACAGCAAAAATGCTTATTGATTTAATTCAAAACCCTTCCAACTTTCAATATAAATTACACTTACACTTACACTTACACTTAATGTTTGATGGAAATAGTTTAGGCTAGTGCCTATTAGATTCCATTTCTAGCCGAAAATAGTTGTCAAGTCTAGACTTAAAGATGTTCACTGAAGAGGCTTGTATTACATATTCAGGCAGAGAATTCCAGTGATGTATGACTCTGATGGTAAAAAAGTTGACCCTGCACATAAGATTTCCTCTAAGTTTTGGACGATATAGTTTTAAGCTGTGTCCCCTGGTTCTGATGTTGTGAGACAATTTAAATAAATCTTTTGGGTCAATATCCTCAAAGCAAATTAATCAATGCTAGAATTAATGAGAATGTCTTAGGGACACTTCTTTGGGAAACATAACAATAAAGTGAGTATATATATCATGTACGCATTTTAATGTCAAAATGAAATTTAATGGTACACACAATTTCAATTCACAAAAAAAAAGAACTTAAAAGAACTGTTAAATCTGAAACTTTGTGTCTAATTCAATCAAATCAATTTTAAAAATGAGATGTCAAAATGAAATTAAATAGCAATAACAACAATTCAACATATTAATTCGTCAAAGCCTAACACTACAGATCAAAGTCCATTACAATAGCCTATCTGGGCAAGTGGAACACTCAGCGTCCTGCTAGGTCTAGCCTATCAAAGTACTTTTTATAGAATAGGCCCTATTTCTAAACCAGACCTCCCCCGAGACCTCCTAAGAAAGGGCATCTAAAAACAAGACTGTTTGGATCAGTCAGTACAGACTGAACTGAAATAGCACTGCTAGGGTCTGACTTAGTTATTGGTTAATTCCACTCTACTATTTAAAATACGTTCGTTTACAAACCATAGTTTATAAATAGAGTTTACTCTTCTTTTTTTTAAAACGAAAGCAAACAGCGAGGATGATCCAGGTTCGACGATCATCTCATCAACTTCCGGATAAGAAAGGGAAATCCCCTTGTATCTAGTCGACTCAATTGTATCAGAGGGAGTTTCCATGTGGCATTAAAAAGTGTAGTCCACATAATTGCAAAAAAATAGAATTGTAAATGAATAATTAAAACGATATAACGAATAATATTTAATTATTTTCAAATTGAAAATATCTACAATTTATTAAACGATCTTACTTAGTTAACTTACTAGGCCTACCTGACCTAGGCCTAGTACTGTATTCTTCCAAAGAGAAGTCAACACTCGTTCTAATTTGGAATAACCCCTTTTTTGGCGGTGACGTGTGTGACGTGTGTTGGTGTACATAGCAGCAAAGAACTTATAACACAAGAATCTCCTGTTCGTACGAAGCGCGCAACAATTTCGAAAGGCATTGTGGGATAGAATAGAGCTATGGGTGGCGCCATATTGTGAGCCATGGAGTAGGGCGCCCGCATCAAATTAGAAAGTCAAAATCATAGAGGGGATCTGCTAATACTATAGGGGATGGAGTAATTGACTTCCTAGTTTGGAGGGGGCGCTGCTCCATGCTGTGAAATGGCGTCGCCCAGTTTGACCTTTTAACCCTGTACTTCCGATACTGTGTTTTGAATGCAAATTGAAGAACAGGAGATTCTTGTGTTATAAGTTCTTTGCTAGCAGCACAGTACAGACTGTACACCTCCACATGCACCACATGACATATATATTCTTTGACCACATCCATAGTGTTGTGATTTTAGGCTAGCACTGAAATGGCCTACTAAAGCAAGCAAATACACTCACCTTATTCAGTCCCGCAGTACCTAAACCACTACAGAGACTCAATGTCCAGTACCACTCTAGGGTAAATACTGTTTATAGTACAGGGTACTCTTATGCATCAAGCATGTTTCCTACATGGGGTCCAGACATCAAGTGAGCTAACTAGCCTATCCTGGTGGGGTCAACCATGCATTTCAACCAGCTGATTTACATGCAAATGAGCAAACTGGACAGGGTATTCAAGCGTGAGACCCCTTTCACAACACACCTCCCCATTCTAAAAGGGAAGCATTCCACCTTTCTCACACTAGCTTGAATACACCGGGGAAACTCCCTGAAATGTGGGTATTGTACGTCTTCTTCTACATCATCATGGTAAGTGTGAAGCTCAGGAGGCATACTGATGTACAGATATCAGCTCCTGCATCACTATACTTACCATCTGCAGCAACTTCCAAGATCAACCCGAGTTCAACAAATGTACATTACATTGCCACGAGCAAAAGTAATGCAACCATTTGGCAGGTTTATATTGATGTGAGTTAGGTTGAGGTTTCCAGTTTCGGCCTACTCCAGATTTCAGAAGCTTGATAATGGTTTTCGGCTTCATCTTCGTGTGAGGATATGTGATGATGGGTTGAGCTACAGAGAGTATAAGTCATAGACCTAGTACGGGGCATTAAATCATTTCTGACTTTTCTCCCATGCTCTCTGTACAACCCTTTGCGGCGACAGTCAAACCTCCTATATTTTTCAAGAGCTTTGGTGATAGTAGCACAATGTTTCCGTGAAACATACTCACCAGCCTCCTTGTCGTGACACCCAGTGCAGAACCATTCCACCTGTAGCTTTTGCACTCTAGATCTAGGTAGATCACTACAGGCTTTCTCGGTTACCATCATGACTCTACGTCCCCATTTTTCTATAGCTTCGTGTCGTTCCTGTTTTAGAGACCGCTCACCGTCTCCGAAACGTACACTGAGGACATCCATCATCTCTTTGAAGTCTAATGTTGGCTCCATCCTTAAAAGATTGGTTAAGAACTTCGCCGCAGGTCCCTCCATACACCAAAAAAGGGCATTGTTACTATCCCCGGTGGTAAGGTTCTGCGCCTTTGCGAAAGATCTGAACCGTTTCTTAAAAGGATACCAGTCATCATCCCAGCCATTAAAAGTTAGAGACTTGGGAATGTCTTTTTGTCTCAATAGTTTTTGTGATTGTTGGGAATGCCTATGCGAGTGTCGTCTTCTAGATTGAACACTCGTAGAATATTTACCATAAGCCATATCCTGATCACTATCTTCGTCACTTGTACAACTCTCATCATTACTAGAGCTGGAGTCCATAAGACTAGAGCTACTAGAAGAGTCACTGAAACAATCCTCTGTCAGTAATCTACAAAGCTTAGACACAGATCTAGTTTTTGAGGTTTTACTACCTTTAGTGCAATGGTGACCCCGTACATTAAGACTAGAGTCTAAAGCTAACAGTTCAGATATTGGTTGACATTCTGCTTTGGTTGCATACCTATAGTGAGTATTCCTACAACCTGAATCCGTCTTTTCTCTGTGGTCAGAACTAGGTTGGTTGGTACTGGTGTGTCTCCATGAGAAACTACCACCAGGTAAATCACCAGAATAAGTTCCAAATGGAACTTGTGCTGCATGGAACAACTGAGGAGTGCTAGTGTTCTGAACCCAACTACTCACTAATTGAGGATTCGGTGTGAAATCCCAGCGAGTCGTTTTGGATGACAAGCACTTGATTCCAGTTAAATATTCTAAGTCACAGGCTCTAATATTTCCAAATTTGGACCTCCAATCAGTAATTTTCCTAGCTCTCTTTCCTAGTAGATGGACGAGCTCCGGCTCTGTCCAGAAATTTATTGCAACATGAGGCATCCTTTAAAACATACGATATAAAAGTATTGCCAGAGGTCAAAGACTTTCATTAAAATGTATCTAAATGTATGTTCTGCCACTAGTACTTATCCGGTTTAAGATGAATACTGTGTATAAACTAGGAATGTAAAATGCCATAAAATACCAATGCCTGTACTATTAAAATGGACATAAAACTATTAAAACATTTGTGATACATTCACCAATTGCACAGCATTCAAATGATGACGATACTTCAAATCCAGATCTTGGTAATGCTCAACGAACACTGATCACCAGACCACTCCCCTCCACAGAAAGGCAGTGATAATCAGCGTGTGAAGTTGAAGTCACAAATCACGTGAACAGTCTTCAAGCTTTCCAGAAGAAAACAGACTGGCCCGGAATAAAAGTTGTAGTAACACTTTACGATCTTCAGTGTGGTAAAACTAGCTGCAGTGTGAGATAACAGATGTTATTTAGCATAGAATACAATATGGATTAAAATACTGATAGACGTAGTAATAAATACAAGCACACCAGTATAATAAAATATCTTCAATGCAATAACCCGCACACAAATATTGCAAAATGGCAGCTGGCGATACAAATACAGTTAAAATATTGCACCAGCAAACCTGCAATAACAAGCAACTAGATTATTAAAAAGACGTCGATACAGTTTAACAACACTTACCACTAAACCTTCCCCCGATGCAAAGAAAGGAAAGCGGTAATGCCACTGTGAAGTTAACACAATATATTACGCACAGCCAGTATATAATCAAAGTTAAAATTAGTGGTGCCACTCAGTTCAACGGCCACGCCTAGTATCCCACCAGGTGATACGGCCTAGTAAACTGCCCACTAATCCTTCAACTACAGCAAAATAAATACAACTCCCGGTACGCATCGACTACCCCGTCGATACGCTAATCAGCAAGTATCCAAATGCCACAATACTGCGTGATTAACTTTACCGGTATGTTGTAATCTTCAATAAAGATATCGACTTCAATAAACTAACAAATGCACCGTAAGTACAATAAGTTAATAGTTTCAGCAGAGGACGAAATACCTCGCAATCAACCCGATCACGTTAAGAATGCCAGCTGGCAATCAAGGCACCCGCCTCCCCACCAAAAAAAAAGATTTCCGAGCTTTTGCTCGCAGCGCCAATGTTGTGATTTTAGGCTAGCACTGAAATGGCCTACTAAAGCAAGCAAATACACTCACCTTATTCAGTCCCGCAGTACCTAAACCACTACAGAGACTCAATGTCCAGTACCACTCTAGGGTAAATACTGTTTATAGTACAGGGTACTCTTATGCATCAAGCATGTTTCCTACATGGGGTCCAGACATCAAGTGAGCTAACTAGCCTATCCTGGTGGGGTCAACCATGCATTTCAACCAGCTGATTTACATGCAAATGAGCAAACTGGACCGGGTATTCAAGCGCGAGACCCCTTTCACAACAATAGCATAGCAGCATAGTTGGAGGGAGGGTACAAATACAATTTGTTTTACAACATAGGCCTAGTTTTGTATGATCTGTCACGGATAAACTTTGTAAGCCTGTTGTGGTTGTGTTTGTGAAATTTTTAATTGAAATCGCCAGGCGGCGCGCAATTTATTCTGACTATAGGCCTAGGCTAGCCTACTAGGCCTAGCCCTGATGGTTTACTGCCGAAACGGCCGCCGACTGAAACGGCCGCCAATTAAAACACAATTGAATGTATGAAACGCCGCGTGTGCCGTTTGTCAACAACGTGTAATCAAAACGACGTGTGGTTTAATACAATTGTTTTACTTTTTTTTTCAGATTGAACTGACTTTAGACGTATGTGACTTAATAAATATTAACAGATAGATGTTTTTAATTATCATTATTTTAATTTTACATTACATTAAATATTATAATATTATTAAAAACGGCCGCCGACTGTTTTGCCTATTTCAACTTCAATAATTGATACAGTATTTGTTTGAATACGTTAAATAAATTCAGAATGGTGAATTATTATAATAAACATTATTTTAATAAAAACTTAACTAAAAAATACGTTTATTCTTTGATTTTATTCTTAAACATATATTGGTTGGTTTCATTTATTTGTTCCTCCATCATGGTTTCATAGGCTTTACTGTACGTTTATAATACTGTATTGGCGTCCCATAGAAAATGTTGGCGGCCGTTTCGGTCACACACCCTAGTCCTAACTAGGCCTATTATGCCACAACTACTAGGCTAGGCTAGTAATAGTACAGTAGTAGGCCTAGGGCCTAGTTAGCTAGGTTTGGCATTCAGAGCTAGGCCTATACTATCTAACCTATATTAATGATGACTAAGATGTCAGTAGTTAGAAGTATAGACATAGGCCCTAGCCCTACTAGTAGCTTAGGTCCTACCTTTTTTGCCAATTGGCCTAAGAGCGTACATAGGGGCCTAGGCCTATTTTATATGGGGAAATAGTATGCAAACAATTTAGTTAAGAAAACTCTTCTTCTTGGTGGGTTGGGACTTAATGTGGTCAGAATAAAAAAGGCCCTCCCGGCCCCACTCTGTAGACAATCTATCAACAGCAGGACACCAAGATCGCCTTGCAAAGATAGGAATTCGTAACAGTCCTTTGATCACAGCCACAGATAAACCCATTGATCTCTGGAGGAGCTCATTCAGCATCCTGTTGTTAAGTTGCCTTTATTAAATATAGTTTATAGGTATACAGAATATTATTACTATATTATATCTTATTAAATACTGTAATTTTCTTTTTATCTAGGAGCGCACTGCGCACTCTTTGAAATTTGTATAAATTTGACGAAAGAGCCGAATTTTGTTCGCAGCATATCTCTATCTTCTGGCCAACATAAGATTGTATAACTTTGTCATAAGGTTGACCTATAACTGTAGATGTGCAGCCAAGCTTTTCGGCGATTTCGGAGTTGCGCAGCGTAAGTTACGCGCGATTTTATGAATTTCAATGATTGATCATAGATTAAAAACCAATAGTCATTTTGTATTGAAACTTGGTAAAAATTTAAGTCATATCATGCGCAAACTTTCTATGGATTAAAAATGGCATGTTGTACATAAAGTTACGCGCGCACGCGCGTTCAAAATTTCAAAATGCGCAAAATTCATTTCTAATCAACTTTCTACGCGTTTCATGTCATTTTGAGCATTTCAAAATTTCCCACGCGTGCGCAAATTTTGTACGCGCGCGTGCGCACGTAGCGCAAAAACATCTTTTTTTTGCTTGATTTTTGTTTTTTCAGCCTTTTCTAGTAAATTTATCAATTTTCAATCAATTTCGACTTAAAATCACGTCACACGAGCACGTAGAATTGGATAATTTGCGCGCGTTTTTGATGAAAAACTTTAAAAATTCGTCAAAATTAGACCTTTTTTTAAACAGTCATAAATTCTAAACTACATGGTGAACTTTTTTTAAATTACATATTCTGGAAGTAGATGAGTTTTATTTCTCAAATCAGGCATTGATATGGCTAACCGGATATTGTGACGTCATCGTATGGCCACCCGAATATAAAATATAGGATTTTTTACTCTTTCGTTATTGCTCATCACATTCAACAAAGCGCATCTCGCTTATACGTATTCCATTTCCCCCCGCAATTGTAATATTGTCTACGTCAATCAACTATCTTTCGCATGAATTAAAAATATTTTAATTTTTATGACGTCATCATGTCTAAAAACGTAAATAACTTGGGTCACTTATTTTCATCTTTACAGTAAATTTCAATCTGTTATAGCTCGTCAGATTAAAAAGTGATAATCATTATTAAAACGTTTTCTGGAAGATATTGGATTGTAGATACGAATTGATGTGAATATTTTGCCAATCAGATGTTGTGATGTCATCATATGGCCAGTTGAATTCAAAAAGTCATATTTTCATCTCTTGGGTAAAAGTTCATTGCGTTTAAACGAGAGCGCATCTCACTTTTACGTTCCCAAAATTCTTCAAATTTGTTTTAATGTAATTATTTAGATAATTATCTTCTAAAATTGTTATTTTTATATGTCAATTTGATGACGTCATCGTGTTAATAATTGGATTTAAAAGATGGGTCTCGTAATTTCGTCTATGCTACACTGTATATAACATACAGTGTATTCTGTAAACACTGTACTATGCTGTATGCTACAAAATAGGTACAATTCAGCACTGTAAACACGTTTATTTCATGTCATAGGATGGCATAATAATTGTCGAGGTTCATATAGTTTAAAGTATGTGCATGTTGCGTTTGCGCGGATAACCCGAACTCGTCAAAGTGACGAGTTCAAATCTAGTTATTTTTTACTTTTGATATAAGACATTCTATTATTTCATAATATGTTCAAATAAAATGAGACTTCATTAGTAAACAATGCAGTCATAAATGTAGTTGATGTGCGTAATGTATTCGCCAAAGTAAAGCCTGGTAAAAGTACTGGCCCTGATGGAATTGGAAATCGTGTTATTAAATACTGCAACCAAGAGTTGGCACCGATATATACCAAACTTTTTAATGAGAGTTTAGCAAGTGGTACAGTGCCCAATCAATGGAAAACGGCCTGTATCTCACCTATTCCTAAGATAAAAAATCCCAAGGAACTTAATGACTATAGGCCAATAGCTATCACATCCAATGTTGGTAAGTGCCTAGAAAAGATTGTACTTAGGCAGTTGCTTGATCAGACCAAATTGTTTCTCGATCCTCTCCAATTTGCCTATCAGAGTAATAGAAGTGTTGAAGATGCTGTGCTCTTCCACTTACATAATATTTACCAACATTTAGATGTGCCTAAATCATATGTAAGATGTTTGTATATAGATTTTTCTAGTGCTTTTAATACCGTTGAACCTGGTTCATTAGTACGCAAACTTAAAGAAATGAACGTAAACGACACATTGACTTCATGGATATATAATTTCTTAACAAAAAGGTTCCAGTATGTTAAACTAAACGGTATTTTATCTGATAAAAGAACTGTTAGCATTGGCACGCCACAAGGGTCTGTTATCTCCCCAATGTTGTTTTCACTGTTCACCAGCAGTTTCAGAGCCAATTCAAATGAATGTTGTATAGTAAAATATGCAGATGACACAGTCATCACTGGATACATTACTGGCAATGATGAAACAAGCTATAGACAACTAGGATGTGATTTTTATCACTGGTTCTGCAATAACAACCTGAAACTAAACATAAAGAAAACAAAAGAAATGCAAATTGATTTTAGGAAAATTAAAGAACCCTTAGAACCTCTGATTATAAATGAAAATGAGATTGAAGTAGTAAATGAGTACAAATATCTGGGTTGTATAATTGACAATAAGCTAAATTGGATAAATAATGTAAATAAAGCCACATGCAAAGCCAACCAAAGGATGTTTATTTTAAGAAAAATGAAGTACCTACAAATTGACAAAACTATACTTAAATTGTTTTATAACTCTGTAATTCTCAGTGTAATACTTTTTTGTAATGTTTGTTTTTATGGTAATACAATGCAAAAAGATAAAATTAAACTTAATCGAATAGGAAATAGAGCAATTAGACTAGTAGGAGAGCACTTACCTGATGTTGAATCCTTGTATAAAGAAAATGTGTTAAAAAAAGTAAAAAGTATCATTGATGATGAAACACATCCTCTTCACAAACAATTTGCTCTCATGAATTCTGGCATAAGACTACGTGCACTTAATACCAAAACAAAACGGTTTAGGTGCTCGTTTGTACCTAATGCTATACACTTATATAACTCCAGAGTACAAAGGTAAAATGTAACCGATAATTTTTATCTAATTTTAACAATTTTTAGCCTCTTAACTTTTTGTGTGTGTTCTTGTAAATTGTATTTTATATTTTTGTATTTTGCCAGTTTTCAAATCACATTTCTGTTTTTTAAATGGACAATAAAGTATATATGACTATGACTATGACTAATATAGGACAAAAACTCTATGAATATGTAAAGTGGAAAACACATGGAACGAGTAATTATATCCCCCTCGCCACCCCCAAAAACAATCGACACTTCTTTAGTAAGTTATTTACAAGACAGCATCACCATACATTAATTATAATAATAATGGCAAAATATTATAGCTGGGCAGTGCAAATATATTATTAAAATGATGAATAATAAAACATCAAAACAATTTATCTAACTATTATTTAGCACAAATTGCATTGAATTATTATAAAGCAATGGTTTCCATAGGAGGCAACACAATGACGCAATAACTGACCAATCACAAGCTATAGATTACCAGAAATGTTGTTTTTAAATATTTTTCTGAAATACTTTTGTTGCGCTAAAGACTTAGAATAGCATGTAATGTTATCCTCTATATATAAAAGTGGCCTCATTGGAAATCAACATTGGGTCAAGTTTGGGGTCAATCATTCAGGTGGGATTTAGTGACAAGACAAACATATTCTAATCTGTGTACATATAACCAACGACGCAGATCCGTTTTAAATATTGGGGGGATGTAAAAAAATGAAATACTTTAGGCTGGGGGCCAGGTGGCCGATGCACCACTAGTTATATTCACGCAAAATCTATTCTTCTTAGGTACTGTATTTTCTGGAATTACATACAAATACGTCATGCGTGTCATAGAAGTCTTACTTTCTATTTCATCAATAATTTAATGATTTTGCTGTTGAAAAGTGAGGGGGGCCCACTAAATAATATGTGAGGGGACATGTCCCTCAACCCCCAAGGATCTGCGCCGGTGTTGCATATAACTTATCTACATGTGAAAATATGCAAATTTTAAATATTTAAAAAATAAAAAATTATAAAATTGATATTAATGTATGCGATCATAAATTATTTAAAATTTCTTTACAATACAATTAAAAAATATCTTCTTTCCCATCTACCATAAATAAGGTGTGTTACCCATGATGTAAGAAAGACAGCTAATTAATACAATGCATAAATATAATTGCTATATATTTAATTAGTTACAATTGGTTTTGTCAATTAAAATATAATACTTATCTACTTTAAACTACAAGAATACAAAATTAATATTTCTGTTTCCACATTAACACTTATAACACACAATTTTTAAAAAATCACAATCCACATAATATATTGAAAATAAAATATATTGATATGTATAGCTATTTTGTTGCCAATAATATAAAAGCAGCTATAAATGAAAGATATGTGTAGTAAAGTTATATACTTAATTCTCAGTACTGTATCTGTACCTTGTCCAGTATCATAGGCAAATTCTGTGATACAGTGTCACATATGTATCACATGCATCGTTTTGTAATCTTGATCTAACCTTGATCTAACCATGATATACTGTAGGTGGCACATGTGATGAACATGATACAGTAATAAATGTATGTAGAGATACACTGATGCGTTGAGTGACTCTTGTTTACTAAAAGTACTCCATGCTAAAAGTAACATCCAAATACTTATATTTTTAAGTAACACATACATAAGTAACATTACAAATACTGTACACATTGTCATTTTAAAAACTATTTCTAATTTGTTTTTTAAACACACAAAACACAGATTTTCATTAGGAATGATTGATATTGGAATTTGTTCAATATCACCTGTTATACAGACTTCAGTATTAAGTTAATATATACACCGACATAAACAGTAAAACTTATCTGAAAGTAACTAGTAGTATACAAGCTCTTATGTATGGAAAGTAACAATAGGACACGTGTCGCCATTGGAGAAGCAAAATATCTAGTGTACCAAGTATGGAACGGATTCTATCTAGTCATGGTTACCCATACTGCATACGCGACGCAATCTGTAATTGAGGAGTGGAACCAATGGGCACACAATCCTTGCTGACATTACAACTGGTCGTGATTACAAATACCATGTCAACATGAACCACAGTTTTTTTTTTGTTCCTATCAGATCCGCAACTCAACTCAGCTTATGTCGACATAGTTTGCGTAGCTTTGTGGTCAGTTGAAGTCAGTTTCTCGGATCACTTATGTCAACAAAGTTTCTTTCAGTTCCATTTTAACATAAGCCCACTTTTGCTTTTTACATTTAAAATGTTTAGTTCAACTCAAAGGAATATAAAATTTTTCCAATTATATTGTAAACTTTTATCTACTGTCATATAGTAATTGAAAATATATTTCAAAAATACTTTACTTTTTCAAAAATATCAATAAATCAGCCATTGTAATGAATATATTATATACTTCTACTAATACCATTTATAAAACCTTAATTAATTCTAAAAATTGTTAACAGTATTCAAATGAAAAACTACTTCAAGGTTTTGCATTCAATCTTTTAACCACCCTTACCATATTTTCTTGCATAGAAAGTTGAATATCAGAAAATTCTGGCCAAAATAAAATTTTAAAGGACACTTGTTTGTAGACGGATCAAATAAAAATTAAGGTGGGTTTGAAATTTTTCAACAAGGAAAGAATTAGTTTTTTTTTTATCTTAAACCTCGATCGCAAAAGATTTTTTTTTTCAGTCAAACTACTTAAACTCAGTTAACTACTACTCAAAAACTATAAATTTTCTCCGAAAAAAGACCATGCAAGGGCAAAATGCGACCAAGGTAAAAAAAAAACATAGCGCCCTCAACAGTTGATTTCAATAAAACTAACTAGGGACAATTATTCTGTGTGTGAATAACCAGAAGACTAATTTATGGTTGGTGGTTCTTGAAGAAGAGGGACAAAGTGATTAGGAACAAACTGTCCATCTTCAGGTAATGGTGTGTGCCTAGACCACATAATGAAAACTGTTGCTGGATTTTCTTGTTCCTTACGTGGAGTGATAAGTACATTCAAAGGGCTTGTTTCCGATGCACCCATCGTAGGAAAGACGGACTGAATATTGCAGTTTAAAACTGATGCAAGGCCGAACAGCTGGATGGAGTTTCCCTGCAGGCTGAAGAGGTTTTGTTCACTTAATGTTTGCCGGATAGAATTTTCAAAGTTTGCTTCTACATCTTTAGGTTTGGTTAATACATCATTCTCTTCTAACTTGGTCAGTGCGTACTCCGCTTTTATACACTTGATAAGTGCTTTTTGTCTCATATAGTGATCTTTATGATAGGCCAACTCAATAACTGTACGTAGTTTTAACTCAAGAAAATTATCTTCTGAACCATAGTAGATAACAGATGCAGCAGAGAATAAACAGTTAACGCCATCTGATACACAAACTGGCTTCAGATGTATAAACTCTGAATCAATCAATTGTTCAGCATTTTGATCCAAGCAAAGATTCCCCTTAAAATATGGACAGCTTTCTGCACCTTCAAGGGGTGGCTGTTGTAATTCTACGGCACCGCAAGCTAATTTGAGTTGTCTGAAATTCCCAAAGTCATTTTCTAACATAATTTCCCAGATACCTTGCCATGTGCTTTGCATTTCCCAATCCTTGCCATCAAAATAATCTATAAAATACAATTTTAAATAAAGAAATAAAAAACAGATTGTAATTTATCTGTCCATCTAAAATTAACACACTAAAAGACTTAAAAAACCTAAAAACTTACAGACAGACACTGGAGAGAATACAGTAGAATGGTCAATTTTAATATGGCTTAGGTCTGATTACAATTTCTTATATAAAGTTTTATAGAAAGGTACAGTACTGTAGGTTTGGAGGAGTAGGGCTTGAAAATTATAATTGGTCAATGAAGTTGAACAAGTACTAACCAGAATCAAGTTTGATCACCAATTCCCGACTTTTTCTTCTTTTCCAAAACGTTGATTCTTTATTGACTGCTTGCATCCCTAAATTAAATTAATGTTAAATATAGGTGAACATATAAAAAAAACTTAAATATTCTGACAGTCGAAAAAAAAAAAAATCTGTCATGGCTATTTAGAGATATATACTAATCTACTCAAGAGTTACCTAAGAGACAATTAGTAATTTGACAGGGCAAGGACTCCCCGAAATGGCAACATATTTGTTTTAAATACAGTACACTTTTTATAAAATTAACTATTAAGAATACATTTGATACAGTTAACATACTACAACAGAGATATAGTGGTGAATGGCCAAGTAGTAGGCACGGCACAGCTAATGCGATACTGCAATATTTTGATGGTTCCTCTCCATGTTAAAAAGAGATGTGATTGTGTTAGAGTTGACTGTCTAGTTATTCAATATTATCTCTATGGTCATGGCTTTAAATATACATCTTTTTCATGAAAACAAACATTCGAACTAAAGGAATTACCTTGTTTCCATTCTTGGTCAGTCCATAAATGTTTTAATGCAAGTTCGGGTCTTCCAATACTGTTAAGAGCACGTGCAAGAACACTTTTCGTAGCAGAAACACCTCTCTTTTCCAACCATATCTGCAAAACTACTAAATTCTGTCTAGAAAGATCTGACTTGTGGTTATGCTCAATAGTTTCCACTTCCCCATTTGTTAAGCCAAGCATGAAACCAATCCTTGCTACTTCTTTCCCAATGTGTTTTGAGATTTCAGAAACATGTTCCGGTTCAACTCTTGCCCTATCCTCTATGAATATAAAATATCTGTTTTTATTCAATAATAATAATAAATTTGGACTTTTAATGTCATAAATGCGCTTCACATAAAAAAAGTAATCCAAGAAATAAATAAAATAAAAAGAGTAATTAAAAATGAAAGTGAAAGTGACAGGCCATAAAATTTAAGGATCTATTATTTTATTTTTTTATTTATCTTCCGCCGACAAAAATAGGGTGCTTATTTTTTATCATCAAATGACAGAAATCTATTTAGGCATTACTGTATACCATAAAAACAAAGTATAGGTACACTATATGAAAACAAAAAAGTGTTTTAAGCAATCATTCATAGAAGTTAAAACACATTATGTTTAATTTTTTAAAGAACGCAAATCAGAAGAATATTGAATGATCTTAATTCTTACGATAGCACCATTTTCGTAGAACCACTGATAATTGACGGTTTTCTGGTACATCAGGAAGGCTGGAGGTCGAGGAACGTCGTCTTGGAAACCTCTTTTTTAAAGCAGCAGATTTCCCTAAATTTCCACTACCTTTTTTGACGAAAACGTCATCAGACTTCATAAGTGGCTCTTGTTCCTCAATCGCTAAATAATAATAATATAATTTCAATATTACACATATCTTTTGAATTGTCAAAATGATTGATTACATTTTTTTTGACAAAGGGCCATATAAAAGCGTTTTAATTACAAAAACAAAAAGAATTTGGGTCTTGGTTAATGAAACTTTTTCAGTTTTCTTGCATTTACCTTTATCCATCTTTACATATTAGAGATGTTAGAGTTCCTCTCCCTCTCTCTACCTCCCCCAATCCTCTCTCTCTACCTCCCCCAATCCTCTCTCTACCTCCCCCAATCCTCTCCCTTTTTCAGTAACCAGTTAGATTAAAATAGTTATTGTCTAACTAAGAAAAACTATCATTAGGTAATTAGTTTTATTTAAATAAATCTTTGCATATTATACTCTTTTTATAAAAGGTAAGAGTTTAAACTAACCTTTAGGCTTGTCAACATCATTTTTACATGATGCACTCATAGTTTCTGTATAATAAACAAATGAAAAATTGATTTAATTTTATTCATATTCATTACTAGAGTCAAAATTGTATACTGTAATCTATATAAAGAATTGCAAATAAACATGGGATATCTGACAAAAGCCATTTTGGACACTTCTTAACACTTCGAATACAGTATTATATATAGTTAGTAGGTGTGTAGCACAATCAAGTCTCGCGTTAATCGCGGGAGTTTCCACATTTATTGTTTCTCCTGATTGTATTGAATTATATTACAAGTATCCTCATAGTCTCTCTACACTCCTTTTGGTTACCTAAAATAATTTTTTGGTGATGCACTTTCCACAATACACGTCAGAATAGGCCACACCTTGTTTAGATGCTGATGCCCAATATTGATTACATACAGTATGTTTGGCCACGATATTTCATATTTCCAAGTTGAACCTGTGCACAATGTGAAATTTATTTTGCAGAAACCATAGTCTGATTAGACTCTATCGCCCGTCTTCTTAAACCGGACTTAAATCGAGACGGATTTTGATCGATTTTTTTAGTCCTCGAGGGGGCAGGCTAAATCACCAAATAAATGGTATTTAAACAAGGTTAAACAGTCATTGAGTTGTAATATTGGCCAGATATTGAAGAATGAAATATTTTTATATTAGCTTACTTAAATATACATTGGTATATGTTTATGCTTAAATCATGTTTATTTACAACCATATTATACAAATTACATTATTATTTTTGAACTACGTCACGCCATAGCGACAATGGGAGATGCGGAAACTCACCACGCGATGGAATGTTTAGGGGGCCTAGCGCTTTCTTGTCACACTATGAAGTACGTGGTTCGTCGCGATCATACTTTGTTGGAGGCCTAGAAAATAAGCCATGGTTCCTAAATATATTTTGAAGATTTTGTTTGTTGTTAATCAAAAGTACTTCACTGTTATTAATTAATACTGATCTTGTTCTAATAATTAACAATTAAAATTATTTTTCATGTATTATAGTCCTGATGCGTAAAACGTTTTGTAAGAAAATGGAAAGTTATATCAATGAGCAAAATTTCGTCTGCCTCCTCAAATACTCTCTTGTCATTGGCCAATGTATAGCCTTTGTTACCCAGATGTGTGCAACTCGACTAAAAGCTCGACTTCATTAAGTCGAACTGCAAACTTTGATTACTTCGTTTATGAATCAAAATTGAAGTAATAGCTCGAACTAGGACTTTTTCAAGTCGAACTTCGAACTACGACTAAAGTTTGGTTTAGGAATACGAGCGTATAAGTCTCTACTGTATGTGGAACCCAAATAATGTCAAGTGATAAGTTTTAAGAAAAAACCTGGACAAAAACTATTTTTATTTATTTTTTTTGTGAAAAGAATAGTCAATTGATGGAAAATCTAGGAAAATACATAATGGCTTTTGTACAGTCTATTATCTATTTTAGCTAAAACCCTATTATATTGAAATCACTTGTGTGGAAACAAAACTTTATAATGTTTGCTTGGCAGGAATTGAGATTACAGTAGGCCTATGGTATTGGAGGTTTTAGATGAATGAACATGAAGGAATCATGTGGGTTATAATTGTAAAAATTACAAAACATTATACCTTGTGATTTTTTTTCGTCACTTGGTACACTGTCCTCACCACCTTTAAAAAACAATAAAATCATTATTTAATCATCAATTTGGGGAAAAAATGTTTAAAATGAAACAAAAAAATATTAAAATCAATTTACTAATGCATTTTCCTTCTCAGATGAAGAAAAACGGACAGAGGTGTGCATGTAATTTATTCTTTAAATAACATTACATTAACAACTATATTATGGCACCTTTCCAGAGATCACTGTACTTTACATTTTGTAGGAGTTTTTAAATTGGGTATTGTCAACTAGCGTTCCTGCGCTCAACAGAAGAAGCACTGATGAAGAAAACCTATCTGGTGTTAACTATAGAATGGTCCCAAGATATGACTATACTTCAGCTTTAGTAGCTAGAAGATTGAAATGTTTTTTCAGAAATCGAAATAAGATATTTAACTTTATTAGTGTAAATAGTTTGGAATAATGATCTTGTGTATAGATTAAATTATCGTGTAGTAGATTGGTTATTCATTAATTGTTACATTTACATATTTAACTGTTATGTTATACGTATCAATATAATAATTATATGTTAGTATAAATAATTGAACATGAAGAGTATAGATACATATAAGGAAGAAAAGCAAAGAGAGTATGCAGCGGCTACTCCCGAATATATACAATACTATAAAAGTATCGTAAGTTTAAATTATAAATTCTAACTAGAGCCTGCCACGTTTCGATATTCAATATTTCCAGTTTATTTGGACAATACAAGTCATCTGTTCTGTAGTGTCATTGTTTATTATGTTGTTATTTAATACATTTTATTAAGTAAATGTTTACCTGCCATATTAACCAGTGTGATATCAGATTTCTCATCCTGGATTTTATTATCACCCTCTGCAAATTTTTTATGTATTATGCCTAAAAGAAAAAAATTAACACTTCAGTTTTCCAAAAAACATATAACAAAATAAATAATTTTTTCAGCTAGGCTTTTTGATTGCAGGTAAGAAAAATGTTGAGTTTGTTAACAGAATTATATTTTATTTATTTCATTACTATACAATTGTAATAATAAACACAGATAAAAACGTCGGCATGATACAAAGATAATCCTTTAAATCTCTAGCGAGAGGGGAAGTGGCCAAAAATCACAATGGTGTATTCATGAATTGGACTGGCATGTGAAAAGGTACAGTTCCCTTATTGCCTCATCCTTCAGGTTGTTGTTAAGCCGTTGGTCTACCATGTACAATAAAAAACTTGGTACACTATTGGAAAAGAGCAGTGCTTATTGTAGACGCATTGCTTGCATTTATCTTCCGTGTATGGGTTGGAGCAAAGAGAATGATGGGGAAAATTCTTCATATAATCTTTTTTTTAAAGTAATAGAAAAAACAGCTTACCAAAGGAATAGCCAGGAAAGAGATTTTCCAAAAATTTCCGAAACTTCTCATTAAACTTGCAACAAAGAACGATTATGCCGATGATGAGTAAAAATACTAAAAATATAAGAAAGTTTAAAATACACTGAATTCTCTTGATTATCAAGTACCATAGACCACAATAAGTATCACTGTTTATGCATGTCAGGAGAAGAACATAGTTGCACCACAATGTATAGGGTTCGAAAGTGCAAGTTTAAAATTAAAATTGCAGTCCAATACATTACAATGTATATTAAGCTGGTCGGATGATAACAATAAAGACAGCTTATGTAACCTATATAATTCTACTACTGAAGATCCTTTCCTCATGACCTGACCTCCAGAATATTAGACTGAAGGAATTGGCAATGCTTGAGCAAATTCTGTCGATTGCAATTGATGTTTGGAACCAAAAAACAATGTATGTTCTTGCACCTGTACTTGATATTTCTATAAATATTGAAGGTGTATTTTATTTTAATTAAGTTCTCTGTAGAGTGCTGTTGTTCCAAATAAATTATAACTAGACATGAAACTCGTCACTTTGACGAGTTAGTTATCCGCACCACGACAAACGCCACGTGCACGTCATACGTTGGAATATTGCACACAGATAAATATTTTGGCATTATGACAAGAACTGAAGAATATAATATGCTGTTAGTGCTGAATTCTGTCAATTTTGTGTCATATAGTATACATGCAAACACTACAGTATAATCTGCATACATATTACATACAGTGTAGAATAGGTGAAATTACGGGACCCGCCATTTATTCCAATTTTTAACATGGCGACGGTATCAAAATGAAACACATAGATAGCAATTTCAGAAGGAAATTATCTTAGGAACAACATATTAACGTGTAGAAGAAATTTGAATACGTAAAATATAGATGCGCACCCTTTTAAATGTGATGAACTATTACGCAAAATATGAAAATACAATTTTTTTTATTCAACTGGCCATATGATGACGTCACAACATCCGATTGGCAAAATGTTTACATGATTTCATATCTACAATTCAATAGCTTCCAGAAAACGTTTTAATCATGATTATCACTTTTTATTCTGATGAGCTATAACAGATTGAAATTTACTGTAAAGATGAAAATAAGTGACCCACGTTATTTACAATTTTCGACATGATGACGTCATAAAAATTAAAATATTTTTAACTCATGCGAAAGATAGTTCATTCACCTAGACAATATCAAAATCGGGGTGAAAATAAAAAACGGATAAGTGGAGATGCGCTCTATTAAATGTGATGCGCTATGACGAAAGATATAAAGATCCTATATTTTATATTCGCGTGGCCATACGATGACGTTATAATGTCCGATTAGCTATATTAATGCATGATTCCATATCTACAACTCATCAACTTCCAGAATATATAATTTAAAAAAAGTTCACCTCGTAGTTTAGAATCTATGAATGTTTAAAAAAAGGCATAATTTTGACGAATTTTGACACATTTTTGAACTTTTTCATCAAAAACGCACGTAAATTATCCAATTGGATGTGCCCGTATGACGTAATTTTAGGTCAAAATTGTTCAAAAGTTGGTAAAATTACCAGAAAAGGCTGGAAAAACATGAATCACGCGAAAACAATTTATTTTCAACGCTACGTGCGCACCGTTCGAGTAAAAATATGCACGCGCGTGGGAATTTTTGACATGCTCAAAATGACATGAAACGCGTAGAAAGTTGATTAGAAATTGATTTTTCGCATTTTGAAATTTTAAACGCCCGTGCGCGCGTAACTTCTTGTGAAACATGCCATTTTTTTTCCACAGTCAGTTAGCGCAAGATATAAATTAAACTTTTGTTAAGTTTCAATTTAAATTGCTATATGGTTTTCGATCTATGTTAAATACGCGAAATTCGTTAAAACGCGCGTAAATCACGTTGCGCAATTCTGACGTCATTCACAATAGGAGGTGCACAATTTCACGTGAATGCCCACATGTTGACAAAGTTATAAAATGTTTTGTTTACAAGTTTTTGAGATACGCGAGACACAATAATACAGAAAAAAAAAAAAACTAGACATGAAACTCGTCACTTTGACGAGTTAGTTATCCGCACGACAAACGCCACGTGCACGTCATACGTTGGAATATTGCACACAGAAAAAGATTATGGCATTATGACCTGAACTGAAGAATATCATATCTTGTTAGTGCTGAATTCTGTCTATTTTGTGTCATATAGTATATGCAGTATAATCTGTATACATATTACATACAGTGTAGAATAGGTGAAATTACGGGACCCACCGTTTATTCCAATTTTTAACATGGTATTAAAATTAAACACTAAGATAGCAATTTCGGAAGGACATTATCTCACCAACAACATATTAACGTGTATAAGAAATTTGAATACGTAGAATATGGATGCGTGCTCGATTAAATATGATGAACCATGACGCAAAATATGAAAATACGACTTTTTTTATTCAACTGGCCATAGGATGACTTCACAACATCCGATTGGCAAAATGTTCACATTAATTCGTATCTACAGTCCAATAGCTTCCAGAAAACGTTTTTATCATAATTATCACTTTTTATTCTTACGAGCTATAACAGATTAAAATTTACTGTAAAGATGAAATTAATAACCCTGTTAATTATAATTTTTAGGCATGATGACGTCATAAAAATTAAAATATTTTTAACTCATGCGAAAGATAGTTGATTGACCTAGACAATATTAAAATCTCGGAGAAAAAGGAATACAGATAGGCGTGATGCGCTCCATTGAATATGATGAGCAATAACGAAAGAGACAAAAATCCTATATTTTTCATTCGTGTGGCCATATGATGACGTCACAATGTCCGGTTAGCCATATTGATTCATGATCCCATATCTACAACTCATCAACTTCAAGAATTTGTAATTTAAAAAAATTTCACCTCGTTGTTTAGACTGTTTAAAAAAAGGCATAATTTTGACGAATTTTGACAAATTTTTTAACTTTTTCATAAAAAACGCACGTAAATTATTCAATTCAACGTGCCCGTATGACGTAATTTTAAATCGAAATTGTTTAAAAGTTGGTAAAATTACTAGAAAAGGCTGAAAAAACATAAATCACACAAAAAAAAGTGTTTTCAACGCTACGTTCGCACCATGCGCGTAAAAAAAGGCGCGCGCGTGGGAATTTTGTACATGCTTAAAATTACATGAAACGCGTAGAAAGTTGATTAGAAATTGATTTTTCGCATTTTGAAATTTTAAACACGCGTGCGCGCGTAACTTCGTGTGAAACATGCCATTTTTTCCCCATAGTCAGTTAGCGCAAGATATAACTTAAACTTTTGTCAAGTTTCATATTAAATTGTTATATGGTTTTCGATCTATGTTAAATACGCGAAATTCGGAAAAACGCGCGTAAGTCATGTTGCGCAACTCTGACGTCATTCAAAAATAGGAGGTGCACAATTTCACGTAAATGCCCACATGTTGACAAAGTTATGAAATGTTATGTTTACACGTTTTTGAGTTACGCGAGACACAAAAAAGACAGAAAGAAAGAAGAATACAGAAAAAAAAAAAAAAGATGATGAAACAGGACAGTTACAAGGAGTTATCCGCTCAATGCGGATAACTAAAAAGATGATTTCATACAGTTACAAGGAGTTAGGACTTCTGCAAGAAAAATGTGAAGTTCTGCAGTAAATTTTATGGAGTAATTTAACTAGATTTTTGTTTTTATATTGTGTCTGTATGTACACATAGACAAAGAGATTGGTTAAAAAAAAAATAAAAAAATGTGTAGTTATTTAAGTAACACTACAGTAAACTAGTAGTTATTATTCTACATGTGAAATTATCAGAAACTATATTAAGTTTATTACATAGAATCGGCAGAAGGTATATATTTTTCCACGGAGAACTCTTCTTCTCTGGGTCGGTAGGATGTTCTGTGGTTTCGGCTGTAAAAAAGGACAAATAAGGAATAATAAATAAAGAAACAACGAAATATAAACATTAAATAGCAGAAAAATATTTAAAAAAAACCAAAGATGTTTTGCTTAAATCGGATAGATCATGAGTTTATGATAAATTGAAACTTACCAGGTATTGTTGTTTTTTGCGTTGTTGTTCGTGCTGGCGGTTTTGGTGTTGTCGTTACATTACACACTTTTTTACAGTCCTCTTCACCGCATTTTTCACACGATAAGCATACGCGAGAGCTAGTAATATATTTACCATATGGACATTCACAAACCGTGTCTTTTTCACGAGTACACTCTTCAATCTTGTTTTCGCCATGGAGACAATGGTGACAATTCTGACAGATTCCTCCAACTTCACCTGAAGAGAATGTTCCATCTGTTGAGACAAAACAATTAATTAAATTAGGAATGTAAAAGTGTAACCATATTATCTTATAAAAAAGAACATAAGGGCATCTTAACAATTGTACTTGGTGGTTTTATTATATTCATGAATTGATGAATTGAAATGTGAGGTCTTTTCAATTTGATCTCTCTACAGAACTAGTGTTGTTCCACCGTACCATGATCGATCGTTTGTGTCTAATGTAAAAAAAAACAACCATGTTTGAAAATTTTTTTAAGCGGGCCTCCAGCGCAGTGGCGTTCAGAAAGCAATTATCAGGAATATAAATGCAAAACAACACGTTATTTTAACAGTCCAATACCTTATTTTAACAGTCCAATACCTTATCTCACCCGTCTTTTGAATGACAGGGTTGATTATCAATGGTGTTACTAACCCTGGCATTCCCTCCGTTTTCTCCTCCCACTGCGCTGGAGGTTCAAAACAGTTTTTTTATAGTTAAATTCTTATTAATAATTTATTTAATATCTTTAGTATTAAGTTTAATTATTTAAGTAAAAATATGCTCTGTTCATTTTGATGTTTATTCTTTTGTAAAATTGGCTTTTACAATCTATTGTTAAATTCTAAGTCATTCTAATTTAAGTGTAAATCATTAAAGATAAACTCTTGCTGTTAATTGTTTAATTGTTAAATTTGATTTGTGTATAATGTTTTACAGCCTTGTCGAAAAACACCATTGAGGTGAACAAGTGTTACCGTGATTAAATAAAGTTTTATTAATTATTATTAACAAACCAAATGCGACCATAAAATATAGCTAAGAAATGAAATGAATGCAATATAGACTTATAGAATTGATTTTTAAAATAACAATGATAATATGAATACAATAATAATGTTACCCATTTTTAATTCATAAATTGTGATAATGTGAATATTGTATGATAATGATATTTTACATAGATATTGATATTTTTGTATTAGTGAATGTCATTGTTGAGTTTTTTATATTGTTTTTAGTATTTAGTAAGCGCCAGAATACTATTGCTGTTTATTTATCCAATTTTTAATTGTTAAAAGATACTTTATTTCAGCTTTTGGCTGTCACTGTATTTTAATAATATGGAAATAACCATAGATCTCTATGAAATAACAGATACCATAAATAATAATAATAATATCTCACAGATTTCCTCATCTTAAAACAATAAATAATTTCTATTATAATTAAAGTTAAGAGGGACCTAGGTTCACATCATGTATTGTCCGAGAGGAAAGACTGTTTATCATTGACAAAAAGACTGTATGTCTTGTAAACAATGGTTGCCTCCTTTTTGCTGGACAGTGAAAAACAATCTGCCAAACAACTAGTCTATGTTAGTTAGAGCAAAATTACCCCAATTCCAGTAGGCATCCTGGATTTGATAATTTCTCAATCTGTTGAATCAGAGAAGGCAGTAATAATTCCAGACATATCATTTTATACACATTTGTTTTTACTATAAATTACAATCATTTAAGCTTTTCAAATATTCTATTGACCATGAGAATGTTTGCATTTTTTTTTAAAGAATAACAATTTTATTACAAATATAGCATTACCTATACATGGCTCACACGCTTTTCCACCACAAGCGTCTCTATCTCCCTCGCAACACTGGTACCCAGGAGGGCACTCAACGTCTCTGCAGATATCTACTGATCTTTTCACCTATAAACCAAAAAGATACAGGTAGGCCTAAAGTAAAAAAAATTAATTTACAATGTTCTCTTTTAAATATTCAAATTAAAAGCATTATTTTTACAGTTAAGTACTGTATATTATAATGTGAAGCGTGTGTTAAAAAAAAAATAGAAGTTGGGTCATTTAAACTCAGTTCACACAAAAAATACATTTTAAATCTTACCTTACCGAGTAAAGCTTACTTCATCGGACTAGTGGTTTCAAGATATTAAAGTTTAAATTTTCTTCTTTATTTTTGAAAAATGGCGTGGCTGCCACATTTTAAATAGTTATATCTCTGGAAATACATGTCCGATTTTGAGGTATTTTTGTATAGTATTGTGTACTCTTGTGTTGGATGAAACTGAGCGATATTTTGACCTTGAAATTGACCCTGTGGAACACGCCCAATTTGGTGGAAAATATTTTATGAAATGTATACTGTAGCTCTGCGTGTCAACTACAACTTATTCAGAAGGAAGAGAATAAGAACCAGACTTTAAACTTTGCAGTATAATTAACCATTTTTAGCAACATTTATATTAAATAAAATTTAAAATTTTTATACTTCCCAATTATTATTATCACTGTGTATCAGTACTTTTAGAGTAACTTTGTAAACCTGCTACAGGTTCATTTAACAATAACAGAGTAGGGAATTTTATTGAAGCTTAAACAATACACGATCTTCCCTTGTGTATTCTTGTGGTCATAACGAACAATTAGAAGAAATTTCTTTTATTATAACTTTTGACACACAAAAATGAGGTCAAGGTTTGTGAAATGATAATCATAAAGAAAACTTAAACAGAAACAAATTTAGAAGGCAATCATAACAATTGTTCAACAAATGAAATATTCTTTCCAACAACAAAACATTTATTTATTTAATTATTTTTTACTGTTCTAAAATGTCAAATATTTTTAAAATTAAATTTTAATAATCTGTTAGGATGAGGATATAGGCTTGAAAAAAGCGCTTCAATTTTGGTAGCAAAGTAGAACATTTTTATACAACGCACACTCATGTTGGGTTTTCAAACTCTGATCAGTCAATCAGAAAGTTTCCAAACAGCTGAACATTTAATCATTTATCATTCATTGTATGGTCAAAGTGGATAACTATTATGTGACATCTAATGGCATATTCAACAAAAGAAAAGTCAAACATTTTTCAGGGGGACAATACATCTTTAATTATAAGTGTTGTAAATAACTGTTATCTACGATGTTTTTTTTTAATTATTTGATTGATGCTTTGAAAAATAACTAGCCTATCAAATATTTATTGTTTGTTGTTTAAACATTCACGTTTCTTAAAACAGTACTTAAGTTAAAGCATATTATCCTGTCAGTGAGCAATGTACTGTGGGCGTTTCCTTTCCAGGTGGTTTTTCTAATGTGTATTTTTGTTTTGTTTCGAGGTCTGTCAATCAAATTAAATCATAACATCAGCATATGTGGTTTTAATAATGAAAAAATGTTCAAACATTACCACACATAATACATAATTTAATTGTGTCATGGAAATGTAATTAATATATCGGAGGTGATATTTAATACAGTATCACTATTCTCTGACTTAATAATAGTGTACAAAATAAAAAATAAAAAAAACAATAGTTTTATATTAGTGCAACTGGTTTTTTAAAAGTAGATTTGTACAAAACTCTGTTTATTTCATGGAATTTGTATTTTGAAGTACTGTACTATAATTACAAAGCATTATGATGTTGGGGATGGATTGGCAAAGTTTTTTTTTACTGTTAGTGTAATGCGATAAAATTGTTTTCTTTTTGTTGTTACATACAGTAAAAACATTTGTTTTTAATTACAGTCATGATAAATAATACAATATAAATCATGAAATAAAACTAATACACTAGGCTAGGCTAGGGCCCACAGTCTAGTCCTACTAACTATTTGTATTTTATTCGAATGAACACATAATAAGTTCCATCCCAACCAAAACCATCTAAATTTGCCAGTCAGTCAAGTCAACCTAAAATCATGCCACGGCCTAGGCCTAGCTATCTACAGTAGGCCCTATACCACAGTATCCAATCTAAACCTACAGTAGGCTAGCAGTAGGCCTAGGCCTAGTACTGTATTCCAATTGGCCAAAGACTAGTCCTGGGTACGCTACCTAGGCCCTAGTCCTAATACTTTAAGCCCTATACGAGCCTTCTTAATAAAGGCTAGGGCCTAGCTAGGCCTAGCCTAGCCTCTAGTTTGGTCGGATATGATTATTTACACCTACCTTAATTTGAACTGGACTCGCTAAAATGATAGAATATTGAATAAATACAAATATAATAGGGATAGTGAAATGTGACAATTCCATTTAATACGACTTAAAGGCTTAGGATTTCATCACCATAAACAAGAACGGCTACACACACCTTAATACTAGCTCATATCTTCGATCATTTTTTAAATGTCCTTGAGTTCAGCATGCATGGAACTATAATAATAAGTTCCATGATATGACAGTGCAGTGATGGATAACATGCATCGCGCACTCTATGGTCAGGGGTTTTCCCACAACAGAGGAGGACAACACGTGTTTGAAAGAGAGGTTTGACTCTCAAATAGAACGTATGTAAAAAGTTTTAGCAAGATGCCTATAGCTACCCAGGTTCTAGGTTCAAATCCTGTCAGAGATCATGGCAAAAAAAGATATGTTTGAGTATAGCATATTTGTGTCTTGTGAGTTGGGTTTCCACTTAAAAAGGACGTCAGTAAAAAACACAATATTTTAAAGATTTTTTCATTTTTGTGAATGTATGAGCGAATCAATTACCTAAATTCCCAGGTACCCCGGATTTGATCATCGTCTCGATCTGTTGACTGAAAGAATATGATTAATTCCAGACTATACCATCTTCATAGGCTACTACAAACAATATTGATTACAGAGGAACCATCATCTTTACCTATGCATGGTTCACACTCATTTTCCAGCACAAGCGTCTCTACCTCCCTCGCAACTGGTATGCCTACCCAGGAGAGCACTCAATATGTTTACAGATATCGGTCTTTTCGCCTGTAAACCCTGTAACGTAATAGATCATTGACAATTTGTTATATTATATATTATATTTTAGCTTAGACATAATTAAATAGCCATTAAATTTAATTAAAAAATTATATAGTAAACGTCTCGTAATTTACATGACAACCGACTCAACAACTCCACACCTGTTCAGAAGACTCGAGCGGTGTAGTTAGAAACATGTTATCTGAATCAGATATTAATTTTTTTACAAATTTGCGGCCAAAACACCGGTGTTACCCAACATTTGCTAGATTACAAGTGATTCATGTTGTCACAATTATAATATAGCTTGATTATTAGGGGCAGTAAGTAATCAACTGCAGCTGAACTTTGGAACCACCGGATTGTCAAAACAAAACTAAATTTCTATCAATCCTATTTGAGTTAGTCCATTTTATACCTCCATGGTCCATGCAGTTAGAGTAATAATTAGTAGCAACTCGAGATACAAACTGAAAATTCATCATTAAAAAATATAATATAATCAACATTATTGTAAAAATTAATTAAGCATAAATACATAAACCAAAGATAATAACATTGATATTGTTAGTTTTGTATAAAAATGTTTCAGGCAACCCCCTATCGTACATTTTCAATTTTATGATCGCCGTATATATTTTTGATAACTGCACTTTTGTTCATAAAATATTTCTTAAAAGTACTTTAATTGTGATTTCATGCGATTTTATTATTCAAAAACCATCATTAAAGCCTACATACAATAAATCCCGAACTGTAAAGTTTTTTTTTATGGAAAAAGCTTGTCCCCGCAGTTTTTGTGTCAAATTCCGTCACATCATTTAGATTTGCCGTTTAAGAAACGACGGGGAAAACAAATTGAATGCAAAGACATGGAAATAGGCCTACAATCAGCACACATGATAGTGGAGGATAGGAAGACTTGGGTCGGAAGGACGTCGTCTGATAAACCACTTTTTTAACAATACTGTTGTCAGGGAATAATAATTTCAATATTTTTACATAAACTAATTAAACTAAATGTAATGTCATAATAAGAACCACAGGTAGGCCTATACTTTATGAACCTCAGTTTATCTTCTATTTCTAAGTTAAACTTATCGAGTTCTTGATGTGTAGTAATAATGTAAGTAATAGTCATCACCTACATGTGCCCGATTTTCTTCCAAGTTTTTAATATGTTCTTGCTCAGACAATTATCTTTGTTTTCCTTTATTTTGGTTTTTATGTTTCATTTTGATGACCTCATTATGTAAAAAATTAGAATAATTGATGGTTAGTTTGTAATTTCAACAATGCTACACTGTATGTAGTATAAAGATTCAACATAGACGGAACTAAAGTACACATGTATTTATTTCTGGTCATGAGGATGGCGTAATCAATTCCTGTGTACGCATTTTCTGTGTACGCATTTTCTGTGCATGTTGCGTTTGCGTGGTGAACTCGTTTTAAATCACGAGTTCAAGTCCAGTTATAATTTCAATTCATTTCACACATCAACAAAATATGAATCGGGTTGGTGAACATCAGTCCAAAATACGCAGATTTTTTTCCAAAATACGTCAAGTTGAGGGCGCTATACTAATCCAAAATACGCGAGTCTTTCCAAAATACGTCGACTTGAGGGCGCTATTCATTTTCCAAAATACGTGAATTGTCCAAAATACGTCAAGTTGAGGGCGCTATAAATTATCCCAAATCAGAGCCATATATATATATGGCTCTGTCCCAAATACATGAATTGTCCAAAATACGTCAAATTGAGGGCGCTATTTATTTCCAAAATACGCGATTTGTCCAAAATACGTCAATTTGCAATTTGGGACCGCTAGTAATTTTCCAAAATACGTCAACTTGAGGGCGGCAAACTTTTTTTTCCAAAATACGAGAGCCTTTCCAATTCCAAATGTATCATATTGAGAGTGTAAGGTAAAATTACAGTTTAATGTATTCAAAAAAAGTTTCTTGGAATAAAACAAACAAGTACATTTTAGTTATAAATGAAAGTATTAGAAGGCAGAATTTTTTGTAAATAAAATGTCATAGAGTAGCCAATTATTATTTTTCAATGTAATCATTTATTACTGAAAAACAACAAATATGTGCCAACATCAGTCAATAGACAGTGCCTATAATATACGTTAATAATGTCTGAACGATGTACGATTGCATTGCCAGACGTAGCTAGTTTAAATGCGGCATAAACCGGCTACAAAACCAGCATGTACGTATATAGTATTTAAGTATAGTGATAGGTATGTGTTATATATTTGGTGATCTACAAAATCGGTATTTTTCCCGAGCTCGACAGACCAACATCGCTTTCAATTTAATGTACAGTACTTATGGTCTCATAAGTTACCTAATCTGAAATCTAACATAATAATTATTTCATATAATATATAATAATAAAAAGCATATGGTATTGTGATTAAAATAATAGCAATAATTAATTGGTTAGAAGAAGTAAAGGAGTTATTTAAATTGCGTATTTTGGAAAATGAATAGCGCTCTCAAGTTGACGTATTTTGGAAAATTACAAGCGGTTCCAAATTGACGTATTTTGGACAAATTGCGTATTTTGGAAAATGACTAGCGCCTTCAACTTGACGTATTTTGGACAATTCGCGTATTTTGGAAATGAATAGCGCCCCCAAGTCGACGTATTTTGGAAAGACTCGCGTATTTTGGATTAGTATAGCGCCCTCAACTTGACGTATTTTGGAAAAAATTCTGCGTATTTTGGACTGAATTTCACCAACCCTATTGCAAAATATCGGTTAATTTTACCTTAAATTAAGAACCAGCATTTAGTAGGCCTACATCTACATTAAACTGTCCTCTTGTCTTGCTATTGGAAGTAGGCATATATTCCAAAAAGATATTATGATTCCATTACGATATATTTCAATAACCTTTAAGATACATTTGGTATCCATTTTCCGTCACGCTATACTCTTGCACCTGTAACTCGCTTTATTATTATTCGTTACTCCTATACAGCCAATCAAATTGTTGTATTTACATCTCTGTCGCTGCAGGTGAGACACGAAAACTCCATCGATGCATAGAAGAGAACTTTACTCGAAATCAAAATTACCGTATATAAGTAATACATTATATTTAGCAATTTTATCCATTGGTCTTTATTAAGAAAAACCGTTGGGACCCAACACAAGTGTTCCCTATAGTAGTGTTAGTGTTATACGAAGTGTTATAACATAGTATTTCCTCTTGTTGTTTCAGGAATTATTAATTGGCGTGTTCCCTAAATAGTGGTTTCCAAAAGGAGGGATTATACTGTAGGCTAATTGAAATAACTACACAACACTTATAAAGAAACAAATATTTAATATAGTTATATGCATAGAAAATTATTGCAATTACATATCATACATTGATGAGTAAAACTTCGCAATACAAATTTAGTAACATAAAAATACCATAACATTTTAGAATACAGTGTACATAATTGCAAAGATCATAAAATAAATGTAGCCCGACGGCCATACCAGATTAATAATAATTAAGTATGTGTTCTGAAGGAAATGAATTAAAATTAATGTTTACATGAATATCAAGGTACTTAACATTTTATACCGTTCGGTTTATCAGAACTGATCGTGTATGGGGTGCAGGTGTCGCCAAAATTGTTACGGTTTTTACAAAATACCACCTTCAATAACCCACACAGTTGGAATGTCAATGGGTATATTTTCTAAAATCAATAATCTTTTTCAACCAGTCTAATAGCTAAACTATTTCTATAATATACTTTTGTGGATATTCTTGGGATAAAACTACTTTGCTTTTAGCGTAATGAATTAAAAAAAAAAAGTGTCAATGGCAACTTTTTTAAAGTAAAATCTTAAATTATGAACAGTCATAATTACCCATTATAACATTAACGCATACATTTCGTCTAACACAATTTATTTTAATATAATTTAATAATCATATAAAAAAAGTTCAGTTTAACTGTGGAATTACATATACACATAAAAAAATGGACACCAACCAATTGTTCCCTTTAATAGAGTCCAACAGTAGGAGTTCTATAACTCTAGTATACATTATTTCTCTTTTTATTAATTACATAAAAAACTAAAACCAAATTAAATTGTTTTTTTAGCAGGCAGTTAACAAAAGTAAATACTTCAAAGCATGGCATTATAATAGTTGTTTATGAAACCATTATATCAAACAAACCAGTATCTTCAAACCTTGTATTGTGTCCACTTATATTTCAGAATGAAGCATAATTTATATACAGAAACATAACTCTTAATGGCCAAAGAAAATACAACTATAACACCTATTAAGGGGACACCATTTAAACCCAAAAAAGTGTCCCCTTTATAGGGGTTTATGAGAAGATATGCGAGTTCAAAATTACCACATTTTGTTACTTTGATATAAGACATCCTATTATCTGTATTTTCATATGTCCAAATAATCTAATAGGACAAAAACACTATGAACATGTACAGTGGAATAGTACTAAAGTATATCACATGGAATTAGTAATGATATCTCCCTCACCCTCACCTCTACACACCCACCCCCCAACCTCTTTTCAACCGACACTTAGTAAGTTATTTACAAGACAGCATCGCCATACATTAATTGAAGACATAATTATAATAATGGCAAAATATTATAGCCGGGCAGTGCAAATACATTAGTAAAATGATGAATAATAAAATATTAAAACAATTTATCTAACTATTAGCACCAAATACATTGAATTATCACAAAGCATGGTTGCCATAGGACGCAAGGACATAATTGACCAATCACAATCTATAGATTTACAGAAATTGTTCATATTTAAAAAAAAAATATACTTGTTGTGCTAAAGACTCTGTTACCCTCTATATATAAAGGTGAAATAAAGGTGGCCTCAGTGGGAATCAACATTGGGTCAAGTGTGGGGTCAATCATTCAGGTGGGATTTATAGTGAAAAGACAAACAAACAATTGAATTTGCATACATCTTATTTATCTGCATGTGAAAATATGCAAATTTAAACTATTTTTAAAGTTAAAAAAAATGTATTTTATAAAATTGATATGTATGGTATTATTCGTATAAAAAACTTTCTTTACAATACAATTTAAAAATGTCTTCTTTCCCATCTACCATACATAATGATGTGGAAAGACACTTAATTATTACAATACATAAATACAATTGCTATATATTTAATTAGTTACAATTGGTTTTGTCATTAAAAATATAATACTTATCTACTTTGGTTATACATTTGTTATTAAACTACAAGAATACAGAATTAATATTTCTGTTTCAATATTGACGCTTATAACACACAAAAATCACAATCCACATAATATATTAAATATAAAATATATTGATATGTATAGCTATTTTGTTCAAGTACCCATAATAATATACAAGCAGCTACAAATGAAAGATGTGTGTAGTAGTTAAGTTACACACTTAATTCTCAGTACTGTATCTGTACTTTGTCCAGTATCAAAGGTAGATTCTGTGAAACAGTGTAACATGTATGTCACATGCATCATTTTGTAATCTTAACCTAACATTCCATGATACAGGTACTGTACGACATGTGATGAACATGTTATGCTGTATCAAAGAATTGCCTATGATACAGTAATATATATGTACAGAGATACAATGATGAGTTGAGTGATTCTTTTTTACTAAAAGTAACATCCAAATACTTATATTTTTAAAATAAAACTATTTCTAATTTGTTTTTTAAACACACAAACACAGATTTTCATTAGGAATGATTGATATTGGAATTTGTTCAATATCACCTGTTATACAGACTTTGATAAAAAACATCAGTATTAAGTTAATATATACGCCGACATGAACATTAAAACTTAAATGAAAGTAACTAGTAGTGTACAAGCCCTAATTACGCGACGTAATCTGTAATTGAGGGAGTGGAACCAATGTGCACAAGATCCATGTTGACATTACAACTGGTCGTGGTCATGTCAACATGAACCACAGTTTTTTTTCCCTATTATTTCCACTAATCAACTCAGCTTTTGTCGACCTATTTTGCGTAGCTGTGCGGTCAGTTGAGGTCAGTTTCTCGGATCACTCGGTCAACAAAGTTTCTTTCACTCCCATTTTAACATAAGCTCACTTTTGCTTTTTACATTTAAAATGTTTAGTTTAACTCAAAGAAATATAAAATTTGTTCAATTATATTGATTTACAAATTATAAGTAAACTTGTATCTACTATCATATTGTAATTGAAAATATATCTAAAAATACTTTCCTTTTTCACAAATATGCATAATATATATCAGCCATTGTAATGAATATATTACATTTACCTCGACTAATTATACCAATTATAAACCTTAATTAATTCTAAAAATTGTTAATATAATTTTTTATTTTGAGGTTAAAATCAGCCTTTACCTTCTGTTGTCCCAAACAGTAGTAGTTATAGTACTGTAGTAAGGATTTGTTAAAATAAAAAATAACACGATTACTTTTTACAATAACAGTATTCAAATTTAAAACTACTTCAAGGTTTTGCATTCAATCTTTTAACCACCCTTATCATATTTTCTTGCATAGAAAGTTGAATATTGGAATATTCTTGCCAAAATAAAATTTTAAAGGGCACTTGTTTGTAGACGGATCAAATAAAAATTAAGATGGGTTTGAAATTTGTCAATGCAGAAAGAATTAGTTTTTATCTTAAACCCCGATCACAAAATATTTTTTTTCAGTAAAACTAATTTTAAAAAGTTCAAAGCAAATAATGTTTGAACAACTCTAAATTCGCCCCGAAAAAATAACCAGTCAAGGACAAAGTCAAATGAGAACAAGGTAATAAAAAACGCCGAGGAAGAGGAAGTCACAACATAGCGCCCTCAACAGTTGATTTCATTACATTCTCGATAAAACTAACAAGGGACAATTATTCTGTGTGGGAAAAAAACGGCCTAATGTGTGGTTGGTATTTGAAGAAGAGGGACAAAGTGGTTAGGAACAAACTGTCCATCTTCAGGCAATGGTGTGTGCCTAGACCACATAATGAAAACAGTTGTTGGATCTTCTATCTCCTTTTTACGTGGAGTAATAAGTACATTTAAAGGGCTTTGTTGTGATGCACGCATCGTAGGGTAAATGGACTGAATGTTACAGTTTAGAACTGAGGCAAGGCCGAACAAATGGATGGAGTTTCCCAGTAGGCTGAAATCGCTTTGGTTGCCTAATGTTTTCCGAACTAAACTTTCAAAATGTGCTTCTATATGTTTGGGTTTGGTTAATTTAATGTTCTCTTCTGGACTCAGTGCATACTCCGCTTTTATACAATGGATAAGTGTTTCTTGATTCAAATAATAATCTTTATGATAGGTCAACTCAATAACAGTTCGTAGTTTTAACTCAAGGAAATGATCTTCTGAACCAGAATAAATAATAGATGCGGCAGAAAATAAACAATTAACCCCATGAGGAACACTAACAGGTTTTCGATTTTCGCACTGTGAATTCATCCGTGGTACTGAATCTTGATCCAAACTATGACTTGAAGGGTTAAAATACGGACATCTTTGTACACCATCAAGACGAGGTTGTTGTAGCTCTACAGTGCCGCAAGCTAATTTTAGTTGTCTAAAACTTCCATAGTCGTTTTCTAACATAATATCCCAGATCCCTTGCCATGTGCTTTGCTTTGTCCAGTCCTTGCCACGAAAATAACCTATAAAATAATTTATAAATTATAAACATTGTGAATATATCATTCATTATAAACGAGGAATATGTCATCGCTATTTGGGACAAAATAAGAAGGAACAGAGAAGCTTAAAAATATTAATTTATTGGTGATTATGATTAAACATAATCCTGTTTTTTGGGGTTTTTTTTGCAAAAATAAGAAGAAACCAATAGAAATATCATCAAATACAATTAATTTACCAAATAAACAAAATGTCCCATTATTAAGGAAATCCCATGAATAGTGGTTTGCTGTAGCAAAACATACAATGCTCCTTGTTCACATATGAAAACAATTTCCTCTCCTTAATAGCAAGTAACTTGTGTTGAAAGATCTCTCATAGACGTTTCTAGGCCTACCAAAGAGTGGTAACTTTGTGTCATTGCTGAATTAATTTTTTCCCTTTTTCCTGGTACTGTATTTTCACTGAAAAGTTACGGTTATTTTATTTGTTTACCCTTTCACGCGATTGATGCATAACCTCACAATATGAAAATAACAATCCGTGCGCGATGCATGTTGGGAATTAGAGCGGGCTGCCTAAATTATTAGAAATGACTTATTTTTTTACACTTTAACCATTTAAAAAATTAGAAAGAAAGAAATTATCGCAATAGGTCAATATAGTATTTATTTTACATAAATGTAGTGTGTGACCTTAAAATAGGTAAAAAATATAGGTCTAGGGTCTTTGATTTCGAATTTAATCATTTGACCATATTTCATCAGAGAATACTAACCAGAATCAAGTTTGACCTCCAATTCCTGACTTTTTCTTCTTCCCCAAAATGTTGGTTTTTTAGTGATCTTTGACATCCCTAAACAAAATATTAAACAGCAATAAGACTAGATTTCTCTTTAAATATAAATATGGTAAACAAAATATTAAAAACAATACAATATTATGAAAAAAAAGTTTTTGAAAATGTTTAACTCAATTAAATACCTTGTTTCCATTCTTGATCAGACCACAAATGTTTCATCGCAAACTCTGCTTTTCCAACATCATCAAGAGCCTGTGCAAGAACACCCTTCTTAGCATGAACACCTGTTTTTTCCACCCACTGCTGTAATACCACTAAATTTTGTTTCAATAGATCTGAATCGTGCTTATGCTCAATAGTTTCCATTTCACCATTTGTAAAGTTAAGTTTTAAACCCATCCTTGTTACTTCTTTCCCAATGTGTGGTGCGATGTTTAATATGTGTTCCTTTTGAACTCTTGCATTGTCCTCTATAAAAAAGAAAACTTATGAATGAAAACAATCTTGTATGCTTCTTAGAAAGAAGATGGCATACTTGATGTTGACAGATATCATTTCAATAATAAGGTAGGTTTAAATATCTTTATCTTACGGTAACACCAGCTAGGTAGACTTAGAGGTCCATCTTCAGGTAAATCAGGAAGACTGGAGATGGATAAACGTTGGCTCATAAGACTTCTTTTACCCTTCCTTGAACTTCCATTAGTTTGTTTCACAGAACTTCCATTAGGATTCATAAGAGGCTTTTTCTCAGGATTGTCAGTTCCTAAAACAACAGTAATAACATTTCAGTATTTGTACTCTTGTTCAATGACTCTCCTATTCATGGGTGAATTTAGGGCAAAAATTATGTACAATTTTCGTGAAGCACAAAAAGAATCCCTGGGACGAATCGTCCCAGGGATAGCGTTGTGATGACTTAGTTTGTTCATTGGAAAATTCCCATAAAACGATTGTGTGAACGCTAGTTGATTAATTTATGTTGTAAGTTAACTAATATTAGACCTTTCTGTCCGAGCATTAAATTTGATACATAAATTAACAAGTAGGGCCCTAATTTCTTTCTACCATATAACACTTGTAATAGACTATTGGCAAGAAATAACTGATTTCTTAATATCTATGGTCTATAAAACGTCTAAAACCCCCTCCCACAGAGAATTTGTGTCCATTTTTGACTATCCAACTTACCTTCAGTCTTGTCATTTTCCTCTTCAAATACACTATCTGATTTAAAAAAAAAAAATAATTAGTTTTAATTTATATCATTTTGTCTATTCAGAATGAAAAGTGAATAGTGAGCAATTAAGAAATTAACATCTAAAAAGACAATAATGAACAGTACCTGTTGATACACAGTCTCCAGCTCCTTAAAAAAAATAAATACAGTATTATATTGTATACAATATATATGTAATTATGATATTATATAATGATGAAAATAAACAAAGAGTACACATACCTTGTGCAGGAGTAGTAGTATTTTGTACATTATCATTACCTGAATAAACAAACATTCAGAAAAAATTAAGTATTGCCATATTGATATAAAACTTTACATTTATATACATTTCACTGCATCATATGTTAATAAAGATTGAATTCAGGAAAACTGCGGAAATGAATAGAATTTGAATTTCTATAGCTTTTTCTACTGCTTTTTTTGCACAAATTCTTTTGATATCCTCAGCAACACCTTCCCTGATCCATTCCTATCTCCATACCTTCTCACACCCCAATTCAAGTCTGCTATTTATTGTCTTACTTCTATTGTCATGCAATACTATCTTCAGAAAAGACAGAGGCCCCAAGTTAAATAAATGAAATATTAGAATAATTGTTTATGATAGCATTTAAAACAAGAGAAGGTGCAATAAAAACTATAGAGGTGCTATCACTAATAATTCTAGTAAACAATGGGTATGGCAGATGTAAATGCTTTAGAGCAATACATTTTTGCCTTGCCTTGTAGTAGAGCCTAAAGTAATACATTTATCCATAAGGATGTTTTTTTGCATAAACAAATTGGGAGAAATTCTATTTTAGCAGGAGATTAGTAGAAGATGACTTGATATATCAGGAGACTCCTGACTTATCCTGGGGTTGGGAGGTCTGATGGAAACTCTACACATGTCTGGCCTAAAATGTCTACCTTGTTCACATTTTTGTTAACTCTACGACAAGTTTCATCATCTTTAGAGGATCTTTTCAAGAACTTTAAAAACACCTCCTACTCTAATATGAGTGTCCTACTCTACAGTACACTCCCATAGTTTCATTTATACACCTAAAATTGTTCTGCTGTACATTATTATTCATCTCTCTCACACAGTGCAACCAAGTATGTGAACAATGCATCTTTTACAAATGTACTAAAAAAAACTATAAACACAAGTCATTATAATTTTACCTGTAGCTGATGTACCATGTATATGTACGGAAGAACCTATAATAAAATAACAAATATATGAGTAGTGTACAGAATTCAATATTTAATGTCCTAATGGAAATGATTATGGTCAGTGTGTGTAACTTTTAACTTGCATGTGAAGAACACATTTCCACTAGTAAAATTGTCTCTTCAACTTCAGTAACAGGTATTTACAAAATATTTACCTTTTATTTTTACATGTTTTAACTGTATGTTAGCAGTAGCAGTAGTTTTCTTATTTCTTTCTACATTATCACTTTCGTTTTGTTTGCCTTCAAATAAAAATATTGATAATCATATTATATAATTTTGATAGATGCAGTAGCAGAATATGATTTTTCGCTGGGCCCAAACTACATCTTTTTTAAAATTTTGTTTGATTAAAAGATGTTGCAAGTAGGGAGAAAATGAATAGTGAAGAATAAAGATGAGAAAATGTGACATTAAAATCTAGAAATAATACCTGCATTGTCTCCAGCCCCTTAAAAAAAAATGAAAATTATGATGTTTTTTTAAACCAAATTTACTATTAGGAAATGTATATTTATGCATAATGCCATTTTACATAGGCTTCAGCGAAGATACAATACAATAAAATAAACACCATATATATATATATATTTATTCCTTATCTTATTGACCATGTACTCCACCACTACCAACACACACCCACATAGATTAATTTAAAGAAGGAATTTTAAATTGGTTTTAAGTATGATGCCATACTCCACATTTTCTTCCCTCCTCCACACTATTTCCTATTCATTATTACGCTTTGTGATATGTTCTGCAATATTTCAGGTATCACCACAATCTCAGTCTATGACTATGTATCAATGAAATGACTAGCCTACACATTTTACCAGTCTTGTAAATAACAGCATAATCTCAATCAAGCAATCAAGTACAGTATAAAGTATCTTTGACCTTTACAGTAGTCCTGAATCCGTATATCTTGCTCATTTCCAGTCTTCTAATACATTGTTATTCTTACTTACAGTACAGTACTGCCTTGTAGATTTTTCACTGATAGCCCCTACTCTGTATCAAACTGTGACATTATTTTTCATCTCTCCCACACACAGTGAAAATGATTAATAGTGTATGTAACTACAACTAAAAAATTATATATTTACCCGTTTGTTGGACTGTTATACAACACCCTATAATAAAAATAAACAAACAAAGTTGTTGAGCTGCTTTACTATAGAAACAACATAAAAATGTTTATTATCGAATCTAGTCACACATTTTCCAAGAAAGGAAGAACAAAAATACAAATTGCATTTGAAACAGACATTTGTTCAAACTAGTAAAAAACTTGTTTGGTAAAACTAATAAAATCAGTTATATTTTTACCTGCTAGGATATTACACATGGTAGATTTCTTATTACCCTGGGAGACAGCAATTCCTTCATTTCCACCTTCAATTCCAGTTGTTTTGCCTAAAATCAAAATATATTGATAATTATACTGTATACAACTTGTTGGTTCTTCTAATAAATACAGAAGAATAACATTTTAGTATGATCAAACCAATGTTTTCAAATTTATGTTCACAAACTGTTTATTGAAGCAAAGATTATAAACATTTATTGGCTGAAGAATTTAGTGCTTTTAGAAAAAATACTCCTTAAATTCGTTAGGCATTATATAACCTGTTAATGGTTCTAAAAATCAGGGCCGTAATACTTCATAAACAATCTTCGGTAAATCTATACATAAGAAACTTACAGCACCAGGGACAATAATTTCTCCAAAATTCTCGAGACTCCCTAGTCCAGCAGCACAAACTCCTTCTAGCACAGATGCATAAACCACCAATAACAAAGATAACAAACACTAAAATATAACAAGAATAACAAATTCAGAAACTGAATGTTCTTATTTTATATGTGTAATTTCAATATGTAGTTATCTGGGTTAGTTTTGTAAAGACAACAAAGAAAATCATTCTCCCAATAGAAAACCAAAAATAAAACTGAAAAAAAAAATCAATAAAACAGAATGTACTACATGCTGTTTTATTGATTTTTAGTAGTAGTAGTAGTAGGCAAAGACTATGGCAACAAGGAATGACCACGAAAGCTTGTATGGGCTACAGGTGACTAGCTTGGAGTAATTCTCATGCACTAAATTTTGGTCCTTATTTAAATTATCAAATTATTCATGAATGAGCTGTAATATACAATACTCTACCTGTGCACAATACAAGAGGTGGGTGTAATTCACTGATAGTAACAGGTGTCATGTCTTTTTCATTCATGTCATGCCACTAGATAATTGATACAAGTACAAATCGACATAACATTTTTCCTTTAAGGGGAGCCTTACCTGAAGAGGAAATAATTGGTACAAGGTATATATCCTTCCACGATGAACCCTCTTCTTGGTTATTGGTGGTAGGCGGTATAGATGTGGATGTTGTTGTCTTTTGACTTGGTGTTGTCATTACAATGGTTCTAGCTGTGAAAAGTAGTAAATAAAAATAAATTAAAAGTTACATAGTCCAAATAATGATCGATTAATTAAAAATTATGTTTTCACAAATCCAGGTAGTGTAGTAAAGATCAGAGTTGTTGTGTTGTTCAAATTAACATAAATTTAAGTTGTATTTGTTAAACTACATTTGAGGTATATTTCTCAATTTTCTAAACAACCACAATGTTTTCCTGATCATCATATAATTAGTTTTGGTTGCCAAATTGAGAATGATTTCCTAATCGATTGAAACTTACCAGGTGTTGTGGACTGTTTTAGCGGTGTTGCCGTTGATTTTGGTGTCGTTGTGTTACATACTATTTTACAATCTTTTTCATTGCATTCATCACACGGTACGCATGTGCTAAAGCTGGTGATATATTTACCATATGGACATTCACAAACCGTGTCTTTTTCACGAGTACAGTCCTTAATCTTGTCTTCGCCATGGAGACAATTGTGACAATTTTCACAATATTCTCCAACTTCACCAGATGAGAATGTTCCATCTATTGAGTTAAGACAATAATTTAAATAGAAATGTAATTGGGGTTGATGATTGGCAGATTCTTGGGTTCAAATCATGTCAGAGGTCATGGCAAAAAAATGATAGAAGATGATGTGTACATCATTGTGTATGGCTTACAGTATGTTTGCCTTGAGAATAGGGTTTCTATCTTTGAGAAGGACAGTGATTAAACTCAATAATATCGAACACATTTTAATGAATATTCTTTTACGCAGGAAATATTTAGTATTGAAGCCTTTGAGATGTGGTGCTGGAGGAAAATACAAATACTCAGAAGAAATAAGGACAAATTGATAGAGAGTAGAGAGGCAGATAATGAAAAGGATAGGAAGGATTGATTATAATTGAAAATTGTGATACAGTAGACAGAAGGAAGATACAAAAGTAAAACAAGGATACAGTAGCTATGCTTGATAGATTAAAAAATAAAAGTACCACTTACTTACTTATTACTAATAGTAATACACAAATGGAACTAAAAGAAGAAGCACTAAATAGAGAAGTGTGGAGAAAGCAAACTTTCATGGACCTGCCAAATAGCAGATGACAAGGTATAGGCACTTAAGTAGGTAGGTAAATAGCTGTAAATAGGTCGGTACATTTATTTCTGTGTATGCCAGTGTAAAATTCCAGTAGGCAGCCTGAATTTAGATAATTTGTGGATAGCCCTGTAGACTATAAGCTACTTTCACATCGCGCCCGGATTCGGTTTGGCACCCTGAGGAAATATCGCGAGCGTTGTGCATGCTTTCACATCGAACATGAATACGGTTATCTGTTGTCAAGCGAGGTCATTCATAATCACTGTTGATAGGTCAAAAGAATACAAATGTATGATTTCAGTAAAGAAAAAAAAAACGGATTAAAATCGTACAAATTTGGTGTGAAGTCAATTTCCATGATACTTTTTTCAGTTCAGGGCACCAGGGAATCATATGAAATGTTAGATTATAAAATATATTAAATTACCTATACATTGTTCACACTCATTTCCACCACAAGCATCTCTACCTTCCTCACAACACTGGTATCCAGGAAGGCACTTAACATTGTCGCAGATGTTTGACCTTTTCACCTGTAACCCAAAATAAAAACATGTAATTGACACAGGCAAAAAATTGTTTATATTCATGTTGTTAAAATTCAATTAAAGTTTGATTATTATTTATAGCAGACTAAGGGTATGTTCAGACACACGGTGTAAGGTTTGTTATCTAGCGCAAGGCGTACGGTAATTCCTGGCGTTAAAAGTCAAGGTTTTCAGACACAACGATCAAAATTCCAATGCCTTGCATTTAAAAGACTCTGAACATTAGGTCTAATCAGATTGAAAATTGAACTATGTATACATTCATGAAAAATGGATTACAGTTTATATTGTAAAGTTGTTTTTTGTTATTTTTATTTATACAGTATAATGTTACCTTCAAAATATACTGATTTGTTCTTACTACTTGCAGAATTGCATTTTAATTCAAAATAATTTTAAACATAATTAGCACACGGACAATTATCTGATTATTACACAGTATTGTATTTAATTTATGAAAATATCATATCGCTGACGCGAACTGTACTTTAAAATTGCGCTGTACAGGTATGCCTGCTAATCGTGGTCGTGTCTTTTCGTTGGTTAATGTTAAAATCACTGATGCATCACTGGATTAGCGTTATTAAATCTACCCTCTCCTGCAAGGGTTATTAACGCCACTGGCGTGGTGTACCAGCTCCCCAACGCTAATCCGCGGCCTACAGTAATTCAGACACAAAAATATGTACGCCTCTTACATTACGCTACCTTAACGCCGTGAGTCTGAACATACCCTACTGTACAGTAGAAATCCACTATCTGACCTTTGGAACCAGATTTTATGATTGGAATGAGTCATCAATTAGGAAATACCCATGGAATGTTGCTGTTAATTACAGTGTTATGTAAACCTTTAGAGAGTGTTTCTCTTCTTTTTTTTAATTACTGTACCAGAAAAAAATCTGCTGTCTGTGAATACAATAAATCAAGTTTAAGTTAAAAATGTGATAGCTTGGGCGAAAAAAAGTCCTGTTCCTCTGAAAGTTTTAATAATAAACCCCTACATTGTATAAAAGGGACGCCTTCGGGACCTTCTAAGATGTCGTTTTCATCAGGGTGTCCCTTGAATAGAGGTTGGCTGTAGTATTATTCAGAATATTGACCCTCACTGATTTCATGGAAAAGTGTCCTCTAAATAAAGAGGAGTACTACTAGTCTACTATTCAGGCAAAAATGTTAGTTTTGCATGAAAAAAAACAAACAAATACACTTAAATAATAAGAACAGTATAACATTGTACTGTACAGGGGTCTCCTTTTACTGGTTACAGAATAAGGGCGTATACATTAGGGAGACCTCCAATTAACAACCAAAATAATGAACATTCCTTTAAAAAAAATGAAAATGAGACCTGTACAGAATTTAAAAATGTATTGACCCCTTAAAAATTAATTAATTAAAAATTATTTTTTTGAATACCATTTTAATGTCACATACAATGTAATAGTTATCCACTTTGACCAAAAATTAGATCGAAAAAAATGTATTTAAATAAACCTGAAAAAACTGTAATTTAAAGAAAAATATAGTCAAATTGGCTGCCAGCCAATGGATTTTTGGTTGAATTTAACCATTATTTTCTCATTTTATAAGTTAAAACATAAATTTTTTTCTTTTTTTTTCTATGGAAGTGATTAACTTTATTAAAACTACAAAATAACCAATCAATGTTTGATTTAATTAATCTTCATTTTCATGTTTTTGGGGGACAATACAGAATTTAAGAAATCTTAATTAATACATAGTGAACAATTTTGTAATTGAAATTGTGAGAGGTGAATTGAGTAAAACTATTGTTATTTTATCAGATTTTAATTGACATTTTAACTGGCCAAGCGGACTTGTTATTTGACTATTAGTATATAGCTGGTCTTCCAGGCATTAACTGGCCATTGGCTGGCAGACCAGTTTTATAATTTCAAACGCTGGTAAGTTTAGTAATAATTATTAACTATTTTTGTAGCAAAAAATATTTTGTTTTGCATTCAAATTTGCATATCAAATCGTATTTAACGGGTTCATTCGCATACAATATTAGGGATTTCTGTTGAAGCTTAAACAATACACGTTCCTACCCCTTGTGTATCTTGTGGTCATAACGAACAATTAGAAAGAATTTCTTTTATTATAAACTTGACACACACAATAATGTCAAGGTTTGTGAAATGATAATCATAAAGATAACTTTAAACATGAACATTTTATTTAAGTATTAAAAGTCAACCACTCATTATTTAAACATTAATTGACTACTAGCTATGTCTACATTATACAAAAATGATATTGAACGCAGGCAATAATTTTACCAGTGTTGCATAGCAAAACGCTATACAAAACAACCTTATTGTACACATTTCTAAAATAAAAAAATATGATACAACACTATGTTTCTCGACAAAAAAATCAGTTAGATTACCAATATTGCTAAACAATTTTTTTTTTATTTTAACATTTTTTTGGTTGAAATATGCAATTTTAATGTCACATACTGTATAACTAAAAAAAATTGACCAAAAATTAGATCGGAAAAAAAATAGTTACCTGAATTAAAACTGTAGAAAAAATAGTCTAATTGTTTTAGAGTTGGGTTTTTAAAATCTAACCAAATTGTTCCTTTTTAGTGTATAAAAAGTGAAATCATTATTCTATGTTTTTATTTCTAATGGCATGGAGTACAAAAATTTCACCTGCAAAATGGCCTATTCAAAGTCTGATTTTATTATAATCTTAATTCTCAAATCTCAATGTGAATAGAGAGAATATTTAATTTCTACCTTGAATGAATGTCACACTTTGAACACGACGGAATAAAACATTTTATAGGTGGCACACACTAAAGGTTTGTTCAATTAACGTTCATTATTCACGTTCACGATTGAATATCACTGTTCCGTTCAATAGAACCAATACTGAATAACCCATGATACAGTATGCAATTAACCAATTAAATAGAAATGATACACTCAGGTGTGTATTTAAAAAAAAAAATTACAAACTACAGGTCATATTTGTTTATACATTCATGTTTCTTAAAACAGTACTTTGGTAAAGCACATCTTGGTAGTGAGTGAGTGGCCGAGCGGTTAAGACAGTGGAACCGTAATTACGTACAGTAGCCTTAACATCGGCAGGGGTTCGAGGCTCACTCACTCCATGGTTCTGGTGGTAGAACGAGTTACCCCGGTGTATTAGTACATCACAGCCACTGATCACCAACTGGGCCCTCTGGGAGACCAGTCTTTGACTGAAGAGAGGTTACCCAGTATAAATATAAATTTCAATTCAATCAATCAATCAATCCTGTGTCAGTGAATTATTGGGTCATTCTTCAGTAAGTGTCTAATTTCAGGTTTATAAAAAAATCAATTTTAAAATTTGCATTTTTAAAATTTTAAAAGTTTATTCAGATAAATGAACATGTATTACATGGCAAGCGTATGTTTGGCACAATCTTTATTATATATTTCGTATTTTATTCGTATTTATAAATACATGGTTCTATGTTACTGTCATTTCCGTCACATTTATGGAATATAAAAAGATACAGTAGAAAAAATAACGGTTCAGGAATTATAAAATTGTTTCCATTATTCTTTGATACTATATATTATTTTTGTCTCTATTAATCAAAAAATGATTGTTTTAACATTTATTATGATGTTATACGTTCAAAACCATTTACTGTTCCAAAAAATAATAATTTTCAGAAAATAGTATGACTGTCACTGATGTTTTACAAAATTCTGTTGAACTAATATTACTATCCATTGACATACAGTAGTAGAAGAATATTGTTTATATTTCAATATACCACATAATTGCGTTCATTACTTAAATATTTTAGGATTTAAAAGGATAAAATATCCATGTGACGGAGATGAAACCGTGACGGATATGACGAACCTAAAAAATCATGTGACGGAGATGACTTTAAGATATGATTTGATTATGTTTATTGACCAGAGTCACATAGATATACAATGTAATAACATAATAAAGATATACAAAACAAAATGTACAACAAAAAAAGGCCCTGGCAATAACAAAAAGTCATATCCGTCACGGGCCGTCATCTCCGTCACAACGAAACATTGGGAAATGTGACGGAGCTGACCGTGACGGAGATGATGTATTTAGCATTGGACAGCCTAGGATCACATCGTAGGCATGTCTGACAGCGGAGACGGATTGCATACTTCTAGATACCGTGAATAACTTGTACTTCCAGTTGAAAAAAACCAGAAATTATAATTATTTAATGAGTTCTATACCGTTCGGATATGACATTCAATAAAGGTACGCAGCTGTAATTTTTCTAAAACCTCGTTTTTTTTAGCTTTTTTCCTCTTTTATTGAAAATGATGTGCGGCTAGTTTAATTTCAATATCTTCGTATGTTTACAACGCACAGTCAATTTTGTTCACCGCCGTTCATTAAACTGTAGACGGTACATTTAAATTATGTGACGGAAATGACACAAAACTGCGGGACAAGCTTTTTCCAAACAAAAACTTTAAAGTTTGAGATTTAATGTATGTAGAGATGTATTTCAAAGAATATAATCGCATGATATCATGATTAACTAACTTTTTATAATATTTTCGATATTACAAAAGTTCTGTTATCAAATATATACGGCGATCATAAAATTGAAGATGTACGATCGGGACATAGGATTTTAGGGGGTTGCCTGAAACATTTTTATAAAAATTAACAATATCAATGTAATTATCTTTGTTTTATGTAATTAATTATAATTTACAATATTGTTGATTATGATTTAAGTCAAGAATTTTTATTTTTTAATGATGAATTTTCAGTCTCTATCCCACCAAAGTATCGGGACACGATTTTAGACACTTGCTGAAGAATGACCCTATTATTTAACTGAGTGCATTTCCTATTCGATGGTTTTTATCAGGGAGTTGTAAAATAAAATTATTTTACAACTCCCTGGTTATTTTACAACTCCCTGGTTATTTTACAACTCCCTGGTTATTTTACAACTCCCTGGTTATTTTACAACTCCCTGGTTTTTATAGTGTAATTTGTATTTGTAATGTCATTTCTGCCAATTAAACCAAAGATACCAAGCATTGAATTTTCACCCTTTGATTGGTTGATTACAGTATACATCATTGTACATCATATGAGTCGTTTGTATTATTAGTTATAGTATACTCATAGAAAACTATAATATTTCTATGTTCTACCCAAAACAGCAAATTACTGTAATATCTAATCTAATGATGATAATTACCTATAAATAAGGCCCTAGGTAGGTTTAATTTAATATAAATATTTTAATTAATTGGGTCATGCTAATTCTTGCCCTGTATTGCCCGGTATATGATATAAAATGTTATTAAGTACAATTATATGCTAACATAATATTTAATGTTATTGTGACATTTAATTATTTTAATTGTATTTTATAAACTTTTTGAATAAAAAAATGTGAAAATAATGATTTTGTATTTTGTTATGTTTTGTTGTTGATGCGATGAATGAAAAGTTTAACAATATTTTAATTTATTTTAAAAAAGAAAAATATATCTATAAAAAGGTTAGAATAAGACTAAATAGTGCCCTACAGTATATACCGGGCGAAGATTTAGCATGACTATGACTGTTAATAAATTAAAGATTAGGAACAATTTATATCAGTAGATAGGCTACAAACAACACAATTCACAATACAAAGCCAGGCCTAGCTAGAGATCGAAGATAGTTAATTTGGTCCATCCAACAAGGAGGTATACCTCCATGGTCCATCCATATTGTTGTGAACGGCGCCCGCTGGGTAAACAGACCACCCCTCCGACCGAACGAGGGCGTCGCCCCGATACCTTGATTTGCATACAGGGGGTATGCAAATGTTAACGTGAGGCCTCGACGCCGGCCGAACCGATCTATTCGAAGCAGGAACCAAGGAGAAACGGACACAACCGGAATTGACCAAGATATTTGGATTTACTGCTTTCGGATACTTGTGTGATTTAGGACAAGCGGGACTGCTAAGGTAAGCCTAGTAGCTTTCATTATCAGGCCATTCCAGCACCGACCTAAAATCACAACATTGGCGCTGCGAGCAAAAGCTCGGAAATCTTTTTTTTTGGTGGGGAGGCGGGTGCCTTGATTGCCAGCTGGCATTCTTAACGTGATCGGGTTGATTGCGAGGTATTTCGTCCTCTGCTGAAACTATTAACTTACTTACGGTGCATTTGTTAGTTTATTGAAGTTGGTATATTTATTGAAGATTACAACATACCGGTAAAGTTAATCACGCAGTATTGTGGCATTTGGATACTTGCTGATTAGCGTATCGACGGGGTAGTCGATGCGTACCGGGAGTTGTATTTATTTTGCTATAGTTGAAGGATTAGTGGACAGTTTATTAGGCCGTATCACCTGGTAGGGTACTAGGCGTGGCCGTTGAACTGAGTGGCACCACTAATTTTAAATTTGATTGTTTTTTATTGATAACATCTTTTTCGTCCGTCAGTCAGGTTTTTCATCTTGAGAAATTATATTGGCTGTGCGTATTATTGTGTTAACCTCACAGTGGCATTATCGCTCTCCTTTCTTTGCATCGGGGGAAGGTTTAGTGGTAAGTGTTGTTAAACTGTATTGACGTCTTTTTGAATAATCTAGTTGTTTCTCATTGCAGGTTTGCTGGTGAAATATTTTATTATATTTGCATCTCCAACAACCATTTTGCAATATTGTGTGTGTGTTACTGCATTGACGATATTTTATTCTACTGTTGGGCCTGTAATTTTTATTACGTCTGGCGGTATTTTAATTTGTATCGTACTCTTTGCTTAATAACATCTGCCATACACTGTAACTAGATTAAGGAGCATAACAACCCAATAGAAGAGAGACGATTTTTAGATCATGTCGTCTAATAAGGTTCTAGTTAACTTTTGCCCAGTGCAAGATCTTCATGGAGTCCCTAATGTAGGGAAGAAACGAGCAACTAGAATAATTAAATGGCGGGCTACCCATGGCAACATTACGCCCTCTAATATTAATCAGATACACGGAGTAGCTGGTACTGCCAGGTTGGTGGACTACCTGGATTTTCAGCCGAATCCGAGTTTAGGGGGAGGCGTAGGCCAGATGATTGATAATGTGTCACCTCTAGTGGAGAAGCAAAATAGAGCGGCCAGAAAGGGGTCGCAGGTCTCACAATCTGTAGGTATGGAAGGGGCATATCGGGGGAAAAATGACGGGGGCCATAGTGGTCGATACCACGTCCTCTCATCGCCCCAGGCTACTCCTTTATTAGACGTACCAGGTACGTATTATACTACAGGACCTGTTAGTGTTCCTCGTTATCTCGAAGGTGGGCTTGGGGCTTATACGCCATCCACCTTCGCTGGCCGTTCTGACCAGGATAGGAGTAAGAATAGGTCAACACAACGTAGGAGCTACATCAAAAAGCCATCTCCGATAACCTTAGACTCGTGTTTTAGCTCTAGGGAGGACGAGGAGGAAAGACTCCCCAGGAGACTATCTAAAACCGCTAGGTCTAAAACTAGGGCTCGCCGGCGATCTCCATCAGCCAGCGATAGTGACCTTAGTGGGGATGGTGCTGATACTGATAGTAGCAGGAGTAGAGAGTCGGATAGACAGTCGGATAGACATAGTGCAGGGGCTAGGACAGCAGTGGAGTGTCTTAGGGCTACCCCAAGAATCAGGCACTATGAAGGCCGGCAGGGTTTTTTAGAACGTAGGAGGATGCGTAAAAAAGATATACCTAGGTCTCTAACGTTTAGGGGGAGGGGAGACAACTGGTCCTTTTTTAAGCGGCGGTTGGCTTCATTTATAGAGGAGCAGGAACTCACAAACCGTGAAAGTAAGGACGTCCTTACTTGGTGTTTAGACGGGGCGGCGGCTGAGTTCTATGTGAATCTGATAGAAATGGACGCTGATTTGGGCTTTAGGCAGATCAGTAAAGCTTTCAACCGACGTTTTAGTGAGGACGAGCTCCCCGCAGTCCTCCAAGCTAAATTAGAGACTGCTACGCAAAATGAGGGAGAGACTATAGAGGAATGGGGAGATAGAGTGCTAACCTTGACTAGAAAGGCGTTTAAGGATTTACCCAAGGAGTGGATCCAAGAGCAGGCCGTAGTTAGGTTTTGCATTGGGTGCAGGGATGCGGAAGTAGGTAGGCATGTCATGCACAAGCACTGTTCAACTATTCCCAGAGCTATTAGGGAGTTTGAAAAATATGATAGTTATAGGGGGTTATATAGTAAACGTAAGAGTAAGGTTAAGGATACCGTGAAACCTCATGTTAGGTCCACGGTCCGTACTTCTTTTGCACCCCCACTATCTTTTCAGCTACCTTCAGAAGACCAGGACGATACCGAGGGTGAAACTGGCGATGAGGTGTCCATTCAGCAGGTGCGAGGGAGGCCTATGAGGGGAAACCGTGTAACGTTTCAAAGGCCAGCACCAGCTTGGGTTCCTCCGGAACCCGCACCTACTGACGGCCAGAACCAGCCTCGAACTGTGACGTCGGTGCCACCCACCAACAATACTCCTACTACAGAAGCCCGTTTGGCTACTGTGGAGGGTAATTTCCAGACGTTGAATACCAATCTGGGACGGGTGGAGAACACCGTGAACACGGGGATTGCCGCCATGCGGAATCAATTGGATCAGCTCATGCGTTTCCTGAAACCAGGCGAACTGGCTTGTTTTGAATGTAAGGAGGTGGGACACTTCCGCAGGGAGTGTCCGAGATTAGCGAGCCGTTTGCGTCAGGTTAGTGGCAATGAGCCGGATCCGTTAAACGAGTAAGGGTTGGGTCAGAGGGCCGACGACCTAACCCGGTTCCAGAAGCTGGCCAGAAAGAGGATGATTCGTCGACTATCCCCAAGCTAGGCCCGATGGCCAAGCCTGTAAATACAGAGGGGGTAGCGCCGGATCCTGTGACGATCATTGAGCCGTCTGCAATTAGCTCAGGGCTGATTGAATCATCTACACCGACGACAACCAAAACTGAAGAGACTCAAACCCGGATTGTTATCAATAGGGTAAAATCATTGAATGCGTTGCATGCAACTGCTTTTGTCAATGGTACCAAAATTGACGCAGTCGTGGATACTGCAGCGGATTTTACCATACTATCCGATAAGGTTTATAAAAGTCTAGATCCGGCACCACCTGTGGTGTCCACCCTGTCCTTTACTTTGGCAGGGAGGGGGACATCTATGCCAGGGTCGAAGGTGGGGCCGCTACAATTTACATTGGGAACCAAAGAGTACCATGAATTCTTTTATGTTGCCCCCATCAATGACGATATGCTCTTGGGTGGTGATTTTCTTCATCCACAGGGAGCCGTTATCGATTGTGGAAATTTGCTTTTGGCAATTGGGGGCAGTACCATATCTCTAAGAGGGGATTCACCGGTGGAACCTAGGGTTGCCCAGGTAACGGTGGCTAAACGGAGAGTAATTCCTCCTCACTCAGCCGCTCATGTTAAATGTAAACTTGTGACTAACAATGTATCTATGCCTGATTTCTTTATAGAGCCAGTTCCAACTACTGACGATGTGGCGATACCGGCAACTTTACATCTACGCACTGATGCGCCATGCATCTGTGTCATCAACACATCTGATCACTATCTTACTATGAAAAAGGGTAGACAGATAGGTACGGCCAGGGAAGCTGAAGGGGTGAGTGTGTTCCAGACGGGGGTGACTCCGTCCGAGGATGCTTTGTCGAATCAAGCGGACGATGACGGTAACCAACCCGAGGGGGTGCCGGCGCACCTAGTGGGCATGTTGGACTCTTCGAGATCTAATCTCTCAGGTGAAGAGGCTGACGCGCTCACTAAACTATTGGTTGATTACCAGGATGTCTTCGCCGCTCATCAGTTCGACATTGGCACCTTTGGTGATATTGAACACAGCATCGACACTGGAGATGCCTCACCGATCAGGCAACGGCTCCGCCATACTCCTCTGCGCTTTGTGGGGGAGGAGGAAAAGGAGATAAAGAAGATGTTGGAGGCTGGTGTTATTCAACCATCCATGTCTGAATGGGCGTCACCGCCTGTGTTGGTCCGGAAGCGTGATGGTTCTGTGCGCTTTTGCATTGACTATCGAGCTCTCAACAACATCACGACTAAAGATGCGTATCCATTACCTCTGATTCGTGATTGCCTTGACACACTGTCGGGGAATATCTGGTTTTCTAAACTGGACGCGATTTGGGGGTACTGGCAGATTAAGATGAAGGATGAAGACCGTAAGAAGACAGCGTTTATCACCAAGCATGGCCTGTATGAATTCGTGAAAATGCCATTTGGTCTTACCAATTGTCCTGCAACCTTCTCCCGTGCCATGGGTTTGGTGCTGCGGGGATTGGCGTGGGATACGGTATTGGCATTTCTCGATGATATTGTCGTGCTAGGTAAAACGTTTGAAGATCATCTCAGCAACCTCTCTCAGGTTCTGCAGCGATTTCGTGTTAACAACTTTAAACTTAAACCTAAAAAGTGTGTTTTCTTTCAGAAACAGGTTGAATTTTTAGGGCGAATCGTTGGGGAGGATACGGTGGCAGTGTCCGATTCGGATATAAAGGCTGTTCAAGACTGGCCGACACCTACCAATCTGAGAGAAGTACAGCAGTTCTTGGGGTTGGCTAATTACCATAGAGAGTTCATTGAGAACTTTGCTGGTTTAGCTGCACCTCTATATGAACTCACTAAAAAAGAGGTGAAGTTTCACTGGGATGAGGAACAACAACAAGCGTTCACCGACCTGAAAGCTGCTCTCGTTAAACCTCCTCTACTCGCCTTGCCGAACGGGACTGATGAATTTATTCTGGATGTCGACGCTTCGGATCAAGCGCTAGGAGGCGAGCTGCTCCAGGTGCAGGAAGGTAAGGAGAAGGTAATTGCATACGCAAGTGCTCGTCTAACTCATGAACAACGGAACTATTGCACTACACGCAAGGAGTTGCTAGCAATTGTGTTCATGACAAGGCATTTTAGGCACTACCTTCTGGGCAGACCTTTTAGAGTGCGGACTGATCACAACAGCCTGACCTGGCTCCTCAACTTCAAGCAGCCACAGGGGCAACTCGCTCGGTGGATCGAGGAGTTGAGCCAGTACCACCTGTTGATTGAACACCGCCGAGGGCAACACCATGGCAACGCTGATGCTCTGTCTCGCCGACCCGAAACTCATAACAGTAGCCACGAACGGCCTGCGCTTGAAGGGCTTCCCTGTGGGGGCTGTTCGTACTGTCAACGAGCGGATGCGAGATGGTCAGCGTTCCAGGATGAAGTGGACGACGTTGTGCCCATCGCGCACGTACACCAGGTAGCCGTGGACCACCTGGAGGGTACTCTGCCAGGGGACGATGTTCCTTGGGACCCCGGTGGACAAGTAAGTATAGAGGTATCACGGACTGCTACTAACGGTACGATTCAGTTTTCTTTCCTACAGGACGATGATGGTGGACGAGTGGCTGCAGTACAGCTACGGCCGAAGGGAGCCGAGTGTTGGGGTTACTCACTAGATGAGCTACGGCAACATCAAACGAGTGATCCTGACTTGGCACCTGTTCTGGACTGGTTGCGGAATGGGGAACCCTCCGAGAATCAGCTGTTTATCTCCAGCGCTGCCACCAAACACTACTGGCTGAACAGGCAACGCTTGCATCTCACGGAAGCAGGTATACTGTTCATCAACCGAGCAGAGGGTACCGGACGACTACTTGTGTTGCCCAAGGAGCTACACGCCGTAGCTTTTAGGTTACATCATGATTTGCCGTCGGCGGGTCATCAAGGGGTCGCCCGGACCAAGTTCCGATTGAAGGAGAAGTTTTTCTGGTACGGTATGGGCGGGGATATACAGAGGTATGTACAGACTTGCAATATTTGTAATAGAAGCAAGAAGGCTACTCGGCAAGGTCGACATCGGTTGACTGAATTCCAGGCCGGCGTTCCCATGGAACGCGTACATATCGATTTCCTCGGCCCGTTACCAAAAACTGAACAGGGGAATATTTACGTTCTTATGATGGTCGACCAATTCACAAAATGGGTTGAGATCAGCCCGCTCCCGTCTCAGGTTGCGGAGGTAACCGCTAGAGCCCTAGTAAGGGACTTCTTCTCTAGATTCGGTGTACCTTTTCAGTTACACTCAGACCAGGGGAGAAATTTTGAGAGTGAATTGTTTGCATCTTTGTGTAAAGTTTTACAGATCCACAAGACCCGGACGACAAGCTACCGACCGTCGGCTAATGGTCAAGTAGAGCGATTTAATCGAACACTTATGGATGCTGTACGATGCTTCGTTGGGAAGAGACAACGAGACTGGGATGTCTATCTCCCGCAGATTGCTGGTGCACTACGCGCCACGGTGAACCGCTCGACTGGTTTTACTCCAAACATGCTGATGCTGGGCCGAGAGGTTAATTTACCAGCTGATCTCATGTTCGGAGAATGCCGGTCCACTGATGAGCAGGAAGCCGCTATCTACGTTGCAGATTTGGTGAAAGCGACCCGTGATGCCCATGGCATCGCTAGGGATACGCTAAAGCAGACTCAGAAGAGAATGAAACGGGACTATGATCTTCGAGTGCTGGAACGTCCATACCAATGCGGGGACAAGGTCTACGTTCTTGACAACGCTACCCCTCGGGGGAAGTGCAAGAAATTGTGTCCCCCCTGGAAGGGGCCCGGTATTATTACTAACGTTATTAGTTCTTGTTTATTTCAGGTGCAGCTGAGAAATAAGATGGTGGTGTTAAATCATGATAAGCTGAAGCCCTGTCGGGATCGACAACTTCCCAAATGGCTGGCTGATTTTCATTTACCCCCTCTCTCTTCACCTACAGATCCGGATGCAGGACCGTTGTATTGTCTATGTCGCCAGCCCTGGGCCGGCTTATTTATGATACAATGTGATTATTGCGAGGTGTGGTACCATGGTGCATGTGTGAATATTGCACCATCTGAGGCCTTGGACATCGACTTATATCGATGTGCGGACTGCAAGTCCTCGGTTAACAATTAGGTACTCGCGTTTATTTTCTCTTCTCTCTCAGACAGGGACCAGGTGCCGTTTGCTGACGGAAGCAGGGGACGGTGCTACCGGCATGTCCCACGGCCATTGACTATCTGAAGAGATCGTTGGGAGCAGTCTACATAGCTACGGGTATCGGGTATTTTTTCACGTACGAAAATCACCTGGTTTACCCCCGAGGTGGACCCAGGACGGGGTGCCCGCTTTTCAAACACGGGAGGAGTGTTGTGAACGGCGCCCGCTGGGTAAACAGACCACCCCTCCGACCGAACGAGGGCGTCGCCCCGATACCTTGATTTGCATACAGGGGGTATGCAAATGTTAACGTGAGGCCTCGACGCCGGCCGAACCGATCTATTCGAAGCAGGAACCAAGGAGAAACGGACACAACCGGAATTGACCAAGATATTTGGATTTACTGCTTTCGGATACTTGTGTGATTTAGGACAAGCGGGACTGCTAAGGTAAGCCTAGTAGCTTTCATTATCAGGCCATTCCAGCACCGACCTAAAATCACAACAATATCAAACTTGGTGACACCGACAGTCAACTCAGTCCCACATACCTAGTACAGTACTACTATCTAGGGGCCTACTGTAGGTAGCTACCTAGTCCTAGCTAGCTAGGCCTTTTTAGCCACTAACTTGAGCCTATAGCCTACAGTTACACTGTACTGTACTCCGTTCCAGTACGCTAGCCACGCCTAGCTAGCTACTTATTAGTAGGTAAGGTAGGCCTAGACTGAGTAGTAGTAGTGTAGTAGGCCTAGGGCTAGGCCTAGGCTACTAGGCCTAGGCCTAGGCTAGGCCTAGAGTCATAGTGGGTTTTATACACCTACCTTAATTTGAACAACTGGACTTGAATTGACTATAATTATTGATGATTGGATAAATATAAATATAATAGTGCAATAAGACAATGCCATTTAGTATAAGTCTAGCATTACATTAAATTAAAATAGCACTCTCTCTGCAACAAGCACGTCTTTCTCCTCCTAGGCGCGGCTACACCAAAGATACTATAGCGCCACGAAGTGGCGCAAGATAGGGAACTCCTATCTCTTATACACTGCGCATGAGTGAAATTCCATGGGCAGCCATTCCGGCAAGCAAGTTACGCGATCACATACCCCGGAAGTGTATAATAAACCATTGAACCACATCCACGTGTGACGTGTTATTGTTTGTTCGGGAAGTTTTCTCGTGTTGTATTGGGTAAATTGTAGTGGTAAGTTTTTAGAATATATATTTTTTTGTTAGTAAACATTAACAAAATTATTAAATTGTTGTTTAAATTTAGTTCAGGCAGGCGTTTCTCTGCGCAATCCGATCTAGGGCCTAGTACTAGTAGTAGTAGGCCTGGGCATATTTAATGCCGAATACTAGGCCTAGTTTAGTTAGTATGATTAATAAAAAAAAGTCTGGGAGATGAATGATATTGATTGGCGTCTTGATGATAGATGGATCAAACAAGGCTTGGATGGATGGAAGATTAAGAAAAAAACTGAAGCTGTTCGGGAATTAGGAATTTTTAATAAAAATGTACAAGACAATATAGCGTTTTATTAATAATAACATTAACAGAAATAATTAAATGTAATGAAATCAAAAATCGTGAGGATGTTGTTATTGTTGTTAATTTGTCGTTGTCTTGCTTTACATGTTTGTTTGTCTTGTTTTGTTTCTGTTTGTTTAAACTCCAATATGATTACAATTTCTTAACTGGCTACCCGTCACAAGTTTTTTTGGAGGGAAACCTCCAAATGTTATTACTTTCTGGGTGTTGCCTCTTAATTATTTATATTTAAATTGTTATTTTGTTTACTTTGAAATGATAAGAAATAAATGTTATTATGAATGAATGAATTGTTTGTTTTTTTTATTTAATAAATTTAAATTATAAATTTGATCCTCATATTTATTTAGTTAATTAATGTAAACATTTTTGAATACTTACAATTATTAATAAATAGTATATTGACTTTTGTTTTGAATTTAAAAATGTATAGTATTTTAAAATACTATAATAAGTAATCAAATGATTATGTAACAGTTCGAAAAGTGACCTAATAATTTAATGATATATTTTTCCCTATTTCAGAAAGATATAAGTCTGTCATCATACTGTAAAATTGAGAAGATAGATGATTGAGTGCAAAGTGGTATTTTACACAAGAATTAAATACAAAGGCCAGAACTGATGGACAATTATATTTCAATAGTAATAATAGTTTATATTTTTGATTCTTGAAAAGGAGCAGTATCCTATGGGATTACAAATAAAATCACTATTTTCACACACCTCATACTTTTAAGTGAAAGGAAATAACCAGAATTCAGTTATTATCAGTACTGTTGTTTAGGCCTATTGGCTTCTTTTGTAATACAAGAAATCAAAATAATAGAATTTTCCTTGTATTTAAGAAGGCTAAAACCATACATTCGTAATTTATTTATTGAGTGTATTTAATTATTCCATCATTATTTATTAATATTGTATAAAGTGAGATTTTTCAGTATTTTTATTGCATTTTAATCCTGTCTGTAATATTGAAAGTTGAGCTAATAAAAGTGGGTTGAAAAGAACAAATTATGATTATGAATTTTTAAAATTAATATTTAATACTTTTACTTTTTTGAAATTAAAAAAATGTAACAATTGTTTTTGTATCTAGTAATGTTTGTACAGTATACTACAGTTGTGGCAGATCGTAGTAAAATTCCCCTTGCAATGAAATAACTTTGTAGGCCTGAAGCACACAAAATAGAAAGAGAGGGTCCGAACAGGGGAAAGAACATCCCCCTGCCCATTAATTTTTTTTTTTTTTTTAAATTAAAAAGACAGTTTTGGACAATATATTTGGCAATTATTACAATTCATCTCCAAAAAAATGCTTCTCTCGCACATAAACTAAGCCATCATCCCAGCCTAGGCCAAACGCGGCCGACCTTGGGCGTGAAGTGCGTAGCATCGCGCTGCGCCCCGCGACACTATTTATAACTATGCCTCAACCGACTGCCTACAAAATTCGTCCTTCATACAGTCAGTGTTTATTCTGTAGCCGTTTGAGGTTGGACAGTGATATACGCATATGTAAGTGTAATATCAAATGGAGTAAATTTATATAATCGAATTTTATATAGATGTTCTTTCATTTTGACGCGAAAGATAAAATAAAGTCGTACTGTTTATCGCGTAGATGTAAATCCTATTTGTTTTCATTGATTTGGTGGCGTGCCGCATTGCCTACTGGGTAATCCGCTTGCCGGAATGGCTGCCCATGGAATTATCATTTTTTGAGCGTCAGTTCCATATCTTGCGCCACTACGTGGCGCTATACGATCTTTGGGCTACACACTTTTCGATGATACATTTGCTGCAGCTTTTAATAAACAGAGCCATCGTATAGCGCCACCACATTCTGGTGTGACGTCGTGTACTCGATCGTACGTCCGGCCGTGCATACATGTACGCACGTCCACCAACGAGCGAGATTGGACGCGGATGGATGTATGAATAGTCACGTGGACGTGTGGGTGTATGATGAGTAGTAGGCCTAGGCCTCCTACACGCAATGTTCAGTTTTGACCAGATATATATGCGTTCATTTTATTGCCATAATAATAATAATAATAATAATAATAATAATAATAATAATAATAATAATAATAATAATAAGTTAGATTAAGATTTTTTTTTCTCTCTTTTGCTATGGATATAATTATTATGTCACCATGATATTCCGAAATAAAAAGATAAATGAAATAAGATATGTATACAGCGCACATATCCACTAAAGTGCTCAAGGCGCTTGTGAAAGCCATGAAACATTAACCTTAATAAACCTACTAATCAATGCTAGAATTTAATAAGAATATTCATTCATTCATTCAATCTTTTATTTCGGACTGGTCCATAGAAAGTAAATTACATATAAATGAAATAAATAAAATAAACAAAATTACTACCATCTCAGGATGGCATTCCATCTGGAGAGCATCTTCGACTTAACTAAGACGTTGCTTATAATCGTTGAGATTAAAATATTTTTGCTTAAGTCTACACATCAGGCCATATATTGATATTCTTGACAATTCATAAAAAGAGGGAATTCTACATTCCGTAAACATGAGGCTGATGATGAGGCACTTCTTTATTGAAACATAACAATGAAGAAGTCGAGTACACATCATTGGTTTCTCAAAATGAAATTTAACGGTAGGCCTACACATAACTTCAAATTATGGAAAACAAAATAAAAACTAAAAATAACTGTTAAGTCTGAAATATTGTCTATTAGGCCTACTCTACAGTGGGCCTTCGTTCAAATTATTGTCTATTAGGCCTACTCTACAGTGGGCCTTCGTTCAAACATTGTCTATTAGGCCTACTCTACAGTGGGCCTTCGTTCAAATATTGTCTATTAGGCCTACTCTACAGTGGGCCTTCGTTCAAATATTGTCTATTAGGCCTACTCTACAGTGGGCCTTCGTTCAAATATTGTCTATTAGGCCTACTCTACAGTGGGCCTTCGTTCAAATATTGTCTATTAGGCCTACTCTACAGTGGGCCTTCGTTCAAATATTGTCTATTAGGCCTACTACTCTACAGTGGGCCTTCGTTCAAATATTGTCTATTAGGCCTACTCTACAGTGTGCCTTCGTTCAAATAGATTCAGATTCGATTTAAGTCATTCATACGTAATGAGCCTATATAATGATAATTGTTTTCTTGGCAGAAAAACACAAACAAAACAATACACACATAATATTTACCGTGACTTAACTATTGTATTAATCCTCATTTTGCTCATTTTGTTTAATTCTGTATATTTTGTATAATGTATTTAACTACTTAGTTCGCAATTCAGTTTATACTGCCATGAATTGTTTTATGTATATACTTGATGAATAAAAGATACCGAAAGTATAAACCAATTAAAAAAATAAATGCCTATTTAAGCCTCATATTAAATCAGACACAGGAACTTTTAAAGTACCAAAATATAATTAAATGCTGTCACTAAAAATATGGTTTCCATTAAAATCGTTACAGCGTTTCCATTAAAATCGCTACACTCGCAGATGTCGCCGACGCTATCGGGAAGGCTCTCCGATTCATCGCAGTCAAATCGGCAAAGTTCAACCATGTTCAACTTTGCCGATTTTGTCGGCGATGAATCGTATACGCGTAGGCCGCGCCTACCAAAAAATATTTAGCGCTCTCGCGTACTAGATCTCCGCCGATAAATTCCAGTGTTTCCATAGAATCTCTGTCGTGTAGCGATTTTATGGAAACCAGGCTTTAATGATGATAGTGACGAGGTTTATGTCGCTAATGATGATAGTGACGAGGTTGATGTCGGTAATTTTGTTTCGTGCCTATGATGTTTATAATTCAGCATAATATATACATAATATGATACTTTATTATTATTTATTATTCCTTAGGAAAAAAAAATCCGTAAGAAATAATGTGTTAACTTTAATTTAAAATGTTTAATTATTATTCTTCTTCTTTTTTCTTGGAAATCCAAGAAACATTTATTATATATGGCGTTTGGCCCAAATAATATACAATGTAATATTAGTTAAATAAATATGATTTGAGTGCGCTTTAAAATTCTATTCTACGTTTAAATGAAAACAATTAATATTTTCCAAATAAGATCAGTATTTGTAGTAGACATAAGATAAGTATATTTTAATTTAGTTGGGTTGTTTGTATAAAAGGAAAACATATATTTAGTTCTAATATCTGAATAAAATGGACCGACACAAGTGAAATGATATTCATCTTCAACTGCTTGTAAAGCACATAATTTGCATAATCTTTCATTTCTATCTATACAATTCCATCTTCCTTTTTCAATTTCTAATTCTAATATTCCTAGTCTTATCTTATTCATAATTTGTCTATGTTTGTAATGTGTTACTTTATTTAGATATTCTTCAATTCCAAAATTATATTTAATGTGTTTGTAATATTGGAGCTTAGAGTGTAGCCTAGTATCTTCATAGAATTACTGTCGTTCAATGTATGTAAACCTTTGTTTAAAATTTGAAATAAAAGTATATATATTATTGACCTGTTTTAAGTACCATATGTTACCAAATCCATTTATTTGTTTTACGTCATTGGCCCAACAATGCTCATTTCTTTGAGCTTTTCTATATTGACAGTGGTCTTCACCAAACGCGCAAACTTGGAAATAACGGTTTATATAGTCTGCTAGGCCTAAAGCAAGGCAATACGAATTATGATTATTAATTAAGCCCTATATTTAATACAGTAGTATAAATATACTGGCCTGTACTTGCCGTATATTATTATTCATTTTACTCACTCGACTCATAGATCATGTGTAATTAATATTACTAGAGGGTGAGCTCGCTTCGCTCGCTCCCCCTCTAGGATGTGTAGACGATGGTTCTCGGAATGATAATGTTCTCCTTATACGTTTTCTGTCGGTTACCATTATTGAAAATGCTTGACATTCGTAAAACTAAACTACTTTGTTTCACAGTGTTTTAGATGATTAATAACATTTTAAAGTATAGTTTTTATTGTTTGGTAGCGGGCCCTTTGGGGAGGCGGAGGTCATTTGAGGGAGTAGAGGTGCTTATTCGAGGGATATATGTTAAATTTTTTAGTTTTAATAATATGGTAACATTTATAATCAAATGAAATCCTCTAATAGATATGAAAAGTGCTAAAAAAGAATAACAAATGCTTGGTAAATTGTAGATAACAGTGCGGTGAATTCTACTACAAATAGTATAATTTTGTTATTATAAATATGTGGATGGACGTTTATTAGATAGTTGGGTTGGGGGGGGGGGGGGTTGGGTTTATTATTCAAAGTGATGTTTTATTGGAGAGGCGTTTATTCAAATGAATACCATCCTAATAATTATTAATACATTATTTAATTTAATCATCTTTTGAAACTGCCGTAACAGAGTGGGCCCAAGAAAGAAGACATTACGGCTTGCAACATGGGCAGACATCTCGGTCCTAACGGGACACATGAAGATAGCCTACAGTTATTCCTGCAAGCTTACTCAATAAAACTCAGCTATCGAGATTTCACTCGAAAAATGTCTTATCATCAAATCTCCCTATGTAATTTTATAATACTATTTCCCACAATATATTCTGATTCTTTATGACGTATATTTAATTTGATCTTTATTAATTTGCAGTATAATTTAACTACTGTACCTTCACACACGCGTGGTATGTTTTAAAATAAACAAAAAACTGAAATGGCTATGACTAATGGCCAACCACTCCTACTATCTGATTTTTTTTTTGTCTTCCAAAGGGACACTGTATTGAAGTGCCTGTTTCCAGTCACCTTTAGGGTCAAATCTATTATTTTAACTGCTCCCTTGTGTTTAAAAGAGAGAAAATATTTGAAACTAAGGTTGTTGCAAGGTGAACTTATCTTAAACACGGAAATTACTTTGACCGGGAAGAATTGAAATTGAGAGGAAAATCTAATGTTGAAATCATAACTGTTGTTAAAAAACTCTTTATAATATCTTCCTAAGATATAAATATGGAACAATAGCGTCGGCGTGAACACTAATGTTATCAAATCTGCGTTTCGCGGTACATCTCGGATAGATAAGGTAGGTATCCAAGGCGGAGATTTGTACCGAAGTTTTTGCATTGTGCTCGCCTATGTCAGAATTAACCATAATTTATATATAGATACTAGCGCTCACTGTCGACGTCACATTGTAGGCCTCCTACGTATTTCATGCACGAACGCTGATTGAAAAACATTTCACAATAATCGACGCCCGCAGGCCATATTGCGCAATATCTCGTACGCCGGCTGCCATCATGTAGGCCTCATACGTAATAAACATACCCAATTCGTCGTCGTGTGATGTTATAGAACCGCCAAATTAATGCACAGCGCAAATGAGTAGGCGTACGGTATCTTATCCGGATATAGAATCAGAATGAAGATTCAATCACTTTTATTTTTTATAAACATTGACAAATATTTAAAAAACCTATACCAACTGAAATTAAACATTCCACAACAATTTTTATCAATCTCATTTTTTTTTTACTAAACTATTTTTTTTCCTGATTTTTTATTTTTTTTGTTTTATTTAAGACAGTAGGCTTACCACAATGCAAAACGGGTTTCTATTTACCCAATTGTGTAATCATCCTGGATAAAGATGTTGTTAAATAAATATCTTTATAACCAGAGTGACAATTTATTACAATAACTGACGGATAATGTTGCATTTATATTATGCAATTCCACTTGCCGAGAGAGGAATATTACGAAATGGAAATATTTTGTGGCTTTCAATTTATGAGGACAGTGACGTACATCTAAATAATGTCCCGTCTACAGTTTCAAAAAAAAATATGCACGTGCGCAGGCGCCGAAAACGGATGAGTCATTATTCGTCTATGACCTAACAATCGTTTAAACATAAACTTACTTAAACACAATAAATTATAAATAGGCCTAATGAGCATTGAACTAAAACATTTAAATCAAACATTATGAATATATTTAAAATTCCATTAACAAAATGTGTTTGTTATAACAACTTGACTTATCACAATATGATGAATTTTATTTATGAATTTGTATTATTATTTTTTTTTTATTACAGATGTATCAAACATAATACTAATAGTCATAAATATTTCTCCTTCTTAAAATCACTTTGCCTTGCATTCAGTACACAAACAAACACACAAATCTATCCTTTAAACATTATTGACATCAATTTCAATAAACATCCACATACAGTACAACTCTTCTTAACAAAATGTTTTCAATCTTCTATCAACTAAAAGTCGTAGTTAGTCATGTCTCGGGTCACATCCTATGGTCACCGTACAGATAGGCTACTACATCAGTACTTCTATGAATTGATGACTAGTTGGTGACAATAACGCTAGTTGGTCATATCCAGTACCATTTTGATTTTACGATCATTCGGGAAACCACCTCACGACGTCATACGAAATTTCTTTTAAAATAATTATCACATAAAATACAAACATGTACGTGTGTTCATAACACAATTCACAATATACATATTAAAAAATTAAATATCGTACTCTTAATTATTAAATAAAAAAATGCAGCTTTTAACTATTTAAAGTTTATTTAAATTACTGTAAACCGGATAAGTAGGCCTATAGGCCTAATTGTTATTTTTTTTAAATCACACACTGTTTAGGTATCACAATTACAAACCGAAGAAGTTTAAAGATGCATTGTCCCTCTGAAAATATAATTATTAACACATTTTTTGTTGAATATGCCATTAATGTAACATAATAGTTATCCACTTTGACAACAAATTGGATCTTAAAAAAATTATTTACCTGAATAAAAACTGTGATTTAAAGAAACAAATGGTCAAATTGGCTGCCAGCCAGTGGGTTTTGGTTAAATTTAACCATTTATTTTGTCATTTTGTAAATGAAAATATTGTTTTTCTTCTATAGAAGTGATTAACTTTAATAAAACTACAAAATAAAAAATTCAAAAGTCTTATTTAATTAATCTTCATTTTCATGTTTTTTGGGGACAATACATCTTTAAATCTAGTATCTATTTCAATTTTTGTATTTATTTATTTCAATTCAACGGAGAAACCGCCATTTACATTATACATAAACCCAAAATAAGAACATCTTATACATATTATTTTTACAGTAAATAGTTAGTATAAGAAAGAATATGCATTGTTAAATGAAAATATGTTTGCATAGATAAATCCAAAAACAAATAAAATAAACAATCCATATGAGATGTTAAATTACATGAATTTATTAAACATAAAATATATTATATTTGTATGAATTAACTATGCATGGAGATGAAAAAAATTGGCTATGTAAAAAAAAAATAAGCTTGCTAATAAAAATGTATTAGGCCTATAGATAATAGATAATATGTATAAAAAGAGGAAACTATGAAGGGAAAAGATAACAACAAAAATCAATGTGATAATATGTAAACAAATGAACAAAACTCTTTAAAAAAGGTGTATGTAAACAGATGGTGAATACAAACATTGTTGTTATAATAATGCATAGTGTATTGAAATGAAAAAGTTTAGAGAAAAATATTAAGTAAAGAGAACATATGTATGGAAATAAAAGTGGGATGAACCCATGTAAGTTTAAAAAAAAAAGAACATCTTCAAGGTCCACAAGGACCAATTACAAACATTTCATAATTTTGGATTTAAATAAAGATAAACAATTACAGAAAATATCAATAGTGGAGTCAAATGTATATGAATTAAATCATCTACAAGTAAATCCGTTTTTGAGAACATTTAGTCTAGAAAAAGGATTATAAAAAGATAGAAAAAGCTTTACGAAATTTCTTACTTTTAATAGCAAAGTCCAAATAACGAAAGGACCCAATAGACCAGTTCATCCTTTTGGTTATAAGGTATTTTTTTTTGTCTTTTGTGGGTTTCCCACTTTTATTTCATCATCATTAACATTGTTTCATTACATTAGGCGCTATATAAATCCAGGATATTATTATTATTATGATTTTTACACCAGCCAACACAGCAATAAGCTATTATTTCAGCAACACTACCAATAAAAAATTTCGAAAAAGACCGAGAACCACCCTACCAATAACTCTCAGCAACGACCTACTCAACCTTTATAAGCAGAACACAAATATCAAGTATCCTGAGTAAATTGAAAACCAAGAAAGACATCGAACAACTAGAAGAACTAGCCAATGAAAGATCAGACTGGAAGAAACTGGTAAAAGAGATTTACGGAGCAGCCCAAGCGGAAATGTCGGCAGACTTTTCAGCGGAAAGGCAGTAATCATCATCATCATCATTTTTACTTTCATACATCTAATCTAATCAATCCTAATTACAGTATTTGGTAAAACTAAACTATTTGCATGCGGTAGGAATGTAGAAAACGACCGGTATTTACCAATATAACATACATCTATACATACACCTTATACTAATTCATGATAACATATCTATTTATTTATTTATTTATTTTCAATCTTTCTACATAGCAAAAAAAACCAAACATATAACAGGGGAGTAGCGGAAAAGCAAAAGTATAAAACTGTCATCTTGTGATGTGCTTGACCAGCCCCTGTCAACTTGAACGATACAAAAACCGACATTTAACAAATTTAGAAAAATACATAGAAAAATATGGTATAATAAAATGTTAACAAAAGTGTAATAAAAATGCAATTGCTATCTGAACAATCTGATTGTGTAAAAGTTAAAAATTCTTTTTTAATTAAAAGTTTTTTTAATTTTTCAATTTATACATTTATAGATCACTCATGTTTCATATAATATTTTAAACAATTTATATATTACTAGCATATGTATAAATCCAAAGGCAAAATACTGAAAAATGACAATGCTGTTGGTATCAGTGGCTGGATCTCAATGAAGATACAAAAAAAAAAGCGAAAAGCTAAATCAAAACGATAAAGTAAAACAGCCAGAAAAGTTAGCAGAGCTTTCGGGCAACACTAGCCCTTCATCAGTGCAAGTGAATGTATTTGGACAAGATACAAAGGAGAAATAAAACAAAAGAGGCATAAGGGCTGGTGAATAGAGGATGTAGTATAGTAACATATGTATATGTATATATAATATGAAAGTATTACAATAACTTGATCACTGTAACACAGTAACATACACAAGTCAATATTATAATTTGCAGGTAAATCACCTAGGCCTATATCTTAAATATTAAATATTGCATTACAAATATTAATGTATACATCTTAACCTGTACACGTTTAATGCATATTATATTATTGTATAATATTATTATTGTATAAACAGTTTGGTTCAATACCACTATGTTCAATGTTTCATTAAAAAATGTCTTTATTGTTTTCTGTTTTTCCTCAATGATATCATAATGATAACTTTATCACTTTTCAAATTTGCTGTGTTTTTGTTTGTTTTATAGTTTTTCTACCATTACGGTACATGTATAATTGCAAATGGGATGTCGGATTTTAAGATAGGAACCAATTATACAGAATCTTGAAACTTTAGTCAATTTTTACGAAATGTTCTTTGAGAATGTCAAAGAATGACGAACTTGTAGACTATTAATTAGATTGAAAAAATCTATATATCTCCTACAGTAATCAGAACTAATGTTAGGCCTATATTGTTGGTTTAGGAAAAAGTACCAGGGACAAACTGAGTGCTGTTTAGGAACGAATGTCCTTCTTCAGGCTTGGTATTGGTGTGTGTGCCAATCAAACAGGAACAAGTATGTGCGAACTTTCGGAGGGTAAGATTTTTACCTTTATAAATTGATAGAGGTCAAAATCTTACCCTCAACGATGTGATTTAACGTCATCTCATTTAACTTTGTTTCCATTCTTGCTCAGGCCATAAATACTTCTTTGCAAGTTCTCCTCTTCCGATTTTATGAAGAGCATGTGCAAGAACACCTTTAGTAGCATGAACACCTTTCTGTCCCTTCCACTCCTGTAAAACCACTAAATTCTGTCTTGATAGATCGAACTTGTGGTCATGCTCAATGGTCTCCACTTCACCTGTTGTTAATCCGAGAATAACACCAATCCTTGCTACTTCTTTCCCAATGTGTCGTGAGATGTCTAATATATCTTCACATTTAACCATTGTATTATCATCTATGAAAACAAGTAAACAAAATGAAAACAATCCTATACAAAAGTGAGCTTTCGACTTGCGACCACCGAAGATCGACGACAGTGTGTGGCCAAAGCTTTTAACAAATGCAGAACGTAAATTAACAAAAATACTTTGGATGCTAGATCGCTTGGTGGCGCCATATTTGCCATTTGACATACCATTATTATTCCACTTACAAACGCAACAAGCAAAAAGATGCTAGATTACAGATTGGTCAAAATTAGGCCAGAAAGCATAACTATTCCAGATTTGGTTACTTTGATCGACGACATCACTAGAGGTCAGGATAATCGATGTGTGTTGTTGGTCGACGAATGAACCAGAAACCATCAAACCGACCATCGACACATTCACGCATGCGCACAACGAATTAACATGACATAGTTTAGTCGTCGATAATAAAAACCACACACTTAAATACCATCATGTCCAAATATCCACAGATATTTAATTTTGTTAATGTTTGAATTCTTACGTTTGCACCATTCATTGAACTAACATGACGCAGTTTGGTCTTCGGTCGTCGAAAGTCAAAACCACACTATTATTCTTATAAATACATGTCCAAATATCCAAATATTACATTTTTTAAACGTTTGAATTCTTACGTTTACACCATTCAGGCAGATCACCTGATAGTGGAGCGTCTTCGGAAACATCAGGAAGGCTGGAGGTGGAGGAACGTCGTCTCATAACCTTTTTTACACCCTTATGTGAACGTCCATTAGTTTGTTGTATGGAATTTCCATTAGGATTCATAAGTACATTTTGCTCAGGAATCTCAGTCCCTAAAACAGTAATAACATTTTATAAAAAATAAATTCAATTTTTACTAAACTTATTCTCAATCAATAATAAACTTGATAAAAGTTTATTATGAATGTAATTCAGATGTTCGTTTATTTATTTATTTTTTATTTTAGTACATAATGAATGAATTGTAACTAAAATATATATTTTTTATTCTTAAAGAAATAACTTATGTGTAATTGTTATGACTTTTAGAGAAAAACTATTTTCTTGTGTGCAATTTTTCAGTTTGTCACGGTGGAAATAAGAACACTTTTCTTTCCTTGTGATCAAGGTTTGTTATTTCGTTTTTAGTCGCGTGGAAGCGACTCTATAGTTCACTATGTCGGTCGGTCGGTCTGTCTGTCTGTCTGTCGGTCTGTCGGTCTGTCTGTCGGTCTGTCTGTCTGTCTGTCGGTCCGGTATCACTATGCGTTTTATCGCTTTATGACCTTATCTTGATATCAGTTTAATCTAGCTAAGTAAATTTTTCACAGAATATTCCTTATGGCCAGGAATCGATGTGGTTATGTTTTCACGGTGCGCAATAAAAAATTACGCGGTCTACGCACGATTTAACGAAATCACGTTTGTAATCATATCTTAACAACCATGAATCACAATTAAATAAAATTTGGTACTCATAAATTTCAGGGCATAAATCATCATATGGCAATACAATTACGTGCGTAGCGCATGTAACGCATGCGTACGCGCGCTTAAAATTTTCAAAATTTATTTTCGATGAAATAAGAGTACGTTTCAGGCAATTTTAAGCGTTTACAAAATTGCCATGAGTGCGCAGATTTTTGCGCACGCACTGCGCGTTAAATGTTATTGCGCACTCTTTTTACCCGATTTCTGTTTTCTTGACTTACTTTTCAACTCGAAATTACGTTATACGAGCACGTCAAAAGTGACAGGCTACGCACGTGTAAATTAAAAAAATATAAATGTTTTTAAACATTTCAACATTTTTAAACATGTTCAGTAATTTCGGTCAGTATAGTTCACTATGTCGGACGGTCCGTCTGTCTGTCGGTCTGTCTGTCTGTCGGTCTGTTTGTCTGTCGGTCCGGTATCACTATGCATTGTAGCACGCGACTTAATGGCTGTTGGCCTTGTTTTTTTTAATTTTTACTGTTGATGTGTATTCGAATTTGTAAATGGTTCTGGTTTAAAATAAAATAAGAAATATGAAAAACTATTGCAAATAAAAATTCAAGATAATATCAACTTACTTGCTGCAGGCCTATCATTCCCATCTTGAATAAATTGATCTGATATTGAAAAAAAAAATCATTTTGATTTCAATAATTTGTTTCCATGCACATCCAAAAGCAAGCACTAATTTGCCAATTATATATATATAGGCCTTATGAACCTGTTTACTTTATTTTAAAAATCAAACTGTTTTACCTGTGTTGGATGGATATTGACCCATTTGGGCTCTTTCATCTTCACCTAAAATTATAATACATTTTTATATTACAATTAATAAGTTGAGTAGATATTTAAATTTATGTTTGTTAAAGATTTGATTTATTGTAAATATATAATTGCAATTCATTTTTAGCTATTTTAAATGGAAAATTGATTAATATAAATTCAGTATTCATATTATAAAAATTATATTACGTTTATAGGAGACAGTAAGATCATCAGAACAGCCGATGGGACCTTCTGCGGACTCCTGTTTTACAGCTAAATTCACTGATTTGCCATCATCCTGCTTTTTGACATTAGGATTTACAAGAGATTGTTGTTCGGAATCACCATTTGCTAAATGTAAGAGAATTAGAAATTTAAAAGATTACATTTTAATCATTATACAACTTTTTTAACAATACATGCACTTTTTACAAGTTAATTTTAAAAATACTTATTTTACCATTCATTGATGCGTCATTTGCATGTACAAATATGCAACAACCGGTAAAAGAAATTACCAAATATTTAAGCTGTGTAAAAAAGAATCATATATAAAAGCATTATGTTACTACCAATGCATATTTTTAGTCGCGTACACAACGCGACTCTACAGTTCACTATGACGGTGGGTCGGTTGGTCGGTCGGTCGGCAAATACTAACTTGAGCACGCGACTGCAGATATGTATATGGCCTTGTTACATTACACAGAGGAAATGCCATGGTCAGTTTGTGTTATGTTAAAATGGTTTGTTAAACTTCAATACACAGATAATGGTACTTATAAAAGGATATCTACAATTTTAATTGTTTTACTATTACCTGATAGATTGCTAAGCATTGAGTTGGCAGGTCTTTTATTACCCTTATTTCCATCTTCACTTTCGGGGTTTTGGCCTAAAGTCAAAATATTGATAATTATTATACAACTTTTTGGTTCTATCAAAACACACAGACAAACTACAGATGAATGTATACATGTTTTTTTTCTATATTGATTTTGAATTGATGTTCTCAAAACTGTCTATTGCAGCAACGATTGTGAATATGTATTGGTCAACGAAAGGAAGACTGTCGAAGATGATGTAGATGTTTATCTAAAATACTTAATAACTTTAGTTATCTGTATAACTACCTCCCATCCTTCACGATTAAAAGATACCTGATAATAAATCGAAATAAAATATCATATTTCATAAACAATTTTTGTTTTAAATCTATAAGAAACTTACATTTTTTACAGCAACATGGAAAATGATCCGCCCAAAAGTCATGTGACTCCTTCGTCCAACAACACAAAATCTTTTTCAAACAGCCAATAACAAAGATGACAAACACTTTAAAAAGAAATCAAAATTCAATACATTAACGAATACTGTTGTACTGTTTACCAACTTTAAAACTGACTTCTTATTTTAGACCTGTGATGATGTAGTTGTCCGGATTAGTTAGAAGTCATAATAAATAAAGCATTTGTATTCATATTTTACAGTAGAAAGTTCACCTTTTGTAAAAGAAAAAGACATTCATTTACCTCCGCCAAGGAGGTACATGTAATCGGTAGTTTTATAATTGTGAATGAATTAAAATAAAATATTACAAAAATATTTAAAAACAGAACAGAGTAGAAAACAATGCAATACAACGGCAACAGAACAAAGCCAAAAGAAAGCTTGTGCTCGGTACCGTAGGCCTATTATTTTACCAAACAAACATGAGCTGAATACTGTACGCAAGAAAGGCAGTTGTTATAATTTATTGCTGGTTCATACATATTACAGTAAGAATTATAAAGCGAACAATTCTTAACTGGATTGATGAAGAGGCTCTCCTATCTCTTGGATTTCGCTTCGCTTAAAGACCGACTAGGCCTACTATTAAATATCTCTGTAAAAGGTATTTTAGGACTAAACTACCTCTTAACCCCTGCCCCTGTCCATTGGTATAATCTCAGGACATGAAGGCACACTGAAAGTTACGACTGAGAGAGCAACAACATTCAAAACCCACTTTGGAGTTTTCCACCAATGATAGAACAATTTATTTCAAAGCTTGCTTCTTCTATTTCAATGGTTTGGCAAAAAATGTATACATTTTATAACATGTTTTTACTCATTTTGTACCCAATGTTTTAAACTTTTTATTGATTTCTATATATTGTATATATTATATCCAAATTGACTCAACAATGTATTCATTTATAAAACTGTTTTGGTGTAACTTGTTTATCTTAATGTTTTAATAACTTTTCTATAGATCGTAAATTAATATCCAGTTAATTAATTGATTGCAAAAAAAACGATTTTAAACTTGAACTTGTACGGCAGGGAACAATTTGTTAAAGAGATAGCCTTACATGGGACGCCAATTATCGGCAGAAGGTATATACTCTTCCATAAAGAACCTTCCTTTTGTTTATCGATGTTTGGTACAGATGTGGATGTTATCATTGACGTTTGACTTGCTGTTGACAGTCCAGTGGTACCAGCTGTAAAAGAAAACATAGAAATAAAACAATAAAACCAAAATTAGGCTATACAGTGATAATATAATGATTGAGTAAGAAATGATGTTTTAAACGTTCTTGGGAAATGCTATTTTGGTTATTTTTGTTGGGTAACCTTTATTTGAACAATAATAAACATAATATTAATGATAATAATAATTTGAAGATAATATAATGGAAAAAAAAATATATTTGTCAATAATAAAAACAACATAAATAATAATTCAAGTTAACAAATACATTTGGATACAATGAAATGTTCTTATCGGTCTTGATCATAATTAGAAGTTCAATGACCTTGTCTCAAAATGACCCAGGGACGGATACAATATGATATAATAATAATTTGAAGTTCAAAAGTTTGACCAATTCAGCGAATGAATAAAAGAAGATTTAATAAAACGAATTGTTTGCGCAAAAACTATAAACCCAATAATATTAATTCTATTTAGATAAAACGTGACGTTTAACATGCTTTTTAAAAAGTAGAATATTTCTATAAACTGTATAAATAAGTTTGCATCAAGCTCATTCCATAGTTTAGAACCAGCAACACTTATAAATAATTGAATCTTAGTAAGTTTGGTAAATGGAACATGAATTGTGCGTGGATTCCTTAAATTATATTTGAGATATGGCTGATATTTGGGAAACAAAATATTAGAAATTAATGATTACCAACTTGACAATTAATTTCCTAATTTGAAACTTACCAGGCGTTGGGGACTTTCCCGAAGTTGTTGGTGTTGGCGTTGCTGTAGTTAAAAAACATAGAAACAAAAAAAATTAAACCAAAATTATACAGTGATAATATATAAGGATTGAGTAAGAAATAATGTTTAAACGTTCTTGGGAAATGCTATTTTGGTTACCAACTTGACAATTAATTTCTCAGTTTGAAACACTTACCAGGCGTTGTGGACATTTCCGATGGTGTTGGTGTTGATGTTGGCATTGCTGTAGTTATGTTACAATTTATACACTCCGCACAATCTGTTCAAATTACAAAAGAGAGCCTTGAGAATATGTGATGGCTCATCATTTCCATCTCATACCAAACCTTAATTCTTTAAGTTTAATGTTTTGAACATCTACGATATTAATAAACACCAAAACGGCTCTGTTCATGTATCATATTCCCAATTTAATTATTTCACCTCATATGTTAAATCATATGACAAGCATATATTAGACATGCTGATAATTATGTTACCGAAGCTTTTACAACAAACCATTAGACGTAATTCTGTTTCGCTGGTCCCAGACTTTGGAATTCTCTTTCGATTGAATTGAAAAACAAACCATCCATTGCTAATTTTAAATATTATCGTGAACCCGGAAATTACTTCGACCCCCGCGTACAATTGAAATTGAATTGAAAATATACTGATGAAATCAAAAATGTTGTTATAAAACCCTTTATAATATCTTCCTAAGATAGAAATATGGAACAATATCGTAATAGTGGAAACTAATGTTATCCAATCTACGTTTCGCGGTACATCGGAGATAGACAAGGTAGGTATCCAAGGCGGAGATTTGTACCGAAGTTTTTCCATTGTGCTCGCCTATGTCAGTATTAACCATAATTTATATAAATTATAGATAACATCAAGAAACCTCATACATATGGTGAGTAATTGCCTAACATGCACCATCTGATTTATTTTGCCTATGTATTTCCTTATCTCAAATAATGTATTCATTCATTCATCTTTTTATTTCCGAATATCATGGTGAAATAATATATTCATCGCAAAATAGAGAAAAAAAAAGAAAAAATCTTAATCTAAGAGCTCATATAGAACAAAAACAAAAATGTATAAATATATAAAGTCAATGCAACAAGGCATTCCATTGTATGTGCATTCTTGACACATTAAGAACGATTAATGGCCATGATCAAAGAATTAATTACTACTTGCTTGCGTTCACGCGATTTTTAAAACTTCCTAATGAACTCATCAAAGGATGGGACGTCATTTAAGACAAACATCATGCTTGCACTACAATTTCTTGACTTGACAATTTCTTCAGCAGCAAACGTTATAACATACTTTCAGTGATCTCAGAGTGCTCTTATTATACCTACACCATAAGGTTGAACAGTACATGCTGACACAGTAACTCTTGAGATAACATTTAGTCGTAGTAGAACATTTTCAAAACTTTCTATTTAGTATTATCCATTATATTTTCATTATATTTTTATTTTTATTGATTTTACATATTGCCATATGCATATTTGCTTTTTATCCCATGGGCCTATATCTATCCGAATACTACTCTGTTTACTTATTTATTTATTTTGGCTTTTAACTCATCCTTTTCTCTACTTCTTTTTTATCTTTATTTATCACATAATATTATAATATTAATAATATAATATGTATAATAATATTTGAAATGGGGTCAGCCTTAAAGTTATTTGACCTCTATCCACATACATTTTTCTTTTAATCTAATGTATAATTATGTTTAATTAGAATGTACAACTGTATTATTTGATGTGTGTGGGAAATTTAATAAAGAAACAAACATAACAAACCGTTGCAACAACAATCTATAGGCCTACAACAGCATTTTCGCAAATGCAGAACGTCATGCACACGGGCCTCTAATGATTTAAAACGCTACCAGGTAACTAGAGATGCTTTGTAACTATAGGCATATTTATATGCTAGGCTAACGATCCTAGGTTGTTCCGGGTTCAAAATCCTGTCAGAGGCCGGGTTTTTGTCATAACAATTTGTATATTATGGCCATAATATATTGTCTCGTGAATAATTTATCCACTTTTTTAAGCCATGCAGCGAAGGGCAATCTGCCTACAATGAGAATATTATAATTATTAAACAACCGTCAGCGTGAATTACACCAAATTCAGAAGGAGGCAGCCTATAGATTTCGATAATTTCTCGATTTGTTGACTGAGGGAAGCTTGAAATTACAGATTACCATCCGTATATACTACAATTAATGTTTTATTGAATTCACAGGATATTCTTTAATATCATTACCTCCACACGGAATACACGGCCCGAAATTGTCACAAACATCTAATGATCTATCCGTGCAGCACCCCTGCCCAGGAGGGCATGTAAGATTTGCGCAGACTTTTTCATCTGATCTTTTCGCCTATAGATAAAAAAAGAAATGACAAAGAAAACAAGTCATTAAACAAGAACATTTAGATAGACAATAGTGGCTTTTTTTTTCAAAGAAGTTGTGAAGGTTTATTTTCTTTCTTTCTCCTTGACTCACTAGTCTTGGGCAAGCTCAAGTAGCGCGCACGTACGTATTATATATATATGAATATACAATTAATTGTAGGAAAACATCGGTAACAAGTTAAAAGGCGTTCGATTGAGTGTTTCCGTTTCAAACTGCCATTTAACCGGTTAATAGAAAATGTATTCTGTTTCTGGAAATATAATTCATTCATTAATTTATTTCGCAGCAGAAACAACTAGGCTCATGTACACCCTTGTTATATTGATTGACGAAGACCTATACTGTCAAATACAGCATTTTAAAACTATAGTTTAGTTTACGGATAGGCCTATATATTGTCATTTTTCCAGGTAGTAGTAAGTTTAGAAATAGATAAATTTAGTAATCCAGTGGACCCTGAGGGATAGGGCGTGAAACGTCGCTAACTGAGGAAGTCCTGAATAAGATTTATCTCTATATAGTTTAGTTTAGACCAATGGATAGTGGAGAGACAAAACTCGCAAAAGGAAAAAGAAAACCACTGGGAAATACAACTTAAAACCACAAAACCTTTTGAACTTAACATTAGGAACATACTGCCAGATCGGTAATTGACTACATAAATTTAAGTTTCAATATTAACCACCATATTCTGTTTTGTAGTGTCGTTCCAAAATTGTTTATATCTACCCAATACTATCTACACCCTCTAGTCCAGTCCCTAAGGGGAAATGATGTTACCATAGTGGATACAAGTGTGCCCTTTGGCATGTTGATAGAACATGATATGGAGATACCAAAACAAAGTTACTGGAAATTTGATTTGACCTCTGTGACCTCTGACCTAAATTTTTATATTTGTATCTTAAACAGCCATATCTCCGCAACGGGTTTGACAATTGAAATGATATTGGTGTCAAATAGATCAGAGGGTACATATTTATATTCGCTCTAATAGAACTTTTTTTAAAAAAACGACCGGAAATGTAATTTCTCAATGTTTTGACCTTTGACCTTGGCTTACTATATCTCAATAACTACTGGTCAAAATTTCTTGAAATTTGTTTCAAATTGTTAAGAGCATACATATTTATATATACTCTAATTAAACATGTTCTTCCAAATCCACAGGAAATGTCATTTACTGACCTTTGACCTTTAATGTTTAAATATGTCTGTATCTCTGTAACCAAATGTCATAAAAAGTTCAACTTGGTGTCAAAATGTTCAAAATGTAAACATTTATATTAGCTCTAATAGAAGATGTTATCATATTTTTACTGGAAATTCCAATTTGAGGTATGACCAGGATATACTGTTAAGCGTGCGTGTGTCATACTTATAATAATATACCTAAAATATAGATTTAATGGACCAGAACTATATTCAATATCCTATTTAGCCTTTTACAATTTTCTTAAAACTTAATGTTTAATTTAATTTCAATATATAATTCCATCGCATGGTAGGCCTACATCGTAAGAGCAACACTTAATATCAACAAAAAATTAGATAAACTTAAAGTTAAATAACATTTAAAAAAAAGAAAGAAAATCAGGATCTTAAAGAAAGAAAAGAAGAATTAACCAATGCGATTTGATACTCATAAAACAATGACCTAATTATCAATTAATTGCTTGAAGTATGCTGAAAAAATAAAATGTTTGAAACAGTGAGGAAAAAGCGAAGAAAAGAAAAACATATGTTTAAAATATTAGAAATCTGAAAAGGATCAAAGACAAATTAATTACAAAGCTGATTTCTTTTCAAGAACATACTGTAGTGGAATATAAAAGGAAAACAAACCAGTGAGCAGTCAAAATTACCATCTTGGCTTGATGAGGCAATAACACATCCAGCTCATAACACAATACAACAAAATCTTTGAAACCAGAAGAAATTAAGAGAAGCAATGATAATTATACTTTAATCCACAAAAACATGACAAAACTGACATCAACCATTACCGACCAAACGAACATTATCACATGTACACAAATAATTTACAAAAGTAATCAAAAAACAAAATCAGAGACCGACTAGAAGTAAATAAACCAATATATAAGGCTTTATACAGTAGGACCATCTTATACAGTTTGTCAATCAACTAAAATAAAAAGGAAATGAATATCACCAAATCTTTGATTTAGAGATTATCAGAAAGCATTTGACTCAATAAAACAGGCATTACCATATTAGAAGGAAATATTATACCTCAACAAATATTGATTACGATCGTTCAAAGAGAAGTTAAGGAAGATTAGTAAGACAAGGCGATCTTCACTGCATTGAAAGAGGTGTTTAATCAAAGAGCTAATCTAAAAAATAGAGTAAATATCACTTTAAAGACAAAATAAACAGTTAATTTAACCAAAATCACATTGACTTCCAGCCTATTTTTTGCTTTGAATTAGTTTTTCTGGGTATGCACTATATCAGTTTTTTTCAATCCAATTTTTGGTGAAACTATTATGTGTGACATTAAAATTGCATATTCAACAAAAATATTTTTCAAAATTACTTTTGTCAGGGGGAAAATAAGTATATCTTTAATAGCATGTGATATTATTAGCAAATATTTCAAATGTAGTTTTAAAACTTTCCCATTACAAACAATTGCCATAATTCTGATAACATTACAATACACCCCTCCTCTGGGACTTATTTTCAAATGTAGCTAAAAACTTTCCAGTACAATTCCGGCCATTTTGATGTGTATAGATGCATGCAGTAGCATTGGAAAAGCGAGAGAGGGGGAGGTGGTTGGGTTGATGGAGAGACACATATTTTTTACATGTTTGTCTACACTATAAACTAGTTTAACAAAAAAGGTGTGATGTGCCCAAATATGGTAGTCATATGTCATTCATCGTGTCCATATATGGGCACATCACATTTTTTGTCGCATAAAAATGTTATAGTGTAGACAGAGTTTAACATTTGTGTAACATGTAACCAAAATATGTGTCTCTCCATCCACCCCAACCCCCTCCCCTCTCTCGATCTCTTTTTATAGATTATTAATTGCTAAATATATGCAAAACGATGGGTCATAGCTCAAAATGACATTTCCAATTGAATTCTGACAAAATATTTTGTTAAAGCAAATATAAATGTGTATATTCTAAACAATTTGACACCAAACTGAACTTTTTAGGACAAATAGTTACCGAGATATTGACATATTCAAACATTAGAGGTCAAGGGTCAAAAAAGCTTAATTTATGGTAATTTTTTGAAAAAAGTTTCTATTAGACTAAATATTAGATTTATTTTCTTAACATTTTGAGCCCATTCTCAAATCTTTGAGATTGCGTGTTATTGAGATATTAGGCAATCAAGGTCAAAGGTCAAACTGAAAAATAAAGCCGTTGCGACCATTTTCGTACAATTTTTTTCATTATAGCGAATATAAATATATATCTTCCAAGCATTTTGAAAAAAAAAATAAATGTAAAATGTCCCTGCGTTGTCAAGATATGGTGATTTTTAGTTATATAATATAAAAATATAAAAATTGAGGTCAGAGGTCACAGAGGTCAAATCAGATTTCCAGTAACTTTGTTTTGGCATCTCCACACTATACTGTACCAAACTGCTATATTGAAAAAATTGTATCCAGTCTGGTAACATCCCACCCCTTTTTCTCCCCTTAGGGACTGGACTACTCTATTCACCAGCCTTATGTCTCTTAAATTGTTCTATTTCGTTTTTTCCTGTCCACTCAGGCAGCGCTTGCCTTATATATCTATCTATCTTGTCCAAGTAGCCTACCTTCACTTGCACTGATGAAGGGCTAGTGTTGTCCGAAAGCTCTGCTAAATTTTCTGGCTGTTTTACTTTATAGTGTTGATTTAGCTTTTCGCTTTTTTTTCTCCATTGAGATCCAGCCACTGCATTTTCATTTTTCAGTATTTTGCCTTTATTTTATTAATTTATATAGTTTAGTTATATATAAAAAAAATACTATAATTTATCTATTATGACCTTTGACCAATAATATAATTATGTAACGATATAATATACAAAACGTTGAACTTGATTAAATTTCAATCTTTAAAAAAAGTAACACACAGAATAAGGTCTAGCGCACAAATAACCGACTATTGTGGTGATTTAATGGATCCTGTGACGAGATCCTTGTACTGTTGTTGGCTTCCCTTTCAGTCGTTTTTAACATAAAAACTGTGTCATTTGTAGTGGATTACTTCCGAATTCTAAAAACCATACATGGATTTTACGAATTTATGTCATAACCTTATTTTACGATACAAATGAAATAATAGATTTGTATTAATGAAATGCAGTTATAATTGAAGACAGAGTTGTTTTTTGTAATCTTGTATTTTTCTACTACAATTTGTTTGGTCTTCTTTATGATGTGAAGCGCCTTTGAGCATCAGTATTCATGAAAAGGGCGCTCTAGACATCTGGTAAATAAATAAATACTATACTTAAGTGAGTGAGTGGCCGAGCGGTTAAGACAGTGGAACCGTAATTACGTAGCCATAACATCGGCAAGGGTTCGAGGCTCACTCACTCCATGGTTCTGGTGGTAGAACGAGTCTTCTCGGATAAGGACTATAAACCGTAGGTCCAGTGTACACAACTAGCTCGTGTGCACTTTAAAGAACCTAGTACATCTTTCGAGACGAGTAGGGGGTTACCCCGGTGTATTAGTACATCACAGCCACTGATCACCAACTGGGCCCTCTGGGAGATCAGTCTGTGACTGAAGAGGTCACCCAGTATAAAAATGAACTAACAAACAATTAAAAATGTTGTTAAATCAATTATTATAAACAATTGGCAGGTAAAAGTGTACTAGTTCAAATAGAGTAGTACGTTTTCAATAACAAGCAGGAACAGATAGCTATGTAAACTTTCAACACATGATAGTAGCAATTATAACAGATCTACAGTAAACAAGTAAAATGCTAGTGACTTTGAGGGTGAATTCTTCGAGCTATATAGGTACACGGTTTCTAGGAATGGAAGATGGCGTTGATTTGGAAACCATAACAATCTGATTGACACCATTATAAATTAAGAATTTCTCACACTTGATTATAAAATCATGCTGGAAAAATTATAAAATACGAAAAAAACATAAAATGATATGGAATTTGTTTGCATTTGAATTGAAATCAAAATGAATACGGATGCAATTTTATGAAAGCGGACAAAAAAATGTAAAAATGTAAAAACTAGCATTTTTGAACACCTACCTAGATTTTATTTCATAAAACTGTTTCAATAAAATATTATTAATTGTACAGTAACATTTTAAATATAAAATATATATAATTATTTTATTATCAACGGTTCTTCGAGGCCTATAGCTTCATCTTCATAGAGTCTATTTATCTTTATGCCAAATATGTAGTCAACTATATCGTTTTAAGAATGACATTTTATGAATATTATACATCGATTTGTAATTGAATACGTTCATAATTTAAAATGAGAATACATTTGTAATAAAGGTGGGCGATTCCCACGTGGAAAAAAAGGATTTCTCATAACTTCTACTCACTATTATACATCTAATAGATCAGACTAATACGTGAAATAGACCAGTAAATTCATTTAGTATCTGTTTAACCTAGTCTTACACTGAAATATATACTTGTTATTTCTCGAAAGAGCACATACACTGAAACCTATTGTTGCGTTGTTAGTCAGACACAGATAATCAATAATAACTGTGACATTTGTTACGTTGTTACGTATGTCATCGCATAATATGTAAAATTGCTTCAAGGTAGGTGTTCATATTATTATAAAAGTCGTGTACAACTCTTTAAAAGGGAGGCTTATTTCACTATGTCCGTTCTGCTTCACCGTTGGTGAAGAATACGTGAGGTATATAGCAATGTTGTGCGAAATTTATAATAAAACATTTTATATATAAACAATAGACTTGTATACTCGGAGCGTTAACACTTCAGGAATGTTCTACGTCATTAACTTAAAAGGTTACTCCTTCAATAAATTCTCCTCACTTTCATATATTGTAACCAGAACATAATAATCAATAGGTTGAATAAATATAAACTTAATTAAACTTTATTTATGAACCCTACCTACCTTAGATTGAACTGGACTCGATAAAATTAGTGAAGATTGAATAATCCAAGATATTAGTACAAATAGAATAGTGAAATTTGAAAAACACATTATACACGGTTCTATTATGTTAACAGCCTTACTAGTCAGGACACAGTTCATTCGTCATGTAACAGCTAGTTATTAAAATAATAATTGTGACATGACGTCACAGAGTTACGTCTCCCTCTATATGTAAAGGAAGTTTCTTTTATTAATGTACTGTTTTATTTGAGGTGGCAGAGTTGAAAGTTTTAAACCACAGATCATACGATCATGGTCAACAGCATAACCCTTGTTCACCGCTGTGTCATAGGTCTTTCTTTGTTTCAAATTTTTTTGTACACGTGTTTGTGGAAATGAAATATTTGATTTTATGTAGGCCGTATCACCATACAATGAAGAGGAAACGCACACGCAACAAAAACATTATTCGCCGGGCCGACTGAGCATGACCTATCACGACGTAGGTGACCATCGTTGTCGCTTTTGATTGACTAACTCATATTATTTGCGCATGCGTCGTTGCGTTGCGTCAAAATGGGAACCACGCTTTAAAAGGCGACTTAACCAACAAAAAAAAAACTACGGATCGCAATTTAAGGCGACTAACGAAAAAAAAACCACTACGGATCGCAATTTAAGGCGACTTAGCCAAAAAAAATACGGATCACAATATATGGCGACTTAGCCAAAAAAAAAAAAAATCCACAGACCGCAATTTACTTTACCCTAAAACGTGGGCGTAATATACGCAAGTGCACCGGAAGAAATGTGACTAATCGCGACGACGCGACGGATCATCAAAACTGTCGTTTGTGATTGGTCCACTCACTCACGTCGCGTTCGAAAGTGGGAACCAAAGATTATTCATATAGCTTGGCCAGTATAATTCGACTGGTATTCGGCTGTCGTGACATTTACTAGGACATATTACATCGAATTTATGTTACATTAGTTCAGATTAGTTAATTTATATAGTTTAGTTATATATTTTAAAAAATAACTATAATTTATCTATTATGACCTTTTACCAATAACATAATTATGTAACGATATAATATAAAAAACGTTGAACTTGATTAAATTTCAATCTTTAAAAAAAGTAACACACATATTAAGCTCTAGCCCACAAATAACCGACTATTGTGGTGATTTAATGGATCCTGTGACGAGATCCTTGTACTGTTGTTGGCTTCCCTTTCAGTCGTTTTTAACATAAAAACTGTGTGTCATTTGTAGTGGATTACTTCCGAATTCTAAAAACCATACATGGATTTTACGAATTTATGTCATGACCTTATTTTACGATACAAATGAAATAATAGATTTGTATTAATGAAATGCAGTTATAATTGAAGACAGAGTTGTTTTTTGTAATCTTGTATTTTTCTACTACAATTTGTTTGGTCATATTTATGATGTGAAGCGCCTTTGAGCATCAGTATTCATGAAAAGGGCGCTCTAGACATCTGGTAAATAAATAAATACTAGACTTAAAAATCTTGTTAAATCAATTATTAATTCAGGCAGGTAAAAGTGTAGTTCAAATAGAGTAGTACGTTTTAAAAAAAATAACGAGCAGGAACAGATAGCTATGTAAACTTTCAACACACGATAGCAATTATAACAGATCTACAGTATTCAGCTGTCGTGACATTTACTAGGACATATTACATCGAAGTTGCATTTTATAACACAATGTTATGACACAAAAAAGCTAGGCACAACCGAACTAAACACAACCAAACTAAACACAGCCAAGCTAGACACACTCATGCTAGGCACAATCAGGCTAGACCTCAACATGCTAGAAAGAGAAAAAACATGCACCCTAGCCAACTTAGTGTAGCTCAATGTTTAACATGTCTATCTTTATTATCAAATGAATCGTTGTAACAGCAATCAATATAACCGCATGATGAGCGTCATGAATGTAGGGGCCTTTTAAAATAGTTTTTTATTGATGATTTACAAACGCTACCGGGTTACTACAGATTCTTGTATATTATGTTTGGCTATCGATCCTAGTTCAAAATCCTGTCAGAGGCCAGGTTTTACAAGTTGTACATTATGGCCATAATATTTTTGTCTCGTGAATAACCTTTGCATTTTTTAAGCAAGTGGAAATGACAATCTGCCTACAATGAGAATGTTATAATTATTAAACACCAGCCAGCGTGAATTACACCAGATTCAGGAGGCAGCCTAGATTTCGAAAATTTCTCGATTTGTTGACTGAGGAAAGGCTGTAGGCCTATTAATTACAGACTACCACCCGTATATTACAATTAATGTATTGTATTCACAGGATATTCTTTATTAATAGCATTACCTGCACACCCGGCACACACCTTTCCACAGCCGCCTCTGAAGGCATTCTACACTCTCTCAGATATCTTTTCGCCTATACATAAAAAAAGATAAAGAAAAAAAGTCATTAAACATGAACATTTAAATAGATAATAGTGACTTTTTTCTTTCTAAAAAGTTGTGAAGTGTTTTTTTGCCTTCATTTTCTCCTTGCCCACCCACTCTTGGGCAGGATCAAGTAGCGCGTGATTGTATGACCGCAATTGTACTGAGTGCGGAGGATAGAGGGGTTGGAGGCTCAGTGATTTGCTGGGGTCATCAGTAGGCCAGTGGTGGCGCCTGGATCTCTCCGACGTGGGGGATACATTCCCCGACGAGGGGGCTACATTCCCCAACGAGGGAGCTATGCGAGCGGAAACAACGTTTTCCATTTTTTATAATGCAAAAAAAAAAAACTATGCGCGATGACTGTTTCAATTCATATTTTTCATTAAAAAAAATAAAAGTTAAAAATATGCCTATATATTTATATACATACGCGAACGTAAAACGTACTCACAAGCCAAGAGGTAGGCATATTGTTTATCGCAGACGCGTAGGCTGGTTGCTGTCTGGGGGTGCAAAACTTGTAAATGCGTGCCTTGAGTGATCTGTAAGAAAATTGTGAAAAATAGAGCTGCTAGGTCTCCGGAAGTTGCAATTATACATGTGACTGAGCTAAGACATTTTTGAAAAATAAAGCTGTTAGGTCCCAGAAAATGCACTTATTTTACTTCGAAATATGACCAGCTTTATGGTTGGGGCTGAGCTAAGAACATTTTTAGAACTAGAGCTGCAGGTTTCCAAAAATTGTCTTATACTTTGGAAACATCAGGCCTAGAGGCTTAAAAAAGTAGTCCGTTTAACCTTTATTTGGGGTTCGTCCGGAAGCGAAGACCCTTTTCAGTCGGGGAAATCAATTCATACTTCCGAGATATAATTTTTGAGATTATGAGCGGGAAATTCAAATAAATTTAGCCTTAGGGAGTGGTACCAATACGCTTCCAAAAAGTGTTTGCGATATTAGTATAGGACCAGATATATGAATTAATTAAAGCCCCATTCCCTACGTTTTTTAGATCTAATTTAAGATCACAAACTATATTTAATGTAAAAATAATACTATATGGTCCTATTGCGATAACTTTTTTCGTCTTTAAACGGTTAAAAATGTGAAAAATAAATCGATTTTAATAATTATAGCGGCCCGCTATAAATCCCAAAATGCATTGCGCGCGGATTGATATTGTTGTTTTTCACCTGTAATTCGCCCACTTTTCGATCGATCGTGAAGCCAAAACAAATGGAAGACTCCTAACTTTTCAGCGAAAATACCGGGTTTTCCCCAATTTGTATCAACGCAGTCTGGCAAAAATAGAAAGACAATTAATGTAGCAACTATACAACGTCAGGCTAGGTATATAGCTAGCGTACGATGTTCGTACGTTACCGATGTTTACCAGCTAGGCCTACAAAACTAAGCCTAGCTAGGCTAGGCCTGAGACCGTCCACGAGAGGTCGATCGCCGCGAGCTACTTAGGTAGTGCATTGTTTCTCACTTTTTATCATAATTTACCATAAAACGTACATTTAAGACAAGGAATGACATGGTTTAATGTTTTTAAAATGATATATATGTATTATTTTCCAAAAAACGTCCAAAATTGCAGGGAAGGGGTCTTTAATAATACTAAACAATCTAAAAAATAAATCTTTTTATTTACAAAAAAAGTAAGTGAAAGTCAAACGTAAATGAAACCCATCTGTACATAACAGTATTTGTTATTGTGTAATAAGAAGTTGTTGTTATACGATATTACATTAAAAGGATTAGGCCTCATTTTATATTATTCTAAGAAAACTGCACATAAATACAGTTCACTTAGCACTCTAGTATTTAAAACATTGATGACTAGCAAGTATATACGCCCTAAAGTTTTAAATCTTCACAGTACAATTCCGATCATTAAAATGCTGAGAGAAAAATAAATAAAGTAAATAATAAAACTTAAACTATAGAATAACAATATAATGCTTGGCTAGTAATAGTAATATGGGTTGTAAAGAAATCGAAAAGTATATAAGCTTATTTAACTAATTATAAGGCGTAAAAGTCTCAACCATTACAACAAATCGAAAATCACAATCAATTTTGAAATAACATATTTTAAACTGGAATGCCAGAAAAAAAAAGAATTTACGGTTTTACGATTTTAGACTTCCTAATCTGAAATGTATATTGTTGTTTCAGGGAAAAAGAGGCACAAAGTGGTTAGGAATAAAATGTTCATATTCTGCTTTTGGTGTGTGCCTAGACCACATAATGAAAACTGTTGCTGGATTTTCTATCTTCTTACGAGGAGTGATAAGTACATTTAAAGGACTTGGTTGCGAAGCACCAATCGTAGGGTAAACGGACTGAATGTTACAGTTAAAAACTGACGCTAAGCCGAACAAATGCATGGAGTTTCCCTGTAGGCTAAAAACATTTTGTTTAATTAATGTTTTTCTGACTAAATTTTCAAAGCGTGCTTCTATATCTGTAGATTTGAAGGATGTATCTTTCTCTTCTAACTTGGTCAGTGCATACTCAGCCTCCATACAATTGATAAGTGTTTCTTGATTCAAATAGTAATCTTTATGATAAGCTAACTCAACGACTGTTCGTATTTTTAACTCAAGAAAATTATCTTCTGAACCATAGTAGATAACAGATGCAGCAGAGAATAAACAGTTTACCCCATGTGAAACACTAACGGGAAATAGATATTTGAATGATGAATAATAAATCGGGGATAGGCCTAACGCATTTCGATCCAAACCATGAATTGACGTCTGAAAAAGTGGACATCGTTGTATACATTTAAGGTGAGGCTGTTGTAACTCTACAGTGCCGCAAGCTAATTTTAGTTGTCTGAAACTTCCAAAGTTGTTTTCTAACATAATATTCCAGATCCCTTGCCATGTTCTTTGCACTGTCCAGTCTTTATTACGAAAATAACCTATAAAATAAAATAATTGATTACTCAATAAAGTGTGCAATTATAGGGTATCCCTATAGTATTACAACATGCACTGCTTCTCCTTTATATACAGGAAAGCCCAAAGTATTCCCTTAATATCAGTGATACTTAAGATCATAAGTCCCTTTTTGCAGTCAGGAAATAAATCATTAGGCGTAAAAATAAAATAATGAATAAAAAAAACGTTTTTAATATCAATTTAATTATTTGAAAAGCTTGCATCAGCCTCAAGTACTAACCAGAATCATTGATTTCCAACTCCTGACTTTTTCTTGTTCCCCAAAATGTAGTGGTTATTAGTATCCCTAAATAAAATATAAAAAAAGAATTCAAAATGATGGAAAACAAATTGCCGTGTTGAACAACGATACGGCGTCGGTGATGCGGACTAGCAGACATTTATAAAGAAGGCAGAGACACAAAGTATGCCATAGTGGCAGAATAAACTAAGGAGGAGTAAGTTTAATTAATATGTTTAATCTTCCCTGAAGTAACTATATTAAAAATAATTTTTTTCTATATTGAAGTTATACTGTACGTAAATCATATAACATATGAACATAACCAATAACCCAGATAACTTGAGCTAAAACACAACCATGGGTAGAAGGGTTGGGTTCCCAAAACCCCGCTTTGTGAGGAACACATGAGATGGAGGCGGGAAAACACTTTTTTTTTTCACAGCAAATAGAAAATTACGCCTTGTTTGGATAATGTTAGGCTAAGTGTAAAGTGACCAACGTGCTTGTCAAAGTAATACCACCAGAATTCGCTGACAAAACAATGGTTTCTTTTTTGTTGTGTAAAAATGTTCTCTGTTTCAGAACATTAACATTAAAACTAAACTACCTTGATCCCATTCTTGCTCAGGCCATAAATACTTCTTTGCAAGTTCTCCTCTTCCAATTTTATAAAGAGCATGTGCAAGAACACCTTTCGTAGCATGTACACCTTTCATTCTCTTCCACTCCTGTAAAACTACTAAATTCTGTCTCGATATATCGAACTTGTGGTCATGCTCAATGGTTTCCACTTCACCTGTTGTTAATCCGAGAATAACACCAATCCGTGTTACTTCTTTCCCAATGTGTCGTGAGATGTCTGATATATCTTCACATTTAACCATTGTATTATCATCTACAAAAACATATGAAAGTAAACTAAATGAAAACAATCTTTATACACAAGTGAATTAAGCCGTTTATTTGCGACGACCGAGGACTAGCGACTTATAGGTCAATCGTGTCGTCGGTCGTCGATTGGACCTAGAAACTATCAAACCAACTATTGACACTCGACACGTCCCAATATTTCAACAGGCGCAAAATGAACTAACATGACATAGTTTGGTCTTCGGTAGTCGAAAGTCAAAACCACACTATCATTCTTATAAATACCATCATGTCCAAATATCCAGATATTAAATTGTTTAAATGTTTGAATTCTTACGTTTGCACCATTCAGGCAGATCACCTGATAGTGGAGCGTCTTCAGAAACATCAGGAAGGCTGGAGGTGGAGGAACGCCGTCTCCTAACCTTTTTCACACCCTTACTTGAACTTCCATTAGTTTGGTGTATGGAACTTCCATTAGTATTCATAAGCTGTGTTGGATCAAGAATCTCAGTCCCTAAAATAACAGTAATACAATTTTAATATTTAAAATTCATATTAAATTTTATCAGGTTTTGTTCTCATCAACTGAGATAAACGTTTACTACACATAGTATAATTCAGATGTATATTATTATTATTATTAATATTAATAATAATATTAATATTATTGTTATTGTTATTAGTATTATTGGTATTATTATTATTAATTTTTAGTTTATTTTGAATAAAGTAACTATAGGCCTAAATATGTTTTTTTTTATTTTAAAGGAAATAATTTAATATGTAATTTCTATGGCATTTAGAATAACTATTGTTTTATACAATTGTTTGTGGAAATTTTCCTTGTGATCAAGATATGTTTTGTTGTTTTTGTGTGTGTATATTTTACTGCTGATGTGTTAGATGTGCTAGAAAATTTCTTGTAGTCGAAATTTTACAGAAGGGCAAAGTAAACGAAGAGGTCGGAAGATACCATCAGTACTTGATAGAGTTGTAAACAAAGTCAACTTACTAGATACAACTTCATTAGAGCCTGCTTCAACAGAAATTTATAATTCCCAGCCATGTTTTAACTGTTATATGAACTGTTTTATAAGTTGTTTTGTGACTGTGTAATTTGGTAGTAGTCACTCTCATACTGTAGGCCTACATTTAAAAGTAACACATCCAAATGCCAACTTCAAGTCAATGGCTACCAGATGTCTCTGTGAGACGGTTATTTGAACCAGTACCAGTACCAGTGCATGGTTCCCCAAAACCCCGCTTTGTGTATCGTAGTAGGAGGAACACATGAGATGGAGGCGGGAAAACTCATTTTTTTTTTCACAGTAAATAGAAAATTACGCCTTGTTCGGATAGTCTCAAGAATAAATTGACCAACGTGCTTGCCAACGTAATATTTCTTTTTTGTTGTGTAAAAATGTTCTCTGTTTTAGAACATTAAAACTAAACTACCTTGATCCCATTCTTGCTCCGGCCATAAATATTTTATCGCAATTTCTGTTTTTCCAATACTCTCAAGAGCACGTGCAAGAACACCTTTCGTAGCATGTACACCTTTCATTCTCTTCCACTCCTGTAAAACCACTAAATTCTGTCTCGATATATCGAACTTGTGGTCATGCTTAATGGTTTCCACTTCACCTGTTGTTAATCCGAGAATACCACCAATCCGTGTTACTTCTTTCCCAATGTGTCGTGAGATGTCTGATATATCTTCACATCCAACCATTGTAATATCATCTACAAAAACATATGAAAGTAAACTAAATGAAAACGTATACACAATTAGTGAGTTTTTGATTTGCGACGACTGAGGATCGAGTGTGGCCAAATCTTTAAAACAAATTATGTTAAATATATATTTGCCATTTGAAATACCATATTATTATTCCACTAACAAACGCAACAAACAAAAAGATTATAGTCAAGTCAAGTCGTTGGTCGTCGAATGAACCAGAAACCATTAAACTGACCATCGACACATTTCCGCATGCGCACAACGAATTAACATGACATAGTTTAGTCGTCGATAATAAAAACCACACACTTAAATACCATCATGTCCAAATATCCACAGATATTTAATTTTGTTAATGTTTGAATTCTTACGTTTGCACCATTCAGGAAGATCACATGATAGTGGAGTGCCTTCAGAAACATCAGGAAGGCTGGAGGTGGAGGAACGCCCTCTCATAACCTTTTTTACACCCTTACTTGAACTTTCATTAGTTGGTTGGATTCCATTAGGATTCATAAGTACATTTTGCTCAGGAATCTCAGTTCCTAAAACAGTAATAAACATTTTATTAAAAAAATCAACTTATTCTCAAAAACGAATAATCTTGATATTTATTTTTTATTTAGTTTAAAATGAATGAATTGTAACTGAAATACTGATTTTTTTTTAATTCTTAAAGAAATAACTTATTTGGCTTTTATTTTTATTTTTTATTTGTTGTGCAATTGTTCAGTTTATGTAGTCATCGTGGAAATAAGGACACCTTTCTTTTCTTGTGATCAAGGTTTGTTATTTCGTTTTTTTTAAAAATAAAACAAGAAATATTAAAAACTATTTAAAAAAATTGATAATATCAACCTACTTCTTGCAGGCATGTCATATTCATCTTTACCAAATTGATCTGATTGAAAAAAAAATCATTTTGATTTAAATAATCAACTTAAAAATATATAGGTATATTAAACCTTTTTGACTTTATCAAAAAAATCAAACAGTTTTACCTGTGCTGGATGGATTGTGACCCATTTGGGTTCTTTCAACTTCACCTAAAATGATAATAATAAAATACTAAGTTGGGTAAATATTAAAATGTTAGATTTAATGTAAATTTATAGCTATTTAAATGGAAAACTGATTAATATGAATTCAGTATTCAAATTATAAAATTATATTACGTTTATAGGAGACAATAAGATCATCAGAACAGCCGATAGGATCTTCTGTGGACTTCTGTTTTACAGCTAAATTCACTGTTTTCTCATCATCCTGCTTTTTGGAACTGACATTAGGATTAACAAAAGACTGTTGTTCAGAATCACCATTTGCTAAATGTAATAGAATTCGATTAAAATGTAATAATTAAATAAAAAATTGGAATAATACATCCACTTTTTACAAATTTACTTAAAAAAAAAAAAAAAAACAACAATTATTATTCGTTGATGTGTCATGTGCATGTATAAATATGCAACAACCTGTAAAAGAAATGATCAATATTTGAAATGTGTAAACACTTCAAAATATTCATAATATAAAAAAAGGAAATGCCATGGTCAGTTTATGTTAAGTTAAAATGGTTTGTTAAACTTAAATAAACGGATAATGGTATTATTAAATGATATCTACAATTGTAATTGTTTCATGTTTACATGATAGATTGCTATACATTGAGTTAGCAGGTCTTTTATTAAAGTCAAAATATTGATAATTATTATACAAATTTTTGGTTCTATTAAAACACACTGGAAAATGTATTAGGACACTAACTACAGATGAAAGTATAAATTGTTTTTTCAATGATTTTGAATTGATGTTCTCAAAGATGTTTATTGCAGCAACGATTGTGAATATGTATTTGTCGACAAACGGGAAGATGGTATAATCTAGATGATGATACATATCACTGAAATCCTTCAGAATAAAAAGATACCTGGTAATAAATCGAAATATAATATCATATTTTATAAACAATTTTTGTTTTAAATTTTTATCTTAGAGTCCCTAGTCGTCGTCTTAGAAGAAATACTACTTTTCATATTCCTTTTAGTAGAGTAAATGTTTTAAAAAATGGTTTTATTAGTAGATTAGTCAAACTTACAATTCTTTTACTTTAAGAAACCCTGAGTTAGATATTTTTAGTAATAATTTCCGTAAGTTTCGTAACATTGTTAGTAGTTTAGTTTAATGTTTGTTATTGTATATGTACGTGTTTGTCTGTGTTCCCTCCTGTAAGTGGTGAACCATGAGCTCACTGTTGGTTGGGAAATGAATAAATAAATAAAATAAATAAAAATAAGAAACTTACATTTTTTACAGCAACATGAAAAATGATCTGCCCAAAAGTCATGAGACTCCTTTGTCCAACAGCACAAAATCTTTTTCAAACAGCCAATAACAAAGATGACAAACACTATACAGTAAATATAAATCGAAATTCAATACATTAAAAAAAATTCTGTTAGCGATTTTCAAATGCCTAATGGGACTCCAGCTCTTTACATCACCTGGTATTTTCAGATGGTTTCCCATCAAAGCTCTAAACGTTGCTTAACTTCGGTGATCTGACGAGAACCGGTATTTCAACATGGTAAGGCCGTATTATATACTTTTTACTACCCCAACTTAGCAACTGATTGTTCTTAGTTTAGACCTGTGGTGATGTAGTTGTCTGGATTAGTTGGAAGTCATAATAAATAAAGCATCTGTAATAATATTGTAAAGTAGGAAATTGTAAAGTAGAAAGTTCACCTTTTGTAAAAGAAAAAGACATCCATTTTCTAATAGTAAACGAATTAAAATAAAACTAAACAAAATATTTAAAAACAGAATATAGTAGAAAACAAGGCAATACTAACTAAACTAAACAGAACTAAGCCAAAAGAAAGCATGTGCTCGGTACCATAGGTAATTGGAGCATACCGTTAGGCCTATTATTTTACCAAACAAACAAGAGTTGAATACTGTACACACAAAAAAGAAGTGGTTATAATTTATTGCTGGGTCATACATATTATATTCCAGTCAGAATGATAAAGCGGAACAAATATATTGAACTGGATTGCCACAGGAAGAGGCTTTCTTATTTCTTGGATTTCGTTCGCTTAAAGACCGACAAGGCCTACTATTAAATATCTCTGTAAAAAGTATTTTAGGACTAAACTACCTCTTAACCATGCTCCTGTCCAATCCATTGGTATAATCTTAGGACTGAGAGAGCAACAACATTCATCACTTTTGAATTTTCCACCAATGGTAGAACAATTTATTTCAAACCTTTTTCTTTCTTTATTTATTTACCTATACATATAAAGTAAAAATTACAACATAAATAAAACTTAATATAATCAAGTTCAACCCCTAAACATTGAAATATAAATAGTTATATAAATAAATTAGGCTACCTTTCTAAAAATTATATACATATATTATGTTTTGTTAAACACACTTTCTCTCAAATATATAATATAAGCTTGCTTCTTCTATCTCAATAGTTTGGCCAAAAATGTATACATTTTATAAAATGTTTTTACTCATGTTTTTACCAAATGTTTTAAACATTTCATTGATTTCTGTGTATTGACTCATAAATGTATTAATATATAAAACTGTTTTGGTGTAACTTGTTTGTCTTAATGTTTTACTCTTTTTAATAACTTGTCGAAAATGAATATCCAGTTACAATTAATTGATTGCAATAAACGATTTTGAACTTGAACTTTTATGGCCAAAAAGTCGACAGAGAACTAATTTGTTAAAAGGTTTGCCTTACCTGGAGCGCCAATTATCGGCAGAAGGTATATACTCTTCCATGATGAACCTTGTTTATCGATGTTTGGTAGAGATGTGAATGTTATCATTGACGTTTGACTTGCTGTTGATAGTCCAGTGATACCAGCTGTAAAAGAAAACATACAGAGGAGAAATAAAACAAAAGGTATACAATGATAATATATAATGATTGAATAAGAAATAAAAAATGTTTAAACGTTCTTGGGAAATACTATTTTGGTTACCAACTTGACAATTTATCAATTTGAAACTTACCAGGTGTGGACTTTTCCGAAGGGGTTGGTGTTGGAGTTATGTTACAATTTGTACACTCCTTTCCTTCACAGATGTCACCACATGGTTGGCACGTGTCATCATTAGTAATATATTCGCCATGTGGACATGATTCACAAACTGCGTCTTTTCCGGGCGTACACTCCTCAACTTGGACCATGCCATTATCTTGACATTTGGTACAATTTCTGCAAAATACTCCAACTTCACCAGAAGAGAACTCTTTATCTGTTGAGTTGAATTTGATTAGATGTGTTAATGCAACAAGCTAGACACAATCTAGCTAAACACGATCAAGCTAGACACGACCAAGCTAGACACGACCAAGCTAGACACAACCAAGCTAGACACGACCAAGCTAAACACGACCAAGCTAGACACGACCAAGCTAGACACGACCAAGCTAGACACGACTATAAGCTAGACACGACTATAAGCTAGACACGACCAAGCTAGACACGACCAAGCTAGACACGACCAAGCTAGACAGGACCAAGCTAGACACGACCAAGCTAGACAGGACCAAGCTAGACAGGACCAAGCTAGAAACAACCAAGCTAAACACAACCAAGCTAGGCACAACCCAGCTAGACACGACCAAGCTAGAAACAACCAATCTAGGCACAACCAAGCTAGAAACAATCAAGCTAGACACGACCATATATATGGCCATAATATAATTATTTGTCTCGTGAATAATGTTTCTACTTTTTAACAATCTGCCTACAATAAGAATGTTATAATTATTAAACACTCGTCAGCGTGAATTACACCAGATTCAGGAGGCAGCATAGATTTCGATAATTTCTTGATTTGGTTACAGAGGGAAGGCTATATTAATTACAGATTACCATCAGTGATTGTATTCACAGGATATTATTTAATAGCATTACCTGCACACCCAACACACAACTTTCCACCACAACCGTCTCTAACCGTGCAGCACTGCTCCCCAGGAAGGCATTGAACACCTACGCAGTTATCAGATCTTTTCGCCTGTAGATAAAAAAAAAGAATTGACAAAGAAAAAAGTCTTTAAACATTTTGATAGATATTATAGTGACTTTTTTCTTTATAGGAAGTTGTGAAGTGTTTATTTTCTTTCTTTTCTTGCACACTCAAGCAGCGCGTACGTACGTATTTATAAATAAAAGTTTATTTCGCAAATGTGAAGATACAAATTGTACATCGGCGTTCGATTGGGTGTTTCCGTTTCTAGCTGCCATTTAACCGGTTAATAGAAAATGTGTCCTGTTTCTGATGGGGGTAATTTATTCACACACTAGTGTTAAATCATTAATTTATTTCGCAGCAGAAACAAGTCGTGTACACCCTTGTTTATATATTGATTGACAAAGATATACCGTGTATCAAACACACAAACACAGCATATGTATATTGTCATTCATCCAGGTAGTAGTAAGTATAAAAATCTAATTCACTGGACTGGATATGTCGTGAAACGTCGCTGTTTACTAACCAAGTTAGTTCTGGATCAGATTTATCTCAATGTAGTTTAGTTTAGTTATATATAAAAAAAATAACTATAATTTATCTATATGACCTTTGACCAATAATATAATTATGTAACGATATAATATACAAAACGTTGAACTTGATTAAATTTCAACTTTTAAAAAAGTAACACACATATTAAGCTCTAGCCCACAAATAACCGACTATTGTGGTGATTTAATGGATCCTGTGACGAGATCCTTGTACTGTTGTTGGCTTCCCTTTCAGTCGTTTTTAACATAAAAACTGTGTGTCATTTGTAGTGGATTACTTCCGAATTCTAAAAACCATACATGGATTTTACGAATTTATGTCATAACCTTATTTTACGATACAAATGAAATAATATATTTGTATTAATGAAATGCAGTTATACTTTATACTTTAATTGAAGACAGAGTTGTTTTTTGTAATCTTGTATTTTTCTACTACAATTTGTTTGGTCATCTTTATGATGTGAAGCGCCTTTGAGCATCAGTATTCATGAAAATGGCGCTCTAGACATCTGGTAAATAAATAAATACTAGACATAAAAATGTTGTTAAATCAATTATTATAAACAATTGGCAGGTAAAAGTGTAGTTAAACAAGGCCAACAGCCATTAAGTCGCGTGCTACAATGCATAGTGATACCGGACCGACAGACAGACCGACAGACAGACCGACAGACCGACCGACATAGTGAACTATACTGACTGAAATTACTGAACATGTTTAAAAATGTTGAAATGTTTAAAAATATTTATATTTTTTTAATTTACACGTGCGTAGCCTGTCACTTTTGACGTGCTCGTATAACGTAATTTCTAGTTGAAAAGTAAGTCAAGAAAACAGAAATCGGGCAAAAAGAGTGCGCAATAACATTTAACGCGCAGTGCTCGCGCAAAAATCTGCGCACTCATGGCAATTTTGTAAACGCTTAAAATTGCCTGAAACGTAGTCTTATTTCATCGAAAATAAATTTTGAAAATTTTAAGCGCGCGTACGCATGCGTTACATGCACTACGCACGTAATTGTATTGCCATATGATGATTTATGCCCTGAAATTTATGAGTACCAAATTTTATTTAATTGTGATTCATGGTTGTGAAGATATGATTACAAACGTGATTTCGTTAAATCGTGCGTAGACCGCGTAATTTTCTATTGCGCACCGTGATAACATAACCACATCGATTCCTGGCCATAAGCAATATACTGTGAAAAATTGACTTAGCTAGATTAAACTGATATCAAGATAAGGTCAGAAAGCGATAACACGCATAGTGATACCGGACCGACAGACAGACAGACCGACCGACAGGCCGACCGACATAGTGAACTATAGAGTCGCGTCCACGCGACTAAAAATAGAGTAGTTACGTTTTCAAAAAATAACAAGCAGGAACAGATAGCTATGTAAACTTCCAACACACGATAGCAATTATAACAGATCTACAGTAGCCTAAACAAGTAAAATGCTAGTGACTTTGAGGGTGAATTCTTCGAGCAATAAGTACACGGTTTTTAGGAATGGAAGATGGCGTTGATTTGTATGGAAACCATAACAATCTGACACCATTATAAATTAAGAATTTCTCACACATGATTATAAATCATGCTTTCTGGAAAAATTATAAAATACGAAAAAGTGATATGGAATTTGTGAATGAATGAATGAATGAATACGGATACAATTTTATGAAAGCGGACAAAAAAAATGTAAAAATGTAAAAACTAGCAATTTTGAACACCTACCTTGATTTTATTTCATAAAACTGTTTCAATAAAATATTATTAATTGTACAGTAATATTTTAAATATAAAATATATATAATTATTTTATTATCAACGGTTCTTCGAGGCCTATAGCTTCATCTTTATAGAGTCTATTTATCTTTATGCCAATATGTAGTCAACTATATCGTTTTAAGAATGACATTTTATAAATATTATACATTAAATCGATTTGTAATTGAATACGTTCATAATTGATAATGAGAATACATTATAATAAAGGTGGGCGATTCTCACGGGGGAAAAAGGATTCCTCACAACTTCTACTCACTATTAATTATACATCTAATAGATCATCAGACTAATAAGTGAAATAGACCAGTACATTCATTTAGTATCTGTTTAACCTAGTCTTACACTGAAATATATACTTATTGTTAGTCAGGACACAGATCATGAATAATACATTTTGTTGCGTTAATGTTAATGTTTAAAATTGCTTATAAAAAGTCGTGTACAACTTTTTAAAAGGGAGGCTTATTTCACTATGCCCGTTCTGCTTCACCGTTGGTGAAAAATACGTGAGGTATGTAGCAATGTTGTGCGACATTTATAATAAAACATTTTATATATAAACAATAGAATTGTATTCTCGGAGCGTGAACACTTCAGGAATGTTCTACGTCATTAACTTAAAAGGTTCACTCCTTCAATAAATTTTCCTCACTTTCATATATTGTAACCAGAACATAATAATCAATAGGTTGAATAATAAATATAAACTTAATTAAACTTTATTTATGAACCCTACCTACCTTAGATTGAACTGGACTCGATAAAATTAGTGAAGATTGAATAATCCAAGATATTAGTACAAGAATAATGAAATTGGAAAAATACATCATACACGTTTCTATTATGCATATTCTAGTCAGGACACAGTTTATTCGTCATTGTAGCAGTTATTATAACAAAGAATAACTGTGACATGACGTCACAGAGTTACGTCTCCCTCTATGTAAAGGAAGTTTCTTCTATATATAAATTTACGTAAGGGCAAAATTCGGTAAATCGCGCGTTATTTCTAGAATGTTTACTCGATGGTATATAAAGTTGGTTAGAACCTCGGTACTGATTTTAACCACCTGATGTAACCCTGTTTACTAATTAAATTGAGTTAGATAATTAGTTATTGACAATTAAAACGAATTTAGGTTCAACCATTTGCCCCAAATAGGGGTGTTTTTCGATCGTGGTATACACTGTCTAATGGATGTCCGTCTTGAAAAATACCCACAGATAATAATACGAGGATACTTCGCATTTTCCTATCTCCTCCTACGATAATTGTTTTTAATGGCTGAAAACCGGTTGAACAGCTCGAGTACAGCATCATAATGTTGAAGACAGGCCGCTTTTCTTTAAAAAATACTATTTTGATAGATTTAATATACGTTTATACAAATGTATTGATTTGCGATGAATGGAACATTCCAATCTCTGTTCCACAAGTGTCTATTCCTTCAGGTGTCGTAAAGGCAAGTACTGTATACTCATAACAGAAATTCGATCCATTTTTTTTTCAATCTGTGCTGCAGAGGTTGGATATAATTTTTTTTAAACAGATAATGAGCTAGCTTTTTCAGTCGCCGTATATTATGTACAAATCTTTATTATTGCATTTAAACCACCCACATCATCACCCTTCCCTCACTGGCATGAGTAGCGTTGTAAAGCCAGTAGAGGATAAGCCTACGGTGCATCACATCCCCTAAACGCAGAACAAACTTTGGTGGGTAGGGTAGGAACCAACTTAAGTATGAATTGGCTCTAAGAAACAATTGAAAACCATTAGGCCTATACTAATTAAGTTGAGTTAGATAATTTAATATTTATTGACGATTAAATCGAATTTATGATTTTCCGCGAATAGAGGTGGTTTTCACAAATTGTTTTACATTATATAAACATACACGTCGTAGTGATGTATCGTTACATGTACTGTACTATTTCAATCGACTAGGACGGTGATAGTTTCAACAAAGTATTACATAGCAATTTGTTAGTGGTATATTATTTGTAAAACATGAAAACAATTAATATTTCGTTACTAAATGGATAAAGAATATTTTTAATATATTTCAAAATTGTTCCTCTTTGCACCAATCCTCTTCCCCATCCCTCACCCCTAATGTTACATACAAAACACAAATTAAGTTTGTTTAAATTTGACTTAAAAACAATTGGTCTCATTTTGTGACAAGTTTCTCTTTCGGAAGTAATTCTCAGGGTGCTAATTTTCGTTGAGTACATAAATCAGTGTCTATTTATTCGTTCCTGTAAACGACATGTATTATTGTACGTACATTTGAAATCGCCAGATTTTTAACGCTGAAATTATTATGTATTCGAGAACAATCTGTGGGCACGACCTAGATGGTACGCGAGCGAAGCGAGCGTACCATCTAGTTTATTAAATTAATGTACTGTACTGTATTTTTGAGGCGGCAGAGCTGAACGTTTTAGACCACAGATCATAGATCATGGTCGCCTCAACAACATAACCCTTGATCACAGCTGTAGTGTCATAGGTGTTTCGTTGTTTCAAATGTTTTTTTTCATAATAATCAAATAGGTTGAATAAATATTACTAGGCTGGCCGTTTAGACTTAATTATATCAATCTTAACAAGTGTTTTAAAACGGTCATAATCGTTTTGTTTTCTTAATTCATAAGGTAGGCTATATACATGGCTACATTCGCGTGCTCAAGTTAGTGTTTACCGACCGACCGACCAACCGACCAACGACCGACCGACATAGTGAGCAGTAGAGTCGCGTTGCATGCGACTACCGACTAAAAATTAAATCAATACAACTACTATGTTTCCGTTACGCACGTCCGGGTGTTTTATACTGGTTTAATTGGAAATTTTAATGTTCCGAGCATGGAGCTATAAAATTAGAATAGCTCCATGTTCCGAGAATGCCATTTATAAAAATATATTCCAGTTTAAATCACCAGCAACAATAATCTCAGGATAAAAGATATTTGATGCATTATCAACAAATTCAGCACACGAATTTGGTGGTCTATAAACATATAGGCCTACCTATAACGGTTTAGTGTTAACCGGTTCAATTGTATTTTCACCAATAATAATGACATCAAAATCAACATTTTCATTACATAGATAGCCACCCCACCTCCGTGTCTATTTCTGTCTGTTCTAACTAGTATGTATCCCGGGATTGCAAGATTATGTATATTTAGCCAGATGTCACTAATAATATATGGAAACGGAATTCCGAAAGTAAATTCCAAACATGATCTACCTTATTATAGAGACTTCTGACATTTAATTTAAGTGACCAATTACTGTATAAAGCCTTTTGTACAATCAATCTCGCATAATTTTCATAGCATGTCTGGAACTGTTTCTAAAACAGGATAAACAATAGAGTTGTTACAATACAATAGGCCCTACAAATTAAAATGCCCTATGTTACACATTACCTTTTACATTTATGCAATTTTGAAGGTCGGAAGTTCTGAATAAAAACTTCTCGTTACTGCTAGTGATTATGGTACGTATGCGACCATTTTGTGTCCAGATATCACTGATGCATAGTTTTGCTTAACAGTACGTAGTAAACTTTATCTTTTGCTCGTAAGTTTTCACGAGTGTAGATATGGCTCCCCTTTAGTTTTTTCTTTGCTCTATATAGGCCTACTTCATTTCAAACATTATACGAACTAAACTTCACGATTATTTTTCTTGCTCTTCCGTTTTTCTTAACTTTTGGCCCCAATCTATGACTCCATTGTCTATTATCTCACCTTGTTTCTCTTCTATTCCGTGAATAATCAAACAGTTCCTTCTTGAATACTGTTCTTCATCTAGCTCATTTTGCAAGTATGTTGTTCGACTTTGCTGAGACTATCTTTAATATCGTGAAGCTCGAAAACGTATTGCGTCAATTGCCGCATCTGTTACAATTTGTGCAATGCTTCCAATCAGCTGGTGTTTAACAATGCTAGGCTCGCAATTTTCTTGGCTAGGTCGTTAAAAATACACTTATTCCTTTAATTATATTGGAAATTTAATTTTGCACAGTAATAGTAAGCGGTTCCACTTCATATTTAGGAATCTACTTGATAATATTTTTCAATTACGCTAACAACATCATACTGTTCAAAATCTCTGCAAACCTGGCGCAAATTATTAACCGTCATATTTCTTTGTGTCATTAAATTACTTATTTCCTTTGAAGGATTAAATAACACAGTACTATTGTCATGTGGTTTCGGTATGTTTAAAATTCTCAGCTATGAAAAAGAATTAAAATAGCATACTCGTTTTGTATACATATGTTTTATTTACATAGTACAGTAATTTGGTTTAAATATACTGTGTATTGCATCATGTATGGAGTACAGTCACTGCCATAATTGCTCATAAAAAACAAACACTGAATATTTCATCTGGCAATTGCGGTTAATGTGTTTGTATAAAAATAAATAATATAGTCACAAATTTCAGACAATAATATAATGAAATTATAATTTTACAAATATTTACATATTTAAAAAAATGTAATGTAAACATTGTAATATTCACAATCAGTATTAAAAAGTTCATTTCTATACATATATTATGGCTAACAATACAATAACTTTTTTTATACAAATGGGGCATTTAGGGCCGGTTTCTGGTGAGCAGAAATAATCGATTGTTAACCGTTTATTTTTTTAATCGATTATTTTTGGGCAGCAGAAACGGTGCAAAATGAAATAACCGATTAAAAAATAAACGATCAAAAACACTCAATCCGTCGCATGTTTTAACCGATTATTGCGGAGCAGTTTTGAGCCGCAACACAAATAGCGATTATTGACCACACTTTGACCTTTAGAGTATGGCAACCCTTGTTCACAAATCATGCTGTTTATTTGCGCGATCGACGACGATCAGCAAAACAACGATGTGGACCGATGATGAGATAATAACAATCAAATGTTAAATGTTATTATTTTGTGGGGGAGAATTATACCGAGAGACTCCAGGACACCGTTACATCCCACCAGTCCTGGCTAACGATGTTTTGCATGCCCTTTTTTAGGCCTGCTGTTTATTTTACAAATAATATAGCTTTACGTACGAGTTTTTAATTTTTAATCCTACATATGAGAGTTTTAGGCAGCGATAGGATGTAAACAAACCAACTCTCATCGGCCTTCCATAACTTGAACTGCGCTGTGGGTATGGATGACGTGATTTTTAAAAAGCGATTACCAGATAACCGATTAACGCCGGAGAACATTTTCAGTTGCAACGCGGTCAATTCTGTGGTTTGTGGTACTAAAATCGATTATTTTTATTTTTTTCAGCAGAATCAGACCCTAAGACTGATCAATTTTCATCCTGTTACACTGATGACAGAACATTAAAAAGGTAGGAAAAAAAAAACATTAAAAAGGTACAAAATTAGGATGTTAAGTACAGTTTTGTAGATTCTACAAAAATGAGAATCTTAGAACAGTGTACTATAATTGATAAAAAGTTTCAGCATCTGAAACAATTTTGCGACCCATCATCATCCAATAAATAATTGTACACAATTTTTATAACATCTGGCCTTTTCAATTTTTTCAGATTACATACAAAACACTTCACTGTTGCATCAGGATTTGTAGCAGCTAAGTTGTCAAAAACAGACTCCATTTTATTCTGTAAATTTTCCATGATGTGTTTTTCAATACCTAGAAGTAAAGCCAGTTCTCGCCAGTTTTGTAGACACGATGAGCTCTTATCTGGGTTTAGGGCATAGCATATTTGTCTTTTTATAGCTTGAGTAAAGCTGGTTATCAACTCTTCTAAATTAACAGAATCAATAATTAAATATAACATCATAATATAAAAAGATTAGAAATATTAATAAAAATATTGAGCAGTTGCTTTTTGTTAATAATATATTTTAAAAGTTTTCATTTTAGCAAAACAATTTAATGGAGTTAAAAAATCATGCAAGTTTTTGCTTACATTACAATTACTTTATCATTCATATACAGTCAGGGAGTAAATAACTTTGCTAGAATTTGAAATACAGTACAGATAAAAACTACTGCAACTTTTGCCACGCGTAGGTAACGTAGTCTACTATATAGGCATACCACTTATTTTTAAATTAAACTGTCGGTAGGTAACCCTACCTTTTTAGCTAGCTAGCTAGGCCTGGCCTAGTCGGAGGCCATTTCACACAAACTGACAACGACCGCCGTCCGTACGTTGGCCGATCGGCGATAGATGTACACTTGTTCTTCTTTCATAAAAATAAATGTCCCATTTTAACACAACACACAGTAATTAATACAGAATATTAATACATTTATTATTACTTCACAGTAATTAACTCGCATTTTAAATTTGATGAAAACTAGTATTCAAATTCGTTAACTAATTCCGTGTGGTGGTGCATGCAGCACAGTACACAATAATCTGAACATTGGAATTTCCCCTCCAAGCTATCGCTTCGTAGACTACGCGTAGCATGTTAGCTTGCGTAGATTATGCCACGCGAAATCTACGAAGTTGCCACGCGTACGAAACGTAGTCTACACGTCCAAATGTTGCAGTATTTATTATCTGTACTGTATGTCTTCATAATGCAATATTAAATAAAAAGTATGATCAGGGAGGTGTAAATTAACGGTATACCTCTCTGGTATGATTGAACAACTTTTATTCATTTGTGGCACTTATTCAACCATTTTACAGTATATAAATACCTTTACAGATGGCCAACGTCTTCTTAAACAGTTCATCCTCTTCCAATTTCTGAAATTTAAGAAGGGTTATAATTTTAGTGCTTTGATAATAAACGTAAACCTAAACAAGAATCCCGCTAAGGAAATATATTTTATATTTCCACAAGCTTTCAAAACGAGAGACAATCGAGTATTTGTATATACTTGCTTTTCTTCACTGCATGCATGAGAAAGAAAGTAGGGAATAACCTTTATCATATTGTAGTTTTAGGTCAGCTATTTATCTTAAATCTGTTTTACTTATTTTATAGTGTTAGTATTACTGTATTTTTACCGTTTGTCTTTTTGACTTTTCTCTCTTTTGTTCTCTGCCATTCATATTTAAGTCAACATTTGACAGTGAAAGTGACTGATTAACATTTGGTAGGTTGTTCTTCTTCTCCACCACCACTTTCGCTAGGCTCAATTATTTCATTCTGCTCGTTCCTTTCGTTAGGCTCAATTGTTTCATTTGGCTCGTTCCTTTCGTTGGGCTCAATTATTTCATTCTGCTCGTTCCTTTCGTTAGGCTCAATTGTTTCATTTGGCTCGTTCCTTTCGTTAGGCTGAATTGTTTCATTCTGCTCGTTTCTTTCATATTGCTCATTCATTTCGTCTAGCTCAATTGTTTCATTAGCCTCAGAGTCATTCCTTCCATTAGGGTCATTTGGTCCATTAGGACCTTTAGAAACAATATTTAAACAATTAAACAAATTTAAAACATGATTTATCAATCAACACCAACAAAAGAGTAATTATCTTTGTTTATGTTACAATGGTTTTCTTCACACAATTCCCTGTACCCTATACTTCATCTCTCGCACACTCTCAATCTCAAGGTCTCAAATGATTCTTTGATAAAATAATACAAATATGACAAAATAATCTTCTTACCTGAATTTGGCTGATTCACTTTCTGGCCACCTCTAAAACAGCAGCATGCTATAAAGAAAACAACACATTTTTTACTTGCTTAACTGCTAAAAATCAGCATAAACAAGGCTATTAATTTGCATTTAAATTAATTGATTAAATTTGCTATGAATTTACCTCATTCTGCATTATGTAATTTTATTTATTTTGTAAGCATAATAAAGTAAAAAAATGGTTGACCATTCCACAAGCGAAAGTAAATATGTAATAAAATCTGATTTACTAATGCAAAATAACATAACAATTCTTGTTTTTAAACAAATGATTCAACATATGAAGAAGAAATCATTATTATAAAGTAATATCGATTGATATTATTTAATTATATTTTTTAACAAGTACAAATTTTTTTTTACCAATTTTTTTACATTTTTGCAAAATTTTTTTAATGTTTTTCTTTCTTCTTTTCTTTAGTTAATAAAGTTAAATCAGCAAATTGTGTTTACTTGTGATGTAGTTCTTTATTTATTTTTAATTAGTGTCAAAAAAAAGGTAAAGAACCCATTACTAGTAATCCACCCTAAAAGCACACAATACAGGGTTACTATTAGAAGCTTTACGGTAATTAGTTGAGTAGAAGCTTAAAGTGGAGCTACACTCAGACTTTCTCAGCTTATAATATGTTTAAGTATATTTAATTGAAAGTGATTATATAAAAAAAACAGGGAAAACACGGAAATATTTTTCAAAAACCCATTTCTAATAAATCGGTCAGAAAATAGTGTTTTTTAATACTGTTACGTGTGACGAGAGTCAGGTGTCACATGTCGCATGCAAATGAATCAAGTCGTCGGTGGTCAAGTGGACGAATCAGAATGGAGCATGGTGGTGCGCGGTATTTTGGAAAGCTGTGCTGGGTGTGTGATACAAAGAAGGAAGTCACTCAGGAGAGGGCCAGCTAAGGACGCTTGCGGTTAGAACTGTGCTTGAGACTGGAAGCAAGGCAGGACAATAAGAATGGGGAGGTTGTGATGTGTACAGATGGCCAGGCAAACCAACCACTTGGTATCATACGTATCTATAATTGTGTTGTTATGTATTTTGTGCTTCGTGAAAAGAAAAAAAATGAAGCTCGTGCTCTTTGCATAATACTCTGAGTGTCGACTATTGTTTGTTCCAAGCCTCGTTGTTGCTATTTATTTAGGTATTTCGGCCTAGGCCAAAAGTGGTCGTAACAGAAATTGGGGGCTCGTCCGGGAAAACCGGAGTTATCGGACTCACTCGGGGTTTGGAACAAACAATCACTGCTACACTATTGTAATTTTTTTTAACCATTTGTTTATAATGGAGTTTGAGGCTGAAAAATACCTTGCAGAGTGTGTTTCCTGGGAAAAATTTAATACGTTAAAAAAGCCAGATTTGTTGGCGTTGGGAAGGTATTTTGATCTGCATTTAAAACAGTCTACGAGAAAACAAGTTGTTAAAAATAAATTAATTGAAACCCTTGTAAGAGAAGAATACTTAGAAGAATCATGTTTAAAGGAAGTGATTGTGGTTGAGGAAGTAGAGAGTGAAGCTGTAAAATTAAAAGAATTAGAGTTACAAATGGCTAAGATGGAAATTGATAAAGAGAGAATGATGATGGAAATGGAAATGGAGAGGGCAAAGCAAAAAGCAGATGTAGAGTTAGAGCTTGCGAAATTGCAGTACCAAATTGAAAGAGACATTATTGAGAGAGAGAGAGAAGGAAAAGTAAATGTTGCTAGTGCGCCTAATGCTTTCGATGCGTCTAAACACATTAGGCTTGTTCCAAAATTTCAGGAAACCGAAGTTGATGAATATTTTCAACACTTTGAAAAAATTGCGTACAGTATGAAGTGGCCGACAGAAAAGTGGACCCTTCTGTTACAGAGTGTTTTCATAGGGAAAGCACGTGAAATTTATTCGGCTCTACCCCTTCATGAATGTAGTGATTATGAAATAGTGAAGAAAGCAGTGCTCAGTGCTTACGAACTTGTGCCAGAAGCTTATCGACAAAGATTTAGAAATGCGAGGATACAGTGTGAACAAACGCATGTGGAGTTTGCCAGAGTTAAAGAGCAAATGTTTGATAGATGGGTTAGTTCTAAAGATGTAGAATTGAATTATGATAATTTAAAGCAAATGATGTTAATAGAAGAATTTAAAAGGTGCATTCATGTTGATATTAAAATTCACCTTGATGAACGTAAAATTGATACATTGAAAGACGCAGCAGTATATGCCGATGACTATGCATTGACTCATAAATTAAGTGCGATAAACATAAATAATCCTAACCATGAGGATAAACCACGTGATTACAAACGGGTATCTGATACTAAGAGACAGAGTCCGTTTAAGAGTAAGCGTTGGGATAATCCTAAGGTATTAACATGTTACCATTGCAAAAAACCAGGACATGTTATGTCTCAATGTTATTTTCTCAAACGTAACTCAAGTAACAAATCTTCTCTTCCAGTAGGATGTGCTACATTAAAAGGGGACACCAACAACATTTCAAAAGTAAATAAGCAAATTGAATGTAATAAAACTAATGAAAATTTTGCACCATTTATGTCAGAGGCACGGGTATCGCTAAAAGGTGATGATTGCTTTAAACGCATTAGGGTCATGCGAGATACATGCTGTGCCCAATCTATGATGTTGGAAGGAGCTCTTTCTTTCGGTAAAAGTAGTTCTACGAGTATGACCGCGTTAATTCGAGGTGTGGGGATGAATGTTATTAATGTCCCGTTACACAAAGTAATAATTGATTCTGAATTAGTTAAAGGGGAAGCGATAATAGGTGTTGTACCGGAGCTTCCAGTAAAGGGTATTGATATGCTTTTGGGTAATGATTTGGCTGGCGGTAGGGTGTTACCTGAATTAATGATTAACGATAATTTAACTCGCACACTACAAGAGTCTAATGTGCTATGTGAAACTGGTACGCCCGACAATGATTGGGAATACCCCGCCTGCGCTGTAACACGTGCAATGACACAGAAAATTGAAGATAGAATGTCCGATAACGATGGATTAGATTTAGAGGGGACATTCATGTCAAATCTAGAATTTTATAACCCAGGTGAAGATATCAAAAAGACAAAGTGCGACACTTCCTTAAATGTAGGGTCAGGTGAACCCAAAAGTAGAAAAAGAGAGCCTTTAAGTACAGAAATGTTGATCAAGGAACAAGAAGATGATTCATTTATACAGAAATTGGGGTCTAGGGTGTTACCTAAGGAGGAGGCGGCAAAACTACCGGTCTGCTTCTATAAAGAAAATAACGTTGTTATGAGAAAATGGAGGCCACGTCATGCACAGGTACATGATGTGTGGGCTGTGGTACATCAAATTGTAGTCCCGAAAGTCTATCACGACGATGTAATAGGCATAGCCCATGACAACTCTATGTCAGGGCACTTGGGTGTTAGAAAAACACATGATAAAATTATTCAACATTTCTGGTGGCCATCTCTTAAAAAGGAAGTATCACGCTATTGCCGTTTGTGCCACATATGCCAGGTTGTGGGAAAGCCAAATAAGAAAATTCCGGTAGCACCGCTTAAGCCAATACCCGCTTTTGGGGAACCATTCAGCAAAGTTATGATAGATTGCGTTGGTCCATTGCCAAAAACAAAGTCCGGAAATCAATATCTCCTTACTATTATGTGCTGCTCTACGCGTTTTCCCGAAGCAGTCCCACTTAGAAATATTAAGGCAGCAACGGTAGTCAAAGCTTTAATTAAATTCTTCACATTAGTTGGTTTGCCTACATCAATTCAATCTGACCAGGGCACTAATTTTAAATCAGGGTTATTCCAACAAATTATGTTACAATTGGGCATAGAGCAATCAACATCTAGTGCGTATCACCCAGAGTCTCAAGGTGCTATAGAAAGATTTCACCAAACGTTAAAAAACATGTTAAGGGCATATAGTGTAGAGTTTCAAAGGGAATGGGACGAAGGGGTACATTTAGTTCTTTTTGCAGCCAGAGAATCTGTACAAGAAACATTAGGTTTCAGCCCATTTCAGTTGGTCTTCGGTCACTCCGTGCGGGGACCATTAAAATTGCTGAAAGACAAGTGGCTCCAAGGAGAACTAAATAATGTAAATTTATTGGATTATGTATGTGACTTTAGGCATAAACTTAACAGGGCGACCGTCATTGCTAAAGCAAATTTAGTAAAAGCACAAACTAAGATGAAAACTTGGTATGATAAAAATGCAAAAAGCAGGGTTTTTAAACCTGGGGACAAGGTTTTGGCGTTGTTTCCCATTCAGGGGAGCCCAATGCAAGCGCGATTTCACGGTCCATACGAAATCGACTCAAAAATAAATGATCTAAATTATGTCATAAATACACCAGGGAGACGGAAGAGTAGACAATTATGTCACATTAATATGCTTAAAGAATATGCCGAACATGTTTCTCGCGATGTAAAACCAAATTGTGCGGCTGTAGCTTGTAACAATGACGGTGGCTCTCACAATGATTTAAAAGAAAAGGGCAAGGAATATGATTTAAAACTAAGCAACTCTGATGTAATGAACAATTTACAACAAAAGTTAACTCATTTATCAATAGAACAACAGAGTCAATTGAGTACACTTGTGAATAAATGGAACGGTATCTTTTCTGACACCCCTAGTGTAACAAATGCTGCAATCCATGATATCATTGTTGGGGATACACAACCTATTAAGCAACATCCTTACAGGGTGAATCCAATTAAAATGAAGTATCTCCATAAGGAAATTGAATATATGTTAAAAAATAGTATAATTGAGCTTAGTAAAAGCGACTGGAGTTCGCCATGCATGCTTGTTCCCAAGTCTGATGGTTCATATAGACTCGTGGCGGATATGCGAGCAGTTAATCGTTGTTCAAAAACAGACTCGTATCCAATTCCGAGAATTGAAGATTTAATAGATAAGGTGGGGAACGCAAAATTTGTTAGTAAATTTGACCTTTTAAAAGGCTACTGGCAAGTGCCACTAACGCCGCGCGCCCAGGAAATTTCTGCGTTCTGTACCCCGTTCGGGCTTTATCAATACAGGGTGATGCCGTTTGGCCTTAAGAATGCGCCCGCGACATTTCAACGAATGGTAAATCGACTTGTAGCTAACGTAGAAGGCTGCGAGGCGTATGTTGATGACCTGATTGTATACAGTCAAACTTGGGAGCAACACATGCAACAGTTAAATGAAATGTTTAAAGCTTTGTCACAAGCAAACCTAACTGTAAACTTAAGTAAGAGTGAATTCTGTCATGCTACGGTTACGTATCTTGGTCATGTTGTGGGGCAGGGAAGGGTTAGACCCATCAGGGCTAAGGTTGAGAGTATTTATCGGTACCCAGCACCCACAAACAAAAAATCGTTGATGAGGTTTTTAGGGATGGTGGGGTACTATCGGAAGTTTTGTCCCAATTTTTCTAGCGTAGCAGGTCCTCTTACAGAATTGCTTAAGAAGAATGTAAAATTTAAGTGGTCGGATATATGTGAAAGTGCCTTTAGGAAAATTAAGTCTATGCTAATGTGTGAACCAATCCTTATAGCACCGGATTTTAAGAAACAATTCCGTTTGTATGTAGACGCCTGTGATGTGGGGATTGGTAGCGTTCTCATGCAGAAGAACGTTGATGGGATAGAATGTCCCGTATGTTATTTTTCTAGAAAATTAAGTAAACACCAAATGAATTATTCGACTATTGAGAAAGAATGTCTGGCACTATTGGAGTCGTTAACGCATTTTGATGTATATCTAAGCACTACCGTAGACCCAATACTTGTGTTCACTGACCACAACCCACTTACCTTTATTTATAAAATGCGAAATAAAAATCAGCGGTTGCTGAGGTGGGGACTAACTTTACAAGAATACAATGTTGAGATTAAGCATGTTAAAGGAAAGGAAAATGTGATTGCCGATGCTCTGTCTCGTGGGGTGTGAACAATATTATGAATGTAATGCAAATGAATATAAATATTATGAATGTAATGCAAATGAATATAAATATTATGAATGTAATGCAAATGAATATAAATATTAAGAATGTAATGCAAATGAATATAGATGTGTAAAATTAAGAATAATGTATGTATACTTGTGTAAAAAAAAAAATAGTAAATAATACAAGTTAAAATAGTGATATGTAGCCCTAAGGTAAAGAAAAGTAGGAAATGTAATAAAAATGGAAGTGTTAAAAAAAAAAAAAATAGATGAATAAAATGAAAATATATGATGTAATGTGAAATTGAAATTGTGTAATAAATTAGAGATGTTTTTGTAAATACCAGTGGTTGGTGAGGAGGCACCAAAAGTTTTCCTGACGAAAAACTAACTTTAAGGGGGAGAGTGTTACGTGTGACGAGAGTCAGGTGTCACATGTCGCATGCAAATGAATCAAGTCGTCGGTGGTCAAGTGGACGAATCAGAATGGAGCATGGTGGTGCGCGGTATTTTGGAAAGCTGTGCTGGGTGTGTGATACAAAGAAGGAAGTCACTCAGGAGAGGGCCAGCTAAGGACGCTTGCGGTTAGAACTGTGCTTGAGACTGGAAGCAAGGCAGGACAATAAGAATGGGGAGGTTGTGATGTGTACAGATGGCCAGGCAAACCAACCACTTGGTATCATACGTATCTATAATTGTGTTGTTATGTATTTTGTGCTTCGTGAAAGGAAATAAATGGAGCTCGTGCTCTTTGCATAATACTCTGAGTGTCGACTATTGTTTGTTCCAAGCCTCGTTGTTGCTATTTATTTAGGTATTTCGGCCTAGGCCAAAAGTGGTCGTAACAATACATTACACTTTTTCAGTAACTTAGGGGTTATTAGTTTACAATACGTCGCGAAACGTGTTACACTTAGCGACTGACGCGTTTTAGTCGCCGGTGAACTCTCTCCCCTTTGGTAAATTATGTGTCGAAAAATGGGGAATAAATTTTATACACACAATTAATACGATTTGTTTAGGCCTAAGTAATATTTCCGATAAAAATGTCAGTATAATTTACATGTATAACCTCATGATTTGCAATGTACAACAACAGCATAATAATCTTATCAGATTGCTTATTAACTTTAAGCTAGGGCTAGGCCTAGCTAAGCCGTCTGCTCAGCCTAGCTAGCCTTGAATTTTTGTCTAAGCCTATAATGGCATTCATGGGTTTGAAAATGCTTGGTCATTTCGCCCCATTTATCATTCCTGGGTTTTCTCGCACATTCACAAGAATTGTGAAACAAAAAATCCTATACAGAACAAGAGTAGTAAAGCGATGACCGATGTGGAAGCTTAGGCCTGACTGAATAGCAACTTTTCAGGCACCCTATCGTGGCCCATGGGTAGGCCGAAGTTGGGTGTCAACAGAACAAACTTCACTGCTGTCAGCCTAGCTAGATAGAGGCCAAGCAGCATCGGTACATACCTACACTCTAGTAGGCCTAGGCCTAGCTTTATTGAATATATAGCCACGTCTTTCTCAAATCTCGTTAAATTTGACATTTTAGTAATAGTCTCATAATCACATTATTACACTGAAACATGATAGGGTCACATTCAGAATGTTTCAATATACTTTTCGCCCGTCAAAAATAACATCGCGACAAAATAACAGATCGCCAGCTGCAGTAAGTGTGATTGTGAAAAAATGTCACGTGATCAGACTCCCTAGCAAAATAAAAAACCCAAATTGGACCCGAACGGGGGAAAGTGTCTATTTACGCAAAATTGCGCAATGTATACGCGATAAAAATACCAGAAATAGAAAGATCTGGAAAAATTACATAAAAATACTTTTAAAATTTTTTTTTAGTGAAGAAATTAATTTTTTAGGATTATTCAAATATACCCCCCTTTTGCATGTAAATGAATAGGAAATTACAAGGTATCCCCCCAAAACTCAAAAAGGCGTGATTTTCTAGAAAATCGTTCTCATTGAAAAAAATTCCAAAAAAATATGGAGTATGAGGGATGATATTTTTAAATAATAGTTGAAATGTATGAAAAATAGTAATTTTCTGGGTGGAGCTCCACTTTAAATTTTCCCAAAAGTATGAATGCTTGTAGAAACAGTTACTGCCCAACTATAAATCTTTCAGGAACTGTATTCCTTTAAAAATCTAAAATAACACAATGGAAACATAGCTTACATGGACAACATGAACAGTTATCTGCGTAATATTGCTTAGAATCCCTAGTCCACCAACAAACAATCTTTTTACCCCATTTCAAGATGGCATGTACAATCACTAGAAATATAAAACCACAAGTAAAACATGCACCTGGACAGATTGCATTGGACTGGACTGTGTAATATAGTCATAGTTAATTGAACAAATAACAGAAAAAAACACTTTTGATTATTATAAACTTTAGTCATACAGTACTACTACTACTACTGCCTTGTCTATTACACCTTGGGTTGATACATTTTTGAAAATTTACAATAATTTTAAAGAAACCTCTGGCTACAGGGCCGTAGCCATAATCGGACAAAGTACCTGAGCACCTCACAAACATTTTTGCAAAATCAAGGATTCAAGGCAAATTAAAGATAAGCAAGTTTGATAAATCCGACCCCTGGTCTACAGAAAGAATTATTATACAATATTATAATCATAGTACAGTGTAAGTTCATTACCTGGACTGCAAACAGCCGTTAGAAGCAGATAATACCATGGTACCATGGTATCTTGTTTACAGTTGCACTGACAAGGTGATCCATGTTTGGCTATAGACGTCTCACTTGCTGTAAAATAAAAAATAATAAATCAAACGATATGCAGTAAAAAAAATGTTACAAAATAAAATAATGAATTGAAGACAAATCAACAAAACAAAATTGAAGACATTAAAAAAAAATCGATTTTGAACACTTTGAAGCAGAACAAACACCACGTGCATGTCATATTAGAATATTGCACAATAGAAAAAGATTATGCCAAAAGAAAATAATTATATAATAATTAATTTTCAACGACGATACTACATATAAAGATAGCAATTTCAAAACATGTAAAGATACATATTTTGACAAAGTTGTGAAATGTATGTTTACACATTTTAAAGATATGTGAGAAAGAAAGAAGAATACTAAAGAAAAGAGGTCATTTGAAACATACCAGGTACTGCTGTTTTTGCGGTTATTAACGTTGATCTTATTGTTATTGTGAGTTGACACTTTCCACAGTCTTCTCCCTCACTGCATGTGCTACATGGCTTGCAGACTCTATAACTGGTTATATAATTGCCAGCAGGGCATTCACAAATCGTGTCACTTGTACGAGTACACACTTCAATCATTTTTTCACCTTGAAGGCAATTGCTACAATTTTGGCAGATTTCTCTACCAGAAGAGAATGTGCCATCTATTGAGATAAGAAAATTAAGTAAAAGTGTGTTACTATGCATCCAAGCTCCTAACAAAATGCTACAATGACTGAACAAAATTGAACAATTATTTGCTTGCCAAGAGCAGCAATCATAAATGCTATTAACTTTCTTATAGTCTATAATTTTATAATATTTTAATTTATTATGCTGTGGCTAGAGATATGGCTTATCTTCTATCTGTATGGTAAATGGTATGTCATGGCTATCCAATAGGAATGGCAATTCATTTTTTACATCATTATTCAGTGCAACAAACCACCAAACAGCATGCAACACAAACATAGTGCAGATTAAGACGCTGGGTTAAGGAATCCATCTGGATCAGGAAGATCCCCAATTTTAATAGAGATGAGGGCGGGTACAAATTCAAGTGTGGACCAATGTGTTGACCCCGTCATCTAGAGGTCAACTGTGACATACGTGTCACTACACTTTGAGAAAGCCAACTGATAGTGGGCGAAACGTCAAGTAAATAAATAATCGTTATTTACTATTACGGTTGAGATATAATTAACTATTACATTTTATTTGTAATTCCAACCGAATGAATCTTTTTAATGAGACAAAAATGATGCAGCTTCACCTTTTTTTCTAAATTGTTTTAATTATTAATTAATAATAATAATAATTGTATTAATGATTTTAATTGCTAGAATCTATCACATTACCGGAAGTACCTTCGTCTGGGATCTCCTTTGAATTTCGCATTGTACGAAAAAAATGCCTATTGTTTGTCGCTTGTGTTTTCCCAGCGGAAAAAACAGGCGTGATACGATCTGTTTGCTACTGTAGCCAAAGTCTCATTTCTATTTATCATGAATTTTATGTGCGAGAAATTCCATCGAATTTTTGTTAAATGACAAATTCAAATACTCAATATCTACGGCCCTCTGGTGACCCTTGGGCAACCCCCTTAAAATAGTCCTGCGACCGCCCCTGCATACTACGGCCAGGCCTAGGCTAAATTAACCTAGCCTAGGGCCATGTTGACAACCTAGCAACATTATTATTACATTAGTCACGAACTAATCATTTATTATTAGATAGCCATGACGTAAGCCATTTACTTACATTTAGCAGCCAGAACATAAGATATGGTACGGTATCTCTAGCCACGCCGTATTATTTAAATAAATAGCATACCTATACATGGTTGACAATTAGCTCCACCGCATAAATCTATATCCTCACAGCACTCATATCCGGGAGGACATATAAAATCTTTGCAAACAGATCTTTTCTAGAAAACAAAATTGCAGCTGGGTAAAGGTTTTAGCCTACTGTGTCATCATTTCGACTAATTTAATTTGATAAACACTAGCCTTAAATCAGATCAGTTGATATAATATCTAGCAAACTACTGTACAGTAGGTACAACTTGAAGACGTTCCAACCCAAGTTAATTTCTGGAGGTTTTATTTTGTACAATTCAACATGTTTTAACAAAAATGACACATTTTAATGCATTTAACATAGCACCTTCTATTTCGATTTACCGTAATATCTAAATGGTTCAAATTTTGCGGTCCGCCTTGAAGTTTCTGTAGTTAACCATCTTGAGGGTTGATTCACAAAAAAGGGAAGAAATTATGTACAGTAAACCAAGTAAAATAAAAGTTTCCTTTGTTTACTTTACATTGACAACTAGACATTAGACAACTCCGTCTTTGACCAAAACATTGTAGTACAATATTGCCTTGACAACGACTTACAGTACCCGGTTTAAAGTTGTCCGCCGGAATGGCCTCCAAGGGATTACAAATATCTTGCGCAGTTATCTATCTTACGCCCGGGGCGCTATACAATCTTTGGTGACGGAGGATCATATTTGTTATTATTTTGTATTACGGTAATGTATTTTTTGTAATAAAATATCAGGAATAAAAAAAAGGAAAAAAATCTAGGCGTTAGGCCTATATACAGTAACTTAACTTGTAGGCGCAGCCGCGTCTACGTCCGGCCCGGCGCTCGAAATGGAATCGAACACATAATACGCACAGGCTTAATTTTTAGTTTTGGCGCTTCAAAAATCAATTAAAATAATATATGATTACAATTATAAATTTAAATAGTAGAATTATAAAAAAAATGTAAACTTACGAAAAATAATATTTAACAATACTCACAAAGTTTATTAACACAATATATATATTTTTTTCACATTTTAACATTTTTAAACAATATTTTATGTTGAATTTCAGAAATACCTACCTGTCAATATAAATAACCTTACTAAAATACATACTGTATTACATTCTATGCAATGCAAAAAAAGAAGTCAATTCACACACTCAAAAGTTACGAATCATTTAAAGACTTTTTGGGCATTTTTTAGACAATGGGAAAAACATGCGCAAAAAGCCCTCTAACAACAACATAAAATTGTTGATTTTTTTAACGCAAAATTGCAAATCTAAAATCCATTAAAATCGCTAAATTTTTTGGTAAATACATCAAATAAATGTGTAGGTTGGATGAAAAATCTAAATTGTAATTTGCAAACAATAAAACAAAAACAACAACAAAAATAAAAACATGACCGCATGCAAAAATGTTAGGCCTATTTAATGCAGCCTCACCGGCCTGTCGCGATAACAGTCACAACAGCCTCTATCAGCATGCCTGGATCAAGTTTTTCATCACAAAATTAAAAATAATAAATGGTTTTGTTTTTGTGTTTATTTGCTTCTTATTCACTTACATGTTGATAGTTTTCAATTTTCTCAAAAACATCAACGCAGCAGTTCCCTATGGCTTTTGATAAAATACTAATGTGTTATGTTATGTTATGAATATCGGTGCATTGTAAAGCCAGTCGGATGGCCTGGGCTCGCACTGGCCGATCGCCAAGTCGCCATGGGCGAAAACGTTTCCAGATTGGCGAAAAATAAAACGGCTACTTTAGCCATTTTGGTATGATAAAATAGATAATCAAATAATCATTTTGGAAAAAGCATAAAGTCCAACTAAAAGGTCCATTTGTCGATCTTCAAGCATTTATTTTGTTCGTTATAATGTTGTTTACTTCAAGCTCCATTTTCGTCAACTTGTTTCGTTGTACCAGGCGTCTCTTTGTTATTTCAATATGATGGAGGTATACTGCACAGAGAGACAGACATTACACGACACATGGATGATGGAGTCTACGCAAACTATCACGTGTTGCGCTGCACAAACGATTGACGACTCGACAGCCGACTGTCGGCTATTTACCGGGATTGTCTATTTTTCGATAGGGGTGTACTTTTCAGATTCAAAACAAACATAGTCTTCAATGAATGATCTTATCGAAATCAATATTTATGCGTTATGCATTTTAGGCTCCAATAATGTAGTTTCATATTTTACCCTTAATAAAGTTTCCTCGTGCGTGCAGTGCGTCAGTAGAGTAAACAAAATAACATTCGGGAAATGGTAGAGTCTAACGAGGATTTAGCTAAACAAACACGTGCATTTATTGCGGACTATATAAACAGCAAGGCCGGTCGCCGGCTTCTGTGTTGTTGGGTAATAAATAATTGAGCCGGGATGGTATAAATTTCTCCCCCAACAGAAACGCTTTTCCCTGTGCTTTGGCCTATATTATCTGCACGTTCAACAACGATACGAGTGTTCGTTTGCTAGATATATTTTTAGCATATACAACGTACCGTCGTACATAATTTTGTAGGTCTAGGCCTGCGTTAACTGCACTTTCGCACCTCTTGAGCATACCCAATTTAAAAACATTCACACATTATTAAGAAAATGACGTCATTTTAGGACCATGTGAGGAGGTATCTAGCATTAGAGAGGAGAGGATGTATGATCACAGCTAGTGACTTTAATTACATTCCATAAAATTTTGGGACCATTTGGGATCATTAAAAAATTTTTCCAGCAAAAAAAACGGCCCTCTATAGCTGTATTATTGTCTTGAAAATCATGCGCCCTCTATAGTTATATTATGTATAGTATAGTGTATATAATAGTATTCTATCTTGGAAAGTTGTTTTGAGTAGCGTAATGGCGGCCATTTTGAAAGTAACCAAAATTTACCAGCCCCAATAGGGCAACATTGTGTTTATCACAACACGCAAAAAAAAAAAATCTGAAACAATAGTTAGTTTTGTACTACCGTATAGTGAATTTTTGGAAAATGTCATTATTTTCACGATTTTGCCCCAAAACTTTGATTTGTGCATACTTTTTATAAAACAATAAAAATAATTCAATTTTTTTAAATATTTTTATTTGTTATACGTATCTTTATCAATATCCAGTTGGAAAAACGTATTCCATAAGAATTTCTTATAGAAAATATAGTTTTTATCATTGATTTGATAAAAAACACGAAATCCAAAATACCTGTAATGACGTCACATGACGTCATCAATATGCAAATTACATTTGTTTTTATACCTAACAATAGACTAACCCTTTGCCCATCACACACCACAAAAATAATTACACAATTATCTCAATTAGTATTTTGCAATTTATTAAAATATACATTACGCATAGAGGTGAAAGGGTTAAGGAGCCACACATATTGCTAGACATGCATTTATAGGTCATTGTTATGTTTTGTTTTAGTAATCTGGTTCACATTCAAGAAACAGGAATACAGGAGCACCTTGGGTGTTGGACTTGAATAACGAATATCACTCGCATTATTTTTAGGGCAGTTACAGTTGGTATCTTTTTCTTTTTTTTTTAGTCATCATCTTCTTTATTGGCCATCATCTTTTCTCACCATTTTCCTAGTAGTAGAGGGATGTGTTTGTTTTGGGTTACGAGGGCCGTAGGGTCAATAAATAGCCATAGATGCAGCCACTGCAATTTTTATAATGCGCCTGATTGTCTAATTAGTCTAATTAATATGTTGGGCTCGAGGGCGGTCTCCATTTTCGGTCAAAACACAATCAGCATTTTGACAGTTTTACATTAAAAAATGTATAGAACGTACAATTAAATTAAGTAAATATCACAAAAAACATTAAATATTATGTTAGGCCTAGCCTAGACTAAGTTAGGCCTGGCCTAGCCTAGCCTAGCTAGTAGCTTTAGCATGTACCTGATAACATTCAATATATCATAAAACCCTACCCGGCAAAGATTAGCATGACCCCTACTACTCAACACCTGTGACACTGACAGTAGACTGTGACTTACCACCACATGATGATTTATTTCAACCGGAGCTGCTGTAATGACTGCGATTGATATAATAACAGTGATTTGAAGGAGGCATAGGTCTAATTCCATTTTATTTCTTGTACAAGGTAAGATTAAATGAAAATACACGCACGTCGCACACACAGATCACTCCGGCCGCGCTTCACTCCGGCCGCCGCGCTTAAATCCGGCCGCGATTCAATCCGCCCGCAGCTATGGAGCGCCCAATGAGTCTTTTACAACCGAGACACGTTTTTTATAGAGAATCAAAATAAACATTAATTAGACGGATATTAAGATTATTTGAAATAAATTAATTAATATTTTACATATTTTTATTAACTATAATTAGTAAGTATGGGTACTGGCAAGATAAAGTGTTATAAAAATAAGGTTTTTAACTAATTTTTAATGTTAATGTAAAGCTATAAAATGTACATACTGTAGAAAGAAATTAAATATTGTTATTCAAGCCTTAATAAAGGGTCTTTCACACCTGTTCCGGCAGCGATTTTTTTTTTCGTACATAAGTTGGGGACCCCCTCATGAAACGTCACAAAATAAACATGAATAATTCATCAGTTAAATGTTCTTGTTCCGTGTGCACCCAAGCGTATAGCAACAAGAAGTGATTACACAAGTGCGATTCTAGGCCTATCTCCGCTGTTGTTGCGGCGTGCGATTTCATAGAAGAATAGCGGCGTTTTGTGTGGATTGTCGAAATAATCAGCCTTTAGTTTATGGTGTTTTTAATATAATTTATTACTAAAGAATTACGTGTTAAAACTATAGTTTCTATTAATACTATTAGGCCTAATTATTAGTCTCTAAACCCATGTCTATTCTAGTAGTAGTAGTAGTAGCTGTGTGACGTGTGTGTGTTAGGTATGACCAAAGATAGTTACACTTACTATCTTTGGTATGACACAATCCGAGTAATAAGTCAGCAAAATTAAACAATAAACATTACACAAAAATACATTTTTTATTCTCGTGGGTGAAATCTTCCCATCCCATGTGTTCATATACGCGCATTTTTAAAATTCCTTTGAGTACATGCATATTGTTTGATAATAAAATAGCAGAATTAAAAAAATACAGTACACAAATTATACACATTCTTTATTCTTGTGGGTCTAAGCTTTCTTTGGGCTATGTCCAATGAATTACTACTTAGTTTAATGTCTTGCCTAGCTGTCGATTAGCCTCGACTCGACACATTTTGTGTGAAGAAGAGTGCGCGAAGGCAATCACGTGAATTGACTTGGAATCCTAGGCCTACTGTAGAAAGTATCGTATCGCAGTTGTGTAATCACTTCTTGTTGCTATACGCTTGGGTGCACACGGAACAACAAATTTAACTGATGAATTATTCATGTTTATTTTGTGACGTTTCATGAAGGGGTCCCCAACTTATGTACGAAAAAAAAAATCGCGTTCCGGCACGGTTCCGGTCCGGCGAATCGAACATCAATGTTTCTTTTTCACGACGATCCACGAGGCTATGCGCCAATCGATATGCGAGTAGCCGCGTGAAAACGAAACATCGACGTTCGATTGGATTTTCCGGTGCCGTACCGGAACAGGTGTGAAAGACCCTTTAGACGGGTATTTGATTATTTGAAAGGAAAAAGTTAAGTTAAGTTTAGTTTGAAAGAAAAAGCAAAAGCAGTTCCAACTTCTTTGAATGTTAATGAAAAAAGTAAAATTGTTGCTAATAAATATTCAACTAGTTCCATTTAAATTATTTTTTCTTTTAATTCTTTTGGTCACCAAGAATTTGTTATAACACTGAACAGTATAGAAAACGTAGATATGGGCGCTCCATACTAACGGCCACTTAGCACCACAGGAAGTCGAATTGAATAGCGGCCGGCGGAGTGCATAACATCGCGCTAAACTGATACGGCGACCGGAGAGTGAAGCGCGGCCGGCCGCCGGTGTGATCGGCTTCCGCACGGCACACGTGGAGCAAAGAATATACCAGAATGATCATCAAAAAATAGAGTTCTGCGGTGTGACGTCACAACAATAGATGGCGCTCTGCGAACAACCACGACAGAGCCATAACAACCAACAAAGTGTTAATTTCTGCAATTAGTAAACATATTTTAGACGCGGTCTCGGAATCTGTTTACAACAGCGTAACCATGGACAACGCCTCAACTGCGGGCGACATTGATATAATTCGCCGCGAAAATGAAAATCTTGTAGCAGAAAACCGAACCATGATGGACAAGATCGACGACTTAGAACAGTATAGTCGACGAACTGCCTCATTATTTAGATAATATTATTACAAATCAATTTGATTGTTCTCATATAAGTGGTCTGCTATATAGTGATATCTCTGATCATCTCCCTGTTTTTAATATTTCAAACCTCTCTGATAGTTTTGCCACTACAGCTCAAACAATGAAGAGATCCCATCTCTCAGACAGATTAACAATACGTCTCTTAACAACTTTTACCATGATGTCTCTAATCAAACTTGGTTTGATATCCTTAATTCTAATGATCCTGACTTTGCTTATGACCTCTTTGATAACACACTTAAAGCCCTTTATGACCAACACTTCCCGTTACTGAAAAGGAACAATACAAACAAGAACAAAAAAATTAAATCTTGGATGTCAATGGACTGCTAAAATCAATAAAGTATAAACATAAACGCTATGCAAAATTTCTTCACCGCCCTTCTCCTGCCAATGAAATCAAATATAAACGATATCGTAATAAACTTAACTCCACTATCAAAATTGCCAAAAGAATCCACTTTCATGATATTTTCACCAAGCAAAAAAATGATATTAAGGCAACCTGGAAATCAATTAACTCTTTATTGAACCATAAAAACCGAAACCAACACAAAGGCAATACCCCTGTCAACTGTAACGGAGTACCAACTAAAGACCCGTCATTATTTCTAAAGCATTTAATGATTTTTTTGTCGAAATCGGACCCTCCCTTGCTAACAAAATCCCTCCCAGCAATGTTTCTTTCAAAGAATTTCTTCCTCAACCAAATCCGAAATCAATGTTCTTAACCAACCCCCGTCCTAGAAGATGATATCATAAGAATTATCTCCTCCTTCGATAACAATAAAGCTCCTGGTACTGATGATTTCCATACTAAAGCCATTAAACATGTTATCAACCTTGTCTCCGTTCCCTTGTGTCACATTTTTAATCTTGTCCTCTGCAAAGGTGTTTTTCCGAACAGGTTGAAGCTGGCGCGCGTTACCCCTGTTTACAAATCTGGCCCCAAATCCAACCTTTCTAACTATCGTCCTATCTCCATCCTGTCAATCTTTTCGAAAGCCTTGGAAAGAGTTATCTATGATAGAACATTTTCATTTATCAGCAAACATAACATCCTCTTCAAGAGACAATATGGCTTTAGAAAAGGACATAACACCTCCATGGCTTTGATCGACCTCACTAACAAAATTATTCATGCATTCGAAAATCGTCAATTTGGAATCGGACTTTTCATCGACCTTTCCAAGGCTTTCGACACCATTGATCATAATATTCTTCTTTTTAAATTGTCTCACTATGGAATCCGAGGACCCGCCTTAAACGTTTTCAAAAGCTATCTCACTAACCGCTCCCAATGTACTAAATATTTTAACTCTATTTCTAATTTTTGCCCTATCACCTGTGGCGTTCCCCAGGGCTCCTTACTTGGCCCTCTTCTGTTCACCCTTTACATTAATGATATCCACCGAACCTGCTAAATGTTTTTCTATATGCTGATGACACTACAGTTTTTCATGCCAACAAAAATATCCAAACTCTTTTTGACACCTTTAATACCAACGTTATCCCCTTGTCCCAGTACTTTATTGCCAACAAACTCTCCCTCAATCATAATAAATGTAGTTACATCCTATTCGGAACCCCGCAGTTGACTAGAGGTATTGAAGTGTCCCCACTTAAAGCCGTTATTGATAATCAAGAAATCCCCTCTGTAAAGTATAATAAATTTCTTGGCATTATCATCGACAACTCTCTCTCATGGAAACCCCATATCCAAGAAATTGAGAACAAAGTGTCTAAGAACCTTGGGATCATTTCTAGGCTTTCTTCCTTCCTCCCAACTAATATTCTCAGGACCCTTTATTGCACACTCATCCTTCCTTATTTGAGCTATGGTAACATTGTCTGGGCCAACACTTACCATACAAACATCATTAAACTCTCTATCTTACAAAAAAAGCTATCAGGACTATATCTGGCGCTCATCCACTGTCACATTCCTCCCACTTATTCTCCAAACTAAATCTTCTCAAACTCTCGGACATTAACCTATCCCAGCAAGGTGTCTTTGTTTTTTTGGCCACTTACTCACTTCTCCCTTGCCATCTTAACGACCTTTTCGCTCCTAATAATACCGTTCATAAATATTACACTAGAACAAGAAATAACATATATTATTATCCCTAACCATAACACCAATTATTTTCAACATAGCATTAGATATTCTGGACCTCTATTGTTTAACAATTTACCCCCCTCAATTTCCTGTGCTGCTAACCGCTATTCATTCAATAATAACATTAAAAATTACCTTTTGTCTCATTACTGATCGATCTGTTTGATATGGTCGTTGTTTCCATGTTCCGTGACTTGCTACCTTTATTATTCATTTGGTTGTCATCATATTCGCTATATACCATGCAGCTGTACTTTTTTCTGTTCTTCTTTTTTTACTTTTTATTCCAACTTTTATCTACTGGTTTTATATATATTTTGTATTTCTTTATTGTTTAATTAATTTATTTTCTTTATTTATATTTTTTTCTTCTCTTAATTTAAATAGGCCTATATTATAAAGGCAATCCCGTCACAAGATTGTAATCTTTTTGGGATTTGCCTTTGTCCATTTTCTTGTTTTATCACTTGCCATTTTGTGTTTGTTACTTTTGTCTTTTGGACGTGAAAAAAATGTTAATTGAATTGAATTGAATTGAATATATAAAGAGTTACGACATTGAAAATTAGAAGCCATTTTTGTGTCAAAGAATTCGCACGCTGAGGGCGCGCGCGTCTATTTTGTATAGCGTTTTCCTGTAGTTCATGCATTATTTTTAGATTTTGTTGTCTATGAATTAACGCTTATATTCCGTTTTTATTTATTAATTAATTTTATTAATGGTATTAATTTGGTAACATATATATATTGTGTCTATAATAACAAAAGAATAAATGCTAGGGCCTACATGCAAGTGGATACATCAAAGCATGAACCAATACAAAAAACACACACATTCACCCCTCTGTGTGTTTTTAGTCGCGTGGAAGCGACTCTATAGTTCACTATGTCGGTCTGTCGGTCCGGTATCACTATGCGTTTTATCGCTTTCTGACCTTATCTTGATATCAGTTTAATCTAGCTAAGTCAATTTTTCACAGTATATTCCTTATGACCAGGAATCGATGTGGTTATGTTTTCACGGTGCGCAATAAAAAAATTACGCGGTCTACGCACGATTTAACGAAATCACGTTTGTAATCATATCTTCACAACCATGAATCACAATTAAATACAATTTGGTACTCATAAATTCCAGGGCATAAATCATCATATGGCAATACAATTACGTGCGTAGCGCATGTAACGCATGCGTACGCGCGCTTAAAATTTTCAAAATTTATTTTCGACGAAATAAGAGTACGTTTCAGGCAATTTTAAGCCGATTTTCCACTAGGCGAATTTGTTCGCGCGAATCCAACGTTTCGAAGAGAAAAAAATCGCCTAAAATTTTTCCACTACAGGAGCGAATAGCTGCGACGTTCATGTTCCTCGCGTGGTTGCCGAGCATTTCGATTCGCATGAGTGCTCATGAAAGCGTCATAGCTCATTTCCTGAGCTCTGATTGGTTGCGCAATATTTCGCTTCGCAAAAAGTAGAAACAATTCGAACTAGTAAATTTCGTGAAGCGAAAAATCAAAGGAACTAGAATTCGTCGAAGAAGGGAGTATGACAGACAGAAACTCGAATACGCATGCGCATAGCATGACGCTTTCGATTCGCGCGAACAAATTCGCCTAGTGGAAAATAGGCTTTAAGCGTTTACAAAATTGCCATGAGTGCGCATATTTTTCCGCGCGCACTGCGCGTTAAATGTTGTTGCGCACTCTTTTTGCCCGATTTCTGTTTTCTTGACTTACTTTTCAACTCGAAATTACGTTATACGAGCACGTCAAAAGTGACAGGCTACGCGACGCACGCGTAAATTAAAAAAAAATAACTGTTTTTAAACATTTTTAAACATGTTCAGTAATTTCGGTCAGTTGGTAGGTTGGTTGGTCGGTCGGTCGATAAACACTAAGCACGCGACTGCAGCCATCTATATGGCCTTGTTGACACAAACTTTCAGAGACTCGTTCATCATTTCATTTGTAATAATTTGCCTTTATTATTTTAATAGTGTTCATACGCTATTCAATATATTAACAAATATATCCACGACATTTTATTATTTTATTTAGTCAGCAAAGCATTCATTATGAATTGAAAATATTACATAATTGTTATTAATAATAGGACGTGGTTTATAGGATGTTTCGTTCCAAAATCAATCAATCGAACTTTATAATGTACTAGCGCACGCGCGCGCAATATTCGTTGCCGCAAGTACTTCTTTACGCTGTGCACACATCGATATTTCACCGTAAAATGTGCAATTACATTTTTTTAAATATAAGAAAAAGTTTAAAGTATTTTCTTGCTCCTATTCTTTACATGCATTAATGGAGACAAGTTTGACACAAATTGATCTGCATATCACGTGACTATAATCCAATGTCGTAACTCTCTTATCTGCGCGAGAATGATAAACGCGAACGCATTATATATGATCCTCGAATACAAAAAATGCTACCCGATGAGTACTGTCAATTTACTTACCTATTTAAAAAATGTAGGCTATAGGCCTAGTTTACAATAAAGTATATAATAAAATACAAAAGGCCTTCCATACAAAGCTATACCTTCTTAAATCTGCATCACTTTACACGGATTTTTGTTATCGTATCTCTCAAACGGATCCATTTTTTGAAGAACCAGTATACAGTAGCTACCGATTATTTATTGACTATCGCCTAGCCTACAATGAGTATGACATCACACAAATTCGACACTTGCGGCGTAATAGTTAAGTCACATTTATTTTTAAATAACATTTATTTATATGAACATGTAAATAATAAAATTGCCGGATAATTTCCATCACGATAGTATAATATATTAACTTCACCATCGCGATTATGACAATTTTATTTTACAATACTTTACAAGAAAACAAGCAGCAAGTTTAAACAAATCAAATGTCGTACTCGCACAAAATGAAAACCCCTATTCGTATCCACTTCTAGACGCAACGCAAAAACTAGACTTGCCCCAAGTCTGTATTGTCTTTTTTTAATGTATTTGTTTTTATTTCGACCGCGATTTTTGATATTAAGACAAAACTCCGTCTGGAACCCAGACTACGCAAAAACATAAGCCGAACGCGATTTAACCAATCACAGGCGACTCGCTTGCGTTGCGCTTACGTCCTTTCGTTGTGTCCTGGAACTAAACTGAAAAAAAAACCCATAAAGAGCGCCACCTTCGAATAAATGAATTATGATTTCTGCCACAAACATCCAGAAATAAAAACTTGAACGGGTGAGTTGCATTAATATATATATATATAAAACCTGTACACAGACGTCAAAATTTTGTTTGAGCAGACAAGCACAGGAGCACATGGAATTTTCAAACGATATAATATCTAATATAGAACCATATCGATAAGAATTGTGTATTCTCATTTTGTGAGAGTTGCTCTGTCTACACTATGAAACGTCACGTGACAGAAACATGTGATGTGCATATACGGACATGATGATGTCATAGCACTACCATATTTGAGCATATTACAATCATATTTGGGCGCACATCAAACTAGTTTGCTTTACAGTAAATTGAAAAAGCCAAACTGTGAAATAAATATCCTACTAAGTACAAACAAAACTACAGTACTGTTCATAGTAAGTTTTCTAGAAATAAAAACTTCTAAATATATCTATTTCCCCAAACGTAATAATTGTATGTACATCTCAAGATTTTAACCACAATGTTGTATCGTACTGCATAACATATAGAAAAATCGTAACAAAACAATATTAATAATTAGTTCTAATTAATAATAAAATCTTTTAATACTCTAAAACACAGTAACAAACAAGACAAGGCATTATACAGTAATTTTGAAGATTATGATGATACAATACTGCAAAGTTCTTAAAATGTTTGTGCATAAAAGCCTTAATTAAACGACAATTTACACAATAATCTCAATCGTTACAATCTTCCATGATTCATTGTTCATTCCTCTTACCAACGAAATAAGAAAATGTTGTTGAAATCAAATCAAATTCGTATTACATGGTTGTGATGAGTCTATTGTTTTCTCAGAGATTAGAAGGTTTTGACAAAACTGCCGCTATATCAATGAAATTCCATAAAGAATATAGTAAATCTGTACTATCCATGCAGTGTTTCAATTTTCTGTGCAGGTAATTTAACAACCCTGGGAATAGGAACCAGCAACCCTGGGAATAGGAGCCAGCAACCCTGGGAATAGGAACCAGCAACCCTGGGGATATGCACCAGCAACCCTGGGGATATGTACCAGCAACCCTGGGAATAGGAACCAGCAACACTGGGAATATGAACAAGCAACACTGGGAATATGAAACAACCACCCTGGGAATATGAAACAACCACCCTGGGAATATGAAACAACCCCCCTGGGAATATGAAACAACAACCCTGGGAATGTGAAACAACAACCCTGGGAATGGAAAACAACCACTCCGGGAATGGAAAACAACCACCCAGCATCTGTATGGTGCAATGAGCCAATATTGTTACTGGTATTGCAATAAAATACTAATAGACTGACGAATGTAATAAAAAAAAGGGTGGGTATTCATGACAGAAAACAACCATACTATTGGATATAGGATGGGTTGATCTTGGTATAGCTTGACAGATCATAAAATTACTGGCTGGGTAGAAAAAGAGCAGAACGAACGACAATATGGGATGAAAAAATGTGAAAAAACACAGCTGAACTGGTGTGTACAGTACATAAAAATGAGCTTTAAGTTCTTATGTACAGAGATATATACATATATATTATCAATTTATTTCTTTGATTCTATGGCATTTAGCCATTTTAAAAGAAGTCCCTTCAGCAAAACTTTGACCATCAAAAGATAACTTTCATATCAGCCAATATCATGTGACCTCACACAGAACAAACGGCATATCCACATGTAACCTAGGTGGATCCAATGCAATCTCTCCCTGTAGAGAAAAAAGCAGTAAAGAACATCAGATTAAAATTGATACAATAAAAACATATATGTTGATATGTAACCTCACTGGATCCAATGTAATCTCCTCTTATGAAGAAATCATTAAGAATGTCAGATTGAAATGTACACAATAAAAAATAATGCAGTAGGCTGACATGTAACCTCAGTGGATCCAATATAATCTCTCCCTATGGAGTAGAGTGCTTTAATAACTGACATTACAGTAATGCACTAGACAGGTGAAACATAAATATAATTAAAACATAAACTTTGAAAATGAATGAGAAAATGATGAAACAAGACCCCATGCGGGTAAAGATAAATTACAACTAGACCACTGTGTATGCAGTGTGCTGATTATCTATTGCTACTGTGATCTCTATTGAGAAACTCATTTTATATGAAAATAGATGAGACAATAATGAAGCAAGACCCCATGCGGGTAAAGATAAATTACTGCTAGACCACTGTGTATGCAGTGTGCAGATTTTCTATTGCTACTGTAAACTCTATTGAGAAACTCATTCTATATTAAAATAGATGAGACAATAATAAAGCAAGACCCCATGCGGGTAAAGATAAATTACAGCTAGACCACTGTGTATGCAGTGTGCTGATTGTCTATTGCTACTGTCAACTCTACTGAGAAACTCATTTTAATTTTAAATTGAACTATGCTGTATTGTAGGCATCCAGGGATGTGGCTATTCATAGACATACAATTGATATTAAATTTCAGTGCAGTTAATCAGTAGTCCATCATCCAACACTACATGGTCTCACAAGGTGCGAATAGGGATGTCCAAACAGGGGTGAGGGAATTTCAATTTCTTTCACTTGTCCCCGGACAAGTACCTGCACGGAATTCACTTGTCCGAGAAAAAAATTTACTTGTCCCTCTTTATTGCGCAATAGGCAAAAAATTACACAAGTGTCGACAAATGTCACTCAAGTGTTTATTGTCTATTTAAAATTCAGCAGTTTATAGGCCTAGCCTAGACTTTTTTAGCCTGCTCAATATTTTGATAAAAATAACGGTCATTTTTAGGTTTTATTTTATTAACACAACAGTGTGTAGAGTACTGTAGGCCTAATTAATAAATAGTAGTTAGTAAATAAAAAATAAAAGAATTGAATTACCAAAAAAACTGTGGTGTCTATTATATACAAACGTATCATAGCCTAGTCGTGAAGTGATCTTTGCCTACTGTAGCTATGCCGGCTAGCTAGATAGTAGGTATATTTAAATTATTTTTTTAAATAATTTTTATTTTGTCCAGGTATAATTAAAATTATTTTTTTAAATAATTGTTATTGTTATTTTGTCCAGGCATAATTAAAATTATTTTTTTAAATAATTGTTATTTTGTCCAGGCATAATTAGTTAACAAATAATACCGAATTAATGTAGGTCTGGCTAGGCCCAATTACTAATTAAAGCTTGCCATCCAGACACTAGGCCTTAGACCGTCACCATGGAGAGAGAGAAAAATACCTCCAGGCCCCAGGCCATCCTTACTCTAGAAGTTAGGCCTCCTACTCTTACAACGGACGGAGAGAGGATGTTTTTGTTATTATCCAATTCACTAAATAAAATAGCTTGTTGCATTTCACAGGTAAATTTATAAAAAACATTCTTTTCCCTATGAAACCACTTTATCAATTGTCCGTTTCATGCACGATGTACAGAGAAAAATTAAAATACTGGGCCTACCACCTCCTCGCGTGTATACAGCTTCCATCTTGATGCATGGTATTTTTGATCAACAATACCTGGTAGAGTCCATTAATTACGGGGGTTCTTTTTAACTGGGCATTTTTTTAATTACCCAGTTAACCTATGTCTCAACCACTGCATGGTCCAAAAATGTTTTCATTACCTCCCTAAATAGAAAATCGTGTAATCTATAATGATGTGACTCAGGTCATTGACCAATCAGTGATGTATTAAATGCACTGGGTTTAATGTGCTTTGAAGAAGCCTGCTATTTGTATTAATGCACATGGCTAACTGTGTTGGCACATGGTTTTCTGTGTTCTTAGTTTAATTTCCTGAATTTCAAAAGTGCTTGTCCTCGGACAAGAGGATACGTTAAATGTGGTTGTCCGACCGTAAAAACCACTTGTCCCGGGCGTCGGGCAAGTGGGTTCGCTCAGCCCTGCCAAAGGATAATAAATTTGTTATCGTTATACGTACCAAAGGCTTTATGTTTGCTAGAATACGCTTCATACCAACTTTCCTTCTGCCGTTGTGTTTGTCGGAATCTTCCACGTAAAATTCATGAGCAACGTGCCCGTCTTCATCGTAACACATTGAACTATAAGGACAAAACAAAATATGGTAATGATATACCCAAATATGGTAGTGATATGACATCATCATGTCCATATATGGACATCACATTTTTTTTTGTCACAGTATAATTGTGTAGGCTTAACACATTGAACAAAACAAAATATAACTAAATATTATATTATTCCTTTCAGTGAGCTATAAAATATGCAAATACTAAAGACACTGGGACAATAAAGCAGCCTAAAGCTCTGTCTACACTATCAAACTAGTTTTTTTTGTAAAAAGTGTGATGTGCCCAAACATGGTAATGATATATCCAAATATGGTAGTGCTATGACATCATCATGTCCATGGGCACATCACTTTTGTTTTGCCCATAAACGTCACAACAAATTCTCCCTAATTTCATAGGCAAGTGTCTCCCCATGAGGGTTATCCCCATGTGTTCTAAATAAGGGGCTCATGTATTGTATAATGGTTGGTGGTAATGTAGTATGCTTTGCTATCGTGCTACAACATCTTGTTTTTATTTACATAATATTCATATTTTGTTGTTGAATCATTTCATTTAATTTGCTAATAGCATCCTGCTTATCATATTATATTGTCCTTGATATTATGTAGATCTCCACAGTACTTATTCCTCTAGGGTACTAAAGTACTACAGCTATTAATATCTTTAGATTTCTATCATAGCTGACATTTGCTAACATAGACTTTTGTAATTGTGTTTCTTCTTTTCTTTAATAATTTAAATAAAAACCTTTTGCTTTTCTGATTTTTCTTCATTTTAATTTGTAAAAATTTCGATAAAAATACAAAGTATTATTATCACCCCAGGTAATATCTAGCACATGATTGTATTCATGCAATTTGATTGGTTAATTACGCATCAGGTGTTATTTGGAACTATCTCATGGAAAAGTGATATCTAAAATGGTGATAATGAACAGCTCAGCTCTAATGCACGTTCAGCTTTTGTAAACATTTTGAAAACTATTTGCTACACGACGTTATTGACTGATCACGTTCGGAATTCAACTTGCTGTGTGCGCCAATCTACTCCGCATCTAAGGTTGGACCACTGCCTTTTTTAATGGCCTAGCTTTCCCGGCCTAGCATTTGTCAATGATTTACGATGAATAAATTGAATACAAGTAGATGTGTTACAAAAAATAATTAATGTTTTGTATTCGTTGAATGGAGAGAATATTTCATTCCTTGAAAAACTGCTCTATTTTTCAACTTATGAAATATTCTAACTATTCAACTCATAAACATTCATTATTTGCATAATATCAAGGTTGTTAAGTGATTAAATGTTGTGTGTTTTAATTACTGTACAATTATAATCCTAGTGAAACCCTTTAAAAATATGCAAAAAGAGAGGCACAAAATCAAGACACATCAATACAAAATTGAATGAATAATGGAAGGAGTAGATAAGCGAGAGATTTGTCGCTAATTCTGAATATGTTTAGCAGCTTGATTTATGGCATCAACTTTACAAGGTCTAATAAATGCTCAATTTCGAAAAATAACTGCACAAAAATAATTGAAATTCACAACTGTTAAGAATTACTTTACAATTAATATGATAATTGTGAATATTGAACTATCATTGCTCATAAAATGCTGAAGATCTATGTCAGGGTTAAAGATACATTAACAATAAACAGAAGTAGGCCTACTGTTTGAGCCAATAGAATAATTTTCCTTAATATTATAACTAACATTTCATATTTTGCAAGGTTTAAAGATATATTGTCTCCCCTGAAAAAATAATTTGTTTTAAAATTAATGTTTTTGTTGAATATGCCATTTTAATGTCACATAGTAGTTACAGTAGAACCTGTGTTTTACGTACCCTGATTTTACGTTCCCTCGATTTTACGTACGCTAAAAATAACCGATGACGTCATCATTTTCTTACATTGAGGGCGCAATTTAACAACAACAAAGCACACAAAGCCACAAGCATGGCTGTGTGCTACAGGGTTGGGTAGGTTTGGCCAGTATGCGTACCTTTTTATGGCCAGCGGGCGTCCCGGATATTGCGCAATATGGCCAGCGGGCGTCCAATTATTGCGCAATATTTTTTCAATGGCAGCGTCCGCTCCGTGCGTGTGAAATACGTACAATTTGACAGAGAGCGCTATATACATAATTAATTTTATATATACAGCATTTGCAAGTATAGGGCAAGCCTGAACCGAGGCCTCTAAAAGCCTATCTATCTGTTCAGAGCAGGCTAGCCCTAAACTGATTTAATAAATTATTTTAGGGCCTAATTAATAACAATAATTCTTAATAGTTAAACTATTATAATGTCAATCAAAAAACATTATAAATGAAAGTTCACATTATTTAATTTTTTTTTTCTGATAAATAATAATACTACGTGGCCGGCCGGCATCTCACGTGGAAAATTTAAATATAACGCCCTCTGCTGTCGGATTGTACGTATTTCATACGCACGGAGCGCGCGGACGCTGCCATTGAAAAAATATTACGCAATAATTGGACGCCCGCTGGCCATATTGCGCAATATCCGGGACGCCCGCTGGCCATAAAAAGGTACGCATACTGGCCAAACCTACCCAACCCGTATCGCTGTGTGAGGAATTCTGCTGTGTGTGGGACAAGCTACGCACGTGCATTCCCCATAAAGCAGCGACTGTTTTTTTTTATAGAAAACAATTATATTTTTTAAACATCGCACAGCCTGTATAGACTGTACTTTTCTAGTTAGGCCTCACATCTTGCTAGGCCTGCTAGCCTGGCCTGAATAGTCTAAGCAAGGCCTAGCTAGTGACCACCTGCATAATGTACAGAAGGCAAACACGGCCAGCTACGATCTCTACGTATTTGGGGTCAATTTAAGGTCAACCTTGATTTTACGAATCCTTTGTTTTACGTACGCCTTTCGGTCCCGTACCGTACGTAAAATGGAGGTTCTACTGTATTCACTTTGACCAAAAATTGGAAAAAAACTTATTTACCTGAAAAAAACTGTAATTTAACGCAAAAAAGGCCAAATTGACTGAAGTGAAAGTGAATGGATTTTGGTTAAATTTATAACCACTTATTTTGTTTGTTTTTTTTCTACAGAAGTGATTAACATTAAAACTGCAAAAATTGCTTATTCAAAGTCTTTTTAAATTAATCTTCATTTTTCATGTTTTTGCAGGACAATACATCTTTAAATTAAAAAGTAAAAAAGTATTAGTTAGTTGCTAACGTTTTCCGTCTTCCGACATTACGCTTTCCACAATTTGTTTCCATTTTTTTCTGTTTATGGCAGGATGGTTTGTGTTTCTATTAAAAGTATTAACTATTAATTTAAATAAATTTGATCAGAAAAAAATAATACACACCGTATCCGATTGTGTTACTGTATGTAAAAACATCATAGGCAAATTCTGTCATTTCTATACTGAAATATAGAACAATATTTCATTGCCTATAGTGGTTACAATGAGTACAATAAGCAAATGTTATTTCCGAAAATATTAAACAATCGTCAGTGTTTTGAATTTGAAAAAAATAACTCTAATTTTGAAAATGTGTTGAAAGATTATTGTATTCTGTTTTCCCTTTAACATTCATCTTATTTTGCCGAAATTACAATCCAAAAACAAAAACACAAATACATTCCAATATGTTTTAGGGGGAAAATAATTAGAACAGTCTGCTCATAATGGAAATTAGAAACATGTTTTTATCAAGTATGGATATGAAAATTACTTCTCAAATGTCACATAATTTACTGTACTCTGTTACTGAAAAGGAAAAGGAAAACAATAACAATTTAAGAAAAAAAATGTTCTGACGTAAAAAAAAAGAAAATAAAAATTCAAAAGTTTGATATACAGATAGGAGATTTTTTTGTGCTGGTACAAAACAGTGAATGCATCAAACTGTTACTATTAGAGTGGAGGGTCATGGGTTCAAGTCTCGTCACATGTCAGGATTTTTCCAAGGACAAAATTACAACTCCACTCTCAAAGACTTGTAATAAGATTTTGTTTATGTAGAGCATCTTGTGTATTGTTTGTCTTGTGATCCTCTGAGAGTCCCTATTGATCAGCAATTGCTGGATGGATCATCCCCATTAAATATGGTAAAAAAAAATAGCTATTACTAATAGGTTTTTAACTATATTTTACTTTACAAAAGTCATTGTAATGTAATTAAAACCAGCAGTGAAATCACACTGATGAAGTGGAAATGGCTCGGACATGTGCTAAAACTAGCAAACGACAAAAGCAGAATTGCGCCGACAATGACATGGCAAAGAAAAGAAAGACAGACCTAAGATGACGTGGACTGGAGATGACCAATTGACCAGGAAAGAATGGAAACGGGGTGGAGATCAGGGATGGAGGTAGAAACAGGAGCAAAAAACCAAGAGAGATGGATAGAACATCCATATGAGGTTGTTCAAGCTGACATGACAATCTACATGGTACACTTGCTTGTAGTACATTATGTAGGCTTACGAGTCACGCGTATTAAACATTGTATCATCTATAACGGTAGAGTAACTATAAAGCAAGAAACCTGGAGAGATGGAATGAAGAGAATGTTATCCTTAAATGCGTTACTGGGCACGAGAATGATCTTCAAGCTGACATGACAATCTACATGGTACACTTGCTTGTACACATGCGTATTAAACATTGTATCATACACATGACGGTAGAGTAAATATCTAAAGTTGATTAGGTACATAAATACACAGGAGTGGAGTACTCCTTGACACGACTCTGAACTAATATTTGATGTCGCTACAAACGTCAATAAACATTTGTTCCATCTCACTGAAAGCATTGTGGAGTTTATTAACCAACTGAATGAAAAAGAAATTAAAGCAGAGGAGAGTTTCCGGTGTTGAGAGAGTTTCAAGTTTGGAGAGAGTTTCCAGTTTGGAGAGAGTTTCCAGTTTTGAAAAAGTTTCCAGTTTATGGCGAGTTTCCGGTTTTTAGAGAGTTGCCGGTTTTTGGAAAGTTTCCGGTTTTTGGAGAGTTTCCGGTTTTTGGAGAGTTTCCGGTTTGTGGAGAGTTTCCAGTTTTGGGAGAGTTTTAGGTTTTCAGAGGTAAGTTACAGTTACACTACCAAGTATGGTCACCAAGGTTAAATCCCCAATTGGGTGACCCCCAATTATTTAAAACAAAACAAGCCAGTGCAATAAAACTCATTCCAATGTTGACCTAGTTTTATTTTTGCAAGGAGTTAAGTTATCATCCACTGGTGACACAACAAATGTACATACATTGTTAACAGATGTAACCTTTCGCATTCGTGTAATACAATCACTGCAACACTTATTTGATTATAAAAAATCAATGTCTTGCTTGTTGGTGGTATAGAGCCACGTTTGTTCCGGTTCACTGGTTATTAAGATGAAGATAGATCTGTTAATGGAGCAGCAGACAATGTGCATGCAATCTGTATACTGTAGTAATACTAATAACAATGCCGTTCATGTTACTTTCATATAGGGAATGCATTTGGAGGCATGTACAACTCTGTTATCTCTCCACAGGGAAATATAATAGTTATTAGGGTGTATGATATAACCCTATTGGTTAATTACAACTTTCAAAAAACAAGGTAGGTTCTGTTTAGTAGCACTAGTAGAATCATTTCGTTTATTTTTCGACTTGAAGCATAATACTAATAATAATATCAATACATTGCAATAAGGAAAAATGCAGGGAAAGGGTACGGTAGCTTAAGCAAAATAAATTTCGCTGTAGGTAATTAAAATGAGCCAGTTACCTCTCATACAGTACTTATAACAATAATAACATATACTGTTTTTTATATTACCATATTTAATGAGGGTGAATCCATCCAACAATTGCTGATCATTTAATCAAAGTATTTAATAAAGATCTATAATTAAATAAAAATTGAAAAAACAATTGTACAGTATATATAGTACTTCTGCACATACAACACTGCACAGTATTAATAAACATAACGGGTCTACTTTTAAGCAGATAATTTTTGTTCTTAATGTTTACAGTATGCTATTAAACCTAATAACGTTTTTTTTTTATTAGTCTTTATACTGTACAGACAGTAATAATAATAATACCACATTAGTACAGTTAGTAGGGGATGTACTGTATACTGTAGTACGTTCAATGTTTTCTCACAATCACATCTGTCCAGCTAATGGTTATCTAACTGTAAGCCATTGACATTTGATGCTTGACCGTAACCCAGAATATCAGTTAAAATACTGTTCTGATATGTCGCCATGAAACCTACCAACAAAATTAAAATGGCACCAATAGTACTGTAATTAGACCTGATTATTGTAATTACCGTACTGACGCGGGTATAAGCCCATACTCGGGTATAAGCCCACCCCCGACTTTTGACTAATTTTCATGAAAAATTAGGCACTCGGGTATAAGCTCACCCATTAATTCGAAGATCTACAGTGTGTGTCGTAATACATTATTTTGTATTTGGCGACGTCCATACACCGAATACACCTACCTTTGATCATAACCAAGCTAGGCTAATATACGCTAGGCCATATGAGGCCTAGCAGTCCTGTTTTGTTTACACTCCATTGCGGTCGAAGATCGCTTCACACACGACGCTACAAGTCGCCAAAACGGAAAACCACTATTTGGTATCGGCTGCCATAAACAAGCTTATTAAATTTCTATTTAATGAACATTGTATACTTGGTTTTCTGCTTGATAAATTCTTGTTCAATTGATGTTTAAAATAAGGTATTCTACGATAAATTACACGAACTATAAGCTAAATTTTCCGACACTCTACACCTCGTGTATTTTAGAGGCAACGTCGTACACGTGAGGGCGCTCGCTCGCATGGTGGAATACACAGTGTACATGTGCTGTTTTTGACGATCTGCATTTTTGGATCCTCGGGTATAAGCCCACCCCCCAAACTTTACGTGATTTCATGTTCAAGGGGGGTGGGCTTATACCCGCGTCAATACGGTAATATAATTTCCCCTTTTCTATGAAAAGTCTGATATCACACAAAGTATTACATCTGAAGGAGAACTGATGATACTTTGTACAGAGTGGACACAGGATGCTCCTTGTCAAAATGTGACATAAGTTTATTTTTAAAATTAACATCCAAAAAGCATCTCTATAGTACAGTATCAATCTACTATTATTAGCCTACTGTATCATAGGGTTTAAGTTTAAGATGGGGTAAAAGATCACCAAGGTTCATTGCATTCATTGTTCTGTTTCATCATCGCCAGCAGAGTTAGTAGAGGTCTTGATCTATGTTGGCTATGCATTGAATAAAATAAAACAAAGCATACACTGGTAATTTTGAATGGCAAAACAAAGTGAGGGGGGGGGGATGTTGTTTAATTGACTCACATGAGTAAAGGCAACATTTTTTATCCTTGGGTGATATCCCATCTTTGGGAATCAGTTACTAAGACAGGAACCAATGTGGAATTTGTTGTCAAGCGCCATCCAAATCTTAAAACCATCAAATAATGGTAAGCCTAAAGCTCTGTCTACACTATCAAACTAGTTTTGAAAGAAAAAGTAGAGTGTAATGTAGCCAAATATGGTAGTGACATGACATCATCATTTCCATGGGCACATCAAATTTGTTTTTGCACATAAAGTTTGATAGTATTTTGGCAGAGGTTAATGAAAATATTCAATTCTAAAAGTAAACAACCAAGGCAAGGTTAAATCTATTTTTCAACTCATCCCTGACATGACATCATAATACTTTAATAGAAGTGGGTACATACAACGTTATTCATTTTAAAAGTAATTAGAATTGACATTTTTATTAATAAACAATGCATTTTAAATGTATTTTAAAAGTCATAAATAGTGAACAGGCTACTGCTACTTAGAATGACTAATGACATTATATTGGACATTGCCAACTTCCACCCACACAACATCTAAGAGATTTTGTACAGCAAGTTTAAGGACATTCTTTATTAACTAATGACTATTATTGTGTATAAATCATCTTGACATGATGTTGCTGTAAAAGAACATGATTTTAAATGTCATAATTATATGCAATAATTAGACACAAAAGACATATAATTGTCACCGCAGTGATGTCAGTAAAAATTGGAGAGTTGAGGTAAAGATTGTAAATAAAAGGGATCTTCCTGTTTGTGCTTGGTAGAGTTAAAAATGCAAAACAAAAACAATGTAAAAATGTCTACACATTTTTTGTTATAAAAATAACTGTAAAATAAAGTATATATTAATTATTATTAAAAGAAAAGCATTAGGCCTAGGGTAGAGGGCGCGCTACTCGGACATTGTTGTTAGTCGGCCACGTGACACTGTTTACTTATGAATATGTATAAAATATTGACCAATCAAATAATTTTTCCTCATGAATTATTCATTACCGATGTCACGTCGCTGGGTAACCAAAAAAAATTACAATTTTCCATGAACATCGCTTCTAAAACCAATAATTTATGTAAGGTAAAGTTCAAGGTCACACGTGATTTTGGGTTTTTAAAGAAACTTATAAGGTCATAGGTCTATAAAATCTACACCAAACTTATTTAAAATGTATAAAAGTAACCCAAAATTTGATTTTAATACTACACGCTACACGTGGATATGGCTGATAGAGGGCTTCAAATACCAAGAACCAAAATGGTACCCCTGTTTTAGAAGTCGGACAGTAGGTGGCGCTATATATAAAAACATTGAATTAAGCTCATTAATCACTAAAATTAATTAGTGGATCGCATTTTTTAAAGTAATTCAATATCTCTATAAAAATCAAATATTATAAATAATTTTTTGTAAATATAAAGAATAAAATGATTATATTTGTATATTTAAAAAAAAAAAAATTTTTTTTAATGAAATAATGTGAAATATAAACAAAACATTGAGGGCGTCCGAGTACCAAAAAACGCGTCCGAGTACCGATCCTTGAAGGCCTAGGTAATCCAGGGCCCTTCTAGATATGAATTTAGTTGCTGTTTTTGGCGACACTAAATTATTATTACAGTTATATTTGTAAGTTTCTATTAAAATTCTAAAAGTTTGTCTAAATGTACAATTTTAGCAATTGTGTACATTATAGTGTTAACCGTCCGAGTACCGCACCCCCTACCCTAGGCCTAATTTGTAGGTGAAAATATTCTATTCAATCTATCTATCTAGGAAAGTCCTTATAATAGACTGGACTACTGTACTGTAGATACTAGCTACGCTAACTACAGCAGCCTAAAGATAGGCTAGCCTAGTCTAGTTTCTAGAATAATCTATTCTCTATCATACCAGCCTATAATATAATAGAGAGGCTAGGCCCCTACCACTACCTAGCCTAGAGAGAGATGCCTAGCTAGACTGTTAATTATATGTAAATGTAAATAATTATTAGTCAAAGATTGTTCATACATTTTTAAATGTTGGCATACATTAAATACAATCATGTTGATAAACTAACCTTCTCCGTTTCCTCACCCATGGGGCAGCCTTTGCACGAGCTAGCGATTTATTGTTGCGTTTATCTTTACCGGGCGGAGGCGAATCATCTCCATTGCCATTGCTGCGAAGTGTTTTTCTCTTCAGCCAGCGGGCTGGACCAGAGATGAACGTTTTCCACATCGTTATACATACAACAGAAACCCAGCCTCCCATGAACGTCAACCAAATATATTAGTAGTCTTATTATCTCGTTTCCGTATTTCTGTCATTCGTCTAAAAATAACTTTATATAACAAGATAATTACTTAATGAGTTAATAAATTAAGCGATGAGTGATACGCTTCCTCTCCGCGAGCCAGCCGCCATATTTGTTTGCTTGTTGTGCACATTATTGATTATTCCCTAAACTCGAAAGACATACAACTACAGAGGGCTGAATTGTACTATTACTATTACGTAACTGTACTTTTGTTTTATCACTCATAACTTAACGCATGCACATGAATAGTGCGAGGTAGAACTACTATTAACATTATACTGTAATATTTATTTATTTTGTTTAAATTGATAACCCAGGGGAGCGTGCTTATCATCAATTCACACAGTTGTATACTAAGAGTCTACAGATTTCCGAAATACATTTAGACCTCATCCCAGCATGCACCGTTTGTTTTTGTATGATCCTTACTTTGGGTATACTTTTATTGAATGAATTTGCCCAGTGAAATTTAGAAAATGAACACAATAAACACCTTTTATACATAAAATTGGAACATGACAACGTTGGCAAAATATCTGCGCACCGCGCGACCAACATAAAGGTCCCGTGTACTTAACAGTGCACGTTAAAAAACTTAGTACACTATTCGAAAAGAGATGGGGATCGTCTCCCGGTGTGCTGATCTGGTGGTAGGCGCTAAACTTCTGGCTGCCGTGGGTCCGTAGAGGGCCTAATCCGAATCTCTTCAGTTCCATAAGCTTGAGGACTAAGATAATTACCTTTAGGGCCTACCTTTTACCTTTAAGAAAATAAATGGATTCTTAATAATAATATTTTTTATCAAAATCATGAAATTATTGTGACACATCAAAGACCGCGTAAAACGTTGATGATTTTATAAAATAGCAAACATTAATATCCGCAAAATATAAATTGGGTTACAGACTCTTTGCAATTTTTAACAATAGGCCTAATCTAAAAATATTTTTGTATCGCGAATATTGAAATACAGCAACAATACGCCTTAGGTCGTAAAAATAAATGTTTACAGTAAACCATTTGCCTACTTCTTGCATTCACTAGATCGTATTCTTAATTACTTTGATCGTAGCTAAGTACCCTTAATCGTTTGAATTTGCATAAAATGTAATATATTCATGCGCTTCATAATTTATAATCTTTTTAAAAACGTATTATCGTATCTATGATTTTATTAAAACACTTTCATTATTTTAATTTACGAATTTGATAATACATGACTTCTGATATCACCTTGGCGTCCCAGCGGGTAGTGACGTCATAGCTAATTTCCATAAGCCCGCGAATCCTTCGGGAGTACTCGAAGTGTTACTCGGCTGCAGCTCTCGTGGAATAAAGTCGATAGATGTTTCATTCTTATCTTTAGCATGTAAGGATTACTGTTCGCTTTTCGTTTACACGATAAGATACACACGAGCGAGCGAGTTTCTTTACGTTGGTACAGAATCAATATACTCCATAATAAACTCGCTCGCATCGGCGTTAACAATAATAACGAGAAGGTTATGAAATAATTAATTTCTATATGCATTGCATCTGTTCTCTCGTTTCAGGCAACACTCATGCGGAGATGGAACTACTCGGCTTTGCTCGTATAGGCCTAAACATACCAAACATATCTGGAATACCGCCACGAGACTTGATAGGCACTGTTCTCATTTCATGATTGCATCCTCGTCAACATTAGGCCTAACCTTTCGGAATTAATACTGTTGCACCATTTTGTAATCAATTCTTGACGAAGAGGAAATTTACGAAAACGATTGTTGCTGAAAAAAAAAACAACTTTATTCTGTTGCACTTGATAAATACTGGATTAACCTATTGTGTCCAGGTAGAGTGCAGGCGATTACAAATTGCCGTCTGGTCTCGTAAATTGAAAATGTTTTTGAAGGGATGACAGATAGAGAAAACGTGTGGAATCAATTCAACGGTAAGTTGTAATACTTCACTTCGGATTACGTCTACAGTATGTTATCCATTATCCTTGATAGCATTATTAATATTTAATAAAGTAATATTATATAAATTTAGAAATTAAAGGAACTTTCTATTGATACATATAGCATTCTGCGTAATAAATTACATGCTCGCATGTAAACTGATTCGAACCTGCCAATTTTTGGTGACAGGACGAAAGTAATATAACACAATATATTGCCTCAAATGTGTTGATTATCTTTCTCGTGTTCATTTAATAGTAACTCGCGTTTTCATAGGATTTATTTATGTTATACTATTACCAGGTGGAATGTGTAATATTGTTTTTAATCTACCTCGGTCTGGATTTTGCTTGAAAAATACACGCGAGTAACTCGCGCTTGAGGTTCATAAAAAGGATCTACAGATGGTGCATCAATATGACATGGCTTTCTACAGTCTGTTTCTCAAATTTTCTTGAAAACACGCGAGTAAATCGCGTTTTCAGCTAATTTACCAATGGTACATCGATATAAGTTTATACAGTAGGCCTACACTTTCTTTCTCGAGTTAGCTTAGAAAATACACGCGCAAGTAACTCGTGCTTAGTTTTAGCTAAGGATTTTACCAATGGTACATCAATTTATACACTCTCTTACTTGTGGTGCATCAATATTGTTGGCTTTCTGTACTCTGTTTCTCGAGGTCGCTTGAAAAATACACGCGAGTAACTCGTGTTTTAGCTAAAGGATTTTAAAGTGGTGCATCAATATTGATGGCTTTCTGTACTCTCTTTCTCGAGTTCGCTTAAAAATACACGCATGTAACTCGCGTTTTTAGCTAAAGGATTTTATCGTGGTGCATCAATATTGGTGGCTGCCTGTTTCTCAAGTTTTCTTGAAAAATAAACGCGAATAACTCGTATTTTAAGCTAAAGGATTTTATCGTGGATCATCAATATTGATGCATTTCTGTGCTCTGTTTCTCAAGTTCGCTTGAAAAATACACGCGAATAACTCGTGTTTTCAGCTACAGTATAAAAGATGCTACGGCATGTAAATATCGATTACATTCTACTATACATTTGATACAAAGTATTAATCCTTACAATAAACATGAGTATAGTTTTATTAACACGATAATGTTAATAATTCTGAATAGCCGAATCAATTGCGTATTCAAACCGTTTCGCAGTGTACTCTTTATTGATAATACTCGAGATGATATTGACCCTAGGGGCTCTCGCCGGTCGATGATAAAATATAATGTTACGTCAAAAAGTCAGCTTCAGTTACCGTTTCGCCACGTTCGGTTGTTTTGTTTTTTTTCCGATATCCCCCGATATCAGTATTAATAGCTGTCAATACATGATAAAAAGTGCATTAGACGAACGGAATGTTAAGTATATTGCATGTAATGAACCAGATTCTTGGTCTGTATAAACAAATATTGCATTATATGAGTTTTCCTCCTAGTATCATGCGCTTTAAAATTTACGTTGTACGCGCTATATTTCACTTACTGCATCGTGTACTTATTTTAAGGTGAATTGAAGGTTTATTGGTTCATGATTAGAAATTTGACTTTACTTTGCTAGAACATAATTAAAAAGTATAAATATTGTATTAACTACAAATAAAATGCCAACGTTTGAAGTGATTAATGTTTAAAATCGTGTTCCATGCTATTCATTTGTAGGCCTATATTTACCTCTTTCTAGGGCGTTACTTTTGCTTATGTGCTTTCGATAATACTTTGGACCTATATTGGGCCTTAAGTTTTGTCTACACTATCAAACTTCATGTGACAAAAAATATTATGTGCCCATATATGGACATGATGATGTCATATCACTACAATATTTTGGCATATCACTACAATATTTGGAAATATCACTACCATATTTGTGCACATCACACATTATTTTGTAAATGTAGACAAAGCTTTAGTGAAGGATTCACGACGGAAATTGAAACGTTGTATTGCATGTGCCATAGTAATAATAATAGAAAGTATCCATTCCGTGTGAATAGCAAGCGGTCTCATTCACATCATGTTGTAATGAAGTCATGTTTATCGATCTTTACTATACGCACGGACGCCCATAAACAATTAGGCAACTGGAGGGAGGAATAGCCATTTTCAAGTTCATTAAAAATGTTTTGTTAACGCAGACATTTCCTGATACGTTTGCCGAAATATCTTAAAAGTATGAGGAACCATGCACTGCGACATAAAATATTAAAATTGACCCACTTTTCTGTTTACTTTACTAGCTATTAATAGAATATAGTGTCTTGATTAATTGTGTAGTGACGATTAATTTATTGCGTCAATTAATTACATCTTCCGAGTGTAAGGTCACGCCTTCTATTTGACCTTTTGTAGCATTGATCATTATTGTCACTCTGCATATTGAAATCAACAAATGACTGTTTAGCAGATAGAGCGTTCGGGCAATTTACAAGAAAAACACATTGATGAAACATAATTGAATGGGAAGCCCGTGTGTATAACATTACCTATATATACACGCCCCTTTTACATCGCCTAGAAAAACTCCTGAGTTTACGCACATGGGGCGCACCATACAAAGGGTGTTGCGCCCCGTGTGTGTTGTACAATTAGGGGGACACCTTTGTGACCCAACTGTCCCCTAAGAGAGCTGTACCCTTGAATTGGCAGCTGTCCGTATAGTGTAAATACTGTATATCTCAGTCTCGTTAGCTTCACGGTTGAGGTGTCCCCTAGCTGTGTCCTTTTAAAAGTGGTGTCCAAAAAGAGAGGTTCTACTGTACCAGGTTGTTAGGCAATCTAACAACAGAACACTGAGCTCGCCTTGCCAAATAGGAACTCGTACAGTCTTTTGATCTTATGTCTGGCTGCGACAAATACCATAGTACTGAACTATGTACATATTCTCTCCGCGGCGCGCTGTGTCTGAAAATGATCGTGTCGAAGCCACAGATAAACCATTTGATCTCAAGATCAGCATCCTTTGTTAGATTATTTTTGATAATCATATACCTCCCCACCCAATTTGTATTCTTTCCCCATCCCAGGCACACCCCCACACCCACATCGACACTTGACGAGTATTGTAATTATGTTATCATTCATTTCTGAACACTATGGCGGAAGTTCAAGAAGCCAAAGAAATTTACCAAATAACTGTCATTCTGCATATCTGGTTATATTGTAATTTTCGTTTCGATCGTATAAACATTGATTACTTTTGCCGAGTCGTAGAATACCTAGAGTAACAACAACATTATCAATATTATCATTTTCGATTAGAATATATGCAATCATGTGTCGCCGTTACTTATTGCCTATATACCTAACCCAATACTGTCTAATAACTTCAAAATGGCGACAGTTTGGATAACAATACAAGATAAATGTTTCCAAACTCGAGTAAAGGCCACTTTACACAGACGAGCAGTAACGGTAATACAAAATAGAATCTATGTTATTCCTTATAAACCTGCATTTACACACAATGAGTGAACGGGTGGCTTCCACTCAGGATAGAGACAGATTCTACGTGGGACAAGCTATACGCGCTTTTCCGCTTACCGTTACCGCTCGTCTGTGTAAATTGACAACTTCTTTTTAATTTCCACCAAATAAATTTACAATACAAATGATAATGTATAACAATGTTGATGCTAAATTGATAAGATCAGTACATTGTTATACCGCGTCCAAGTGACGAGTATAAATAATGATGAAATTCTGATGTACAGCAGCACCCATCGTTCAATCAACACAAGTTCGTGATATTTCAACATTAATAAAAAAAAAACACCATATAAATACAAAAAAAAGAAGAAAAAAAATAGGAGAAAATTACAGCAGAATCCCTTCTATCGTACAACCCCTATTTAGGGGACACCATACCGGTGTTTCGCGCGTAAACGGAACCCCTATCTTTATAAGTGTCTCTTTTTATAGGGATTCTGATTAAGACGAGAATAATGATGAAAAAATTATGATAATAATAATGTAGAAAATAAATTATAGGGATGATAATGAAAATGATTAGATTAAGACGATAAAGATGATTTATTTATTTGGTTCAACTAAAACAAGGCCATATACAAGGCTACAGTCGCGTGCTCAAATTTGAGTTAGTGTTTACCGACCGACCGACCAACAAACCAACCGACCGACATAGTGAGCTCTAGAGTCGCGTTTTGCACGCAACTAAAAAGTAACCATTCTTCAAAAACCATCAAAGCAGAATAAATCAACACCTTACAATAACCAATTAATCTATTCACTAATATTGTTTAAACATTATCTGTGACGATGCACTGGTATTAATTACGCCACGAGATTTGTCGAATAAATACATTTATAGACATAGCATTAGGGTGTTCATTAACTTTGTTTACTTTTCCCAATTAACTGCATTACATGTTTACCTTTTTAGGTCAATTAATTAAGAAGCGGTAATCAATTTCAAACATTGTAATCAGAACTGCAAATTAGTTTTTTAAAGGGCGATTGGCAACATTCTTAGGACGACAACGGAAATCTCTCTTGATCCCTATTCCGCAAGCGTACTACAAGTTGACCAATCATGACGCGATGGATCATCTCTCTGTCGCTTGTGATTGGTCAACTGACTTGCGTTGCGCCTACATCGATGCATTGCGTCCTAGTTGGAACCATGGTTTTGGTATTATGTTTCATTATTATTATTATAGGTTGACAGGCCACCGATTCATGATTTTAACAGTTGTAAAATAAAGGTTGCATTGCCTGGATCCGAATGTCCAAACGCTTTGTACAACGTGAGATTCTACTCTCTGGGATGGATGGGTGCATCGCGTAAGGCGCACTTTATTATCGCATGTGATTAAAATACATATCGCGAGTACCCCGTATATTATCGTTTGTTTTTTCTTTCTTGATTCTGTATCTAGAGTTTATTATCGTATGGAGAAATCACGTGTACAATCTAATATTTGGCGCTAAATTCAACTTTGGAATTACGCGCATGATGTACGCTCTATTTAAGAAATCGTCTGATATGGGAAAATGAAAGCACTCAGAAACTGAATGAAGTACTTGGCAAAATATATCCACTGACTGGAAGCATGTTGAAAGATACAATTTTTGCTTTAGGTATTAGCTTTACATGGTTAAAATACTGCTAAGGTTAATAATTGGTTTAATTAATTTGTAATACAAACAATTCCGGCATTGCAACAATGACCTTTCTAAAATCAAGATTGACCAGAATAATGGTCGAGGAGTGTCTTGAAGCTGTGCTGATTTGCGGCGCCTCTGCCTTAACCCATGTAGTAAGCTTAACCGCGTGACCAGTCGACTATATGTTTTGGTCCATATCAAAGAATATGTTCATGTTAAAAAAAGACAGAATGCGTGCTATTTAATATATCGTACGGAAGATAAGCTTTTGAGACATGACCAATATATCAGTTTTTCTGAAAATTAATAGGCATGTTCTGTAAGTATATATACCTATGTACAGAATGAAATAAGGAAGGACACACGCAAGTACAGTACTAAAAAAATTAATTATCAACTAACAATAGTTTAATTTGAATAACAATAGAACAGCAACGCGAAAAACAGACGGGTGAATTTGAAAAGAAATAGGTTTTTTAAAACTACTCGTATCAAAAAACCTGTACATTAAATCAAATTATGTTTTAAAAATTACAAATCACAATTTATAAATCTTGCCTCTTGTACAAAAATGATGTTTTTTGGACAAGTAGTTCTCGAGAAAATGCAATTTCAGTACACTTGTTACTTTAAGACTGCTGCTCGCCGGCTTTTGAAAATTGTCTCCTATCTTTTAACACTAGCCGGTCTGAAAATAATATCATTTTTGTTATTTGTGAAGTTATTAATAAAATAATTTTGTTGATTTTTAATAGGCATGGTCTGAACGTATATACCTATCTACACCCAAACATTCAGAAAGATAACTTGAAAACTGTAGGCGCTATCGTGCTAACAAACAAACAAACAAACATACAAACATACAAACTAGCCTTCGCGCATAGCGCGATACTTGGCCAAATCAAAATTGGCCTCCTGACATTGACCTAATTTTCACCTAAAGTGTGTTTCTTATGCTGTGTGATTTTAGGCTAATTTCACTACAATCATGTGTATACGAGTTTGGTGTAAAGGTTATGTTCAACTAACAATAGCTTCAGTCGACTAACAATAGAACAGCAACGCGACAAACACAAGGGTGAATTTGAAAAGAATTAGGTTTTTTAAACTATTCGCATAAAAAAACCTGTATATTAAATCAACTTATGTTTTAAAATTACAAATCACAAATTATAACTCTTGCCTCTTGTACAAAAATGAAGTTTTTTGGACAAGTAGTTCTCAAGAAAATGCAATTTTAGTTTACTTGTTAATTTAAGACTGCTCACCGGCTTTTGATAATTCTGTCCTATCTTTTAACACTAGCAGGTCTGAAAATAATTTTTAAAAGTGGTCCAGAATTGGGACCGTGGCCTAGATTTTAACCAAAATTGGGCAGTGTCGTCCTTGCACCAGGTGACATGTATGGTAGTAATTTGGAGTCATTCGAATCAAAACTGTGAGCGCTAGAGTGATGACAAACAAACAAACACACAAACCAAACAGATCAACATACTTGGCCAATTTTCAATTTGGCCAAGTAACAAAGTGAATACTACACTTGGCAAAATTCTTTTTTGCCAAGTAATAATGACACCTAGATTGACATTGGTGTGAAAACAGAGAGTAAAAATTAATTCCTTTGTGATTGTATATTATGAAATGTTTTGTAGGCCTATAATAGATCTTCGAATATTTTTCACGATCAGGCGATTTTGCAGGCTGACTTCATCACCCCTTATTATGCAAATGCCTCCACCTGAATATTGCATTTCTGAAGGATTGTTGATAAATATTTCATAACAACAGTAGTAATAATTGATGGGCTTAGAATATCGAATTATCAATATTGCGAATCACAACCTTTACGCTGCTTTAATAACTTACCTAATGCTATGCCTCGTTGTCGGATTAAGCACTGCATATTTTAAGCACGCACTTTATAAAATGGAGATTATTGTTGGAGGGTTTAAGAAATTGAAACGCGTATAAAATATACTGTAATTGTGTAACAATGATGAAAGTGAATGACTTTGTCGACCGACCGCCACACTGACTAGGCTTCGTTCAAATTTTTTTTAATACTCGTGTAAATTGCTCTATGTTTTTCATTTTTTTCTTAATGCAAGAGGAATATTAGTCTGGGTTCCAGACGGAACCCAGACTATTTTGGCACATATGGCGTTTCATACGTGATGAACTAAAAAGGACAATAAAGTAAGCTACATACTTGGGGAAAGTCCAGATGAATATCTAAAGGCATCTCTAAGCATAGATTTGGGGCATTTACTTTACACAACAAACAATAACTTGTTCATAATATAGGCGAATCTATTACGCCCTTCTAATTTCGTTTATTACCTTTAACAATAAAGAAACTTCTATTATAATAATAATTAAATATATTTATTATCATTAATAACATTTATTTTTTCTAGAATTGTTTAGCCTTTATAATTGTATTTTTTTTAAATTGAAATTGGAATTGGTCTTTTTTCAATTAAATAAATATACATTTATTTTCCATTTTCCAATGCACTTGCAAAGGTAGGATATCCAGAATCATGACTTGACATAAGTTTATGTGAACCAGAATGTCAAACATTGTAATTCCTATCTTCAAGCAAATGATTATAAATCCTGTGTTGATTGTAAATTGTTTCATTTGACATTCTTAGAAATGTAATTATATTATTGACGAAACTGTTGTACAAAAACATCTTTGTAATGACCTTTGAACTGCACAGTAATAGTATGTATTAAAAGATATAAATTGTTAGAATCTCTGACTTAATGCAAAAACCATTAAATTAATCAAACGTATACGTGAAACAATCCAGAGTTTTTAATTCCATTCATTTTTACTGACTTAAGCTCTGTCTACACTATCAAACTTTAAGTGACAGAAAATGTGATGTGCCTATGTATGTCATATCACTACCATATATGGGAAAATCACTACCATATTTGGGCATATCACTTCAAAAGTGAGCCAAATTAGGGCACACTTTTCTTTTGTCAAACTAGTTTGATAGTGTAGACAGAGCTTTAGTAAATTGTCGTTGATCAGAAATTCTGACAGATTTTAGATATTGATTTTTTTCAATGGTACTGTTTTAAATTCACATTTTTGTCCAAGATTGGCTTTTAATACATTATTATCATTATTTGGTTTATCCAGTTTTTTTTGTCTTCCTGGTGGTCTGTTTACTTTCTTTTTCGTTTCTTTCATAGTTTGTTTAATTGGTGTTTCATCTGGTAGTCTAATTATGTGTCCATAACTTTTTGTAATCTTCTTGTAAGTTTTGTTATCCTGTATATGTTACTGTTAATTAGGTATTCATTAGTTTAATGTCTTAGTGCAAACTAAAATTACTGATGCGTGACACGAATATTATTATTGCTTCTAAAGATTAGGCTTGTTTTTTAAAATGAATTCCTCGAATAAAGTGAATGAAACTGTGCAGATCCTGATGAAAATGATCTTCAAAATGTGTATCTGAACGGAAACTTCCTCCTATGAGAAAAGCAAGTGAGTTGACCAATGGCAAGCTACTGTCCGAATAATCAATCGCTTGTGATTGGTTAAATCACTTACGTTGCGTTACGTCGTCGTTGCGTCTCTAGTGGAAGCCAAGCGTAATTTGACAAAACTTGACGCGATGGATCATCCGAACTGTCACTTGTGATTGGTCAACTAACTCGCGATGCGCTTGCGTTGCATCCAGGCCTAGTAGGAACCAATCTATATAAAGCATGAGACTCAACGCAAGTACGTAGACGCATCCTTACGGACCCAATCTCTATAAGCAAAATTTTATCGCAGCTGTTTTTGACATTACATGTTTAATGCTAAAAACAGAGTTGACAAGACATTATTAATGCAAACTGAAACAGATGGATGTATTAGTAGTGATTACTTACAAAAATAGTTACGCTTAGAACACTAAGCTTTAATTAATTCGCACTTAATATTTTCATAGTCTATTTCTTAATAAAAACACATGTTGTAGATCTGGATTCTCTCATTTATAATAATAATAATATAATTGTTGTCGAAGAAACACAACTTGATACTTAAGTTTGACGCAACGCAACGACGTAGGCGCAACGCAAGATATGCTGAGCACAGTTTCTATCACAATGATGATGTAAGCGCAACGCATGTGAGCCGACCATTTGATAGTTTAGATGCTACATCGCGACATGATTGGTCAAATTGATTGCGTTGCGTTATACGTTCTTATGTTAAGTTCTACCTCAAGTGGGAATCAAGATTTCGGCTTGATTAAAGTTTGGAAGATTGCTATAATCGCTATAAAGGCAAATTTAGGCTTCATCTTCACGATATTACTTTAAGTGTTGAATTGATTCATTGGGGACTTGAAGTCCTCATGTTTGCTATATTTTTACGGATACAAGTATACTTGAATAATTGTATGGGAATAACTACTAACACGAGAAAAGTATGGCACGCATAATGTAGCTCTGTGGAACGCCTCAAGCGCATACATTTAATTAATCATCATAGACGCCGACTGACTGTGTATATGAATATTAGTAGAAAAACATAATGATTATGTTGAGCATTAGTCTGGTTATTCCGCTGAACTGTCTAGAGGGTCTACGAACTTTTTCAAATATGAAACAAATTGTTATTCTACAAATATCGCATTTCATATTTATGGAAGGGAGAGGAAAAAGGAAGGAACGGGAAAAAATGAAGAGGAACTAAAACACCGAATGTGGCGTAAAATGCCATTTGTGGTTTCGGAAGCCCTTTGGAGCACAAATGAATATTATAGTATGATTAAAGATGCATTGTTCCCCCCCCCCCCCCCCACTTAAAAAAAGATGATAAATGAAGACTAATAAAATCAGACTTTTAATAGCTTATTTTATAGTTTAATAAAGTTAATTACTTTCGTGGAAAAAAAACAAAAAATAAATTCACTTATAAAATGACAAATAACTATAGTTAAATTCAACCAAAACCCCATTTGCTGGCAGCCAATTTGACTATTTTTGGTGTTAAATTACAGTTTTTTTCAGGTAAATACATTTTTTTTTCAAAGCGGATATTATGTGACATTAAAATGGCATATTCAACAAAAATATTTTTAACATTTATATTTTCAGGGGACCATAGACCTACATCTTTAATTAACGTTTCTTTTACGGTATTGGACTAAAGTGGAAAACCTCAACAAAAAATGTGGTTACGTCGACCTAAATTCGTTTAAATATATTAAACTACAGTTATTGTTGTATTAAATTTAACGGCAGGATTGAAAAACGGTTGAATAAAAACAATGAAATAAGCCTATAATCGGTACCTAAAGCTTATGATCAATTTCACAATTAATGATGATTTCACCTGAGCTTACACGCATTCACTTATTTTATGTAAAATACCAAATTCTCCAAATTAAAAATCAACATATGCAAAAACAATATATATATCCGTCGCAATATCTTAAAAGCTATCCCCTTTGTATTCGAAAACTGTATAAAGTAACGTATTATTATGACAAAAACATAATTAGAAAATATTTTATTTCACGAGGAAACGATGTACTATGTTTCAACGTAGCATAATTGTCTTTCTTTTATTGATTGCATGATTTAGTCTACATTGTCTGCTCAGAAATGTTAGTCTGTCGTCACGCCTTCAGGGGAAATTACGTCTAGAAATATGATCGAATTGATAGCCTAATAATAAGGGACATTTTTTCACGACGAGGCGTTAGAAAAATGCCAGGCAATAAAACTCTGTATAACTATGGTTGCTATTCATAGGAGAAACATTAGCACGAACACGTATAATAATAGGCCATGAGGTTGGACTCCCAATATGACACAATTCAATGACGTATCGTAATTTGACCAATCAGGATCAGATCTATCTACCGAAAAGTCACCTGTGATTGGTCAACTTAATTGCGTTGCGCTTACGTCCTTGTTGTGCTTAACGTATCTCTACGTGTCTCCAGTACAGCTAACATAACTTCAAAATGTCTCGGATATATAGGACTCGGATCTATAGGACTCGGATCTATTGAACACGGACCTATGGACTCGGATCTATAGAAAATATCAGATCTATCCATGGACTCGGACGTATAAAGAGACTCAGATCTATAGACAGACTCGGATCTATAGATGGACTTAACATCATGTGTTGCTTGTTTGTAGCAATTAATGAAATCACCGATAAACATGTTCCATCTGAGCACTTCTCGTCACATGGCATATTTATTTGAAACATAAATATTTATGTTGAGAAATGATGTGGTTATGATATTAAGTATCAATATGACACGTTTATTGGATTCGTTTCATTATGAAGAAGTCATTAACCGGCCTACTAGGCCCAACGGACAAACCGACATATAATGCATGTAGACTAGAGAAAGATAAATATTAAAGCTTGGTTGCCACTAAAGCTTGGTTCACACTAGGACGCAACGGAAGGACGTAAACGCAACGCAAGCGTGTTGATCAATGACAAGCGACAGTTCGAATAATCCATCGCTTGTGATTGGTCAACTCATTTACGTTAATTTACGTCCTTGTGTTGCGTCTCTAGTGGGAACCAAGCATAAGACGCAACGCAAGGACGCGATGTATGATAATCGCGTCCGAATGGGAACACGGTTAACAGCTCGAGTTTCAGATGCCTCTAAAGCCATGTCTACACTATCAAACTACTTTTACAAAAAAGTGTTTGTCATCGTGTTTATACAAGTTTGATAGTGTAGAAAGAGCTTAATGTTTCAACTACTGTTCTATAATACAGCCGCTGAAAACTTACGCGTTTGCGCAGATGCGCAGAATGGAATGAGAACCAGGCCTAATCAATTACTCAAGGCCGTAATTGCAGGCATTCGAAAAATCCTATTCTGATTATTTATCCTATCAATACGCCAATGAATCTTAATTTATAGAAAACAATTAAGAGTGACAGTAATCGGGGACAACATTGTTTACGAAACATACCTAAACGTAAAATAAGTCTGCTACATTGTTAAGGGTAATAGTCAGCAGTGACACGGTTCTGGAACGTGAAACTAGTAACTAAGGAAACCATGAAACGTGATGTAACAATTATTTATTTTTTATTTCAGGTGCTCGAACGCTGACGAAGGCAAAAATGCAATAAACAATTTTTCTTAGGATGGACATTCAGCTTTACAATACGAATTCTGTTTAAACGTGTGAGCAGCCTAGGCTGCCAATGGCTATTTACCGCGTGGAACCAGTGCTATGGCCTCAGCTGACACAAACAGTACATGTACGACGCCGATATCAGGCATTCGACCGTCGTTCCTGCACGAGCAAACGTTAGCAGCTTTACTGTCTGGTGAAGTCGACGCGCATGTGCGTAACTTTGCCCGCCATCTGCGATCAGCAAATATGGAGGACCAGTGGCAGTTACTGCAATTACTGGACGCCATGGATGAACTAGCGACGGTTAATATGATCAGATACTGCCAAATTGTTCAACGTTTGTCTGAAAAGGTTCTGCAGTACAGTACGCAGTACCTCGTGAGTCGCGGATCACAGTTCTCACCAGACGATCTTAAAATTGATAATGTTCTTCGTCTTTTATGGATGTCTAGCCTGTACAAACCAGTTTCGAGGCGTCTCTGTTACATGGATAGCGAACTATTTCCAGTACTAAACGAAATCTGTCTGAATTGTTTGCATTTGCAGAAAGAAACAGAGCCAGCAGTTTCGACGGACCTTGATTCACCGACAAGCGATATCGGTTATAACCGTACGCAGGCGATAATGGTGTCTGCTCTCGCGCTTCTTCACAACGCCTTAGCTTTCACAAATGATCCTCAGCACATCGCTGTATCGTGCCATTCCGGGCTTGTGAATACCATAACAAAACTGGTGACAACAACAAAGAATATATTCGTAGCCGAGATTTGTTTAAAAATCATTGACTGCATCGCAGAGAGTGGAAACAGCGTAGCAGTAACGTCTCTAAACGACTGTCGGGTAATGCGAGCTGCAAGCGGTATATGGGCGTATATTGTTGCTATCGACCCGACTTTGAAGTCGGGTATACACATTGCTGAACTTATTGCGCGAATAGGAGAAAATTTAAGACGAGCCAAAGGATGCTATAAACGTTTTTATCCTATTGGTTTTCCAGGAACTAAAAGGGATAGGTTGATATATAGAAACCCTACTATTAAAATGGTGCATTGGTGCTCGTGGAATGACTGTGGAAAAGCCGAAGATAGGAATAATCATTTAAAAGTTTGCTCGAGGTGCATGCTGTGTAGATACTGCAATGAAGCATGCCAAAGAGCGCACTGGGAGAACGGTCATGATTTAGAATGTTTTATTGTTAAAAAGCCGTCTTTCCATTGATGATACTAAAGTATTGTTTGCAGTACATCGTGTAAACGCAAGTCTAAGGTCTGTGGATAGTACTTCTTATTCATGCAAACCTTCTAATTTTGTCAAAACCTTTTTTGTTGTTGAATATGCCATTTCAATTTCACATAATAGTTATTCACTTTGACCAAATACTGGATCGAAAACAACATTATTTTCCTTAAAAAAATGTAATTTAAAGCAGAAAATACATAAATTGTCTGTTTACAATTCAGACAATGGTTTTTGGCTAAATTAACAGTTTCTTTTGTCGTTTTATAAGTAAAATAATTTTTTTATATTATCTTTTCTACAGAAGTGAATACCTTATTAAAACTGCAAAATGGCTTATTACAAATCTGATTTTATTCATCTTTATATTTCATTTTTGTGGGACAATACATCTTTAATAATAAAATTGATAGATTTCATCCTATTCTGTTGCTTCAAAAATCACTACCCACCAAACATATTCTATGTATATGACGAGTAAGCCCTTAGGCTATACCACCTATGTCATTTCCAGTCTGAGAAGAAAATGTATTCCTAATTCATATTGATAATTGATGACGTCGGAATTATTTTGTGATGAAATCGTCTTGCATATCATTTTACGCGGATAAACAAATGTGACGTTTAAGTCTACGCAACAGGTACATTAACTAATTCACATTACATTCAAACCAATGTTCTTATGTTAATAAATTAAAATATGCGACTAAATGAATAGTGTTCTCTCCCGGTTTAGACGCAACACAATGACGTAACGCAACGTAAGTGAGTTGACCAATCACAAGCGATGAATTATTCGAACTGAAAGAAAGCCAAAGGAGTAACGTTGTGGAATAACGTTTGTCGACAAAATTAAAATTAAAATTACGCGAAGAATTTCGCAGCAGTTTTCCAGTTTTATATACGAACAATATCGATAAAGAGTTGTTTTCAGATACATTAATGGAGGATACACAACATACGCCTCAATTAAAAACAAGTTCTGTTGTCAGAGGAAGTTCATCGCAAAAAAAAATCATTGACAAAATTTAGTATCAGACTATGAATATGTCGACTTGTAGAATGGAGTGAAAACCATGTTTCTAATAATTCTCAATGCATTTTTAATTTTAAAGAGGATTCGTGATCTGGATAATTAATGTAGGTGTAATTCATTTACTTCTTTGTTAAAACATGATATAGTATCAATTTCTGAAACATTTCTAAAAACTGAATGCTCAAAATGTATATTTTCTTTGTAAAGCTCTGTCTACACTACCAAAAATGTGATGTGCCCATATGTGGACATGTCATATCACTACCATATTTGGGCAAATCGCACTTTTTTGGGTGAAACTAGACATAGCTTTAAGCTCTGTCTACACTCTCAAACTTTATGTGAAAAAAATGTTGATATGCCCATAGTATACTACACGATGACATATCACAACCGTATTTGGGTATATCACTACCATATTTGGGTATATCACTACCATATTTGGGTATATCACTACCATATTTGGGTATATCACTACCATATTTGGACACATCACAGCCAGAATGATATAGTGTATACAGAGCTTTAGTCATTAATTGTCTTAATTATAATGATATCCACGATAAGGTGTGTTATGTAACTACTACTAACTATGTAACTACTCTCCTACTTACTAGTAATCATTTTTACCGGCACATCAAATACATTACTTTACTAAATTTAGCGATTAATTAATTTAACGTAGATAGGCCTACTTTGCTTCTACAAAAAAAAAAAAAATATATTGATGACGATACAAAATTAGGATGAAGATGGCAACAACAAAATCAAAATTAATCGGATGCTGTATGTTTTTTTTTTTACAAATTTTCTTCTTGAAAAAAAAAGCATGATCGTATCAATCGGTACATAAGCGACTACGTTGAAACAATACATCTTTTGTACGCGCAAGCAAACCAAGAGACAAGTTGACGCGCGCGTTCAACAGTTGATGAAAAATTGCTTTTGTGCGCCGCCAGTCAACTTTATCTCTCTTTGTGGTACCGACAATGTACTGGAATAGGTAACTGTAATGCTTATAAATGTAAGCATATACATTTTAATTTAAGTCTTCCAGCAGTTTTTAATTTAAAGCATACAAAATAGAAAATTAAATATTCAATTGAAATTAAAGCGACTAATGAAATTCATATCTCAAGAAATTAATCAGATTCAAATATGGAAATATGGTTAGATTTCTGATTAGAAAAATTCTTCAATTAACTGTCTTTTTGTTGCTATTTAAAGCCAATAACGTTCTTCTTCTTCCACGATAAAAACCAATAAATAACCGGATATCTGACATAATTCATACCTCCCATAAATGTATTTATTTAAATCTAGGCCTAGTATTTTAAAGAGATACTCTTGAAAGGTTTTAAGTTTAAGGAAGAAATTACATATTAGCGCGTGGCTGATATATGCCTATTACAGTGGTAGGCCTACGTTTTTTTTAAACAGCCTAACCAATATGGTGAAATTGAAAGTTTTGGAGAAAGCTACTTGTTTGATATCCACCGAATCTCGATTATTTTTTTTCCGAATTGGCATATGTTTTACTTTCAATTTATAGGCGTATGCGATTAAGACCGCGTATATATTATTATTAAATTATTATAATAGGAACGAATATATTATTCAACATCGTACAACAGTCCTAGAAAAATTAATTCACCTTTTCTTTATTGTTGTGATCTTAGGCCTAATAATTAAATTCAAAATGCCTCCCACGCATCTCTCTCAATCATTCTTGCAATTTCTTAGCCAATAGGCTTAAGAAGATCATCTGGCCTTTGCTAAATCCCTGAATAATATTTAAATAGTATTACTAACCTAACCAGATTAGATAAATAGCAAGACAAAAAAGGTATTACACATTTCAACAGTCATTGTTTAAAGCTCTGTCCACACTATCAAACTTTATGTGACAAAAACATGTGGTATGGCCATATGGACATGTTGATGTCATATTGTTACCTTATTTGGGCATATCGCTACCATATAAATTGGGCACACTTTTTTGTCACTTTGATAGTGTAGACAGAGCTTAAGATTACCCAGGATGCAATACTCATATCTTGGATGTCCTGCAATCACGTGACTGATATACTGTTCTATTTTTCCACAATTTATGGAATAATGGAACGAAAGACAACATGTGTGTGAGTTCTCTTTATAATTATTCAGCAGATATGCGTGAGAATAAACAACTTTAATACAAAACATAAAGACAAAAAAATACAATTCTCTAAAAGTCGAAAGGAGCGTGTTTATTTTACGTAATAAAAGCCTAAATAGTCATTTATTTTAAAAATATAGTTAACAGTGTGTGTGCATATATCATTTATTTATATATTTATTTATTTACTAATGTCATTATTTTATATATGTAGAGTGTGTTTTAATTTCTTTAAGCCTAATGAAAAAAGAACAAATGGTTAAAGAACTATTATTTATTTCTAATATACGTTATTTTTTATAACGTCTTTGATCATGCTTGCAATATTATATGACATTTGATTACGTTTTTTATGTACGTCTTTCTTCTTTATATAATACGGTATATGGAGTAATTGTCACAATAGAGACAATATTAAAGATTGGTTCCAACTAGATCGCAACGCAAGGACGTAAGCGCAACGCAAGCGAGTTGATCAATTACAAGCGATAGTTTGAATAATTCATCGCTTGTAATTGGTCAACTTGTGGTTGCGTTTATGTTCTAGTGTTGCTTCCTAGTTGGAACCAAACTGTTGACTACTACCATACAGTAGTGAGTTAAGAGCATTAGGCTTCGTTCCCACTAGGAGACAAGACAACAATGTTAAACCACATCAAGTATAGTTTGTCCAATCACAAGCGACGAATCATCCGAATTCTCGCTTATGATTGGTCAAATTAATTTAATTGCGTCGTAATGGCACCAAGTATTGAGTAATGAACTTTAACTAAACTGTGTAATCTGAGACTATGTTTTAATTTGCAGATTATAATGTAAATTATTTTTATGTAAGGTTTGAGTTTGTAATATTATTAAGTACAACATGATTAGCGAGCAACGGTGATGATGATGAAACCTGCTTTGATTAAAAAAAAATGTGGAACAAATGCTAAGTTTATGAGCTTTTTTTTTTATCGTGTAATGATCTGATTAAAATGCGTACTCTGGTAGATTATTTTTCCCCAACGTGTGAAATATGGAAATGGAGAGTGTCTTTGGACACAATTGTACTGTTGGCCTACAACTTTGTTATTCTGAAGAAAAGAGATCATTTTGGACACATTTTGAAAAATGTCTTTAATTGGATAGTTGCTATATTTTTAGACACAACATACCCGTTGTTTTCTTTTGACAAAATGTTCACATTTTGGACGAATATCAGAGTTTCTCTATATTGGTATATACATGTAACAGTTAACTTCATTTTCGACCTCTCCTGTCGTTATTCCGGAAAACAAATAACATTTTGAGCAAATTGGAATTCATATTGGAAAGCTTCTAACATTTTGGACACTGTCGCTATTCTGGATAGCATTTCAACAACTCTGGATTTCTCTAAATTGGACAGTTTCTCTAAATTGGGCAGTTTCTCTAAATTGGACAGTTTCTCTAAATTGGACAGTTTCTAAATTTGGACACGATGTAGTTCTGTCTTTATTCTGTACAAAAAAATTTCACATTTTGAACAAAACTATAGTTTTTAGATTCTCACCACACCCAACGAGATGATGCAGGAACACCAATCATCATTCGTATTCTAATACATCTCAGAGGGCGCTATGACTATGACGTCAGCATTGTTCAAAATGTTAGAAACAAGTGTGTTTTTTCTGGCCTAAACCAGAAACGTCAATGGGTTTGAAACTGCTACTGTAAATTAGTATAGTATAGTACTACCATAAATAGCTTGTACATAATAAAATCAACCAATTTGTCGCGAGAAATAAAACAAAGGCACACAAAGAAAGCGCCCTCTATAGATGTGAACAAACAAACTTTCTCTGGGGAAGAATAATGGTACAGTATTTCGATCATCACCTCGAATCCATTTAATTTTTTTTTTAAATATTCATTACTAACTTAAAATATATATAAAAGTGGAAATACTATTCTAAAACCAACATTAAATTGTGTTTAAACATGTCAACAAGAATTACTCGCTGAATATCAGTCGATTTGAAACCAAATAAGTTATCTTTGTAGATTCACTTCACATGTAAAACCGTTAGCTATCACAAACAATCCTGGAGAGAGCAAAATCTTATCACCAAAGGAGTGTGACTTCACTGTTGTTGCAATAATCTATTACGCAAACAGACAAACAACGACACATTATGCAAATTATTTTCGGAATAAACTCAAGTTTCTATTCACTGAAGGTAACCTGCAGGGAGAAATGGAAGGCGTTGCGTACGAAAGTGACAATCCGTGACGTTGATCATGTGGTTATTCCTTATTTAATGACAAACTCGTATCCCATGGGATCGTTAAGGCGTTAAATCAAACAACAGATCTCCACTTAGTTTACTAGATAATTTAAGTTATTTAGGTCGATTTTCAACTGATTTAATTTAGTAACGTATTATAGCTTGTGTCTCATATATTTGCTAATAATACCCTACAACCACACCCCCATTCTTTCTATTTCAGTCACATTCAACTACCGTATATACACTATTAAAGTTTTGTTCCCATTATAGAGACGCGACGCAAGCGAGTTGCCCAATTAACCAGTGACAGTTCGAATAACCCATCGCTTGTGATTGGTCAAATAATTTACCTTGCGTTATGGCACGTCTTTTTGTTGCGTCTCTAGTCGGAACCAACCAATCTAGGGTCGAAATTAGCTTCGTAGCATTATAACACACAAAAGTAGATTCTTGATATTGATTGGAGGATTGCGGGTCATGAGATAAAATAAATATTATAGTGCACTCTTACGTAAGAGTGTAATATTCTTGTTCAGCTTTTCTTGTAGGCCTACGAAAAAAAGACTGTTCTGACGTATGAAAATGTCAGGGCGTGGCTGCCAGCTGATAACCATTCATTATTTGTATACTACGATTACTATATATATTACAGCATTCCTATACTGCTGGCAGAGACAAAAATGACAAAAGGCCACAAGTAAGTAATTCATGACGTCACAGAGTGGAGTGCCCTGGGAAAACTACCAATCCATAGAGGGAGATAGATAAATTTATTGAACAAACGCTTTTGTATCAGCGGCACACGTTTATAAGACGGTGCGTTAATTTACAAGGCAGTGTAAAAACAAAAATAAAAGTATCAAAAAATAACATTTAAGTCTTAACTAAGAAGCGAATTATACAAGTAAAATGAAATAGTAAAAACAAGGTAATCTTACAGATCGAACAATACTTAACCTATATGATGGAGTTAATGTTATTATCTATTTATTATCAGTATTCTTAATATGTTCAAGTTTAAAGCGAATATATTATCATTATTATTAATAAAAAAAAAATAAAAAAAAAAAAATATATACCGGTATATATATATATATAATTGCTAATTGATTTTATGATACTGTTATTATTAAAATAAATGCACCTGTTAGGCCTATATGATTATTTGTTCTTATATTTAATTTTAATAGTTATTTGTAATTTAATTAAACGTGATACTATTTTTATTATACTATTTAGTCTTATTTTTAGTACTGTATTATTTATTTATTTTATTTAGATTTAGGTTACATTATATAATTTTGAAGGAAGACAAAAAAAAAAATAAAAAATATATATATATAATATATTATTGAATTAGATAAATATTAAAATAAATGTTAGTAGATAATATGGTGGGCGGTAAATATATCATATCACAATATTTTTTTTAGATCAACACAGTTTGTACTCATCTGTTGTGGTAATACTTGAGGGCGTTAAATAATAATTTCGGAAGCAATGCTTCCAATGTCCATAGAAGATGTACTGAGAACAAGTACTAGCACCCTCTAACGTGAGTTAAATGAGTTCATTCGAAAGCAGATCAGGATGATTTTTCTGTAAGTACAACTTCAGAACGATAAGGCAATTTAATGGATTAGAAGTATGCTCATAGAGCGACAACACTCTATTACTGAACGGCTGTGAATAACGCTATGTATATGAGGATTCACAACTAAAAACGTAAGTTATACATTATTTTATATTAAACAGTGCAATAGTGGATCGGTGGGCCATGTGATGAGCTACTGAAGCTACGACGATGAGATGCGCGTACCAATATTGATGACAATTGTAGGAATGTTGAACCTACTTTTGACTCCCGAAAATTCGTATACACCTTAAGTCATTTTTAATTTATATCATTTTTATAATAATATTAGGCCTTTAATACTTTTTTTAGTTAATACGCACTGCACGTTCCCCGCGCAAGCTAGGATTTCCTCTTCGTTTATCATACAGACGTTTTGTTTATGGAAATATAATAACGCGACGATATTTCAACAATTGATGTGGATGTCATAACATTTATTTTATGCATGACGAAGGTTTGAGGTTAACAGCAACGATTGCTTGGTTAAATTGATGTAATAGAATAAATATGAATTCAGTATGAAGAGACGTCATGAAAAAAAGGAAACGCGCGCGTTGAAAACCTGATATCAATAATAGTTACCTTTGTACACCACGTCGATATTGACCGCGTGCTTTCAGTTGAGGATACGCGCACTTTTAGATGATGATACTCGCGCTTCCAGATGATGATACGCAAGCTTTCAGGTGATAATACGCGCGCATTCAGATGATGATACGCGCGCGCCAACATTACGCTCTTGTTGACGAGTCGGACTATAATAATTATGGTTTTACATGCCACTGTTTCTGTATTCTGTATAAATAACGTTGTGTATTAAATTTAGCTTTGAATTATCTTGACTTTTGTGATATAAATTAAGAAAATTGAGAGTGATGAAGGTGATGATGGAATGATATTGATAATAAACGGAAATTGTTATCAACAAATGCACGCTCACTATACATACCTTGCAAATTACAGTACTCATGCTAAAGTATATGATTTTCATCGTTTATAGAATTACAAAACAGTATATTTAAATATTTAGTAGATACTTTAGTAAGTAACAGACAGACTATACGGGCATGTTAAGTAAATTCCAAACGATAGATTTTTTTTTCAATTGCATTTGGCGAGATTCGTCCTAACGACTTTATAATGCGTGATTTAAAAACACGAGTGTAATTCTGTATGTGGTGATGTATGACTGTGAATAAAATGCTGACTACAAATCGTAGTTTAATACATTACATAAGCATAACGATTTGTAGCCGTATGGAATAAGCCAACATAGTATTACACGTCTGAAATGAGATGAAATGCATTGATTTTCATGCATTTAATACATTTCGTAAACCATATTTATTATGAAAATTATATTATAAAAGGCTGCAATCGGAAGTTATCACGATTAATTGATATAAATATTATTTTTTGAAAAACATGATGATGTGAATATGTTAACAACATAGATAAATATGATGAAAATGATAATAGGTTGTGTTGATATTAACGATAATGATAACCATAATTGATAAATGATTAAATAATTATGGAAATAATAATTGTAAGGATGGATGGGTATAGAGAGTAATTCATATGAATGATGATACAAAATATTGATAAATAAGTGTTAATATGCTAAAAGATTGTGTTTTGGTGTGTAAAATTCACTGGTAATTACAGATAGAGAGATAATGGCAGTGTCCAGTGCTGGTAGACCATGCCTAAAGCGTGGTTCCCACTAGCGACGCAACGCAAGGACGTAACGCTACGCAAGTGAATTGACCAATCACAAGCGATGGCTTATTCGCTTGTGATTGCTAACTGTCTATAACTTCGCCTGTCATTGGTTAAAACGCTTGCGTTGCGTTTACGTCCTTGCGTTACGTTCTAGTGGGAACCAAGCTTTAGTACAGATACGGTATTAAGTCATGGAGAATGTTGTAATTACTAATATATTTTAGTAGCAAACGAATATATAAAATGTATGGCAATGCACACTATTTTAATGCATATACAGTAACGTACGCTACTGTAACATATTTAACATTACAAATGTTTTAACATGAACGTCACGTGGGCGCGTTGTAAGGAATCACGTGGCTATTAAGCGTTTCTTTGTCAAAATGAATTAAAGTAAAAATAATCGAACAAATTCTTAATTCTACGTGAAGGAATTTACGTTAATTCTTAATCTGAATCAGGTGTTTTTTTCAGTTTGCGCCTTCCATACCTATCATCAACAACTAATATCAAATAATGTATTAACTAATATTTATTAACCTGTCGTAGACGAGTGTATTATGAGGTATAAAAAGAATTAATATGCGTATTTCTATATTCTTGTCAATCTGCATAATAATGTCCGAACTGATTAAAATAAACAAAAAATGACTTCTATAACAAAGAACATACATAGATATTTATGACAAATTAATATAGACGACAATTTCAATTACTGTTTGAAAAATGACTGATACTTAAGCTAGATGACTGTCGTGGCAAACGTTGTTGATATAGCAGCGATTCGAGTGTTTCGAGTACTCATGAAAAAAAATTCATTCATGCATTCATTCATACATTAATGTTGGTTTAAATATTGATTTATTCAGGTTAAACACAACATGAATGACTGACAAATATTGGCGTTTATTCAAGAAGATAACATCATAGAAAACATAAAATACAATCTCGAGAAAATAATTCAGTACAATCATTTAGAATTAAATTTTGCAGAATTTAGAAAGAGGCCACTCGGTGTGGTAAATGATAATTCATACATGAGTGTAAGTAGTAAATCGAAACCCTCAAGACTGAAACAGATCATTCCTGGCATGCGAGATATATTCGGGCCATCAATATGAATACACTAATCCTAAGTAATCTTAATCCGAAGTATTAATATTACTCCTAACACTAATCATAACCCTAATCATAACACTAATTCTAAGCTAAATCCTAATATTAATAATAATACAAATCATAATCACTAATCCTAATCCAAACACTAATCGTAGGACTAGTAACAGTAAACACTAATCCTAATTTTAATCATAACACTAATCCTAACATTAATCATAACACTAATCCTAAAACTAATCCTAATCCTAACATTAATCCTAACACTAATCGTAACACTAATCCCAATCATAACACTAATCGTAACACTAATCCGAATCCTAACACTAATCGTAACACTAATCCTAACCCTAATCATAATCCCAACACTAATCCTAATCCCAACACTAACTGAATACAGACAGTATGCGTATGAGTATGCTGCTGTCTTCATTTTGACGGGCTATTGTATTGATTAACCAGGGAGTTGTCTAATAACAACTCCCTGGATTAACTAAAATGCTTCTTTGTGGAAGTAATCGCAAATTACGGAATGTGTAATAAATGTCCATCTTCAAAAATTAATGGGTACGTTCGTTTTCGAAATTACGTCATGGAATGTCTAATTAGGCCTAACTGTAATTAAAACTCGAAATGGATGTAATCGGAAATTGGAAAGTACAAGAAAGAAAAAAATAACCCGGAATTAAGCGAAAGAGATAAGAAAAGACAACGATCATAGATGAGTTATGCTCTATGACCTCCTAATTCAAATTTCCAATTTGGTAGTAGGTCTTCTTTTATCCCGTTTATCAGAAGGTAATAACCCTTGACAGCCATTACAACTCAGACATCTCAATAAACATTACTACATTATAATGTTAATGTCAAAATGTTAATGGAAGTAAATATTCGCCTAAACAAACTTTGTGCTCAAAAGGCTTAAAAAAATATCACGATCAAGTTAAATGAAACAACACGTGCATAAATAATAATAACTATAGGCCGGTCACAATTTTTGACACCATTTTCTCTTACTTTGCGGCTTTCTATTTCAAATAATTTATGGGGCGCGGTCACCGGCAAAGGAAAGATGGGTTGATTCGATTCAAGACTACGAATTAGTTGAGATTAAAATGTTTGAAATGATACTCGAAGTCTATATCACTCATCTCGAAAAAAAAAGATACACAAACATAGCCTACTCCCATTTACTTTATTTCCCATTAAAAAAAAAACATCAAGAAAACATTTCTAGCTTTTGTAAAACCTAACACTAGGCCAGTGTTTTGTTAATATATAATTTTATCATATCATTGCGATTGTTAAATAGCCAGCGTCTTAATAATAATTATAATACCAGCAACTACGATATGTTACTTAAAGAAATGAATGCTTTGACTATAAATATGGACGAACTCATAACGCATCATACTTAAAATGAATACCTAAATAACCAATCACCTAATACGAAGCAGTAATAGTATCATAAATCAGGTCGATTATGAAGGTTTACTTGGAGGCCTTGCCAGGGCTTAGTTTTAATTTTAGTGGCTGTTATCTTCAGTGACACTTACGAACAAGACAAATATAATTATCTATTTTATCAGCATTTGAATGCGCGTACAAAGTTGTAAATATTTATCAGTGTTTGAACGCGCGCGTATAAAGAAGTACACATTCATCATCAGTGTTTGAACGCGCGCGTAAAAAAGGCAAAAACATTCTTCTACCGCCATTTGGTGGCGCGCGCGTATTTATACACATTATATTCATCGACATTTGAACGCGCGCGTACTCTCTTTTCTTTGTGGCAGTACTAATATTACTTGTTTATTTAGATTCTATTTATTAAATACTATTTGAGCGACTCAATTACTAAATGTAAACCCGGACTCAAATTTACTTAAAAACTTGTTATAAGCGTGCGTGTTGGGTTATAATATAATCTCGCGTGCCGTACAAATTATTACGGAATTGGAAAACTATGCTACACTTCGATATCAGATATATGACCTTTGAACCTGGACAGTGTTCATTCCCTTCAGATGTATTATATGTGTATATAAAATATTATTTAACACTTTGTCTACGTTTTGTACGTAATTACATCATAATTACAAGAATAATGAACCGAGCACTTTGTATCATTTTTCTCATTTAATCCGTTCGTTTAATATACGAAGTGTGAATGTACGATTTAATCGCTATCAATCAAAATTCATAAATTTAAATTAAAACTTAGAGAAAAGAGCATGTCATTTTTTAACATGGAAATATACTTTTCAAAACATTTGCCAAATAGGATAGTATAATTACTTTGTTTTCTGTGCATTGGCCCGGATGCATTATTTTTTTTCCTATCTAATTAAGGCAGAAATCATGAATAATTCATTAAAATTGGGGTAGGTTAGGTTCGGTCTATAACAGAGGCGTCACATAATAGGCAATACATAATTATAATGTATTAACCAATTTGTATAGGATAGTGATAATCGGATTTACATTTAGGTTGGGTTATGCCATTAAATTTTATTAATAGCCTATTCATATCGTCAACAATACTTTAAACATGATTATTATTAAGGTTTTACTGTTTAATTTATTTTATTCAATTAAAGGAAACCGCAGAATGCATGATGTGTTTAACGCAGTCCACGAAACAAATCTATTAAACTAAGCTTTATCAGCTTTATAATGTTCTTATTTCTGAATATTCTGAATAAAAAATCCAATTCACCTGCGTTGAACCTCAGCAAAACGTTGGATATTCAATAAGGTTGTCTGAGTAGTGTAATGTGAGTTACAATAATATGATACATTGCATGTTTTCGACGCAATAAATGCAACGTTGAATTTATATCGCTGGCTGTGTACAAATGGATCGGATTCCTGTTCATTTATTTTTCATTTTTATTTTTATAAGGTCGAAGATTGATTTCTCGATAATGTTACGAATATCTCATCTGGGCGACAGCGCGATCGCGTAAACAAAACGTCACGAGCGCGGTCAAACTCAGGCAACAATAAAGGCACGCGCGCGTCAACCACTTTTTGACACTGGCGATTTTGCATCCTAATTTAAATATGCAACGTAACCATTATAAGGAATTAAACAATGTATTTATAATTTAATTATGAAACTAATTATATAATTAAACACCTCATCAACGAGGCAGTTTGTTTCTTAATGCAAGGTAGTGAGCATTGAGGAATTCCTTCATGTTATTATTATGCAATTGAGGACTTGAATATAAACAATATGGAACAACAATATGGAACCGGAAAATAGCCCCTACCAATGAGTAGTAATAAGGTTTATCGCAAATATCGTGTGCGACGCATGGTGGGAAGGGTTTGGGAGAAAACGTCACGACGCGTACGTATAAACCTTATAGTAATTATTATTCCGTGATTCTATCCTGTTTTTTTATTAACATTTATCTTCTATGATATCAACACTGTACGGTTCGAGTGACAAAAGTAAAAATGGTATAATCAGTACTGTAAAGGCCAATTGACACAGACGAGGGGTAATGGTAATACAAAATACAGAATATATGTCAGGCCTATAACCATTTATAAGCGAACGGTCTATTTAGGATAGATACAGATTCTACGTCAGACAAGCTCCGCGGTTTTCCGCTAACGGTTACCATTCGTCGTCCGTGTAAATTGTCCTAAAGTTGGTCAATTTTTGGAGTCCGTATTCAGTTTTATTAACGCCGCACTAAACTACCCAGGTTTGAGTTTAACGTTCTGCGCATGATCATAGATTTCTGGGAATCATCAAAAACTCCTTGTCGACGCACTTTCGGTGACGCAACTCACGTTGCACACTGCAGATATATCAATTAGTTTTGTTGTCTTCCAGTGTTACATTGTATACAAACCACTTACAAGACGAGTATCACTTTTGAGGCACTAGTGGTATGCAACGGACATTTCAAATGTTCTAACAAATTGATTATCAACAAGAGATCTGTAAATCTTACTGATGAGGAAAATACGTTTTACCACTGATTTCATATGCTCACTAAAACAAGGTAAATATATATGTTATTATTTGAACAGAACTTTAAACGAATCTTTGCCCAGATAAGGACGCTTTTTCACGAAACTAATTTCCACTAAACTAATGAGGACCAGGATGTAAAACAGGTTTTTCTTTACCCCATTGTGTTACCCCGGATAAAGATATTAGAATTAAATAAATAAATAAAAGGTGGTTAATATGCTTGCCTTCCAATCCCAAGGTCCGTGGTTCAATCTTGACCTAGTGCCAGCAGAGTCGTTACTCACGACTCTTTCAATTCCATTCCCTAAGCCTCAAATGAGACTTAGATTATAAGCATGATATACTATATACTAGTTTATCTCATCCTGTAACTGGCGAGTTTGTGCTCGCAGTTGAGTATGAAATGAATAAAGGTAAACTTCTTTTTATTTCAATTACTCTCAGTACCAATTAGGATATATTTACGACCAACAATATCATTACTAACTTTGCCTTGAGGATAACGATAATATACGCTCTCGTTGTCTAAACTACTAATATTATGTTGCAAGGAAATAAAGTAATTTGATTTTTGGTTATCTGTATAATAATAATATAAACCAGTTATTCAATTTAAACAAAATGAGTTATTCTTAGGTTTAATCTAAAATATACTCGTTAGCTACCGTAGACTTGTCCATAGTCTGTAGTTATTTCAAGGGTTTTCAATGTTTGTCTAGTACACGTATGAAACGCCATGTGTGCCAAAATATTTATCTTTTAACTAATATTAATGTACCACATTTACATTAAGTCAAATCTTCGTCTGGAACCCAGACTACTCTTTAGCAATCAACTAGCTACCGTTCATTAATCGCCATTATCTATTAAACGCGTGTAATCTTCGTGCGATACGCGAGGTTAAACGTAAATGTTATACGAAGTACGGGGAAACGGCATTAATGGAATGAACACTCGAACTGTTTCCATGAATTATATTATGCGAGTTGCTCGCTTGTCTTAAATGTTAATGCAACCTTATTTTTAATATCTTTTTTAAAATATCGTATCCTCAAATCAGATGAAAATTTTCAATGTTAATGCAACGTCCTATGCTACAGAATAATCTAACGGGTTTGATCAACCAACGTGCAAAAAACAGCATAATGGTATAATCCTTGATTAGACCAGTACCGCCAAACTAAATTATATTGTTTTGGTTTAAGGCACGTTATATACATACACTATGTGTTGTTCAGTTAAAATAAACTCATATGGTCAAATAGCACAATTGTCAAAACATGTAAAATTAGACTAGAGAAGTTTGTTGAAATAACGATTTGGCTATCGACACGTTTGTAAGTAAACAAATTAACATTGTAAGATCGGTAAGTCTAGCATTACTAGGTTTGTAAAGGTCGACCGCCTCTTATATCACGCTCGAATCACTTCAAAAAGACATAGTCTTATTAATTAAACAAAATTAAACACAGACGAATTGGTTATGATCGATAGGATATACAGTAGCAATATAAATAACAATGCTGAACCAATCTTGTGGAATAATGTGGCCTAAATTATGTAATTATGAATCACACACAAAGTTGAAATAAAACTGTAGACAATATTACAGACATGCATTGGCTTGCCATACTTTGAAATGTTTGCGATCCATGAGGTAGAGACATAGTTAGTATAACCCTACACAGACTATAGCTAGACTCACGAGTCATACGAATCTATTGAATGTCTAGTTCCAGAATATTATTTAAATCTAAAGCCTTTATAGCACAATATTTGTAACGCAGTGCAATAAAGTACAATGGAAATGACATTATCATTATTACCTTTTAAAAATTATATAATTATTATAATTCTATACAAAAAGTATTACCATTTAAAAAAAATCAAAGTCCATTATAGCACAACATTCTTTTAGCAGTGCAATATAGTATAGTAATGATAATATGTTTTGTGAAATGAAATGAAAAAATGAATAAAAAGCATTTAAGCACAATAATGTTTATAGCAGTGCAATATAGTATAATAGTATCATATATCAATTTTAAAACATAGATTAAAATATATGCGCCCTTGAATAATCACTGAATATATGATATAATGTAACATACATTGACTATACAAGTCAACTGAATCTAGATCGTTCAAAATTACAAATCATTTTCCAGAGAAACTAAAATCACAATTTCAGCTTCGTTGCATGCGTACTTGATTCGAAATGGCAGCAAAATATTCTTTGATTATTATGTAGAGTCATGACATTGTATTGGGAATCGAAATATTACGCTGGTTAAATAAAGCAACATACATATATTAATGTATGTTAAATATGTATACATTAATCGAATATCCACTCATGCTTGTGTATATAGCATATAATATGAATGGGTTTGTAATGATAATGTGTGCATAGTCTTGCCATGATAACGTTGTGTATTATATATTTTTTTATTATTGCTTAATTATTATTAGGAAGCCTTTTCGAACTAATTATTATAACTATATCTACACCACCTGCCAGACTAACGTGATTACATCATATTCGTCTGTATAAATCTAAAACATGACGTCACTAAATATAATATAACATAATAAACTATTTATATATAGGCCTAAAAGGGGTAGAAATACTATAAACTCTTTTATGTAGGCCTAGGTCAACTTACTAAGTTAATCAAATATTATACAAATAATGAATGTTTATGAGTGCAATGGTACAAATAATGGCACGAGGTGAATGATGAAAGGTTATATCAACGAGGCAAAGCCGAGTTGATATAACCTTTCATCATTCACCAAGTGCCATTATTTGTACCATCACACGAATACAAAACATTCATTATTTGTTTTATATAACATCTAGACGTTTTTTTTTCGTACACAAAAATGTTTCAAAAAGTACTATTTAACGATCGTTGAATAGTGCGTACTATTGCACGCCATGTGACCCACATTCGTCCAATCAAATGACAGGAATTTATATAGGTGTTATATAAAAGGCTATCAACAATCTATCTAACAATAATAACCCAGGCTTGTATAAAAGATTATAATATCTATCTACCACTTACAGGCCTATCATTATCCGAAAAAGAGCGTCATCCATTAGATTAAGAATCTAGGCTGGTCAATTCGCCCACATTTCAACGTTAAATTCCCTCACTCATAGAGAGATGGGTATAAAGATTTTATTTTAAACATTATGCATTCTTTAGATCTTAAACAATCTTTTGACATAATCCACTTGAGAATAATGATCTAATACCATGATTTATACGGTTCTTAGAGATGCTGAGTGTTGAGGAAATTATGTTAAACTTTGCATAATTGATTTTGCTGAAGCCTTTCATCTTGACCATCACTATTCTTATTAAAAAGATAATTGGCATTCGGGAAACTTAATTCTCACCATTCTGAAACTTCCTAACTAATAACACTAAGTAGAATTATTTAGTTTCTCGGATAAAGACTATAAACCGTAGGTCCAGTGTACACGTAGCTCATGTGCACTTTAAAGAACCTAGTACATCTTTCGAGACGAGTAGGGGGTTACCCCGGTGTACTAGTCCACACAAACACAGCCACTGTCACACACAGCCACTGTGCAAATTGGGACTGGACCGTTTTAGAGGTGTTTACCACCTGTTCGTCCCGATCCTTCACTAACAGTGTTAGTGAGAAGTTGAATAAATAAATAATAAATAAAAATAAAATAAAATAACACATGTTCACTGTAACACGTCATGTGTTTAAAGTAATACATCATAGTTTAACACAAACATGTTTGCATAAACACGTCAGTTACACTAACACGTCACCAGTTTACACTAATACGTCATATAATTGTCTTTATGTTTAAACATACACGTCATGTATTTACATTAACACGTCATCTGTTTACACTAACACGTAATATAATTACACTAACACGTTATACACGTAATGTGTTTACACTAACACGTAATATTTTTACACTAACACGTCATTGACAACAGTCGTATGTTTACACAATCTCGTCATACGTATACACTAACACGGCATATATTTAAATTAACACGTAATATGTTTACACTAACACGTTATGTTTACACTAACACGTAATATGTTTACACCAACACGTAATATGTTTACACTAATACGTTATATATGTATATAAACACGTCATATGTTACACCAAAACGCCGTAAGTTTACATTAACACGTAATACGTTTACACTAACACCTCATATATGTTTACAGAGACACGTCATAAATGATGTGTACACAGACACGTTTATGATGCACTAACGCGTCATGTTTACACTAACACGTCACAAATTTATGTCCTCAACTTTAATTAATTTTAACTAACAATTATTTTCTAAAGAATGGAGAACATGACACATGTTTGTAACGGTCAGTGCTTTCTCGGCAAATAGGATGGCTAGGTTATAATAATATAATTACTTATTAATGAAGCGGAGTTATGTTTTAATAATTTATAATAATGACTTCAAGATGCACTGGTACGGTAGGCAATATCCGTTACTCGTTCGCACATGCGCAGTTAAAATGTCCCACTGTGAATGATGGTACTTTGTATTATAATGCTGAAAATGTTGTGCAGGGAGAATTACGTCATACGTACATGCGCAGTTGATAAATAAGTGTAGTAATGTTCCCATTTCCCATGCAATGTGACGCTTAATATGTAAAAGCACACATATGATTAGATCTGTCACAAATTAAGTTGATCCCAGATGGAATAATGACAACTATGTAATTACAGCGTCTCATTAGACAATTATTCACAAAAACACATGTATATTTAATTATATGGAAGGCTAAAACGTTGGTCATGACTTATATATATATATATATATATATATATATATATAGTTGTTGTACGTTTGGTATGATGATGTTAGATGGATGTAGGCGCCGTGTATTCACGACAGCTCGAGCCCACCTCTTTTATTTGACGCATTAAATACGTGATGCAGAGTGCCATCATAAAGATATACAACGTTGACATGTGCTTACAAATGTCGGATTTTCTGAGGGAGTTTCCGATTTGTGACCCCTAATATGTTGTAAATTATGTATTGCGTCATTTGTTCAATTGTTTGTGACCACCTAGGTTATTGTAAATTATGTATTACGTTATTTGTTCAATTTCTCGTCCAGCACTGAAAACTCTTGTAACGACCACAAAAACAGTTCAAATGCGTAACTGTGGATATCCAAGGTCGCAACCTAGACCTAAATTCGATCAAATTGGATCCGACGACTTGACAATAATTTCCAGCCCAATGTAGTAGTATGAATCATATGTCTAAAGCTCTGTCTACACTATCAAATTAGTGTGACAAAAAAATGTGATGCGCCTAAATATGGTAGTGATATGACATCATCATGTCCATATATTGGCACATCACACTAGTTTGTCACATAAAATTTGATAGTCTAGAAAGAGCTTAGGCCATTAAGGTCGTCGCAAAATCTAAATTACTCTATCACCAATGTTTGAACGCGCGCGTCACTTGCATTGTGTCTCATCATGACGAAAACGCGCGCTTCACTTTCATTGTGTCTCCTCATGACAAAAACGCGCGCGTCGTCAGTCATGTCTGAACGTCTGCTGAACTTGTAAACGCTTTGTGGGAACTATATTTAATTAATTAAAGTTCTAAGAGATGACACTCAAGCATTAAAGAGCCGAAAGGCCTGCAATTAAAATAATTGTATAACCACTTTAGAGGCTCCGAGTTTGATTCCTTCATACCTAAAAGACTACGATCAGCCGGTCAATGAAGTGTGATTTCCCTTGTCTATCATTTACCGTAAGATGCCGTATCCTCGCATTGGTAATTTGTATAATGAGAAATCCTAACAGACAATATTGTATTAGGTCATGCATACATGCACTACGGTACTTATATCGGTAAGGTATTACTATAATTATTATCATGATTAAAATGCAGTACTATTGAGAGGCTTAGATTAGGTGGCAAAGACGCATGCTTGCATTCCTTCATAGTATAACTGGTGTGTGCCTGACATACACATGTTACACGCATATCACACAACAAGGACAAGGACGAAGTGCTATGTAGTGCGTACGCCTATAATGTTACTCGCAATACTCGCGAGTACCTCAGTTTTGAAATGTACGCATAAAAAATGTTAAGCTAATGTTCTTAAGGAAAATATATCCTAATAGATCAGATGTTAAAGGGGAACCTATATAACAATTCACCTTAGTGTTTTTCTATAGGCATTTTTTTTTTTCTTCTCTGCATTTTGTTGTGCTGAGTAAGTGAAACCTATATGTTACTGGTCCCGAGACCGGGCGTGGTCGAAGAGTAACTTCGCAATTGAATATTTTACCAGTTTTCTTCTCAATTCTCAATCTCTCAATCAACAAGTTAGTGCCATTGTCTGTGTTTCTAAAAAAAACTACGCCTATTACATTTACTAAAAAATTATCTTAGGTTAAATGAGGGACAGTTAAACATACATTATACTAATATCTGAAATAGAAACACAGCGTAAAAAAACTATTGACCGGGTGACACTAAGTAATGTTGTTGATATATTATTTAATCGACAAATCATAAATGCCTAATAGAGGTTACTTAATGTGTGTCAGCCGTACGATATAATACCCGTATCTGTAACATTAACAGAATGAATAACTCTTGAACAATAAATTTACAACGTGTCTAAAAGGCAAAATATCCATAAGGTAATATACAATAGGTCGAAGAAGTATTTTCATCAGAAATAATAATGAAGAGCATAATCCACAGTTTATCATTTTCTTTATGAGACATACATTATAGGAGGCGCTGTATTTCCGGTTGTACCAGAGCCATATTATATATAAATGATAAGGGCTTTTAAATGTCTACCTTATTTTGCAAACATGTTTAGAAATGGCATTTATACACCTTTTTACTCACATGGTAAACTCGGTATTCAACGCAATGATACACAAAAAAGTGTAATTTCTTTCTAAAATATTAAGAAAATAAACCATGCATATACAATTTTAAGATAAAGATATTACAGTGGTATTAAAGATAATGAATTTTCAATTTTCTAATGTATTAAAACATAAACTATAGGGGCGCTATATTTCCGGTTGTAAATAATGATTAATTGGGTTTTAACACAGTCGATATTATCTCACACAAACATTTTTAGAAATGTCATTTTAACAAAGATACAGTTGTATTAAATGATATCAATGTACCATTTCTGTCTAAAAAGTATTAAGATATAAACTATTGGAGGCGCTACATTTTCGGTAGTGAATATGATTAATGGAGTTTTAACAGTCTAAATTATCTTACAACATTTTTTTTTAAATACCATACATATACTTTTTTTTACCCTGGTAAACATACTATTAAACGCAATGATTTCTTTCTAACGTATTTTAATAATCTTTATCTCCAACCGGAAATATAGCGCCTCCTATAGTTTATTACTTAAAAGACCAAAACTATAGGAGGCGCTATATTTCCGGTTGGAGATAATGATTATAGGTTTTAAAAGATTACATTTTATTACAAACATTTGTAAAAATGTCATGCATATGCAATTTTGAGATAAAGATATTACAGTGGTATTAAAGATAATGAATTTTCAATTTTTTAATGTATTAAAACATAAACTATAGGGGCGCTATATTTCCGGTTGTAAATAATGATGAATGGAGTTTTTAAACAGTCTACCTTATCTTGCAAACATTTGAAAAATGTCGTGTATATATTTTATTTACCCCTGGTAAACTTGGTGTTAAACATTTTGATATAATACGCGATTTTGTTTATAACGTGTTAAGGCATAAACTATAGGGGCGCTATGTTTCCGTTTGGGGTTTCAACAGTTTATACTATCTTACATTTAAAAATAGGCATAACCCTTTATAATTGTGTCTATTACTTATTTAGCCACTACACTCTTCCTATGTTTCGAAGTGGAAATAAATGTATTATTGATTGAATAATTTTAATATATTCATAATTTTTTGAATATGAATTACATGAAAAATAAATAACAGAAAATCTATAGTGTTCGACCATGAACCTTCTTTAAAACAAATCAAATATAATAATTTGTCCCAGCCGAAACATTATGGTTTTGTTTATTTATATACCGGTGTGTGTAATTAATTTTTCTTAATAATTATTTGTTTTCATCGTTTACAGACTAAAAAAACAATAAATTCAAATGAATCATACACAATGTATCAGGTTCACTGACACAGACACGTACCTAAAAATGAAGTGTAATTTCACAACAAAAGCGTATTATCAAAACTGATTGAAACTCAGTTTATGTTTATATAGTTAGCATGAAGCGGTCATAGTTACATGAATTAACTGATGTCTCTACTTAAAGTCTAAACCAAAGCTATGCCCCAGGCCATCAGCATTCATTCCACTTCCCTATTTACCAAGACCTGACCGGTAATTTAGTTCTCTCTGTTTTGATATGCCTAAATTCTGCTACTTGCTTCCGAAAACTGTGGGTCTATACAAATTTGGCAATGTTACTGATATTAATGTTTAGAAATGTCATGCATACACTTTTTTAATCCTGTAAACATGGTATTAAATGCAATGATACTCACAAGAAAAGTATCATTTCTTACGCGTATTAAGAAATCAACTATAGGAGGCGCTAATATTTCCGGTTGTAAATAAATATGCAAATGCGCAGTTGTAGTCTTTGGTGCCAAGTCGCACAATCGACTAGAATTGTGTTCAGTTTATAAGTTCTGGTTATAATTTGACATTTCTCTACTTTTACAGGATCATGATTTTGGAAACGAGCAACATATGTCCTTTGGATTACCACATGTACTATCAAACAGTGCACGCGGGTGTTTCGTAATGTTCTACGTCAACATCAAACTACTAGCGTTGACTCGAACACTTCCATTGCTAGCAATGGTCAAATTAAACCAAGTTGTGGAATTTTTATCCTGTGTGTGTTCTATCATATTAGAGATTAATGTTGTATAAATACGTTAGAATTTTACAAGATACATATACCACAATGGCAATGGACCTTAGTGAGTATTCGATTGAAGAGGAAGCGGAGCGAGTTGATAGTTGGATTCGTAACGCGTCATCGCTTCAAGATCAATGGAGATTACGTGACTTCCTCAAAGCCCTTGCCATCTTGCCTGAATCATCACGTGATCTTTATTGGCGCTACGTGCAAACGATAACAGAAACATGCCTGGAAATATGCCTCGCTCACCTACAAATTTTACACAGCGTAAAAGAGGAATTTTTATTTCACAATGTACTCGAATTAGTTTGGATGGCGTGTGCGTACGGCAGTGGGAGAAAAAGAATTGCCGCCAAAAGCAGAGGGATATTTCCAATATTCATTCATAGTCTGACGCAAAATATGAAACCAGAAAAACGCCATACAATGATGGCTATGGAAAGCTGCGCACAAGCGGACAGTGTGTCCAGAGCTATATATGCCATTGTTCACAACATGTTGCTGTGCAACGGGGAAGTTGGTTTCACGTCAAAAATTGACTTTAGCACGAGTGGCCTTCTGCAGTTAATTGTCTGCTGTCTTCCTAAAGTTAAAAACTCAGAGCACGGAGAGTCGTGTTTGCGAATCTTGAATATCATAACGTCTCCAGGAGCCGTTGGAAAGGAATACGTTGATACTGGATTGGTCTTCAAGTCAATATCACAATACTGCAATGATCTAAAGACTCATGAAGAAGGCAGACGTCTGAAGATTTTTGAACTCGCTGGGCGAGTTGGTGAAAACTTACGACGTGCGAATGGCATCATTAGTCATTACCCTGTAGGGCTGTGCAGTGAGAACTGGAACCGCCCGATATTGAACAATAACAATGCTGACATACCAGTCAAGTGGTGTTCACTCCCGACATGTAAGAAGTCAGACGAAAACTGCGTAGTGACACTTAAGCTTTGTGGGAACTGCAAGCTGTCGCGATACTGCAGCATACAGTGCCAACGACAGCATTGGGAAAGTGGACACCGTGAGAAATGTTGTGCAGTGTTTTACGTCGCTGGAGAATTCGATGATTGTTCGTGACCAAAGTTAATATATAGTTAGTTATGCTACGGAGCCATGCTATAAAATTTTGCATGATTCATAGAGCTCAACGACCCTTTATTCATGGGCAAGAGTCCTAAGACGTCTTTTGGAATATGCCACAGAGGAAGATTCTGTTGAATTGTAAGGAACACTTGAACGATGGCAAACGATTGCGATTGCGATTACTGTTGTGATCAAAATGTCAGCATTATTATACATGGATCTACAAAGCTTCCACTGCAACATGTGGAATTAAGCCTCGTATATCTTTAAATATTGTCCTTAAGTTATAGTAAAAAATCGTTTATATTACTAAATAACTACGCTCCACACGAATACGTACCAAACACCATTTTCCATTTTAAACCAGTATGTCCATGTCAGACTTCTTAACTTCAATAACGTTATCTTAATGTTTTGCGCGCAATATTACAAACATAAGATATTTTATAACTAAATAAGCCTTAGCATTAATGCACTAAATCTCTATAATGGCAATTTCTGCAAATTTACCATTTCTATGCGCTGCTTCTTCAAAATTTAAATTATGCTGTTTATAGTTAGGCCTAAATTGTTAATCTTTTTTCATTATACCCACTTATTCAGCCAATAGCGTGAACAGACTACCAAAACCACATGTTCTTATCGTCGTATGCAGAGAACCCCTGTTAAGAGGACACAATTGAGACACAACCAAGTGTCTGTTGAAAAGCCAGATTGGATGTGTGTTAAAATATAATATGTTTTCATTGGTTCATATCCTGGGAAAGTGTCCCCTTATTCGGGGTGTCCCAAAGGAGGAGTTATACTGTAGAAGAAGACAATGGGATGTTGAGTATAGATCATTCAAGATATTCACACGATATTAATCACCAAATGTTTTTTTGTTGCTATGCCAACCAAACATTTACATTTAGCGAACATTTTACTGACAGCATTACGTGACTGTTCGCTCTTGATTATACGTAATTTGTAAGCATTCAATGTTGCACTGCATAAACCGACATATTTAAACAGGTTTTAACCAAATTCCTCTCTGGCTAGCGCACAAAAATGTATGTAAAATGTTACATTTAAATGTATGTTAGCTTGTTGTGCCCTTCAGAATGAATGGATCTTCAAAAAATGTTATTATATATTAATGTGTTTTGTATTCTTTTACCAGATGGTTCGGAATAGATCTATCATCAAACTAAAAACAAGCCATAATGAGTTCTGGCTGAAATAGATGATTTTGGTAAAAATGGATAAAAAAAACCTCCTAAATCTGTTACAGTGCGCGTTCAAAAATGCATAAAAAAATATTGCTGTTCTTTTGCGGTATAGTCACCGGACGAAATGTATAGATCAACATCAATATATAAAAGAAATATGACAATTATTAAATAAAGTTCAAACCGATTATGATTAGGCCTAAATCTCGCTCAGCATACATTGCCTCGCTTGTCTAGCACGCATGCGCGAAGCTCATGAACGCTATCGCTATACGTTTGTAATGGTTTGTACAGTTTTGATAGCGTTTATATACTCGCGTCAAATGGTAGGCTATTCTGCGCGTGAATTTCACGTTATGTCTCTCTAGCACACACATGACAACACTAAAGAATATACAGACACCTATTGAGAATTTACCAATCAAATAACCACACCTGTCTCGAAAAAGCTCCTATAATATGCGATGTTTCTCTCTTTGCCTATTATAACAATAGCAATATTATTGTATTAAATTGTTATAATTTGCTGCACAATAAATCTCACTCTATTAGATTTGTAAAACCAGATATTAGCTTAAAGTAGTAACTCTAACTAACCCTTAGACCTATCGTACGTGTATAATAGCGTCCTCAATGTCAAAACGTGTGCCTCGCAAATGATTGCCAAAATAAAACGACGTGTAATCAATGTAAATCACAGTAATATACACTTCATGAATTTGAAAATCCTGAACATTATAGCAAGTACCGTAAACAAATAGAATAAATTAGAAACAAAATAGACTGCTTTATACTCTCTCTATTACAAACTATTGCACCATGTAGAAACACAATTCTGTACTGACATGTTTATATACTACATATGGAAATAAACAATATATTAATGTAAAAATATATAAAAACCAAAAACTCTTAGCATTGTAATCAACAAAATAGACTCCTAAAAATGTTTCATATTACTGTATACCTTTATCTGAAATACCATTGATATAACCACTGTACAAAAAAATAGGCCTACTAACGTGTCTAAAATATGAAAATGAATCATGAATATTCGTGGTAGGCCTACTCATAAACTAAACTATAGTATTTATTATACCCGGCTTACTTTGACAGCTAGCCTACAAACAGACTGCATGGTATGGGTCGAGCATGGACCTATAAATTAGTTTACAAATTATCAATTCTGTCAGCCTATAGTACTATAGTTTCGCGTTTCGCTTCTTAATGCTTACTTCCTCTGGGAATATAACTGCCTAAAGGCGCGGCGCGAAAACAAACTCGGTAACACACTACAACAGTATATCACTAATATGATTGTACAACAATGTAACATCGCTAAATACCACATTCATTGTGATGTATTAGTTGTAGCATGTCCTTTTCTGAACCTCACTGTTTCAGCACGACTATAATTATTTTAGTTTCATTGATTGATAGCCATGCTATAATTTGTGAACAAAAATATTATAATATTTAATGCAATACACTTATACACTAACTGTGTATGATATTAAACACAATATAACCTAATTAATACACGTCATACCCTTTCCAATTAAGAAAATGTGTAAATTACCGCTGATCATGTCAATACTATTTACTGAAGATGAAAATACAACTGGGCCATACACGGATTACAAGAAAACCCCGAAATGCAGTAGAATTTTAAAAATAACCGGTCGTTAATGAGAAGGTGGGAAGCAAATAATAGTCTTTTCAATTCATTAAGTTCAGTGACTTTGTCATAATGATAAATGGAATTATTAATCTTTATATATATAAATGTATGGAATTACAGTGGATAATATCCTTAAAGATTACCAACAGAAAGATATTACGCCGAATACCACGATGTATTTAAGGGAATCACGCCATCTCGTTCTTATCTTAGAATGTCAGTAGAAATAATAGTGACTCTACAATAAGACACATGTTAAATGCGCGTACAATATTTCATCATATCATCAACGCGCGCGTCACATAGTACGCGCATTCAGTTCATGATATCCTTGACGATAAATAAAAAATCTGAATAATTTATGAAGTCGGAAAGGATCAATATTATATTTTTGCTAAATTAACCCATGACTTGATTGATGATGTGAAGAACAAGATCGTAGAATACATTTTAAAATGATGACATCACCAATAAGAAAAAAAAACCACTAGAATAAACACGCAACATCACGAGGAACTAATTTGCATAACATGTCGTTACGTGTGTATACGTAGAGTTATTATGTTTCCTCTTCAACTGAAAATGGTAACTCGTTGCACTTATTTGCACAAACTGTTTCATAATACAGTAACCTTTATTTAGGGGACACCGTTGGGAAATGGGTGTCCCCTTATTAATAGGGGTCACAAAGAAGGGGTTACTGTTGTATTTACATCACACAGGAGTTTAACAGACGTGCAAGGCGCGGCACATGAACCGTAATCTCCGATAACTTAACAATGTCTTTAACAACACGAATAAATATAACATGACAAACGCTTACCGTTTTCACCGAATTATTTCAGCGTCTTTTCAACGTTCTTCCAATTCCTTTTTTTTTTGCTTGATAATTCAAATGCAATGTTTAGTTATGCTGCTAAGGTGGTCTGATACAAGCATGATTTCCTAATGAAAAAGAAATAGTATATGACGTTAATGATTGCATCAAAATTATGGTCGTATGGTATCGTCCTCCGTCCTAATATCGAGTAGTTAGGTTCGATCTCCATCCTTTCCTTAAAATGACGACATAATATATTACTAGTATGGTTTTAAATAATTGATAATGATGTAGGTAAACATACTATTTGACTACAATATTATACAATAAGTGAACAAACGTACCCCTTGTGTATTAGTTTCAACCGAACACACGGCATATCCCGCTAAATGAAACTTTCGCTAAAATTGTCGTTTTAACAGATAACCTACGTTAAACGTTTGGGTTCGGCAACATATATACATTACCTACATTTTCTGAATATGCATTTAACGTTTTACATCTTCTATGTTCCACTTGATAATTAATCATATTTAATCACATAGAGAGTCAGTGGAATTTCAACGCTAATAATCCTTTCCACCTTTGTTATTGAAGTAGGCGTTATGGCTCAATTGACATTATGTAACGTGAATATATAGTTATATAGGCCTACATTGTGGTTATAATGTGTTTTTTACATGAGACTTTTAAGAGACGTACTATGCCTATAATATCTCTATGATTTTCGCAATACCGGTAGGCTAGGCCTGTACTTTGGTACATCTACTACTAACGGCAACCTGTTGAAAACGTAAGGTATAATCTTCTGCTTTCAAGTTAAAACGGACAGTAACATGTAAGCCTACATAGTTACATATAAATGTGATTTTTGTTACATATCGCACGAATATTATACTCGGGCTTAACATACGAGGAGTAAAGGAATTTACCGTATTGTACGCTACTCAGTCAAGCAAGGCCGTTATGTTCTCGAGAGTCTAGGCCCTATTTGACACCGTTAAATTAGTCATAGCAAATTAACATTTTTCCACCATGAACTACTTATGTTTATATTTGAATATTTTACTTATTTTATATCTTAGGCCTAATATTATGCTTTTCGTCCACTTTTCAAAGTCTTCCATAACAATAATTCCAATTGTATGTTTGCTGCCCTCTAATGTCAATACTTAGTTCTCCAGAAGATACATGCGCAGTAACCATTTATACAGTTAGTGTGGTCATGGAGGTATATACCTCAATGGTGTGGTTGAGTTCGAAAGTGTCTGAAAACAGGAATTCGCAAAGCATAACATATGTATTACGCATGCCCTGTACATCTGCGTCTAAATCTTTCGAAATTTGAATGTAAATTTATCTATTTGAAATTGCTTTTAGTTAAGTGATTTTTGATAAAATCTGATGAATCAGCATAGTTGAGCCTAAACCGGCATTTGATCAGTTCAACAACTCATGTTATGGAGAGAGTGAACTGATCGCGATTTTGTATTTTAATTTAAACTGTAATTGATCGTATATAAGTTTAAAGATGTATTGTCCCCTGAAAAATAATTGTTTACATTTTCTTTGTTGAATATGCCATTTTAATGTCAAATAAAAGTTATCCCTTTTGACCAAAAATTGTATCGAAAACCAATTTATTTACTGAAAAAACTGTAATTTAAAGCAAAAAATAGTCAAATTGGCTGCTAATGGGTTTTTAGTTCAATCTAACTATTTATTTTGTCATTTTATAAGTGAAAACATAATTTTTTCGGGTTTTTTTCTACGGAAGTGATTAACTTTATTAAAATGACAAAATAATCTATTCAAAGTCTGATTTTATTAATCTTTATTTTTCAGGTTTTGGGGGGACAGTACATCTTTAACTGTTACGGATCTTATTAGAATAATATTTTTCAACTGTATAAATGGTAACCGTAGCTTTTGTTGTTAAGATTAAAAAACATTCCATTTATGTTAAGTAAAATAATTTATTCAAATTACGTTATGCAATCACAGATTTAAATATGTTAATTAAAGCAATGACATAGAATAGAAGTACTGTACTAATTACAATTATTATATAACTACGAATTCATGGTATCTTTATCATAATTATACTAGGCTAGAATATCATATGTATAGGCTACTATAAAACACTGTTTAAAAACAATATTCATTATAATTATACTACTGTATACAAGTTATTAAAAAATGTTTTTAAGAAATATGAATATGAAAGAAAACGTGTGTGTATTAAAAATCACAAACTCCCTTGATCAAAACACGTTTTGATGTTTTAAAAAGTAAGGTTTTATTCAATAATAAATAAATAAACGCACCTACCCTTGGTGAGATCAAACTATAGAGGGCGTTCGATGTAATTTTGTTTGTTGTGTGTTGATTTTGTCGCATCTTTTAATATTATCAACGGAGAAATAATTTTGTTTAAACCATATACAGTATATAAGCAATATATATATTATATACAATATAGTAGGCTCGGCCATGGAGGAAAGTGTCTTTATTTATGCCATGATATATGCGACTCGGCACGTAGGCCTTTTCGCCGCGCTAATTTTAGAAGCTGAGCTAGGCCTTAGGTATACGCCTATCCTTAAAACATTTCAGATTATACTGTCTTTCCCCCTCCTTCTACCAATATTTGAGAAGAACTCATCTTCAAGTTGTCTAGTTACACACAGGCTACAAAACGTATGCTGTTTTTTAGGATTTGTTGTCGGGATATGTTGCCATATCATGGTTCTGTCATCCTAACTCCTGACGCAAATGGCGTCATTTAACCATTTCTATTATACTGATACATACCGTTAAAGAAATAAGAAAGAAAGAAAGATAAGAAAAGGAAGAACAAAATGAAAGAAGGGAAATGTCTGATTGTTTTTGTACAAATTCCCTAAATTATTTTATCCTAAAATTAATAATAATCAACATATAAGGCCCTGTTCAGACCCATGGCGTTAGACCGTTTTAGCGTACAACGTTACTATCAAGGTCACGTTACAAACCGCAGAGAAAAAAACGAGGTGTTCAGACCCATAGCGTACGATTATCGTTACAACGGCGGAAGTACGTCATCCAGGTTGTTTCTAGTTGCATATTCATGTGCTCTTACCCACGTGTTTTCATCATTATTTCCACTGTATATAGGCCTAGATCTCAGCCCTACAATTATGACAAAATTTGCCGTAAATAAAACATACCTCAGCATTTATTTAAGAAAAATATAGTAAAGCCAAATTTCTGTTTCTATTGTTTTTATTTTGTAGTAAAAAACATTTTCCCCAGGCTCTTGTGTTACGAAAATAGAGCAGGCCTCGTAATGATGAAGAAAAAAATGATTGTGATTAGTCTATCCAGTCCAGTCAAAGATATATATTCTTTGGTCCAGTCGGTTGAAAATAACCCTTAACTTGCTAATAAAAGGGACACAGCTCCCCTTGTTTGTTTACTGGCTTTTTTTTAGGAGTTAGGGGGTTTTCAGCATTAAACTTGTCCAGTCTAGTATGCCTTGTATGAATGAGTGACTTGATGTCCCACGCTAGTTTTTAGCCTGAATGAAATGCGTGAATGGCTCTAGGCCTAGCTAGGCCTAAAAGCGGATGGGATCGTAGTCCCTATGTTTAAATACAAGGTGCATGCATTTATGTCATTTGTTAGAAAATATAATGGTAATCAGTTGATAATAGTTTGTAGCCTTTGTAACAGTTGTATTTGTAGTGTAGTTAGGCCTTATTTATTCTGGCCTTTTTGTTATTGAAATCCATCTCACACATTGACGATACAAGATGTCAGCCTAGGTCAAACATTTTTTCGCGTCATAACAGGAAATGTTCTGATTGGATACAACGTTGACTTACAGTAGCGTCGTACGCTAAAACGGTACTATCAACCGTTTTCCACTACAACGCTACAACCATTGTACGACGCGTTGTACGCTAATCCCCAACTGTTCAGACACACATTCTTTTAGCGTCGTACGCTAAAACGGTCTAACGCCATGGGTCTGAACAGGGCCTTATTAGGCCCTGTTCAGACCCATGGAAGCTAACCTTTCTTCGTCATGTGTTTCTTCAAAGGTACAGTTACAGATAATAACTCCCTGAAACAAGGCTATTACTCAAACAACGCCCCCCCCCCCTTTTTTTGTTTTTGTTTTCTGTTGCTGTTCTGAAAGAATATGCATTCAGGCACGTTCTGTACGACTACTAACAATGACGTCACACAATACTCTAATTCGGTTATTTTACACGAAACGATAGAATTGTCACGTCGTGCCACAACCAAGAAATAATAGTCTAAGTAGAGCAACATAAAATGTGGTTTTTTTTTTTTCGTTTCAGTCAACTTTTTTTTTCTTCACGAGGAGCTACATAACTTCAGTACATTGACACTACGCCCTCAAACTGATCTTTAACACTGTTTACGTGCCGCATGAACGATTAGACCTCATGCATAGATCGATCGCAAGAAATTGAAAACAATGAAACGTCATTCCAAAAGAATTTTCAGTACACAGACAGAGCATCAAGTTATTATTGTGTGTGGTCCCCTCCCCAAACATCACAATCTCAACCACGCCCCAGAAGTTCAGAACTGCCATTCTTTAGGTACAATATAAATACAAAAATCCTGCCAAAATCAACAAGACGTTCCAGAACTAACATCTTTTATAATAACAACAAATATGGCTGAATGATTAGTTTGTTTACATCCACTTATGTTATAAATAAGGGAAAATAACAACACGAACAAGTAAGGCTGAATTACAGTACAGTACTTTACATATTTATGTATCTTATAAAAACTGACATCATTTATCAGATAGACAATTAAACTAAAAATAAACAAAACAACCTTTGTCAGACTAAATACAAACTATAGGTCAGGAAGTATGTTATGTACTGTTTTTACATGATGTATTATGTTTATAATATGAAAAAAGATACGAATCAGAAGAGAGAACAAGAAGAAACACAACACATACACGATACAATAATGTAGAAAAGGGTCTTGGTATTCAGATTGTTTTCATCGCCCAGGATACTTAGCGACTATGTTGCCTGTCGTCTGATCACGATGGTGATAGGCTTAAATAAATTAATATACTTATTATTTCACTATAGTCTGACAAGTTAACTATCAAGAAGTCTACGTTTAATTATTGAACATAAATACCCGCAAATTGGAAACATATTTATCTTCAAGACTAGATCTTAATTGGGTTGGTGCATTTGTGATCAGTATTGTTTGTGCCACATCGGGTTTCTTATACAGTACGGTATTGTACGAGGATATTTTGTAATGGTAGGACTTATCTTTCCCATAGAGATAACAATATTGATAAACTATTAACGTAACAGTTATGAAATATTAGACTTTCCATCAGCAAACAAGAACACGATCTATTAATAGCCACCCACACCCCTATTTAGATAGTGGTTTTCCCCATTGTTTAATCTTCATAACAAAAAAGGAATGAATGACCTATGTTGACAAAATAATATACTAAGCCTTGTAACGTCACTAATTGCTATTCACTGATTGGTTGGATTATAGCCTGCTTATGACGTAGCCCACACAAGCCGAAGAGGACAATGAGAAATAAAACAAGCGTATGCCCTGACTCAGCGTCCAGATGCAGAAAGTAACGATGAAGGCAAGTTCGTGACGGTAAAAACCTCACAGTTTTTAATTTTTTTACCGTCTTCCATACATTATTCGGCATTTTATTACTCGAAATCAGTTGAGATTAGTCATTATATCCCACGAAAATCTTTTTTGAGTATTTTGATGCTGTGGAAAGTTAAATTTCAGAACGTTTTGTAAAGTGATTGTAAAAACATCGGAAGACATCTTGTTTTTTTTGACAAAAACAAAGAGCTGAATAAGATTCCATTTTTGGAACTTTACTATCTACTTTTCAGTAGCAGTAAAACTATTTAAAGAAGAATTTAGAATTACTATTTTAAAATGATTGAAGAAATTACAAGCGCCGTGACGTTCCTTTCTAATTTACTCCGTACTCGACGGGTACCGGAAAATGTTTTGGAAGATTTCTGTACAGAACTTGATTCAAGATTGAACGAAAAGTACGAGAAACACTGGTTTCCCGAACGACCAGTCAGAGGAAGTGGATTTAGGTGTATGCGGATCAACATTCTCAATATGGACCCGTTAATTCTCCAGTCAGCCATTGCTGCTGGTATCCCACGCAGTCGTATCCAGAAGCTTCTCCCTAGCGAATTAACCATATGGGTTGATCCCTTCGAAGTAGCTTATCGCATTGGTGAAGATGGTTCGATTTGTACCTTTTACGATAGTGAAACATCATCAACTGAATCTAGATCATCCTCAACATGTAGTAGCCCAACGTTAGAAATTGACAACCAACAACAATACATCTTGAGAGACTGCAAAACACAAATGCGTCCAAAACAAGTCAATTGTAATTTTAACGGACCGATTGAAGTCAAGTAGTGTGACCATTACAGTACTTCTTCTCGGCTTGACCAAACCAAAGGCAGACTCTAACATCGTTCATCATCCATCGAACTTTAACATGAACTGAAATCTTTGTTTTTATTCATATTTGTTCCGTTTATCTTGTTGGAAATACATTGTCAAACATATTTTATCTGATGATTTTTTAACCAAATTTTAATGAGAAGAAAGGTATACTTTTTATTTTGATAATTAAATTAATAATAATTTCTATTTTATCGGTAAATAGTACGTCATGTTAAAAACATCAGTACTTGCTATATTGAATTTTAATATTAAATATTTATTTTATTCTTACTGAAATTTTCAGCCATATTCTGAGTAATTCAAACTCGTATACGTACACAATTGTATAAATGTTGGTTCCGATGCATTTCCATGTCACAGTATTATTCAATAACCTTTTTTAAAGATTTGCTGACAACAGCATTTTTGATAAATCATAATTCAATCTACAACAGCAGTGCTCATTGCAACTGAAGTGTTTACGAACATATGGGGTTCGTCTAAATGATAAATCATTAACGAAAACAAATGTTAATTGGATGCGATCAAATTCCCGGGATGTTTCATTACTCTTCTCTACTTCAATGTCTTAATACAGTACTGTGTACATTCATATAATTATTCCTTTGTTGAAAATAGGTGTGGTTTAACATTACGTAATACTTATTTCATTAGGATATCGAAAGATGACTCCTAAATCACAGACCAAATTTACACACATTGTGTTGTAATGATATCTAGTTTTTTCCCGCGTAATTTCTGTAGTTTATTTTATATAGCGTGTGCTTTCAAATCTAGCATAATTATTATAGTAATTTAGCATTTTCTCTTTTAAACAAAGATATTTTAATTCTGATTTGGAATCAGTTTTTTTCTTTTCTTTGTAATGTATTATCTTCACATTCCTGATATTCGTTCAGGTGCTAATGAGCCACTATGAGAATGCCTTAGATATACAATTAATATTTGAATTCATTTCTGTCATTCTTAGTTATACTTTTAGCTAACTGACTAAACAATTTGTAGATAAAAGATCTGTATATTACAAAACTGTACAGTGAAGTTGTTTTTGGACTTGTGCAATTGGGACTGTTACCCACAAGTTTTGTACTTTGAAGATATGTACAGATATAAGTTTCAGAATAAAACATAAAAGCAAAAAATGCAAAATAAGATTTGCAGACGAGAAATAAAAGAAAATGAATTTAATTTCATAGTTTCATTTGTATTATTATTTTTATACACAAAAACATATTTTCTACTTATACGGTTTGATAGAAGGGTCAGAGGTCATTAATAATGCTGATGTGTAAAGTTTCTCTTTCTAATTATCATGGCAATACAGTAACTACCAAAATGGATACTACAACGTTGATGCTACAGTTTTTCTTATGGTTTAGATGTTGAAATGTACATGTTTACATTAATACACAGTAATATTGAACGTCTTCCCCTTAAATGCGCATTGAAACCACAACTCAAAACTACCAGCTGGATATTATACAGGTATGATATTGCTGTTTTGTACTATAGAGTTTAGCAAGGCGATTTATATATGAACAACTGCTGTTGCAATGTTAGTGCTGCTTTAATGCTAAACATTATGCGTGGGCTCCGAAGATGGCTTTTATTTAATAAGAAAGAAACCAGCATAACAATTAAGTAAAGGTGAATCATGTATTATGTTACGGCTATTTTGTACTACAGCTAACTTTTATCAAAGAAATTTATTTATGAAAAACTGCAGTTGCAATTTTTAGTGCAGTTTAATGCTAAAGATTATGCGTGGGCTACGAAGATGGCTTTTATTTAATAAGAAAGAAAACAGCGTAAAAATTAAGTAAAGGTGAATCATCTATTATGTTACGGCGGGAAATAATGCTTTCCTTAACAATTATTTCTAAACAACAAAAGACAGAAAGTGTAAAGAACGCATTGTTCTATTCCGTTGAAAGATCTCCACCTATTAACACCACACGGAGAGCTACTGTTGTAATAGAAATTCGTTCGATTTGCAAGGTAGGTTATTACACTTAGAACTTATTGTTTCGTTGAATAATTCACATTCATTATGAGTCAGATATCGTCATTATACATAGTTTGTTTCAATACGTTTCAGCAGAACATTCGACCTAAAAACACAAACACATTATAGCAAAAAATTCAATAGTGAATACATTAAAAATAAATGCAATAAATATAATTCTTTCTATAAAAAAATTGAATTATTAATTCTGTATATAATATAATTAAAAACACAGATGCTTGAATAATTTAAACAATTAAATGCAATGATTAAAATTATGATTCTTTTTAACAGGTTACATCATTAAAATATTTGTGCACGGACAAAATATGTAAGGATATTGTTAATATTTTCATTTAAAACAAATAATTATAACATGGCATGATTCGGTAATTTGTTGGAGAAATTTAAATTAAAAAATTCACTTAATAATAGTCATACGATAGCACTTGAAGATACTGTAGGCAGAGGCTTCTTATAGTACAGTATATTAAAACGTTTTAAGCCAAGAAAAAGTGTTGTATTGTACTTTGTATAAAATGCAAAAAAAAAACAGTATACACTGTTCAATATTGTTCCAAAATGATACGAAAAACTGTTATTTTTAATTTTAATCTTCCCACCAATGCCAGAAGCACAGTACAGTATAGCAACATATTATTGTGCTATTTGGCACAAATACGTCATTGACACTCACAAATCAATAATATTATTGAATTCAATTCAATCATTGTATTATTTCTCAACATCCAAATTGATTTTAAGTCAATATTTTACCAATTTCCGGTCGTCGGACACAAGTGAGTCTTATTACAGCACTGTATTTGGAAAGTGAGAAATAGTATGTACACATTTTATACAGTGTACTACAGTATTTTAAAAGACAATATACAGTTCCTAGTTCTGTACCAGCATTTTCAAATAGTTGGTACTTTTCCAAATATACAGTAATAATACTAATAGATCTATGAATATACACGAATGAAACCAATCAAACTATACTGGAGCAGTATGACATGTGAACATTCGTTGAAGCAACTAAAAGTTTTGAAGTGTTTCTCTTTTTGGAAATCAAATCAGTAAAATAAGGGAATGTTTTTCTTTTCTGGTAAAACATAAAGCTCATCTTCAATTTCTTCTGGTGATTCATACAACTTGGGAAATCTTCGCCTAGTTGAGGCTTGGTGGTTATGATGCTTGGCTACCATTCCAAGGGTCCTGGGTTCAAGTCCCGTCACATGTCAGGATTTTTTCTAAGGACCAAATTACAACTCCACTCCCAAAGACTTGTAAAAACTTTGTTTATGTAGAGCATCTTGTGTATATATTTGTCTTGTGAACCTCTGAGGGTCCCTAATGATCAGCATTAGCTGGATGGATCACCCTCATTAAATATGGTTTAAAAAAAAAAAAAAACATGGAGGAAAACTATCCCTTCGTGGAGCAACAGCTGCCTACCAGCATTTTTAAAATCAAAATAATGAACGCAGGAAATAGAATTTGGATCAGGATTTGAATGAATTCCTATACATTCAATGTACGTCTTGTAGACCTGCCTACGTGAGATATAAAATGTACCATATTCCAGGGATTTGTTAATTAAAGATGTATCGTCTGAAAAATCATTTTTACATTTTTGTTGAATATGCCATTGTAATGTCACATAATAATTATCAACTATATTTTTCTGAAAAAACTGTAATTTAAAGCAAAAAATTGTCAAATTGGCTGCCAGCCAATGGATTTTTAGTTGAGTTTAACAATTTATTATGTTATTTTATAAGTAAAAACATTATTTTTTGGTGTTTTTCTTCTACGGAAGTGATTAACTTTATTAAAACTACAAAATAACCTATTTAAATTAAAGTCTGATTTAATTAATCTTAATTTTTCATGTTTTTTTTAAATACAATTATGCAATACATTATTTTGGTTACTTCATTACAGATACAAGTAGGCCTATTAAAACGGGGGGTTTACTTTGTTTGTGAAATAACACTTGGAATCATGAAACATGCATTTATTTACACAAGCCATGGATACCAGATATTTTATCAATATTATCAGCAAACCGTTTTTTAAAACAAACACTTCAATGGATATTCCCTCCAACGAGTCATCAGGTTAAATGTACTACTACTATACGTATTGACATGAACAAAGGAAACCATGAAATCTCTATGGAAACTATACCATTATGGAAAATAAAATATTATATATAAGTATTATTATATTATAATAATTATACAGTATATACGACTATAGTATACTACTGTAATGATCAACGTACTAAATTTTAGTTGTTTTATACACGATGTAACATTGTTATTATGGAACATATATACTATTTCTTCTACACGTTAATATGTTGTTCCTGAGATAATTTCCTTCTGAAATTGCTATCTAAGTGTTTCATTTTGATACCGTCGCCATGTTAAAAAATGGAATAAATGGCTGGTCCCGTAATTTCACCTATTCTACACTGTAATATGTATACAGATTATACTGTTTGCATGTATATACTATATATGACACAAAATTGACAGAATTCAGCACTAACAGCATATCATATTCTTCAGTTCTTTTCATAATGCCATAATCTTTATCTGTGTGCAATATTCCAACGTATGACGTGCACGTGGCGTTTGTCATGGTGCGGATAATTAATTCGTCAAAGTGACGAGTTTCATGTCTAGTTATAATAAATACACTAATGAAGAGCTAGTGTTGCCCGAAAGCTCTGCTAACTTTTCTGGCTGTTTTACTTATCGTTTTGATTTAGCTTTTCGCCTTTTTTTGTGTATCTCCATTGAGATCCAGCCACTGACACCCACAGCATTGACATTTTTTCAGTAATTTGCCTTTGGATTCATAATAAATACAGTATATACAGTATAAGACTATACAGCACACTATTATATATACATGATCAACGAACTCCATGTTAGTTGTTTGTTACATGGTATAATAGGCCTAACACTGTTTTCCTGTTGTGGTTATAGTACTAGAAGTTCTAGCTTATTTTATATCGCCATGGCTCAGTTGCTAGCCCACATTGGAACCACAAAAGCCTTGATTAAATAAAATTGTTCTTCACACTGTTCTTACTAAGCAAATTAAGAAGTGATTCAACAAAAATCAAACCAGTGTTTATCAATTACTGATGCTTCTTGCTTAATACACGGTTAATTAATTTTGACACGGTTTTGATCAAGTTGATATTACAGAACTCTGCAAGGTCAATATTTTCAATAATTTCGCGATGGTATAAATAAGTACGGCTCTTGGGTAACTTTCGATTAATTTTGATATACATCTGAGTGGAGACCGAGGACTTACTTAGATTATTAATTTGTCTAGGCCTGTATCCCTTGCGGATGTTGATATAGATATTTTAATGATATTGCTTAAAATTAGACCTGACTATCACCCTTAATATAGACTTCAGTTTCATGATACTTAGGTCTTAACTTTGTTTTAGCTTAGGTCGACCGATCCAACCATAGACATTATTAATATCTCTATGATCCAACCTAATGGAATGTATTTATATGCATGGTTGTTCTCTGTGATCTAAAGTGAATGTGATAATTGTTTGTACACAGAGGAGGAGATATTTCAATTGATGCTGACTATACTGCACACAGGCCTAGGCCATTTTGAGTTGTTGCCTTTAAGCCGATCCAAACTTAGCATATATCTAGGTATGGTTGTATTTTCATAGCCACATTTTGAAGGACTGTAAAATTACTTAGGCCTACTGAAGCACTCATGTAAGGACTGCGCATTGATATTGATATAGGCCTACCGTGTGCATAGTAGATACGGAGTCTCATCACCACTCCACCCCTTTTTTTGAGCTTCAATCCGGAATTTCCAAAGTATAGAAAACAAAATGTACATGAATGAATGAACAAGCTTAAACAGTGTCTGACAAAGTATTACTGCAGCTTAAGAAAAAAAAATGAAATACAGTGGAAAAATGACAATATTATTTCTAGACTACACACTCATTTCAAACAATAAAAGATGAAATATACAAACAAATGAGAGGGAGGACTAAGCTCACATAATCTATTTTAAACTGTGATAAACAAATTAAGCATATGATTAGCATATGATTAGCATATGATTAGCATATGATTAGCATAGTATTAATAAACAAGGACTGATACATCCGTCCAGTCAGTCATTACAATAAATTATTTATAATTTTCGTTTTCGATGGGGCCCACATAAAAGTTTAAAACAGTAATTGGTACATATAATAGTAAGAATAGATAATTGAATTATTAATGCCATAAAAGGAACAAAATGACTTTTTTCCGTTTTGACAATTTCGTGGGTTAAACTCATTTAATACAGTAATGTGAACCATTCTTTGATTCACACCTATGGATACGCCTGTTAAGCTTGATTCCCACTAGGACGTAACGCAAGGGCGTAGACGCAACGCAAACGAGTTGACCAATCACACATGACTGTTCAAAAAATCCATCGCTTGAGATTGGTCAAATCACTTTGCGTTGCGTTACGTCCCTACATTGCGTCCTAAAGCTTGGTTCCCACTAGAACGTAATGCAAGGACGTAAACGCAACGCAAGCGTTTTAACCAATGATAAGGTAAGTTATAGACAGTTAGCAATCACAAGCGAAAAGCCATCGCTTGTGATTGGTCGCAATCACAAGCGAATAAGCCATCGCTTGTGATTGGTCGCTTAAAGCGTGGTTCCCACTAGCGACGCAACCACAAGGACGTAACGCAACGCAAGTGAATTGACCAATCACAAGCGATGGCTTATTCGCTTGTGATTGCTAACTGTCTATAACTTCGCTTGTCATTGGTTAAAACGCTTGCGTTGCGTTTACGTCCTTGCGTTACGTTCTAGTGGGAACCAAGCTTTGAACCAAACTTTAAGCAGACACTTCTCGTAAAACTACGAACAAACATCGAATGAACACTTCTGAAAAGAGACACTCCATTCCCAATGAAACTATGACCATACATTATTGAGTGGGGACCCTTCAAGGGACACTTATGTGGTAATTCTAAATTCTAAGTATGACATTAAATAGGCCTAATCATGTGTTAGAATTCAAGCTATATAAAAACAGTTTTTTTGTTTTATATTTTCTAAATTCAATAGGCCTATATTTATTAGCATCAGAAATGTCGTCGTTAGAACAATCTGTCTCATTACATTGATTAGGCCTATTGTTACCGGAGGTCGTTACTCTTCAATAATCTTCAATCAATAACAGCAACACAGTAGGCCTAGGTCACAATCTGTTATGGATGTGACGCGGGCGGAAATTTAATTACTTACAAGAAAGTAGATACATTGTAGGATGGTGATTAATATTATATTATAATTTTATTATAATATTATTTATTATACTTGGTATAGTAGAACCATTAGAGGTATTACTATTATATATCTCTATGGTAAAACCTCTCCGCTGGGACGCGTCACCTCTATTCAAGGGACACACATATAGAAGAACCTTACCGTGGAACAAACGATAGACCACCAACATCATTAGCAGCATAATGCTGGTTAGGGCCACCTTCATAAACAAGGTTAAATAAAAATAAATACATCTTTTAATACTACAGTCAACCTCTATTGAGAAGACACTCGAGGACACCTGCGAGTCCTCATTAATTTCACATTTTACTATATTTAGTTTAGTATTTAGTTTAATGTTGCTGAAAAGTATACGGCTTTGTTGGACAGATGGATACATTGTTGAAACATGAACCTATTACCCGATTCTGCTACTGTCCCTAGGTGTTATCTGTAAAACTATAGCAAGTCATACACGTTGCTGTCTGTCTAAATGCTGTACTTGTAACACACGGCACACTGTCTGTAGCACAGTGTACCTATAGTCATTGGACTCTCTTGGGTAAGTGCATTGTTGAAACATGGACCATAGTCAATGGTTAAAAGGCTTAATTAATGTAGGCCTTACTGAAAAGTTCATCCTAAACAAACAGTTCAATTGTATAGTGTTGTATACAGTACAGTACTATAATGTATGAGGTTATTCGATTCACCGATTACTGTGGCAATAATTTTCTTGAACTAAACATAAATAAAACGAAAGAAATGCGGATTGATTTTCGAAAACACAATAGGTCTGACAGTATGGACCCGGTATACATTAAAGGAAAAGAAGTAGAGATTGTTAACAATTATAAGTACCTGGGAGTAGTATTTGACTGTAAGCTTAAATGGGGGATTCATGTTGACCATATAGTTAAGAAGTTAAATACAAGGCTGTACTGCCTGAGGAAACTCGGTTCGTTTGGAGTAAAGCTGGATATTTGTAAAATGTTTTACTCATCAGTGATGTTATCTATTTGGGGTTATTGTATGTTGGGCTGGGCTGGGAATATCAGTAAAGGGGATAAAGACCGAATTGAAAAGGTGCTGGGTAGAGCGGGGAAAGTAATTGGTTCGTCTGTGCAAACGCTCGACTCTTTCTACAGCGAACGTCTTGCCGATGTGTTCCATACTATATTGGAAGACACCAACCATCCTCTTCATAAGGACATTATCGGCTCCGTTATCGTTAGAAGTGGTAGGATGAGGACGGTGAATGCGCAGACGGACCGTTACAAGTACTCGTTCTACCCAGCTGGGTTAAGGCATTATAACAAAACATTTGTTAGATAGTCCCCGTTATATTTATATTTATTTTAGGCAAGCCAAGGTTTATGAGCACTGTAATTTCCATTATTATTTTGGACAATACATGAATCTGTATCTGTATCTGTATCTGTATTATTTCCACGCTCCGGGCTGTATCGAGAAAACTAAAACATGTCAGGCTACATTATGTCATAGGCACTACATTATGTCATAGGCACTACATTATGTCATAGGCACTACATTATGTCATAGGCACGTTTTTGGTTTGTTGCTTGCATCGAAAGGGATAATCATTTACTGAATTAATTAGAGCATTTTTAATTGGTTTAATTTGATCTGCTTGGGCGTTTGTGATTATTAGTCATAATTAGCATCCGTATGATTAATGATAAACGCGCGATGGTTCGATTATCAATTGGCAACAATATACATACATAATGTAGAGTAGAATATAATGAGCGTATTTATTATTTACAAGACGCACAGCGACATTATGCATTAAGCCTGATACTGCATAACCAAGGAAGAGTTCACTTTCCCGGTATAAACATGTAGAAAATAGTTAGGGTGATATAATTCCTCACAAATGTCAGTACAGGACCGGTTAAAAATTGCAGTTCTTTTCTCATGTCAAGTTATTACCTTTATCAAATCTTTTTTATACCTCCATGATCAAATAAAGTAGAACAATATCTTTTGAACACCACTATTCAGGGGACACACATGTAAAAGGACACCCTTATTAAGGGGAGGGAAACTATACATTCCATGAAACAAACTAAGCAAACATTAAGCTTTAATAATCGATCAACCCCTATTGAGGAACACCCTTATTAAAAAGGGACATTCCATGTGAAACTATAGGGTAACATTATGCTTTAACACTACAGTACGGCCAAACCCTATTCAGGGACACCCTTTTTAGGGGACATTCCATGTGAAACAAACTATTGATAATATATTTTAACACTACGGCCAACCCTATTCAGTAGACACCCATGGGTGATACTTAATATGTCTTCCTGGGTTCTATAGCACGAGTTCTGGTGATGATTCGAAACCGAATAGTACCACCCCTCGATTTGCGCAAGACACAGTTCAAATCCATTCATAATTCATTGCACACTACAGTACTAACTTAAATAAGATAAATCACTATTTTGAAAGATTACTCCATGAAGATACGTATACCATTGCATAATTGGATTGAATGATCATAACACCTCTGATAATATTGTTACATCTTTAATAAGATCGTTATCAATCTTATTACATACGTGTTAATAATATTATATCATCGATAATATTATGATAGCTAGCTATGAAGATATTCTTCTGTGTAGTTTATTTCTGTGCTTACCATGGCACGAGGCCAAGTTTCAATTTCGCGAAACGACAAAACAGGAAATTCAGAAGGCCAGAATCTTGCGAGGCTTAAAATTAAATCAGTTCTTCTGCGCGTATGGTTTCCCATTAGCAGAAGGGCAACGCAGCAGCAGTACGGTCAAACGATTTTTTATGGTAATCTTTTTTATTTTAGTTAAAACAGAAGATCGTTAGAACCTAATGGAACGACTTTGGTACGGTTATGTAATATACACAGTCCCGGGTACACAGTACAACGGTTTGTTTTTAGGAATTTTTTTGTGACATAGCTAAAATGTTTACATTACTTGCAGGAACTCTCGTAAATATACAACAATCCAATGCACAAAACATTGAGAGATTGCATACAGTACAATGTTTGAGTATTTTAGTTAGAATAGTACGAGTTTGTTACAAACAGTTAGATTTAAATAAAGATCTTTAACTTTGTTTTATTTTAAGTCATTGCTTTTTCTATAGTTCGTATACTTAAAATGCTATTTCTTTCTCTATACAATCTCAATGTAGAAACTATTAAGGAAAATAAATAGAAATATTTTTGTTTTCACAGTTTCTATACTTTACATGCTATTTCTTTTCTATTAGAATCTCAATACATAAGCCATTAAAGAAATTAAGGAAAATAAATAGAAATATTTTTTATTTGCAGTTTCTATACTTTACATGCTATTTCTTCTCTATTAGAATATCAATACATAAACCATTAAAGAAATTAAACGAAATAGATATCAATATTTTTTTAGTTTTGCCTGTTTTTTTGTAATAAAACCTTAATTCTATATTTTTAATCGCGTTGTATGTTATGTTGTCATATTGTATTGTTCTGAAGGTCCCTAATGATCAGCTTCAGGTGGATAGACCACCCTCGTAAAATATTGTTGAAATAATATTAAATATTAGTGCAAATAAAATTTAACTTAATTATTTACATCATGAGTAGCCGCGATTGGCCCAAATTTAGAAACCATTATTAAAAGTTCAAGAAAATATTATAGTTGAGCATTATGTAAGTGTTACACAAAGCTTGTTGACATAAATCATTAGAAGCTTTACTTTAATACCGGATACCAGCAAAAACCATATTGATTAATTGAAAAGCAAGGTAGGCGGTCAATAAACAAACAAGGCTTCAGAAACCAGTACAAAGGAGATATGAAAAGGTGTTTATCAGCCAGCAATCTTTAAATAGATGGAAATAATGTAAAATCGTAAACAATATATTTCTCGCCTATACCACCAGCATTATCAACCACGATAAACATTTTTTTTAAAATTCTGAAACGGTATAGGCCCTACCCCTTTTTTAAAACTAATTAATAAACTACACTATACCCTCAGATCAGTTCAAACACAATATATTGTTAGCGTCGTTGGGCCTAACTCTAACCAGGAAAGAATGAAATGACACTACACAGTAACTTCTGCTCTAACCCCAACGGTATGATGCAAAACATCATGAGAACACCAAATAATCAAACGTTTTCCAGAAGAAAAATTAAAAACAAAGATTAGGCCTAAATATATTGGGACTAATAAGTTTTAGAATGTATACGATAATCAACAGAAGGAAATAAAGATATACCGTATACAATTTCGACAGGCTATAGGGCCTACAGTTACATAGGGCCTACAGTTACACAGGGCCTACAGTTACACAGGGCCTACAGTTACACAGGGCCTACAGTTACACAGGGCCTACAGTTACACAGGGCCTACAGTTACACAGGGCCTACAGTTACATAGGGCCTACAGTTACACAGGGCCTACAGTTACACAGGGCTTACAGTTACACAGGGCCTACAGTTACACAGGGCCTACAGTTACACAGGGCCTACAGTTACACAGGGCCTACAGTTACACAGGGCCTACAGTTACACAGGGCCTACAGTTACACAGGGCCTACAGTTACACAGGGCCTACAGTTACACAGGGCCTACAGTTACACAGGGCCTACAGTTACACAGGGCCTACAGTTACACAGGGCCTACAGTTACACAGGGCCTACAGTTACACAGGGCCTACAGTTACACAGGGCCTACAGTTACACAGGGCCTACAGTTACACATGGCCTACAGTTACACAGGGCCTACAGTTACACAGGGCCTACAGTTACACAGGGCCTACAGTTACACAGGGCCTACAGTTACACAGGGCCTACAGTTACACAGGGCCTACAGTTACACAGGGCCTACAGTTACACAGGGCCTACAGTTACACAGGGCCTACAGTTACACAGGGCCTACAGTTACACAGGGCCTACAGTTACACAGGGCCTACAGTTACACAGGGCCTACAGTTACACAGGGCCTACAGTTACATAGGGCCTACAGTTACACAGGGCCTACAGTTACACAGGGCCTACAGTTACACAGGGCCTACAGTTACATAGGGCCTACAGTTACATAGGGCCTACAGTTACATAGGGCCTACAGTTACACAGGGCCTACAGTTACACAGGGCCTACAGTTACACAGGGCCTACAGTTACATAGGGCCTACAGTTACACAGGGCCTACAGTTACACAGGGCCTACAGTTACACAGGGCCTACAGTTACATAGGGACTGCAGTGTTTATCAATAGGTAATTATAATAAACACTATAATGGACGAATAACTAAAAGTAAATTGAATAACAACATATAAACAAATTGGGATAGGTCAAATAAAATGTCAGGACTGGACATACACAAAAAGTGAAATACTGAATAATCATATCATTATAACATTGGCCGCTTTTTTTTTTTTTATTAACGTGGAGACAGTACAGTTACTGTTTAAAAAAATATAGATAGAAAAATGAAGGAATACAGTCATTCTATTTTTTTTTATCTCACAATCATGAACTCGAATGCTGAAACCGGTATGGGAAAAATACGGTAATTTAAAATGTATTTATATGACGTGCTGAAGTAATAAAACAGTGTAATTGTGTAATGATCCGGGTTTAAAATATACTAAAGCACTATAATACTAATACACAATGCGAAAGAAACTCTTTGCGGAACTTTATTTTAAACAGCCAATTCTATGAATTTTAAAGGCTTATAAAGTAAGTAGTATATGAACAAAGAATTGAAACTAACTCTACATTGATGATGACTTTTTAAATAAATTATTTCCTTTTCGAAAACCTGACCTTTTCTTATCACCGGAAGAATTTACCGTTTCTATAAACAGATTTTTTTTTCGTTTAAAGACTTTACCAAATTTCATCCGAGTTTTCCTTTCTGTTACTTTATTTTGTCACTATCTACAATCTTCAAGGGTCTGATTAAGCCCCGGTAATCTGTAAGCGAGAGTTTTTTCAGGCTGAGAGAAGCCTATCAATGTAGACCTAAATCTAGGGCCTAATTAGATAATGTGTACTATACACTGAGGCCAACTGTGCCACCCAGCCTAGCCGGAAAATAACATGAATTGGCGAAATGCACACAGAAAGTGGGTATAGGGCGTTGTTTGATAACCTAAAATAGGTCAATCAGGATACTATTATACAGGTCCTGAAAAGAACATAAATCTCGAGGCAAACCACTACGGGAAACAATACGAAAAGGGTTACGCCGACTCGCGTTTAATGTAATAGTGACGTCAGGAAGGAAAACAATCGTTTGTAAATAATTAGAAAATGAAAGAAGAGCTAATGAAAAGTCATAAAGATTATGCAACAAACGTCACTAAGGTAATAATAATCGACAATTACAAATGTTTAAAAAAATCATAAAACGGTACTGTACTTCATAGAAACCCATAGGTACCGAAAACGAAAAAAACAAATCAAAGAAAAACACAAATGCAACTAACTATAAGTTGTAGTGATCATTCATCGACTCATAATGAGTCATATTTTAATGTAATGTTAACAAAACTGCAATAAAATATAATATAAATGTTGTTTCGTTTGTGTACGTCAAAATGATTAAATACCTTCACGATTGAATCATAACAAAGTGTGATGCACTCGACTGGACACCTATTCATACCTATGAATGTGTCACGACAGAATTAGCAATATTATTTAATCTCGCAAAGGACGTTTCTACCCGAACGAGTTCCATTTTGACGAGGAAATGACGTCAGAGTCGATCATGACGTCAGACTTCCACAGCTCCTTTCTTTGAAAACGTTTCTAAAGTTTACTATACTCGCACTAGTTCTATAGATTTTCAAGCAAATCTATATGACAGAATGTTACAACATAATTAGTATATTTCGGACTTTAAATAGTTCAATCGTGGACGATAATTAGGTACTTAAGTACTTTTCTATTTAATGTTATGGTTCTTTAATTAAAAAAAAAACAACAAAAAACAAAACTGTAAGGTGTTAACTGTTATACGGGCCTGTAACTACAACTGTAAGTCTATATACAATGCATTGGATTGCATCGTTTTATCGACAATTAGCACTGTAACTTTAATTGAATTTGTAATTAGTTTTAACATTATTTTAAGCATTGGCCTATAAACCGTATTTTAACATTGGAGCGTTTGTGCAATTTGATGTGTTGTTCTTGTGGTAGTATTGTTTTTTATTGTCTTAATTATGCAAAGCAAAATGAATTTCAATTATAAGTGGAACAATCACATTTCTTGGATCTTGAAATGGAGAAAAACAAAACATTTGATAACTCAACATTTTTTCACTTTCAGGGAGTCACCAGACATGTTATTACATTGGGTTAAACTACCTACTACTGAAAAAAGGTCTTGCTGGTTTTTATGGCAGAATTTTGAAAAATGTTCATGTTTTTTCGTCTTGATTTCTGTTACAAATATTTGATTTATGTTCAATTAACCAGATATTATAATTAAAATTCATGCCTGTGCCCGAGATTTAAAACCACATGAGTTAAGATTAGAACCTACCATGAAATGAATAAAACTATTACTTTATAAGGAAATTTCTATCTTTAATGAGTCGAGGAATTTAAATTATAAATGTCAGGTTTCAATTGCAGGAAATAGACAAAATGTCCAGTTTGCAAATGCTGAATATTTTCTTAACCCACGCACTTGATCAGTAGTACTTAGAATGTGTTAGTGAGCTAACTTCATATTATACTGGTGGTATACTAAAGGTCAAGTGTTATATTATGCATGTTAATTAACAAGTTCTTCACATTTTAGATACTTATGAGTTCTGGATACAAAGCATCAGAAAGAGTAATAAGAATGTATTCGGGTTAACAACAATTGGTTGCGCCGAAGATAATCTTCAATCAAAGAACTTCTGGATTAGAAATTGATTATTCAATCATTCACCCAGATGGTACGAAGGCCAAATTATTAAAAACTAATATAAAGTAATGCTTTTGAATAAGCAACTAGTATTTGCAGACACGTCAAGTTTGGAAAAGTCTGTTTGGTTAAGGCGAAGTTAAGTAGACATATGAATATTTATAACATCATATCTTACTGATATCTTACTTACAAATTACAAAAGTATAGAAAAATAAATACATGAGTATACAGTCACAAACGTCTACTTATTGTACGGATATCTACAATAAGATCCACAATACAGTACAATACTTTAGATTCAAGCAGTTGAATACGGGACGATTCGACCCGATGCGATTCGGTTCATTTTCAGTAGGACGATTCGTTGGACGAAACTGGGCCAAAAAAAGAAAAGGAAGATAAATAGCAGATCTATGAGACAGTAGTATTAACATAATAAAGTCACCGTATTCGTTGGCCTGGCTCCCCAGGGCAAATGTTAACAAAGGTATTTGTCACTGGCTGAAGTAGATTCCCATAGACGTTTCGTACCAATGAATAGCGCACAATGCGTTTGAATAATAAGCAGGTAGATTAATTCTTTGTGGGTAACTTAATAACAAAATGGAATAATCCATAAAGACGTACTGATGAGGGCCTAACACTGATGTAACCAATTGTTTAGAAGGTGAACAATAATTGTAAAATACGGGTATTTTACTTTATACCTAAAGATGCTGGTGCTGTTTTTGTTTCCAAACAAAACTTAATTGTTTCATACCAACAGAGACTTAATGAGATGCGTTGGTACAAGGAAATTAAAAGTTTGAAGTTGGTCATACATACATTTTTTAATGAGAGATTCCTAAAACCGATTTCTAAAAGCTACCGTATGAACTATAGGCCTATTGGTACCAGCTTGTAATACTGTAGTACTAGCTAGGTATAAACAAGAGACTTTGATACTCGAAATGAAAAGGGGAGAACTTTGAAACGGAACGACGTTGTGAAGGGTGGACTGTGAAAAGGAGTAATGTGTATTGGGGGCGACATTAAAGTTATATCTTGGGATGGGTCAAACTTAAAGAACAACTCCCTGCTTAAAGTATGTCTGACTTATATGACTCCTCCACCACCCACCACCCTTCCACCACTCGACTAAACTTAAATGCAATTTCATATTAACAAACGTGTTTAACATTTACTGTGTATATCATGTATGTTAAAATAGTTTCGAAATAAATTGGAATTGAACGACTTTGTGAAGGATCGACTTTGAAAAGTGGGTAATGTGTATTGGGGCGACTTTGAAAATTATTGACTTTGTGAAGACTTGACTTTGAAAGAAGGTGGGAGGGAGAGTGTATGGGACGACTTTGAAACGGTACGGGACGACTTTGAAACGGTACGGTACGACTTTGTGAAGGGGAGACTTGGCCAAGGGGTGAGTTGAAAAGTGGGAACTGGATTACTTTACTGAAAAATGACAAATAATAGTTTACTTTTATTTAGGCCCACATTAAGAAGAAATGTCGTGATTCAGATAAAAAATGGTAATAATTACAAGAAACAGTGCTTCTTGTGATTTTACAGTATTTGATTCTCATATTTACAGAAACCATTAATAATATATTTTATTGTCTGAAAATAGAATTTCCCGCCAACTTAATTGTTCTTCCAGTCAATAAATTAAAGATAAAGTAAAGACGTTTACATCCGGGATTTAGCTTAAGCATGAATAAATAATCACTTCGCTGAACCGATCATCAATAATTGTGTAAACAGTGATATAAAATGCTATGGCGTTATATTTGTATTATCATTAATTATTTGTGTTGATGAATTATACAGTCCATTCAATTTCAATTTTAAACGCTCGAGTTGGAATCGTAAAATGATTTAAAGCAAAGTACACACAAACTGGAGTTTATTTTGGCATCAAAACTAGTTACACAAAGAGGAAAAAATATCTTTTTATTAATGAAACAATAAACAGAAAAGAAAACAACAACTAGGGAATAAAAAACGTGAAATCAGTAAAATGAAACGAGTTTAGCGGAAAATAAAGAGATTTGGCACATTTTTTAGAAGGTTTTGATCTGCTGTGTTGATCATTTTGAAGAATTAGATTCTTGATTTGATTATCGAAATATCAAATTATCTAACTGTGTTCTGTTTCTTTATCTGGTGTCCAGTCGTATTATATTTGTTTCTAAGTTTTAATATAGGCCTACACATTACCATGGAATCACCTCTGTTTTGGTTCATGGACATGGGAAATCCATTCCCAGACGATCGCATTAAACGGACGTGACGTAACGGAAATACTTCAACCTTTCGGAACTGAAACGAGTTGTAATTTGTTATTGTAGAAACCTCATAGCAACAAAGCGTTCATTTTAGATCACGTAATAATAATATTTTGATTTAGACTGTTGTAGTAGTATGTATGGAAATAGTTCTTTTCACAAATCGTGTTGTAACACTGGAAATAATGTCGGCAGTGTACTTAGAAAAAACCTGTAAAAATTAAAACAACCTTACTTACTGCTACATTTCTAATGTGTAGAAAAAAAAACCGTACAAAAACTATGTTTCTGGACTAAAAAATCAGTTTGATTAGCAATATTGCTAAACAAAATTTCAACATGAAATGTTTTCCCTGATTGTTGTAGATAAATAACATTTGCAGTGCTGCAGAAAACAAATGAGGGTACAGAGAAATGTGTATGTAACGAATTTAGATAGTTGGTAAATTCCCTCTGAAACAGGAGGGAATTAATTACCAAAGTATCTAAATATATTCAGAGTATAGAATATAGCAGTATAAACCTTTTAAATGCAATACCAGTTAATAACATCCGTAAAATAACACAATATATTTCAAAAGATAAAACAAATGAAACGGTATACTATAAAAAAGGTAAAATAGGAAAACAAATTCATAGGCAAAACAAAATTGAATTCTTGGAAAAGCCTGTTGGAGGGGGAAGGATTAAAAACATAACAATTTCCATATGTCAAAATGGTGGTGAATTTCCATGCAAACAAGTTACCTGATACAGTCAAGTTGTAAAGTGCCAGACAAGACAATACCCAAGAGTGTGATACAAAATGGGTCTGGTTGAGCCATCAAACACGCATGATTTATGCAGTAGAGCTTGCCCATGCTGATTTATGCTACACCTGCACTACCTTTACAGGTAAACAAATGTTCGATTCCATGTTTTATTAGCGTAAGTTGATAAATCAACATGGGAACTTCTCCGCTTGGTAGGGATGCATCACAAGAGATTGGTCAAACGTCTTGTGTCAAAGCTTACTGGTAAAGTGCTAGACTTGCCGCAAGTCTGTAGTTATGAAATACAAGTTTGCAAGCTCAAGTAGTATACATATGAAACGTCATATGTGCCAAAAAGTGCGAACTAAGATGATCCTTATTTGGTACAATGTGTCTTTATTTGGCGTGAATTTTCTACACGAATGATTACAAAATAATATTCCCACCAATTCTAATCTTAATGTTGCAGTATAAAACGAAGTACACAGTGTTGACTGCATCAAGATATGTTGTATTGATAGATAAACACTAAAGCTGTTTGAAAGGACATTAGCCAGAATGGTTATCACATACTCAAAATCAGGGAAAGAAGATGTAATTTGGAGGAGGAAGAGGAGAGGATGTATACATAGTCATTTATACATTGGCATATCCTTTGACATAATGGGATGCCATTCTAAATAAATATCAAGTAGGGAAAAACAGAAACAATTTCTTTACTGCAAAGTAATCTACAATTTGTCCCGAATACATAATATTGTATAACAAGGATAATTTTGCTCTAACTTCTGGAGTAACAATAGATTATAAAGAAAGAAGTTTAGATTTACAGTAGAGGATTATTTCTTTATGGATTTACGTAATGCACTTATCAAGAAAACTATCGCATTCCAATTAACACAGGAAGCTGATCTGTTAAAATAGGCGAGTATTCTGTAAGAATTAAATCATTTACGAGGTAAACTAGGGTCACCTTGAATTTACCTCTATCGGATTTTGTTTATTGACATTTTAGAAGCAGCAGATGTTCGATTGTTATGAACGTGTTTCAGTACAAAAAGAATAATACTTCCAGCTTGGCCAGGCTTAAGTTGCTAAAACACCTTCGAGCACTTTTGAACTTTAATTGGCTGAAATCGCTTCGCTGAATCGTGTTATTGTTGCATTACTTGGGCATATTTTGACGCTTTGGTGAACTTATAATCGTACCTGGCAACGAGCTGTTCACATAGCAACCGTGTATATTCCAACCAATCAGAAAGGAAGCACGCCTCGATGATGCTTTTTGCAGACTATTAGCCTTGAATTGGAGAATGAAAGCGATAAAGGATTTCCCTGCAAACAAGAGACCAAAGGCAGGCTATTACGTTTTATGACAACAAAGGCAATTCAACCAATCACTGGTTAGATTGTAATCAATCAGCTGAGGCTGTGTCGAGAAACAGGTCAATGAGTTGTTGATGTTTTGGGAATGGGCGAATGAACGAACAACACAGGGGTGCATTCATCGAGAAAAATTCCTTAATAAAATACAGAAGTTACAAAAACCGATCCGTTGTTGCTATGGGTTTTTACCAAAATACAAATATTGTCGTATTAGTTATGATGCTTTTGATTAAGATGAAGACTGGCTTTTATCAATATTTTTGCTTATCACTTAAGTGAAAAATAAACTTTCCTCCATGACAACAAGGTGTCTTTTCATCTTATGAAATAGATTTCGTCATTTAAAATTTAAGAAAAATAATACTGTATACGTTAAGTGTGCTAGGTAATTTTAGGGAAAAAAATGACTTAAGCTAAATTATTAACTTACAAAAGTTAAGATAATACCTTTTGCTTAGCTCGTTTGATAAATGTGGCCTGACAAGGACTAACAATAACAATGTGTTGAAAAATGGGGGGGGGGGGGAGGGGAGGGGTGGGAGGAGAAATGTACGTGGGAGGAGACGGAGGGGGAGACAGGGTGGGAGAAAGGAGACAGGGGAAGAAGGGGTATGTTATAATTACTAGATACACACAAGGCCTAAAATATTAATATTGGCATGTGAAACAGATGCAACTCTTGTCAATATCATATGGTACCTAGACCTAATACTGTACGGAGGCTAAAAACAATATAAACAGCAGTGAGGATCAATTTCATGATTTTTATCGACGGAATGTGTCCCCGGGTAAGGTACACACAGCAGGACTGGCATTCCTTACGTCAAAAACCAGTGGTAGGTTGTCCTATTTTAGTTATTCCAGATTTAAAACAAGGTCCCTTTGTTTACGATTGGTTCAGCGCATTCGCTACCGAGGGCCTTTCGACCTATTTCTCATTGTGAAAACCTCAATATTATTTTTGTCAAAAAATGTAATGATATGATACAGTACTAAGGCTTACTGACGCATATTTGTGCACACACTGACAATATATGTCTACATGAACAGGGCATGGCTAACATATGCCTGTTTTGTTTTGCAAATGATGGAAAGATGTTACCAATGGAAACTTTCAACATTTTAACATTCACAATTAGAAAAGCAGGATGCATTTACAATAACTTAAATGGTAGCAATAAATAAGAACTGTTTCTTCAGAGATCGAAAAGAAGTAAAAAAACTTGTCAAATACCAACCCCACTTTAACGTGATCTCGGTAAAATCTGCCTATAATTTAGTCCAATTCGAACTATTTAAATTAAGCGAAAATTATTACAACATGCCTTATTAGTGTACTAAATATATTTAAAAATCTTTATAATTGTTATATTCCTTGATAAATCAACCATGAAACATCGAATAATGATTATTGATATAATCTTCCTGATGAATCTTTACACATTTTGTTGATAAAGAACATATCTATACATATTTACCTAATAAACACAAACTATTACATCAGGGAGTAGACATATTAAGTCTAAGCATACAAGAAATAACTGCCAATCGAGACGTTTCTAATACGCTGTACATTATCAGTGTGATACGTTTCTTTAAACTTTCCTGAATTTTCTGGATGTTCCACTGCCTACTAGATGGTACTGTATTTCATTAGACGGCCAACAATGATGATTCACTCATCTCATAATGATGATTACACAGTATAATCGGTAGATTTATCATATCAGAAGTCGCGGAAAATTTCCACTAACGATAATATCGATATATTATATATATTTTGACACTGGTATTTTTGTTAAATTGTATTGTTATGATTATCCAATTGTTGCTATTTTTATAAATTGTAAAAACGATAGTTGTAATTCAATATTTTTAACTGCAAGAACGATTGAAATGAATAATCCCTTTGTTTGTTGATATTCATAACATTAATATTTTACTGATACTTGGACGTCGTTTCAAGATAGAGGTTGGGTGTTGTATGAAGAAGGGAAAATTGCAAACGTGTGTATAAAAGATCATGGGGACTGTTGACTCTTGAAGTTATAGTAATCCTGGTTTACTTTAGCAGTCCCTGGCCAATTCATCTCTGTATATTTTACATTATGGTATATAAATAAATAAACGAAATGAAAATGAAATAAAGAAAAGATAGATTTAATTCGTCTGCTGTCTAAGGTATGATTTGACCAAACATAATTCTGGTCTCCGGTGAAAAGAGCATGGGTGCGAGGGTTGGAGGGGGGTTTGCGGAGATTATTTCTAAGCTTACAAATGTTGCACTACTTTGCAGTGGTAAGCCTAAACATATACAATATGCACTGACAATCATATCGAAATGGAGATGGAGTAGGGGTGACGTAGGGTTATCTTGAATACACCATATTGCACAAACAGGTGATAAGTTATCTCGATGACCTTTCATTAAGGTACATTACATGGCCCTTGTCACGATTACTACATTTCATTGTTTAGAAACAGTAGAGAACGGACACAATGTACCTATTGTATGGCGTTCCATACGGTACCATCGTACAGGGATTATTAGTATTTGGGTGTCTTGTGGGCCATTTTTTTGGTTTTTTTTTTTGTTGGATAACAATAGATATTTGAATATCTCTATGGGATAACATATTACTGGAATACAAACATGAACCCTACATTGCAACTATTGATTGATCACTTTTTTTCCGGAATAAAAAAGGCCTTATATGCACAACAATACTTGATAGAAATTCACACTAAAATAGGATTTTCTCGGATTTAGTGAAGAGATATGAAGACCGTAACAGATATTCATTGTGTAAGATCACTTTCAGTATTCAAAACTCTTAAAACCATAGATTTGGGTAAACAAGTCAAACACAAACGATAATTTCCCATCAACATTCGGTACAAAATAGCTAATAACAAAAACAACAATTCAAAAAAATAAAATCCTGGACTAACAACTACTAATTTAGCCTATTTTATTTCTGTATAATGGTAAGCCTATTCATTGTTGTTATAATGATAATATGAATCACGAGAGATGGCTTTACATGGTACAATACAAATTACAACAAAGACTAAAACACAATAACCTGCATTAAAAGATGTGTCACGTGTTATATAATATAATGATTAAATATTAGTGATATTGTTTATATTGTCTAATGATATGGATCTTTTAATATCGTTGTTTTACGGTACTACCACCGTACATAATCATTGCAGGTTTAGATACAATCTGATCAGGGAGTTGTTACAACATCTAATCAATACCAATCCGAGTGAGAAAATCAACATGTACCATGGAGGTACTGTCAATTATATCACAAATAACACTAACAACATTATAATAAACTAAACAAAAAGCAAAGATTCAAATGATAGAAAATGGTTAGATTGTTGAATTTAAACAGGCTTTCTCTTCTTATCCTTGTACTGCCAATTATATCAGAAATAACACTAACAACATTATATAAACTAAACAAAAAGTAAAGATTCAAATGCTAAAAATGGTTAGATTTTTTAATTAAAACAGACTCTTCTTCTTATCCCTGTACTGCTAATTATTCTATAAACTTAACAAAACAACAATAAAATCCTAACAAAAACATTGTTAGATTATGGAATTAAAACAGACTCTTTATTCTTTTTTTTTTAACTGTCAATTATATAAAAAATGTTACACAAACCATGAGATAATATCTCTATGCACAAACTAAACAAAAAACAAAGTCTCCATTGATAAAATCCAACAAAAACATAGTTATGGAATTAAACCAATTCTTTATTATCGTATTGCCGAAATCAACAGTATAAAAACATGTTATATAAACTATAAAAAAAAAAGATTCCAACGATAAAATCCCAACAAAAACATATAGTTAGATTAAGGAATTACAACAATTCTTTATTCTTGTAATTGTATTGCCAAATATCCGAAAATAAACTTTTAAAAAACATGATAACCAATGACTGTGATGATGACTAGGCGTGCGACACAAAAACACACAAAAAAAAAACCTGGAACCTATCACTGTAACACAAGTATATCACTAGGTTACATAAATAAAGAAATTTAAATATTATACATAAAAAAAACATAAATTAGGCCTATAGAAACTATTTTTACAGATAAAAAAAAGAAAGAAAAGAAAGATTAAGAGTCATATTCAGAATTTAAAAATTAATATTTATATTTTTCATCAAACAATTACTCATCATCTTTTGATCGTTTTGACGATCGATCGAAACGATTAATAGACAATGCTAACACATCGATGGTAATAAATCGAGATTGTAATGAAATTGTTTCTTTGTCGTATTTGCAATATTGGATAGTCATTACACGAATCCATTGTTTCATTGTGATGGTAGAAAAAGAGGAGTGACACAAAGGAATCAGTAAAAATTATGAATGATTCACAATCGTATTCAATCATTATGATTATATTTAACTTTTTTTTCAATTCAATCTTTGTTGGACTCGCTGGTCCATAGTAAGTAACAATTACGTATAATTTAACACAAAGATAAACTGTACTGACTTACTACTACTCTCATCTCAGAATGATATTAATATCTATGAAAGATGATGACTGGTGTAGGAGTGTGATGATGATGATAATGATGATTGATCCTTATGATGATGATCATGATGATGATATGATGATCATGATGATGATATGATGATCATGGGATGATGATGATGATAATGATCATCATGAGATGATGATGATCATGAGATGATGTCGATGACGATGATGATAATGATGATGATGATGCCGATGATGAAAATGTTAATGATGATCATGAGATGATGATGATGATGCCGATGATGTTGGTGATGATGATGATGATCATGAGATGATGAAATGATAATGATGATGTCGATTACGACGATGATGTCGATGATGCTAATGATGATAATGTCGATGATGATGATGATGATGTCGATGATGATAATTATCATGAAATCATTAAGATGATGATGATCAGTGACAGTCGTGCAACTAGAAAAGGCCCTAGACTCGGGTGGTCGCATGATGATGTCGACGGTGATGATGATGTCGATGATAATGATGATGGAGACGATAATAATGATGATGATGATCATCATCATCATCATGACCATGAGATGATGATGATAATGTTGATGCTGATCATAAGATGATGATGATGATGTCAATGATGATGATGCAGCTTTTGTTGACCATGCTGACAACAGGTAATTCAATTAGGTATTCATTGATGAATGGTACACAGTTCGTCAATATTATTTGATGGGAAAACTGATGGCAACACTGGAAAAATAGTAAACTAACAAAACCAATAACTAAACGACCTCGTGGTGCTATCTTATTTAAAGTTCCCGGATATATCGATTTAAAGTGTTTACTATATGCAGGGAGTTGTTATTATCTAATAACAACTCCCTGCTATATGCATTGTTATTAAAGAGATATGATAATTCTAGCGATGATTAGCATATCAAGGGGCCAGCCTTTTTTATAACTTGGTTCAGTAGCCTATTATTGTTGATCGAAGAACCATATGTTCTTGTTTATACAGTACAAATAAATTAAATTAAGAGGAACTTGATATGCCTGTAAATTTATTGAAAAGGCATATTATTAATTATAGAGGGCGATATTTACATGAATAATGTAAAATTTTGGTGATTATTCAATGCGTATATAGACTAGTCCAGATAGTCATATTTCCACTCTAATAAGATGCTGTAGGCATTTCGTGTGTGTGTAATTTTGGGGTGCTGAATTCAAATGCTGTTTACCCAGTCCGGAAATTTTTAGATCTTCACCCTTAAAATGTGAAAAACAAAATGGCCGCAATTTCAAAACTAAATAGGTTATTGGATGCAGAAACATAATTCATGAATAAAAAGACCGGATATGCCGGAAAATAATACGAAGGTGAGGTAACCATCAGATATAATATGATAAATGATATGATGAATAACGGAATAACAAACGGAAGGGGTGTGTTTTTACTGGGCGTGGCCATGATTTACCAGTTGCTGTTATCATGTACTGTACGTTTAGGATAGTGGTTAATGGTATATTACTAACTAAGCGATATTACGGAATTTTCCAATGACTAGAAAATCTAAATACAGTTAAGTATAGGCCTACAGAGAGAATCATCGAATGAATAATGCCATGGTGGAGCAATGTCACTGGCCTCTATCTGTTCTTTGAGGCAGTTCCCATACTAAATGAGGCCTACTATTTTTTTTTTACATTTTGATATATTAAATTGTATTTTAAAGCTTGTACTGTGCAGTGTACCGCGTACACCAATTGCATGTAACCGATCCAAACACGATTTGTGATAGGCTTACTGACAATTCCATTGTTAACAAAGACATGGGCATAATTTTAAGATCAAAGAGATACAATGATCCAGTACTAGCTGAGTAAAAATGCACTAATTCCGGGAAAAAAGGTTATTGTAAAGAGTGATCCCACTGAGGCCTAACCGAATTCTCATCATAATGGTATTGTTGGCCAGCGTTTAAGCGTCAACAATGACGAATATTTCGAGTGATCGTGGAGGCATGTCGGTTGAGTGCCTTGTTGTTTGTAAACAAAAATAGTAAACAAAAGGTAGATTTGTCGATCGAGGGTCATCGACAAAGTCAATGTCAGGCATCACTCACACCGTGATTAACGTACGATCAATGTCAAGTATACAGATTCACACAACAGTCCGCACAATAACAAGGCTAGACCAAAGTTCATGATGATGTGTATACGATGAGGTCCGGCTAAACCTTGATCTTTGAAAGATTTATATCTATACATTAAGATAAATTATTAGCCTTGCTTTTTGAACATCCAGAACTGTTTACGTACGTCCTGTCCTTGTTGTATCAAATCTATTTAAAGCAACACGCATTCCACCCCCTAAGCCTACGTCAAGTGTTAATAATATTACGTAATTGAATACTAGCATAGATTATAATATTGTAAAACATGCATAATGTTAATAATATCCTTGCATATGCGCGGCCTACGTACACATGTTTTTACAACAAGATATGAAAATGAAATAATGTACCAAATCCGGTATAGGAAACAATAGCGTGATAGGATTATGTAAATTACACCTGTGTTTTAATCGACAACATTTTAAATCATCTTGGAAAAAGTTTATGCATAAATTATTATCTAAATAATTGAGGGCGCTATTTGCAGAAATTCTTAAATTTTGCGGGCATTTTTAGCAGAAAAATATATGCTAATGTAATTATTAGCGATTTTGGTAACAATAAATACTTTATATTGTATAATTTATACATATTTTGGATGAGGTAATTTTAAATATAGCTAGGGTCTACTTAGAGAAAACATACGTTATGTTGTGAGTGCCTAGGCCTACCTAGCATCACCGGGTGTTAATTCTACTCTCTCATAGGCGGGTAAGTGGCCTCCTGTCCCGCGTCCTCATTAATCTCGCCCTGCTTCAGCTTAGGCCTAGACTTGTCTAACTAAATTTGTCCTAATCTGGTGTTTACAGTTATTTATAGAAGCTATACAAAATTTTCTACTAACCATGATAGTATATCTGCTTAATAAGTACATTTTTTACAATATTATTCCTTATTCAACTGGAAATTTCTCCCTCTTTCTCCACCCCTCCCCTCCCCTTCTCTTCTGCTGCTCTGTCTGGCCTCTGCTGTCCCAATCTTAAGGATTCTTATAAGCCAAGGCTAGGCATATACACCTTATATATGACTGTCAAATAGTGATGTTTGTCCAAAACATTCTTTATACAATATATTTCATAAAACAAACATTTAAAACAATAACAAAAAAGAAATTTTGTTAATTTAATAATGTTCATGTTTACAATAAGTATAACCTATTTTACAGAGCAATGGATACATCTGATTGGGTGTATCGTGGCGAAGGAAATTCATCTTTAGTCATCGCAAATACAAAGGTAGGTAAAGTTTGATCAATTTGACCATATCAAAGAAATGGTATCACACAAACATACTACAGTAGCCCCCCCCCCCCCACTCCCCTTACCTCTGGGACACTGTAGACCCCCTCCCTCATCCTTTGGAACACCCCTGTCCTGTTCATTGGACACCTTCATATCTCCCGAATGTGATCCTTCCATGGACCTGTGTCACATTCATCATATTTTTTTTTCAGACCAATAGAGTTTTCAAGTTACGGAAGAAGAAAGTTGTTGTCAAGTGTGATACTAAAGTATGTTAATTAACTTACAGAATTATATTATTAAATACAAGTTTTTAACTTATTTTTTCATTTTAGGCACATTGCCAAGGATAACTATATAAATTCAATCACTTAAGCTCTGTCTACGCTATCAAACTAGTTTGACAAAAAAGTGTGATATGTCCAAATATGGTAGTGATATGCCCAATTATGGTAGTGAAATTACATCATTTTTATATATGGGCAAATCACATTTTTGTCACATAATGTTTGATTTGCCTGCAAACATAAGCAAGTTATAAAACTGAAAATTATTATTTTTGGCTTACAGGACCCGAAGAGTAGTGACAGTGAGGGCAAGCTACAGTTGTGTAGACGCATGCTGCAATATTCTGAGGGTGTTCTTAGACCTCTTCTAGGAGAAGAAGTTGTCCCAATTGCTGTAGGTATATTAATTTATAAAAGGGGTAAATTATGGGTTAAAAGCCCAACACAAAAGTGGGACCTCTTAATAAATAAATAGAAATATTTCTTCCAAATACTCAATACTCATAGCCGTAGTAAACAATAAGCTACCATATGGTAACTTTTTTCTAATGATTCCGTTCTCTTGAATATAAATGCCTAAAGGAGTGGTGCAAAAATAGCTTCTACAGTATATAAAATCATGTCTAATACTTTATAGTTTCTGCAGTATTCAAAAACATGTGTACAACAAAACGTTTTCAATATATCCAATACTTTTGGTATTTTAAAATCCCTTAACCATGCATTTACCATTTAAAGCATGACATTTGTAAATTTATATTACCAATGAGGTAGTGTGAAAAGGCTTATAAAATGATTATTCTTAAAGGTATTGTTAACCCTATTTAGAAAATGGATTGTTCCAGTGTAATTATTTATCCTGTTTGTGGTGTTTTTTATTTTCCTGTTTTTGCTTTCCTTTATAGTATATTTTCTAAATGTCCTGACTACTACAATCCCGCTAATGTTTGATTTATTAAAGGGATCATGTCAATAATATTCTACTACTATGTTTTGCGTTCTTTTTAACCTGAGGCTCACTCGCGCCATGGTTCTGGTGGTAGAATGAGTCTTCTTGGATAAAGACTAATAAACCGTAGGTCCAGTTTACACATCTGGCTCATGTGCACTTTAAAGAACCTAGTACATCTTTCGAGACGAGTAGGGGGTTACCCTTGTGTACTAGTACACACACACACACACAGCCATTTTCACACACAGCCACTGTGCAACTGCGACTGGACCATGTTAGATGTGTTTACCACTTAGTGAGAACTTCAAGTCAAGTCAAGTGTCATTTATTGTCATTTGTTTTAAGAAAAAAAACATAGAAATTCTGTTTGCTCTGTTGGCGGAGCACAATATCCAAAGGACACAACAAGTTACAAGTTGAATAAATAAAAAAAAAACAATACAAAAAAATTGTCAGTCCAAACTGCAGTAAAATAATGTTGTCATGATCCCTGACTAGATATTAGTTGTGGTATGTTGAGCAGGAAATCAAATCCTGTGGTTTGGTATTGCAAAAACCACAGCTTAGCCTTATGGTACTAAATCCATATGGTCCTTTATTATACTATAATTGTCTCCATAACAAATATTTAAACAAAAGACTCCTTAAAAGCAATGATGCAAAACAAAATAATAATAAATAGATAGTGGTACAGTATTCTTTAGTAAACCATAGAACCTCTATTAAGGGGACATCTTCAACATTCAACAAAGTTTCCCTCTAATAGGATCGCCCTGTATAGGGGTGCCGCAATGTTAAAAGATACATTTTCCTTGTTCCTTTTACAGGAAATTTGAATTTACTGGTGATTATTTAATTTAACAGATATACAGCAGAACCTCTATTAAGGGAACATCTTCAGGACCCAACAAAGTGTCCTTTTAATAACGGTTTTGCCATAGTGCTAAAACATATATTTCTCTTAATTAATTTCACAGGAAAGTGCCCCTTTAATTGGGACTGTATGTTAGTTTCAGTTTGTATATTCTTAAACGGAGAGTCATGAATCTGCACACTATCATGATTAATGAAAAAATATATATATATAAGTTCTCAGAAACTGAGAAAAATACTCGACAAAATAATACAGAAAGCAATAGAGGGCATGTTATTTAATTTTTTACTTTACTTTATCAAATTGAAATTACTAAATTTAGTAAAACAGATAATATGCAAATGTTATTGAAAATCTGGGCTGGAATAATGCTAATTGAAAATACCTAATCCTGTTGCTAACCTTTGGAACATCTTGTATGCATTTAACTCCCAAACATTGTTTTATCAGAAAAAGAAAGAAAAGGAAAAGAAATTAAAGAAAGAAAGAAGAAAGAGTCATAAATTTATACTGTAATTTTCTTTTGTTTGTCTCATAGGAAATTGTTCCAGTGTCAGTAGATTTTTTAAAGGGTATAAGTGAAAAGGTGAGAAAATTGAGGCCAGCTAAACGTCTGGACACGGAGGTTGATGAAGAGAGTGAATACGCTATAAGCCTGCCAGATCTTTGCTCCGTTCAGCCTTCCGACAGGAAGAATACCAATCCAGTATTTTGTGTAGAAATTAAGGTAATAATAATCTTTAGGTTGATACCACTAATTTAAAATACGTATTAATAGAAAACTTGTTTAAATAAAGGCTCTGAAAAGGAAGAAAAAATTAAAATACCACCGATTCACTATAACCCTGTATCTCCATATTATATGTTCAGTGTAGGAGAATTATGTAAAACAGTGTCGTATGTAGGCCTATTTTGTGTAAGTTTAAAGGTTATAGCCTGTGATACAGACATCACATGTGAAAAACATGTTATTGTGTATCACAGAATTTGACAATGTTACTGTCCAAAGTTTAGATACATTACAGAGAATTGGTTATGGATAATAAATAAAGTACTTTTTAGGATTGTAAACTCTTCTCTGTGTTTTAATTTTTGATCTATTACTTTAATTTAACCTTTCACCTTTATTGCAATGAACACATAAGTAATTTCCATTGTGTAAAGAAACAAAATTGTCAGGCCCAAAGTCATGGGTGTCACGAAGTCCCTTTTTCCTGACAAGTCCCCCTTTCAAACTAGAGATCAACATCAGTAAATAGGCCTACATGACAATTTGGAAAATTCTATCTAACCACCAGCAATTTGTATCTCCTAGAATAGGCCGTCAATACCCGACCCCCATCTTTAACCCAATACTTAATTGCTTTTTAAAAATATTTTAGCCAAAAATGGGATTCCTACCAGATTGTAAGCCAATCAGTGAAGAAAGGTCGATCAAAAAGACTGCCTGTAAATTCTGTATGTATCAAAAATTAAAGGTAACATCATATATTAAGCTCAGTCTACACTATCAAACTAGTTTGACAAAAAAAGTGTGATGCGCCCAAATATGGTAGTGATGTGCCCAAATACGGTAGTGATATGACATCATCATATCCATATAAGGGCACATCACATTTTTTTGTCACATAAAGTTTGATAGTGTAGACAGAACTTTAGATTATATAATTACTACAAAATACTTTTCCTAAAGCTTGGTGATAACATGCTTTCTTACCATTCATCTAGGATCTGAATCCTCTATTTACCATAATACAATCATACTCTCACTAACACTGAATAATTGTTTTCCTAATATTTTTTTAAACATTTTTTTTCTAGTTGGAATTTGGAACATGGGATTCGGCTAGTTTGTACTGCCCTATAGATCTATTTTCAGGGTTTGTACCTACTTTTGTTATTGAAGTCATTTGGGAGAGTTTGCAAATCATAAGGACTTACAGTAATAGATTCCTCTCATTTGATTGGGTGATCATCACGTCATGATAACAATTGTGTTCTATCAATCGCTCCAAATAACATAGATTTTTACTGGCTGAAGGCTGGACACCGCAACCCCTTAACAACAGCATAAGAACTATGCTTTCCTTATGCTCCAGTACCTTTGGTTAAATATAACCTCTCATCTTCCACCTATTATTTATACCATCACGCTCATAAACATTCATTGTTTGCTATTTTATGACCATGTATTTTTTTAGGAATGAAGAAAGAATGATGTATGCTCTTTCATGCCTTATAAAAACACCACAAAACAATCTTAGGATATTTATGGTAAGTCTATCAGGATGTTCCTGCAGCAGACAAAGCTTTTAAATATTTGGGTTCGTTGGAAATAAAGAAAATGTTTTTGGTAAATTCTACGGTTTTCGAAGAGTAAATGTAAATGGCGGAATAACCTGTAACTTGAAGAGTTTCCGATTGTATATAGCTATGGTTTGCGGCACCCTTGCTTTACAATTGTGGATGACTGTAGTAACATTATTTGTTTTACTATAAAAGCTCATTTATTTTTTAAGCGCTTTTCTATTCCTAGAATGGCCAATTAATTTTTTCAAATAACGGACAACACACGCCAACTTCTCAGGATCGTCAACGGTTGACCGACCTTTTAAAATCGCAATTTGGATCAAGTTCAGAAAATAAAGATGGACATAATTCTTTAAATCAGTAAGAATATATAAAATATTTTCCACAAATATAAATAATAAATGTAATATTTTCTCAAAACAGAATTACAAAAATATGCAAGAAACACAACAATTAACCGATATCACTGTAAGATAGGTCTTATTCATGCCTGTAGCTGACCTTCTAAAAATTAAGCTTGTTTGAAGCTCTGTCTACACTATCAAATTTTATGTAACATGTGATATATCACTACCATATTTGGGTACATCGCTCTTTTTGTCGTCAAACTAGTTTGATAGTGTAGACAGAGCGTCAGACAGTAACACACACATACACTTGCCGTTGAATAGCTTTTAAGGCCTAGCCTAATAGATTTAATTTAATTCTTTAAAAAAATATGTATTGTCTTCAGAGAATAATAAGTGACAGTAAATGACACTGTCATTTGAGAATAAATGACATGTATCATACAGATTACAAAATAAGTGACATTAGAAATATGGACATTTGAGAATAAGTTATGGTTTGTTATTGAAAAATAAATAAAATTAAAGTTAATAAAGGAAAGCTATATAAGTGACATAATGTGACATTCTTGAATAAATAACATGATTTGTCACTGGAGAATAAGTGACACTGTGGGGTGTAATATATTTGTTGGTGGATAATATGTTACATTAGATAGTAAATGACATTAGTGCATAGAGAATAAGTTAACTAGCATTAGTGTACTTTCTGTTTGTAATATAACAGGTACCATTCGCGGATGCTTAGTTCAGGCAGGTACATCCTACCTGTGCACGACCTTTTCAATATGACAAATTATGTTCTAATTGCTTCAATATATATTTCCTAATATACTAATCTCATATGCATATAGGTACAAAATAACATAAGATTATTCCTCACTGTTGACTTATTGCTACATTGGCCTAATTCATTGCTTGCATATATTGCTACTGTAGCCTTCGGAGAGATTAATAAACATGTTTTATAACACCAATTTATTTTTATTATTATCTTTTATACTACTTATATTTGTTGGCGTCTTATTCACAGTTCCTGTCTGCTAGACTTCCTACATCTAATACAAACAGTACTCATAGCCACGGAAGGTAATATCGAAGTAAAGCGACCTCAAACTACGAACCAGTGCCTTGAGAGTCAGTTTAAACCGAGTGGTGCAGGTAAGTTTGGAAACTCCATGTGAGTGCAACTTAAGCTAACCTAGACGGATGTTGTTACTCGCCAAGGTTCCAATGACCTGCAGTTCCAATGACCTGTATAGAAGTCGTGAAGACCTATATACAGGTCAGAAGACATACATGTCAAAGGTCATAAAGAGCTGCATACATTTACCTTCTTAGATCATGTACTACTCCTGCAGGAGCGTTAATGATCTTGTTGATCGTTCAACTGCATCGCAAACAATTTAATAAAGATATTAATAAATAACTTGTTACAAGTCATGCTAATAAAAATGAAACAAACAAAACAAATTCGTTTGAAGGACCTCTGAGGTTTGTGGTTTACCGTGCAAGGCACCGTGCCAAAAGCCAATTAGTGCAAATTGTTGCAGCAATATATATAGAATTGTTTTTATTTAATGAAGTAATTACAGTATAAGTTTCTTGGAATTGCATTATTTAGTAACTTATCAGCACGTAGTAACTGTCTAACTACAATGTTATACAGTAGAAACTCTCTTTCCCTACTATTGAGTACACACTCCTGTTAAGGACACACCCCTATTCAGTACACCCTCCTATCAAGGACACACCCCTATTCAGTACACCCTCCTATCAAGGACACACCCCTATTCAGTACACCCTCCTATCAAGGACACACCCCTATTCAGTACACCCTCCTGTTAAGGACACACCCCTATTCAGTACACCCTCCTGTTAAGGACACACCCCTATTCAGTACACCCTCCTATCAAGGACACATCCCTATTGAGTACACCCTCCTATCAAGGACACACCCCTATTCAGTACACCCTCCTATCAAGGACACACCCCTATTCAGTACACCCTCCTATCAAGGACACACCCCTATTCAGTACACCCTCCTGTTAAGGACACACCCCTATTCAGTACACCCTCCTATCAAGGACACACCCCTATTCAGTACACCCTCCTGTTAAGGACACACCCCTATTCAGTACACCCTCCTATCAAGGACACACCCCTATTCAGTACACCCTCCTATCAAGGACACACCCCTATTCAGTACACCCTCCTGTTAAGGACACACCCCTATTCAGTACACCCTCCTATCAAGGACACACCCCTATTCAGTACATAATCCTATTCAGCACATACTCCTATCAAGGACACACCCCTATTCAATACACACTCTTATTCAGCACACACTCCTATCCAGGACACACCCCTATTCAATACATAATCCTATTCAGCAAACACTCCTATCAAGGACACACCCCTATTCAGTACACACTCATATTCAGCACACACTCCTATCCAGGACACACCCCTATTCAATACATAATCCTATTCAGCACACACTACTATCAAGGACACACTCCTATCAAGGACACACCCCTATTCAGTACATAATCCTATTCAGCACACACTCTTATCCAGGACACACCCCTTTTTAGTACATAATCCTATTCAGCACACACTCCTATCCAGGACACACCCTCCTATCCAGGACACACCCCTATTCAATACACACTCCTATTCAGCACACACTCCTATTCAGCACACACTCCTAAACAGGACACACCTATTCAATGCACACTCCTATTCAGAAGACATAATACTAAATTTTTCAGAAGACATATACTATTCAGTAAACATCCCTATTAAGGGACACTTTCTTGTGAAACGATTGGGAGGACTACTATACTACAGTAGACTACTACCATTATCGCTAACCTCTATTAAAGGGACATTTTATTAACACTCTCATGATATTGGCTAACCTCTATTAAAGGGACGTTTTATTAACACTCTCATGATATTGTTTTTATTAATTTCTACAAATACATAGATAAGGTAAATAATTCTCTGCCAGTTGGTTGTATATTGGATCGTATATTAAATGTGCAACGATTAGATGATTTGGACATAGAGGGCATCTATCCACTTTATCAACAACTACAGGAACATATATCTCAACACCCAGAAGATAGGTAAGGATATAATATGATACTGTAATCAAAGTCACTGGCCACCTATTGGTCTATATAAAGTAAAACAAGGTTGTATATTGTTTGAAGGTTTGCATGTCACAATCAAATGTTGATATAAGTTTGCGGTACACCACGTATGTTAGTTCTGAAAAGAACTGTTGAACTAACATACATGGTGTACCGCAAACTTCTGACAACAAAACAAGGTTGTTTACCAAGACTACTCTCATCATGATGAGCTAAGGTGTAATGCCTTACCTCAATTCTCTATCAAATGGTACAAGTTGGATTCTAGATAACTCAGATATACACTACAGTATATTTGATTTTGCTATGTGTCTAGAAAAAATATTTGCTGTCATTGATAGCACACATGCTATCAATGAGAGAATTCATTTAATGTTTTTCTTTATTTTTTTTAGAGAGAAATACTCTCTAGAAGGACCATTTAATGAACATTTTATAGACCAGTTACCTATGATGACCCAGGTCACTAGAAACAACAGTACGAAAGAAACAATTGACTATGCCGTGCAAAAAATCAGGGAGTTCCTAATAGCTGCTACAACAAAGGACTGCTCTATCATGGTTACCATGCAACGGACAACAAATGCAAAGTAAGTTTGATATTGAGGAAGTTGAAAAAAGAAAATGAAACCGCATTAAGTTGGAACAGAACAGATTATTTTCCAATTGGATTTGTGTATAAATTAAACAAAAAATTACTTTAAGAAAGGTTTACAGATTCCCACTGTACGATCATATTGAGGGCAGTAAACAGAAAAAGTAAAAATTTGTGATGGTTTGTGGTTAATGTTTCCCAGAAAACAGCACTTTGACTAAAATTTAGTGCTTTCTGTATTTATTTGTTGCAAATATTTCTTGATTACTTATCGATTGATAACGTGTTTGATGTTGGTGTACACTTGAATCTATTTACTCATTGTATAAATAAATAAATTACACACATTTTAAAACTATGAAGGTTATAATGTATAAAGTTCTTTGGCTTGTATCAAAAACAAAAATATAGATTCACTTACCAAAATGACATCTCTACATTGTTAGTCTCTGAAAAACATTGTATGTGTTGCCTCTGCAAACTAAGGAGAATAAGAAAAACATATTTGGTTGATTTGCATAAACAGCACCTGTGATTAAAAGCTAAATTTAGTGAACTAATGAGAGAGCCAACAACTCAATGATTATTGTATGAAGGGCCATATGTGCAAAAATAAGAAGAGATCAGGAGGTGAAAACTAGAATGGAAGCTTGTATAGCCTACATCACCTGGATTTATTTACTATTGATATTTACAAATTATTTTATTATTTTTTTCTTTTTTCTTAGAGTGGAAGATGCAAGTCAACATATATCTTCAGGTAATGGGAACTTATTTAAATACCACTGCAACATTGTGGATTTGGACCCGAAACCTTCAATACGTATTCCAATGTATTACCAGCTAGACCAGGACATAACGCAGCATTACAAGAAATACCGTGAACAGAAAAACTTAACCTCTTGATAGAGGGAGGCAGACTGGACAGTTTTTATTAAAATGTCCATTCTATAGGACATTGGTATTATTACAAAGAACAACACAGACGTGTGTGTCAATATCCCATAGACTAAATGTGGCATATTTTTCTTACCAATTCCAGTGCACTAGTTCAAATCCTGGTCCAGGTTATTTCTCACAATTATTGTTGCGATTTAGAGAAAATTATATTTAAAAATTAAGAAACACATTTTTGTTTAGATTGTTGCTATACATTAATACGTTATTTAGAAAACATAAAAGAAAAAAAATGTAAAAGTAATACTTGTTATTATGTTTTATGTCAGAAAATATATTTTGATTAAAACAATCTGGTCTTTAAAATTTAGATTGTTATCTTGAAACTTTGTTTTAAACAGTATCTGGATTTTTATACAGTAGAACATCTCTCTGAAATACGGCTTTACCACGTTGAAACACCGGTTCTCGTCAGATCACCGAAGTTAAGCAACGTTGGGCCTGATTAGAGCTTGGATGGGAGACCATCTGGGAATAGCGGGTGCTGTATACGGAGCTAGGGTCCAGTTAGGCATTTGAAATCAGCACTGCTGACTCTTATGGCAGCCCCTGCATCTAGTATCTGCCTCAGACCTCCGGTCAAGGTGGGCACTGGACAAGAGAAGCCCTTGATCAATGTCAGGACCAATCAAGGTGCTTTAAACAGTCCTGGCTTTGTTGTATCAAACCTGTTAGTGGCGGTAATTATCGCTGTTGGTTTCGATTGAATAAAATAAAAATAAAAATAAAATCTATTAGGGGACCTTCAGGGCCAAAGAAAGTATCCCCTCAAGTTCCTTGACTCTAGTGTTAAATCATATTGCCTTCGTTCATGTCAGAAAGTGTTTCCTAAATATGGGTATTTTCTAAATTCTACTGTAAGTGAAAATATGAAATATGTTTCGAATTCTCATTCTAAGTGAAAATATAGATTATGTTTTTATAATAAAAGAAGAGAAATAAATATGATACAGTATTTATTATTTTGGGATTACCTAATAATAATGTTTTCATGCATAGAGGGCAGCAACCAAATTAAAAATCGTTCAATTTCAACAACTTAATATACTGTTTAAAAAATAAGAATACGAAAAAAAAAATATAAATAAAAAAGACGACTCGCTACTGAGTATTACCCAATAATAAAGTTTTTAAACATAGAGGGCGGCAAACAAATAAAAAATTGCCAGTTCAATTTAAACAACTTAAAACACTTTTGAAGGAATAAGAATAAGAAAACAGAAAAGCAATAGACGTCCTACATAGTGAGTATTACCTAATAATAATGTTTTCAAAGATAGAGGGCGGCAAACATAAATTTTAAAATGATGTCCAATTTACAACATTAAAACCTCTGGGTGAATAATCAGAAGATTGAATAACTACTTCAACATATGGAGTGATGATTCTGATAAAATAATCAAATTATACATATAACCTATGTCTGGCCGTTGAGAATGACGAGACCTACTTAAGAAACAAAAAATGAAACCGTTCTGAAGTAGGCCATTGAGATAAAAAATGCAACAATCATTCTCAAGACTATAAAGTGTATCACTTTTACTGCAACATGTCAGCAGTCTATCTCTAACCTTAACAGGTCCAGGCCAGTAAACTAAACCAAATTGATCAGCAATATTTATTGGTAATTGACACTACCCAGGTCTGTTAATTGCTCGTTAGTTACTTTTTGAGGTATATGTTCTCCTCTCAGAGGGGAAAGGGCCTACGTCGGTTTATACAGGTAAGCTATGCAGAAAACACAAACAAATTTGCAATTCGTTTGTTGGAACATTGTATAATTAATTAATTACTTCTGGAGATTATTTGCGATTTATCGCCATAATGACAATATTTAAAAAAAAATAAACCCCTGACATATGTCCAAAGTAAAATAAACCAATATTTCACTTTCTATTGTATTGTGTAAAAATAGTCTCAAGATGAATTAAGGAAATAGCTTGAACTGGAACAGTTTAGTATCTGGGGGATTTCGGGTATAAATGGAGTATTCTTGTTTTTATTATATTTTTATGATGTTTTAGACAAACATAATGTAAAATAGCCTGGGAATTATGTTAAATTCAGTACACAACAAAGAACTTGTTTATGTCATGGATTTCCTGAGGATAAAATAAATGTGTTGTACTATTTCTTCTTGGCATGGATTTATAGGCCTAGCAGAAAGTGTGTCATTATTAACTAGCATTATAAAAGAAGTAAACTAAGGAAAAGACGAAAACAGAATGTTGAAATGATTCCATACAATAGTTTGAATTAACTAAAAAAATAATCCTGCTTGGGGAATAAACACTAAAAATTGCGGTACACCGTCTGTTTCAGAAAGGAAATAAAGCAAAGTTGATAATTTCTTGACAGTTTAGTTGTTATGCTACAACCACTCTCTAGAGTAATGCTAGGCCAATTGCAACTTTCCTTTTAAGAAATAAATAGTGCAACCCAGACCTTAGCACTAGGTCAGGATTGAACCCCGGGATTGGAAGGCAATCACGTTAACCACTAAGCTACTACAAGCCTATGTCTATTTACCATGCAAACAATTAAACATAGTGTAACTTTCATATTAAACTTTTAGAGTTATAAAAATAATAGTTACATATCTAAAACAATATTAAGGAGAAATGGAACTACAATGGTAAACGTTGATGATTATGTATGTCGTGAGGTAATTTCCCGATTGATCGTAATCAAAACGGTACTGGGTATGTCTACTAGTTTTTCTGCTCCCAACCAGTACATCCATTCATAGAAGCTTTGATGAAGTAAGCCTACCTGGTGGTAACCATAGAACGGTTCCGAGATAACGACTATACTTCGGCTTTAGTCGGTAGAAGATTGAAAAAATTGTTAGAGATATACGATGTTTGATTATGTGTAGATGTGTGATTTGTTCTTTTACTCAAATGATATTATTTATTTAATACATTTTTTTATATCAATTAATTACATTATTGTAGATTGTATATTATGCGATAAATATTATTTAATTATTTTTTTATTTTTTTTCTTCTATAAAATTTGTTTAAATATTAATAAAAATATACAAAAGAAACCAGAATGTTGAAATGATTCCATAATGAAATAATTATTATATTATTATTATACAGGTTAAACATCTGGTAATCGAGAGGTAGAAAATAAGCCTAGTATCAAGACAGATGTAATTGATTGGAAAAATGACCACAAAGGTTTAACCAGGTTCATTCCTCGAACTATAATGTACTAAAATACACATAATCCAGACTGTGGGCCTATTTATAGTAAGTGAATGTGACATTGACATACTAATAACAATATCGCAACATTCAACCCTATATCAAACAACCTAAAAATCCTCCAAAATTTCACTTTCATTTTTCAACTAGATAAACCAAAATATAAAGATCGTTGCGAGTCATATTTTTCATAAAGTCCAAACGCACCATTTGCTATGTTACCCTTTAGCAGCTAATACAGTACATTGTTGTATTACATACGTCAAGGTATGATATATTCCACTGACATCAAATGAAGTATCGAACAAACATTGAGCAGAAAAAAATTGGATTGGATTGATTGGAGAATGAAGGAACATACTGCAATGGATGTCCATCATGGAATGATTCAATGTATATGCCTGCATATTTGTTCAATCATCAAAAACAGTAAATACATAAATAATTTGTCTTCAAAACTATCTAAAGCTCTGTTTACACTATCAAACTTTATGTGACAAAAAAATTTGATGTGCCCATATATGGATATGATGATGACATATCACTACCATATTTGAGAATATCACTACCATATTTGGGCACATCACACTTTTTCTGTCAGACTAGTTTGATAGTGTAGACAGAGCTTTATTTTTTGTTACTTATTGAATCATAAAATCCTTATAACCAATTTCTTTCACACAACAAACCAAACTTATAAAATATTATAAACAAGGAGTTTAATACTTAAGACTTATTTTTTATTGAAACTCTATGTATCCGACTTAACTTTATCAATACAATATCTTAAAAAATGAACGTCATCTTAATATAAGTTATCATTCTTTGTTTTCAATTCAATATTACAGGATATTTCTGTCATTAACTCTCTTATCTTACAAGATGATCAAATCGATATAATTGTTAGCAAACTTATGGAACTTGCTGGTTTCCATATAGTCATCCACAAATTAATTAGAAATAATTAATACCATGTCAAAGGCAAACCATAAATAATCATGCAGAACTTAAATAACCATCAAAGATTACTAATTTTTAATTTTTATTTCACAGAAGGTTAATTTAACTTGTTATATTTTCTTTTGAAATTAATATTCATAATTAACAATCCAATCAAGGTATCCTATTTGTTAATAAGGAATCAAGTAAAGTATTTTGACATGTCACAGCTTCCTTAGGGGTTATAAAAACCCCATGAGACTACTTTCGAGGGAAGGGGTTATCAATGGCTTGCAACCACACCTGTCATTTATAATTGTAATGTTAATATATCGTGACGTTTTTGGATGAGGTTAAAGATATTATCTTTGAATAAGTGGAAAATAAAGTGAAAAAAAAAGTTTGCATGGTGTATTAGACTTAAATAAAGAATGGGAACAGTCACCTTCGTCTCTGTGCTAAATTTACACATACTGTATGGCATTTTATATACAGTATCAGGCAAATGCTGTAATACAGTGTCACATTGTATCACATGTGTCCTAGTGTTACACTAAGGTTAGGCTTCTGACTCTGACTAAAGGCACCAACTGTAATTCATATGATACTGTATTACAGGTTTTTCCTAAGATACTGCACACAGTATAGATACAGTACAGTACAGAGATTTAATTTGGTATCAACAACTTACAGATAACAACGGTAGCACCTTTTAACAATGGACTTCACAATACCATATCATTTTATTTAACATAACTTGTTTCAATATCTTAAAATAATACTTAACAATACTCCTATCTTTACCTCAACTTTGACGTTCTGATGTTTATAACTCAAGCATTTGTCTTTGTATTTTTTTTCCCATAATAATATTTCATAAAAAAATTGAATTATATTGAAAAATGATTTATTATATCTTTATGATAAATGCTATCCAGTGGACCTCTGTGTTTGCTATACCTTTAAATACAGCATATACCGATATGGTAAAACACTGTTATAACAAAAACTGCGAATAAAAAATGTTTTTATCTTTTTTTAATTACATGGTGTACCGTAAAAATGATTAGCATTTTCTCGCCATGCAAACATTTAATTACAATGGTCAAGTGTATAAACATCAGAGGTTTTTACAAGGTTTTAAACACTTTAATTTAAATAACCTAGCCTAAGCCTAGCATTATATACATTTTTTACAGTATAATATATACAATGATATACATGTTATTTACAAATCACTTTACAGAGTTAAATATACACAGTTAGATATAAACATAAATATATTCATATACAACAATTAGCATGGGTAGAGTTACAGTAAATGTTTATGAAGAATATAAGAAAAACAAAATAAAATAATATTAATTTTCAAATATGGAAAATACTATTAAAAAATCAGTATAAGGTTAGAATGTGTTTTTAATTTTTTTTTTTTGGGTTTCATATTTATTTTGAGTTAAAAAAAAAAAAAAGAGTGGAATAATTTTGAAAGAAAATCGACAAAAGCATTAGATCTTGAGGCAAAACACTGCAGTTTTCCAAAATAAAAGATATTTAAAAAACAACATTTTAGAAAAATAATAAAAATTATGCATACACTTGCCAGAGAGTGTCAAAGTGATTTGATAGATGGTCCCTAGCCTAGACAATCTTGACTAAAGCTCTGTCTACACTATCCAAAAAAGTGTGATGTGCCCTAATATCGTGGTGATACAACATCATCATGTCCATATATGGGCACATCACATTTCGATAGTGTAGACAGAGCTTTAGGTCTACCTACTGTATAAAAAAAACTTGACGGATTCTAAACCTAGGCCTACTATTCTCAGATCAGACAACAAAGGCTGGCATTGTGTTTATTACAATTAACAGCAAATAATGCAATGTACTATAAGAAAATTAATTATTGGTAGTGAGGACGAAAACAAAGGGAATTATTTATTCATTGCATCCTATTAAAACATTGGCAAACTACGTCAACAATGACGAACTTGTATAAATATTGAATAGTCAACTAATAAACTTTGTGATAATATAGTCATAACACAATACAGTATTATTAGGATTAAACATTATTTGAACATAAATTATTTGTGGTTCAGCATGTTAAAACACTGTATTGCCACGACAACAAGAATGGATGGATGTGATTGGAAGAGAAACATGCGCAAAGTTTACAGACAGAATCATATGTCATAGTCAAAGACCCACACCATAAGATCAAATGGGTTATAAGGGTAATATTAACCCCCTTCTAACATCATTGGGACAACCCAATTGGTGGAGGTTTAATGGCGACATTATATTAATAACTCATTTAATTTGAAAGAAACATCAATATGGTTAGTTATAAACAAATCTTAATATAGATTATATTCATTAATAATGAATAATTAGACAGACGTTAACTCAAAATAAAACAATGTAGAATATCCACACATCTACTGTACTAACAGCAGGTAAGGCAAACCTTCCATCAATGTTTAAAAGAGCTAATTTTCTTTAATTTACCTGACTTTATTCAGAGGATTTTCTTGTAGTCATTGATTGATGTGAGAATTGGTAATGCTTGAAACACAGCTTAAGTTGTCATGATCAATAATTATATCCTATCTGTTTAAATTTTCCTGCCTCATTCACTTAAGATACTTAACAAATCTTCTGAATTAGCTAACACTTAACAACCTTTGACCCTAGCTTCATGACCCTAACTTCCTGTTCCTAGCTTCATGACCCTAACTTCCTGTTCCTAGCATCCTGACCTATCAGTTAATTAACTTTAATTAAAACTTTACCAAGTATGAAAAAAACTATAATTAGATAATGCTGCAAAAGTTCATTGTTAAAATATTCAGAATTATTTATATTTTGGCTATATATTTCTCCATTTTAACCAAAAAACATGCAAAAATATTTCAAAATAATGATTTTCTTAGTATGTTTTTGTAATACAAGTTGATAAATTTCAACTAAAATTAGAATTCAAAATAATAATATCAAAGCTCATTACATTTTGTTCCGATTGAGTACTTATTCAAATTTGGATGGAATGTGGAAATTCAGAGCATGTATTCGATCCAAAATATATTAGGAAAATAGTAATAGAAGTCAGTTAAACTTATAATAACTGATAAAAGTATAATGGAAACTTCATAGGAAACAAAGACCTTTTTGATATCAAGATTATATATTACAACATTAATTTTGTCATCATCAATGATAAGATATAAGCAAGTAGAAACGTTGAATTTCAGCGTAATAGCTTTATATCATTTGATGATAACATAAATGTTGAAATATACCATCAACATGATGATTTTATTTAATTTTTATAATGGAATATTGTGAAATTGTTTAGTTTTTAATTTTGAAATATATCATGATGACGACGAAATTGCTGAATTGAAATATGTCATTAACATTATTTTAATTCATTTGATGATGAAATACAATAGTCTTCATATATTTTGTTATTATTATGACAAACACTATAGTGTTGAAACATAATCAATTTCAACATTTCATTTGATGACCTAGTAATTCAACAATATTTAATAATTTAATATTAATATGAAGTATACATTATACTTTCTTCAGTATTTAAAATAATAATTTATATTCTGCATATGTTTATGTATTTCTTCGTTTATGCTTTTCCTTTTTCTCGTTTCTTGGCTGCTTTCATACAGTCCCGTAAACGTATCGCTTTCATTGCATATCGGTGACGGATTTCAGCAATGTGGTCTTCTTGTTCTTTATCCAGCATCATCAAGAAGTTGGTCAACTCTGCATTGCTGAAATTTTCCCACTGTAAGTGACAATGAAACAGAAAGATAATTTTAACAAAGTTCTCAAATCTATCAGTAACACAACAAGGATGATAATGATTAGATTTCAGCATGGGATTGTACTTGAACATGTGATTGTACTTGAACAATCTTTGTCTATGTAGAGCATCTTGTGTATATGTTTGTCTTATATGTTCTAGTGCAGTATATGGAGAGCCATCTCGATAGTGCTTTGCACTCATGGCAATCCTCAGGGTGCTGCACCGCTGTGTTGTCATGTATGTTTGCCTGAAAATTAAATAAAATAAAATAAAATAAAAATAACATGTGATTGTACTTGAACATGTGATTGTACTTGAACATGTGATTGTACTTGAACATGGGATTATACTTCAGCATGGGATTATACTTCAGCATGGGATTATACTTCAGAATGGGATTATACTTCAGAATGGGATTATACTTCAGAATGGGATTATACTTCAGAATGGGATTATACTTCAGCACGGGATTATAATTCAGCATTGGATTATACTTCAGCATGGGATTATACTTCAGAATGGGATTATACTTCAGCATGGGATTATACTTCAGCATGGGATTATACTTTTTAGAATGGGTTTATGCTTCAGCATGGGTTTATACTTCAGCATGGGATTATACTTCAGCATGGGATTATACTTCAGCATGGGATTATACTTCAGCATGGGATTATACTTCAGAATGGGATTATACTTCAGAATGGGATTATACTTCAGAATGGGATTATACTTCAGAATGGGATTATACTTCAGCACGGGATTATAATTCAGCATTGGATTATACTTCAGCATGGGATTATACTTCAGCATGGGATTATACTTCAGCATGGGATTATACTTTTTAGAATGGGTTTATGCTTCAGCATGGGTTTATACTTCAGCATGGGATTATACTTCAGCATGGGTTTATACTTCAGCATGGGTTTATACTTCAGCATGGGATTATACTTCAGAATGGGATTATACTTCAGAATGGGATTATACTTCAGCACGGGATTGTACTTCAGCGTGGGATTATAATTCAGCATGGGATTATACTTCAGCATGGGATTATACTTCAGCACGGGATTGTACTTCAGCGTGGGATTATAATTCAGCATTGGATTATACTTCAGCATGGGATTATACTTCAGAATGGGATTATACTTCAGAATGGGATTATACTTCAGCATGGGATTATACTTCAGCATGGGATTATACTTTTTAGAATGGGTTTATGCTTCAGCATGGGTTTATACTTCAGCATGGGATTATACTTCAGCATGGGATTATACTTCAGCATGGGATTATCATTATACTTTTTAGAATGCGATTATACTTTTTAGAATGGGATTGTACTTCAGCATGGGATTATACTTCAGCATGGGATTATAATATTCATTTAAAACATTTTATTCAATACAATACAGTTTCTTGATAGCCGAGTGGTTAGGACACTTGACTGTCATACAGATAGACCCGGGTTCAATTCCCGACAACTCCCAGTCCACTCAGCTGTAAATGAGTACCTGGTTGAAAATACTAGGGAGAAAAAAGGCGGCGTGGAAAGGAACTGGCCACCCTACCACATAATGCCGAGGCTTAGTACAATGAGCTCCTAACAGCTCATTCCCCTACGTTCAGAGAACACGGGACTCACCTTTACCTTTTTACAGTTTCTTAAACCATAGATTAATATTATATTCCTATACACAGATATAAACAGAAACTCGCAGTATATTATATATTCTTCTATTTCATCATTTTTTTCTAGAAAACTGTGGACATTGTGTCAGCTGTAGAATTTAATTCATCATTTAAACAAACAATGCTATGTTCTATAATCTTAAAAAGAATTTAAGTTGCTTTTGAGCTGCCCCATTAATCATCTTTACTTGTCTGAATTTTAATCAGAAAACATGCTTAGAGATTATTAAGGTATTTAGTAGTAGCAGTAGTCTGATACAGGAGGTAAGACTTGAATAATGATGAAGATTCTTGTAACATATAAACATTAATAGATATGTATTATCATCCTACGGCACATACTTATTAAGGCCACCCTGGGTATTATAAGAAAAGACTTTCATCCTAACTGGTCCAGCCGACTTTTTAAACATGCAGTACAATTTTCCAGCAAGCTGATCAAGGTAAAGCAAAGGCCAACTGAATAGAATTCATCAAGGCACCGATCTTACAAGATTTACACAATATTGTGTAAATAGCTAGGTCTACACTATCAAACTTTGTGACAAGAAAGTGTGCTGTGCCTGAAGATCAAATTTTTGCCACGTAAAGTTTGATAGGGTAGACAGAGCTTTAGACCATCTAAAGACCACTAAAATAGCCCTAACAATACATTCAGTCATAATTTTCACTTGTTGTAGTTAGAACCATACAGGATTATTGCCTTATTCGTCATAATGCAAATCATTATAATAACATTATACAGTAACTCTACTTAATGGAAAAGGAAGCCTTTAAAATCCTCAGAAAAAGCAAGTAATCTAAACGGCTAGACTATGTTATTTAATCAAATCTCATAAAATGTTGATCTACTGAAGATAATTTTAAAGTGCGTCACATGTTCATGATGAAAATGTAAACAAACTGTACTCAAACTATTTACTTATTTATACCATCAACTTCCTTAAAACCTGACAGAAAATGACTCAAATTCAAAGATACACTACTTAAAATATATTTTAAAAATCAAATTGTAAGGAAAACAAGATATCATGGTGTAGCAAAAGAGCATTCAGTTTTATATTAAAGCTGTAGCTTGAGGCTTTCCAATCCTAAGGCCCTTGGTTCAATCCTAGCCTAGTGCCAGAACTAGAAACTCAAGGATTTTTCTACTCCACTCCCTTGAGACCTAAGTATGATAGGATGTGATGGGATATGCAGATACCTGATTGTCATTTTAGTATTAAGCTCTGTCTACACTATCAAACTAGTTTGACAAACAAAGTGTGATGTGCCCAAATATGGTAGTGCTATGATGTTATTATATTCATGTAAAGGTATTTTATTGTTACATAAAGTTTGATAGTGTAAACAGAGCTTTAGCAAACTATAGTTCAGAGTAATTAAACAAAATGTTAACCTGTTGCAGACGGTTAGTCATGGTTGGTTGTTGGTGAGTCACATGACGTGTGTATGTAAACCTAACCCGAGTTTGTCTGATGACTGTCATAAATGTCTGAATATTTTCACAAATAAATTAACTACACTGAGAAAGATCAGGGGTGGATTGCTATAAAACCGTCTTAACTGATGGTCTTAACTTCCCGATTAAAGCCGGCTTTATCAGATAGATGGTCTTACTAAAGCCACCCTTGTTAGACCATTGCTATAAAACAGTCTTAACTGATGGTCTTAACTCCCCGATTAAAGCCAGCTTTATCAGATAGACGGTCTTACTAAAGCCACCCTTGTTAGACCATTGCTATAAAACAGTCTTAACTGATGGTCTTAACTCCCCGATTAAAGCCGGCTTTATCAGATAGATGGTCTTACTAAAGCCACCCCTGTTAGACCATTGCTATAAAACAGTCTTAGATAAGACAGCGTAAAGTAACAAATTGAGGGCGTACTTTTCGCGTAGAATACCAAATAAGGTAATGTTCATCACGCTTGTTCAATTCACAATCATAACAGTACGTACATTTCTACGCAAGAAAATCTGTTCTAGGCCTATATAAGAATAAAATCACCATTATTTGATTTAACACTTAAAACTCGTTCAATTGGTTATCTTTGACGATAAATAATGAGAAATGATTAAGACTGTTTTAAGACTCCTTCGAGTAGGCTTTAATTTTAAAGACAGTTTGCAGGTTAGACTGCGGTATAGCAATGGTCTATAATATAAGACTACTTGCTACGTCACGAATTATAGCCGGTAGCGCTGGCTAAGACCGTTTATAACTGTTTTATACATTTTATTAATAATTTCTTAAATTTCTTAAATGAACTAACGTTATATAACTTAAATGGAAGATTTGATATAATAATTTGAGATATTTCCTGGTTCTAAGTTCTAAGAAAACATTAATGCTATCCATTGTTCCAGGAAAATGTTAAAACCTTTGAAAACATGAAGGAACAGAGCTTATGTAATCTGTGCTGGTTCCTAATACTTCCTATTCATTTACAAATTTATAAATGACCTAGCAAAACTTGGTTTATGTTTTGAAATCTCTTGGGAAAATCCACAAATTAAAAGTTCAAAACAACTTTTATTTTCCAAATTTAACACAACTAATAATTAATTCAAAACCTCATATTGTCATTAAAAGTGAAATTATAAGCGGTTGAGATTAAAAAATGTTCAATGGAAGGAAATATGAAATATTTGGCATTGGGGGGTTTGTTCGTGCCTGTTACCAAGTGTTATAGGGGAAAGGGATGAGTATACAGAGGATTGGGGGGGGCGAAGTTGTGAGATGGAGGGGACAGGAGAGACAGAATGGAAAGGAGAAACAGTGATGTTTTATTTATTATTGTGTACAAGGACAAATAAAGACTAATTCAGGTCATCATCACAACACAAAACCATAATATTATTAAAATTTGATTATTCAGAATTTTGAAAAACTGCTGGTAGTACGTCTGTAAAGAGATCTATATAATAAGTCATTAATAATGGAGTCAAGGTTATTAAAAATACAAACTAATACAAATATGTTGTGTTTTGTATTTATGTTGTTGTTGTTTGTGGTGTTGTAGTTTTGAATGTTTTTTGTGGTAATTTTGTTGTTGTTTGTGGTGTTGTTGTTTTGAATGTTTTTTGTGGTATTTTTTGTATGTTTTTTGTTGTTGTTTTTTTTCCATTAACAATAAGTTTTTCTTAGTGTTTCCTGATAACTTGCTTTGTGGTGTTTCTTTTTTTAATGTTTGGTATGTTTTTTGTGATATTTTTGTTTTGTATGTGTTACTGTTATGTGTTGTTTTTTGTTTTTTTTTCTATTAAGAATAGGTTTTTCTTTGTATTTCCTGCTATCTTTCTTTGTGGTGTTTTTTGTTGTTTTTTTGTACGTTATAATATTTTTTGTTGTTTTGTATGTTTATTGCTAAATAAGAATAAGTTTTTTTTGCAGTATATACTTACGAGAATTTGTCCAGTTTCATTTTCTTGCAGCAAAAATCGCTTCATTCCATTATCCCCGCCCCAAGACAAGCAGAGAAACAGCGGGCACTCTTGGTCTCCTAAACGTCTAATAAGAGCTGCAACAACAAAAGTAAATTTACATTTAATTTATTTTGTGAAGATCCATCTACACTATCAAACTAGTTTGAACAAAGTGTGATGTGCCAATTATGGTAGTGATATGCATAAATATGGTAGCGATACGACATCTTTATTTCCACAATGGGCACATCACATTTTGTTGTCACATAAAGTTTTAGTGTGAGCTTGAGTTTATATTATGGATTTTGAAAAGTTTAATATTGTTAATAATGTGACTATGGTGATAATGATGATGATGCAATAATAATTATGATAACTGTCATAACACTTACATTTTCCATTCTCATCAATCTTTTCAAATAAGGCAAACTTCTGTGGATTATCTATAACCTTAAACTTGTTTAGTAGCAGCATAATAACCTCTTGAGCTGTGGTTTCGCTAGTAATGTGTAAGGCCTACGAAAACATGAAGAAATGATACCATGAGAAAATGCTATACGAAGTCAGTGAGAGAAAAGGCAGTGAGAAGCTATGTGGATAGATTCTATTATCTGAGACACTCTTATTCAGGGGACACCGCTATTAAGGGGACATCACTATTAAGAGGACATTTTCCAGTGAACTGTATGAGGGTCGGTGTATGCTTTAATTAACACAAGCCGACACATTGTTTGGGCTCTGAAGGGGTCCTCTAAAGAGGTGTTCTATTTTTAACAATTCAAAGATGGACTGTTTGTATACCTTTACAGTATTTTTTGGAAGAAAGAAAGATGTCCTCGCTCTTGACGTGTCCTCGCAATGATCGTACTGCTCCGGTGCGCCATGGCACCGTGCCATGTGAGAGTCTGTTGGTACACTGATTGGTCGGGAAAGATTCAGTCGCACTCTTACTGATCCTACGAAACTACATCCCTCGCTTTCCTGCCAAGAGAAAGTAAAAATGAAAATGTTATTAAATGAACATTGTATGGTAATCTAATTTGGCGGTACATCAGAGTCTAACTGCGATCAATCATATAAAAAAACAGCATGACATATGCAAATTTCTCAAACCCAAGGGTTTGGATAATATCTGGAATATTTTACGTCAATTAATGCTATTTAGTGTCGCAAACATTATTGAATATTATCAATGTTTCACATACAGTACATTTTATCAAACGATCTCCAAGGCTTTAAAAAAGTTTTGAAGGAGAAAAAACGAAATTAAATTTCCATTCAATTATAGTTTACAATTTAAATGGAATTATCAATGACCTAGGCTAATTGTTTTTTTTATATAATTAACTGTTTTTATAAATTGATCCATACTGGTCATGTATATCTAGTGTCTGTAAAGTGAGCGTCTTAGTATTAGATGAAGAGACGAGATAGTGAAGAAGACAGGGACACTACCATGGACAGGAAATGCAGAAGACAGAGAAATCTCTCAAGTTGAGAGCGACGCTTGCCCAGAATACGACGATACGAGACAATGAGGACAATGATGATATTAGATTTCAAAAAACCATTACTTATTTGTCCGTTAAGGTTAATAATACTGATTTATAACTTTATGGGGGTGTGGTATAAATAAAGGTAAACCTAACATTAATTGAATTGAAGTCGTCAAAGATATTTATCTTGAATAATCAGAATTTCAAAATCTGAAGCCCAGCCAAAGGTGACTGGTACAGAACTCTCTGAAAACCAGACTTTCAAAAGTTCTAAATACCAGATTATCCAGAAAACCAGACATACTGTATGCCAGCCCAAAGGTGTCTGGTATTGGGATATTTGACTGTACCAGACTTTCCAGAAAACCAACCCAAAGGTGTCCAGTATTGGGAGAATTTTTTTTTGTTTTTTTGTTTAATTTCATCTGGACTTTAGAAATAATTGTTTTTTACAATTGTACTGTAGTGTAACTATAAATATCCAACAAATAAACTCTATGAAAAAAAAGAAGGCAAATTGAATTATTCAAATGTTGTTGTTTTCTCTTGATGAAAGCCAGCAAACATGTTAATATTCGATATCAATATTCTTCCATATCATAAACATAATGTACGTCGCTATATTCAAATTTCCTGTTTTTCTCATTTCATGTTTTTTCAAACAAAGACATTAAACATTAATAACTACTTATAGATTAAATCAAATTTTAAGTGTTTGCTAACATAAGGCTTGAAAGCAAAATGGATGGATATATTATGCGAAATAGTGAATACATTTCTATTGGCAGCGGTCTTTTTAATCACGTTTTTTAAGCATTTAAAAAAAAAATATGGACGGTTTTAAAATGTGCTGGCGAAGTATAATTGAAGGCCAAGAAGAGAAATGAATATAATCCGTTTTATAATTCTTTTTATAATGACACATAGAGTAAAATGTAAATATAATATCATATTTCATACAATATTTTGTTAATGTTTTGACAATTTTTATTAATTGGTTGTGAGCACAGTTAGACTACGTAGCTGTACATTGATTATATTTGAAAATCAGATTTCAATTTGTGATCAAATATGAGTTGTTTTAGTAATAAGTTTGTTTGTTTGTAATATTTACTGTATTTTATTATATATTATTAAGTTAATAACCAGCCAATTAAAAAAAATGATTCAAAGGCGCATTGTACCCTGAATTTTGCTGAAGAAATGTGTCTTTAACATTCATTTTTTTTTTTTTTTTTTTTTTTTTTTTTTTTTTTTTTGATTTTTTTATTCTTTATATCAAACCAACAGTGTAAAACACCAATAACAGGTTGAAAATAAAAGCGGGTGAATGTTGACATAAAGTGGAAGTCTGTTCCAAAGAGGCGAAGAAACCTTACCAAAGTGATGGCTGTCCCATCCGCATTTGAGTTGTACATATCAATTCTTTTCTTTAATTGGTCCCGTGTCAACAACGGAGAGCAAACACCAACAGGGATCTGCAAAAAAAGGAAAATAAAAATAAAAATAAATATTACATCAAATACTATGTATCCTAATTCCTAGGCTGGGCAAAACATGTTAATTAATCATTGTATTGTCATCCTTTTTTTCACTTTTTCAGTATGTATATGATTTACTTTTATATATTACATATAGGATAAAGTAAGATTAAGGATAAGGTATTGTTGTAATTGTATGGAATGACAACATAATATAATTATTATAATAATATGGTTTTTGGTCCGAGTTCAGGGTACTGTTATTGTTACTGAAAAGTAATGGTAGATCTTTACTGTACGTTTTTTTTTTGTTCACTCAATTACAGTACAGTATACCAATTATATAATCTGTCAGGTATGTTAGTAGTTCTACTGAGCATGTGTACTGTAGATAAGTAAATTGCATCATTTGAAAATTGTATAACAGGAAGAGCTTGGGCCATTGACATTATCAGGTGACCAGCAAACAACCAATCACAGCCTCAAATAAAATCATATGGTATAATTGAAACTTCTATTTTTTAGTTTGGAATAATCCAACTGGAGACTGAATATTACTGTATTAATTGTGCCAAGGTTTCTGATCTTAAATGATTAGATTTGAATTTCATAATTTTGTTAACACAAGTTATTGAAAATAAATTATGAATTCGCACAAATGGTTCTCTTATTACTACAACCAATTGTGTTATCTAACAATTCTCGACAGTTGGGTGAAGTTTTTGGGGACTATTAGTCTCATCCTAAATGTTGGCAATTCTAACACATGACTATAGATCTGTCACTTGATTGGCTGAGTTGTTCCAAAACCTTAGCAAACTAGTTTGCTGCAGTTTGTCCGAGTTTTCTAGTCTGGCAAACTTTTAGAAATGTGTCCGGTCAACCTTGGTATTCGCTTGAGTTAACACTAAAGTTGCTTGGGTACACTAAGTATCTACTATTGAAATTATTACTTATTTTATTTTGTAAAACAAAAAGCTTTGAGTACTAACAACGGGTACCTTAGATGGAACTACCGTTGTCTGCGCTACATTTGTGAATCCACCGTCTGTATCCTCTTCTTCATATTGGTCTCGGAATTCTTGCGTCTTCTTGCATCCAAGTCTGACGTCTTTTACGCATTTGTAATGACATGTGTAGTTGCAATCTAAAATAAAATTGAAATTAATTTAATATAGGCAACGTTAAATTCCAAATATGAACAATATTTTTTGAAAAAAAAAAATGGAGTACTGTATTCACTTTTACGCATTTGTAATGACATGTGTAGTTGCAATCTAAAATAAAATTGAAATTAATTTAATATAGGCAACGTTAAATTCCAAATATGAACAATATTTTTTGAACAAAAAAAATTTTTGTGGAGTACTGTATTCACTTAACAAAAGCTCTACAGTAATGCTGTTCATATAGTACGTCAGGACAACTCCATGTCCGAACCAGGATAACTGTAGTGGAAAAACAACATCTTATGACACTGACCAGCTTTTGTTCTATTATGGAAGCGCAATGTACGTTTAGTGTATAACGATTACGTTACAAAGCATCACAAATTTAGATTTCTAACCAATCAAATTTAATATTTAGCATACTGGATTTTGTCCATCGGATACATTTTAAACAGTTTTTATTTTAACGAAAACGTTAGTAAATCGTAAAACATCTGTTACAGTTTGACCTTGTTTACGATTTGAAGAATAACTTCATAGAAAATAAAAATTCAGTGAGACTATCATTGGGGCGTGTTTTTATTAATTGTGTTATAATATGTCTTAGAAGTTTCAATTCGATCTTTAAAATACGTCATCTTTGATACGTTAACATCTTTTTTATTGCTTGTGCAACCAGGAAGTGTGCAACATTACTATCATTATTCGCAGGATTTACGACACAGTTTGTAAACCAAAATAGAAAATTAGAATCGTTTTTCCCCTCATTAATATTACTGTACTGTAAACAGTCAAACATGTGAATATCCATTATAAGGTCTTTAACATCCACTAGCAAAAATAGCTTGTCAACCCTTGTGTTTTGTTTTGATAGTGTTCTCTGGTATTGAACTGTATACTCGGGAGTTTTGCTACAGTGAGGTGATGTACAATGTGTTTTTTATTACATTTGACTGTCGCTTATCATAATGGTGTGCTTCTAAACAGTTTTTGTGATAAGGAAGACATCTTAGAGAGATGACAAAAAATGACCTCATACTGCAGCTTAGCACATTTATGGAATTTCCCATATGGAAAATTGTCCATCAACATGATACAGAATCCTATTCATAGATATGTGTTGTCGTCATCTCTCTTATTCAATTCAAGCCTATAATACTTTATACAATACAACTACTCTAGCAAACTGACTGGCCTATGTGCACTCCATTGCTTCAATCAGTCAAATCCAACCAAAGCTAAAATATCCTACAGTAGCAAGTTTAAATACATGTACACAAAAATCCCATGCAAACTCTATGTTATGGGGAGAAGCCTTTCCACACTATCAAACTAGTACAATGTGCCCAAATATGGAAGTGATATGACATCATCATGTCCATTGGGCAGCACATCATATGTTTTTACACATAAAGTTTGATAGTGTAGACAGAGCTTAAATCCTATACACTTTTCTTATAACAGACAACTCAAAGCAAACTGAATGGCCTAGCACATTGTTTCAATCAGTCAAATACAGAAGCTAAAAACTATCGTAGTTATACAGTAAGGTAATAAATATATTTGCAACAACATATAAAACAACTTGCACGCACCATATCCGCAATCACCTGACAAATGCAGGGCTTTCTGCAGCTGATAAATGTCCAAAGGCATCGTCACAGTTTTTTTTTTTAAATACTGCATGCTAAAATTTACATGCATATCAGGTCGATCTTACGAAACAAGGACTACATTGGCGACAGAAACAGCAGCTATAGATCGTTGGACTTTCACAATTACAGTCAATAAGGAAATACAATCAGTGTACTCCACCCAATATTTGTGTCACATGATCGAGAATAAATTGTTTCAGCACGTGGTAATGTTTCCTTAATTGTCTGTTAAGGAGAACTGATTGAGATTGTATTTAAAGAAAATGATGACAAGTATAACAATAACATGTTCAAAAGAAAATAATGTATTGTGTTTTTACAGTAAAATCTCTTCTTGGGATGTCCCTATTCAGTGGGACCGCTATAAAAGGGTCACTTTCTGTAAAATCAACATGGAGAAATATATGTTTTAACACCCTTCTTAATGGGCACAATGTGTTGGGTCCTGAAGGTGTCTCCTTAATAGCAGTTTTACTGTATTACAGATTAAAAATCTTGAAAAAAAATAAGATGTTCAGTACAATAACAAGTACATTTTTCTTGAACATTCTCTACTGTAGATTTATTTAAACAACATTTAATGAATGTGGACTTTGCAGCGGAGACTGTTACAAATCACTTAGTAAATCACTTAGTTTTACTGTAATTTACAGATTAAAAATCTTGAAAAAAAATAAGATGTTCAGTACAATAACAAGTACATTTTGCTTGAACATTCTCTACTGTAGATTTATTTAAACAACATTTAATGAATGTGGACTTTGCAGCGGAGACTGTTACAAATCACTTAGGAATCGGAAGCTGTTATGGCAAGAAAAAAGTGTGACAATGTTTCCATTAATTTACTAAATTTGTTTGGAAGAAAATGGTAAAATACTAACTAAATTTACTATATAATTTACAAAATACTGTAGGATTTTACATTCCAATACACCTTCATACAATTATTATTGACGTCGTTTAATCAAATTGTTTTTTGTGTAGGCGAGTACTGCACCACAGGTTGTGGGTGAACTCCTTAGTCCAGACAGGATTATATGACCATGAGAACTCCTTTAGTATCAGCTATAAAATAATCATAGATTGAAAACAACAAATTTGTTTGTTTTTTTATTTACTAATTGTTTGTTCATTACATAAAAAAATAAAAAATATACAGTAATGTGTACTAAAACTGTAGAATCTTGCAACCAGGATCTTAGAGTATACTGTAGAGTTGTATAGAGTAACTACAAAAACATATTTTCTGTGGGATCAGTCTGTGGTTTACTGGAGATGTACTGTACAGTAAGTATGATGACTGTTAATTAAAGCTTAAAAAATACAAAAATACAGTTTCATAACCCTATCACTACTGTACTGTACATAATTGGTAACTACAGCACAGGTTGTCAGTCTGTAGTGTCAGTTGGCGGAAAAAACTTAAAATGAGGCTAGCCTCAGTTTAGAAGAAAAGACCGGTTAAATATGAAACTGGACACAGCAAATAGTCATACAGTAAAATAAGCATGCGTTTTTTACTACAGTAGTTCTTTGGACTCTGCCCAACACAATAGACTGTAAACATATTGTACATTTCCTGTCCTTCATTCATTCAGCCCTAACTGCAATTGAATTGCAGTTTCCTGAACGTCAGAGAAAAGGCGGATATTTTTTCAGAAACTGTATCATGTTAAAATAAGTAATCAACTGGTAATAGACATTCACATCATTTTACAAAAGTGTAAACATATAAAATAAGTATTTTTACTTTCTTACAGACTACGGTTTTAATATATTTTTAAAATAAGGCCATCGCTACTAAATTAGTTACCTATCAGTTAAAGGTGGCTGCCTGCTAAACTTATAGTACATTAACATATTAAATATAGCATATTTTAACTTTTCGAAAAACATACTGGACAGTAATAAACTTTATTGGTACACCTTTTACATTTAATTGTTTGGCATTGAAAAGAAATCTATTTTCAAAATATCATTTAGTAAAGAAATATTAAAGAGACACTCTTTATACTGTAGGTTTCTTTTGAAAGTTATTAACCTTGACTAAATACCTCACAACTTTAAAACAACAAGAGTTATTGAATTAGTACAAAATCAATATCCTCAGAAAATTCGGAAAACATACTAAAAGAGAAACATGATAAAATATTATTAATTGAATTAGCTGTTATTTGTAAATTTAATAAATTAACATAATTATGTAGATAAAAAGGGAAACAGTTAATTTTTTATTTCTCCCCTACTCCTTATTAAACAACAACTTTTGCCAATTTACTAATAACACTGATTTGAAAAGTAAAACTAGGCTGAAGAAACATATGAAATTGTTTGATTTAAATTTGATCGTACGACAGTGTTTTGGTTGGAAAGGTAATTGGATTAAAGTACACTCGAAAAGTGTTATAATTTTTCCGATATTCATTTCGTGTATCGACTTCAACGTGTGGCATTACTGTTATTTATTATGGAGGATAAAGTAAAACTTTTTTAATAAGATTAACTGTAGGTTTAATGAAACACTGATGATACTATATAGAAAGATGTTAATTACTGTAACTGATACAAATGGCCTTTCACATCCAGAAACCACTAAATAGAAACCACTACAAGAACTTCCAGAAAACCACAAACTCTCTATTTTCTTAAAGTTTAATTTACTATAAGTTTTGGGCCAACCCAATGCTTGTTTCTGAAAAAAAACTAAAAAAACTCTATAAAACTTAGTAAACATTCCTAATTTAAAACCAGAGTATCAACACTTATTGTAAACTTAGCATTAATAATGTATTTCTTAGCCTCTCAAAATCATAAAGAACAGAACATTAAATAACTTATGAATCGTAGAACTCCTCCATTGGAACATTCCTATTAACGGGGACTCTGCTATGTGTGTTTCTTTAATAGTGGTTCAACAGTACTATAAAAACAGCAACAGTTGTTAATAGTACAATAACTATCAACTTTAATAAGTAATTTATAGGATGTTGACAAATACTTTTTAAATTTGAATACAATTTACATACTCTAAATTACACAGCAACCTTACCTTTTGAAACTTGTTCCAACTTTTCTTTAACCCATCCGCATAATCTACACCTAGATTTTACAAACTTCATAATTCAAAACTTTAATAAAATACTTAACACACGTTTGAAATTCTATAAAATTGGTTTGACAAAACTTGGATCAATTATCAACATGGCACGAAGTGCTCCTATCAAAGAGAAACTGTTAATTGATGTGTTGAGTACAGTTTCGTTTCTTCCTTGTTCTAGCTTAGGAAAAAAAGGAATGAACTAAAAGGGAAGCTTACAAATACCTTATGGATATAGAAGCTTAATACAATACAATGATTGTTCAATTAGAAGAGGGAAAACAATAGGCTGGATAGAGAACAATGAGTTGACAATAAAAGGATGGTCAAAGTTACACCCTACATTATGAATGGGTTCATATCCTAGGATTCACCCAATGGTCTCTCATTACTGGATAAAGATTGAAGTTGGTAAATGGTTCTCTTCCCACCTTTATCATATCTACAACAGAACACCATCTGATACTGCCAGTAGCTGGTTACTGACTTTACAGAACACTACCTGTAGCTAGCAACTATACAGCATTCTACAAACAAGTACATAATGCTAGTTTTTGCAGAACACTCTACATTTAGCTAGTTTTCACAGACCATACAGAAACTATAGGTAGATCACTCTCTGTAGCTAGTTAACACACTTACAGAACACTCTCTGTAGCTAGTTAACAAACTTTACAGAACACTTTTTGTAGCAAGTTAACAAACTTTACAGAACACTTTCTGTAGCAAGTTAACACACTTTACAGAACACTCTCTGTAGTTAGTTAACAAACTTTACAGAATAATTTCTGTAGCAAATTAACAAACTTTACAGAACACTACCAGACATTACAGAGCACTACCTAGTATACTGTAGTCACTTTGTAGAAATCAAATTTAGCTAGCTAACAGACTATAAGTTACAGTACTTATTAAACAGTGACGGATTACAAAAGATTTCTGTTAGCTACAGTAGCTAACAGACTTTACAGAACACTGTTGTAGCTAGTTAAAATAATTTACAGAACTAGCTAATTAATTTGATAAAGTACTTAAACATTTATTTTTAATATTTAAAAGGCCTCTATGGGAAGAAAATCGAACATCGTATTATTCTTGATACAATCTATTTTCAAACTTCCGAATTATAATTTCTTGGGAAGCTAATTCCCACGACAAACACATGTTTATTATTTACGGCCACATAGAAAAAAATGTGTTTTATATTGTGTGGAAAGTAACAAAGCGATGGCAAGAAGGGAAGTGAAACGAACTTGAGTGGGGTAGGATTGCGCTGGAATTATGCATACATTTGGTAGAAAAATACTTATAGTTGCCAAGAGGGGATGGGGACAGACTTAAAGAACGTTCTCATCAACATGATCATATTTAATAAAATATGTCATAGTCTCAATGTGTTTACAAAAGAAAGATCCAACCAAATAGCAATACTAGTATGTTAACCAACCCCAAACCTACATGCTTACTGCAAGCAAGCATTGGACAAAAATCTTATAATCTTATTTAAAATTTAAAACAACAGTAAGAACTACAGTAGTAGTTGGAGAACAAGAAGAATATTTTCACAAACTATCAAGAAACAAATTAAGTTAAGTCTGGGTTGAATTTTTAAACAACTTTCTGCAGTATAATTTACCTGAAAATAAAATTTCCACTACAAACATCTTACAATTAAATTTTCAAATTTATTTTGAGTAGTTAGTATGATTCAATTTCAAATTAAATTGTTTAACATAAATGAATAGTAGTTTAAAAGGACCTGAAACTGAAATCAAAGTTGATAAAGCAAGACATTAATATTTAACTTATTTTTATCGCTACACAGGTACTTCAAACTGTGCTCGGTTATTGTAACAGTTGGAATCTCTGTTTGTGTGCAACGATGACGTCAATTACACGTCAGTTTCTTTGTAAAACAACAACAATATAAAGTTTACCTCAGGACACCATTTGGCAGGTATACAATAAAAGTTAAACCTATTTAATCCAATCACCAAAAAGGTGTTAACAAATTTGCAGATTTCATAAAATTAAAATATGTACTAAATAAAGAGAAAGTCAAAACAAAATATTAAAAAAAAAATTGAAACATATTTAAATAAACATTACTTTTTATAGAACCTCTAATAAGGTTGAACTCATTAAAGTGTCTTCTTAATATGGGTGTCTGTCCCTCTGAATAGGGGTTGTTAAACAGTCCCAGGAAAGAACAATCTTGTGTTGATCTGGGTCTCCGTGGATAAATAAAGTTGAACTTGGAACTTAGACCATATTTTTCTTGGATCATTTCAAAGGAATCTATCCACTTTATACCCGTAGGGGTGTCCTCTGATTCGGGGTACCTCAAGAAATTATTAATTATAATAGAATAATTAATAAACATTCAATTCCCAATATGTACAGTTACAGTATGTCTACAGTACATGTTTCTCTACTGTAGTTAGTGATAGCAAAAATATGACATGATTTTTTTTTCGTTTTAGTTTAACTATACACACCCTTATAAAATAACGTATTAAGGCTACCGTGATAGACATCTTTTATTTCAATCCAAAACTTGACAAATTTCCAGACACTGGCCAACAAACTTATATTAATGCAGGCTTCATTAAACAACCCTTAACCAAATCAAGATCTTATTCATCGAGAAGTCCTGCTTCTTGCCAAAATCCTTCAACAACAAAACACCCAGGGCGTACATTTGAATAAAAACCTTATGCTAATTAGCAGCAGGGAGCCCAAGACTGTATGTTAATCATCGACAGTACTGCCATGATAACTACAGGGTCTTTAAAGTTAATTTAACAAATTTGACGTTTCGTCAACTTTCTGTGACTCATTTCTGACAACCTCCCATAGCTAGGCCCTCTCAGCTAGAACTGACACGACACAATTGAGTCACGTCAAACTGGACCAGGTCAGACCAACTGGTAAGAGTTAAAACACACAGAAAAAAAAAGCATATCAGTCTATAAAACATGTGCAGTACTTGTGGGCTAAAATGATAAGAAATTTAACTTTGAATTGTGAAAGGAGAAAGAAAGTTTAAGAAGTCACTTGGAAGTACTGTAGATGAAGCTCTTATGTCATTTCCAGCCCTGTTGCAAAATGTCTCACCTGATCTTGTCTGATATTTCTATAAGTCTCAAGACAACATTTTCAATTTGTTGAATACTAAACACTTTTATATACAAGGGCCTCTCTAGTTAAATAACACTATCTCTATGTTAATAATTTAGGCATGACCCGCAAAAACCTTTCCAAATTGGGCAACTAGAGTCACATGATGGGCAACCAGTTTCTTGTATTTTTAAGCAGATTATAAATCACACATGGGAAAAAATTAGAACATGTCGCAATCAAAAACAGCCACAAGACTAGAAAATCTTTTAAATTTGTTGAACACTTTTTTAACATTAAATAATAATTGAATAGTTCAATAAAACAGATACTTTTAAAAATGACTCACAGAAAACTTTCCCTGTGTTTCTTGGGAAACTACAGTAACTGTAAAACCACATGATGGGAAAACAGCATTTTTTTATCCTTATAAACAAATTGAAGCATGTCGCAAATAAAACAGTCATAACATAACTACAGGACATTGTAAATGCTTAAACCAAAATACTGTATATGCACAACAAATGTTTACAGTCATTAATACTTCTATCCATGACACCTCAATTGTTCTACATGTACCAAGATTTAGTTGAAACTATGGGCTATCATTCTGTTTTTAAATGACTAAGAAATGTACCAGTTACTAATTTAGGTTAAAGATAATTTTGATAGAGATATTTGGCAATGATTTTAAAAACCTGTCATCTAAATCAAGGACATCGTTAAAAATTCAATCAACAGCCAGTTAAAAAATAACATAATGTTTAGGTAATTTTTTATGGACAAAGTCAAAGTGAGAATAGACTAGTATAATGTTAATCATGTACAGTAATTATTTTTATTAATAAGGTCATTATAGTTGTATTAGATTAGTACTTTATTTCCTGGCAATGACTTCATCAACATATCAGATGCGGTAGAACCATGCATTTATTATGGGGACATTTCGAAATTAATATACAGTAGGCTACAGTCTGTAATATCAATACTACTGTACAATATGGTTGTCACCTTTCCAGGAATTTTCCTTTCCACCTCTACAGTATTAAGGAGATAATTTGTTTGGTCTTGAATGAAGGTGTCCCCAATAGGGATTCTAATGTATTTACTCAGAAATAAATGTGAATGTTACACTTACAATACAGTATTCTGTTAAAATTTCATATTAAATTTACAGAGTTTTAGGTAAGTACAATTAATATTGTAGAAATGGTACAGTAGAATGCCTTTATGAGTTGCAAAGTAAATGAATCTTTGACAAAAATAATTAAAGTGTTCCAATCTGTACTATTATGAAATATTATATTTTACTGCTACTAATGAAGTATTTTAACTGATGTAGATAGTATTGTTACAATAAGTGAATATGAGTAAATATTAGTATAATGTAATTAATCTACAGAACGTACAGCTGTATATTCCGAGACACTGATATTAAATCTACTGAACTACCAGGTGTGGCATTTAAATCTTTTAATGCTCTTAAACATCGACAGTAGTGTCAACACAGGAAAAGGACTATGAATTCCCTCCAAAATGTTATACAATTGAATACCACTTTAAACAATAGTTTTAACAGTGGATTAAAACTGTGAAAGGTCACCTGAAAGTGACCCTGGGTTACAATAACTTAATTGTTTATTGTAAGTACTCATGTTGAAATGATTAAAATAGAGAAATTTGAGAAATCATGTGTAAGATGCGATTGTTAAGAAAACGAGTAATAATAGGATTTTAATTACGCAACTTTGAGGGTAATATTGTGTAAAATCACCTTCATTATAGAGACATTCCAGTAAGCTACTTACAGTAGTTATTATTGAATTTTTAAAATAACAATTGTATCACCAAATCCGCCGCCCGGTATGAATTATTTCAACATTGGTTACTCACAATATTTGGCGCGTGTTTGTTTGATGTCAATTGACAAAGTTCAGTTCCTACTAATTATAAATTTGTTTACACTAGTATAATAATAATTGTGTAAAATTATAATATAATTTACTGTATTACAATTGTAGTGTACAAAAAAAACAATAAATAAGCAATTGTATCACAAAATCTGGTATAAATTATTACGGCGTTTGTTACTCACAATATTTTGCGCGCATTTGTTTGATGTTAATTGAGTGCAGTTTCTACTAATTATATATTGTTTAAACTTAATTAAATATTTAATATAATAATAATAGTATATAATATTATTACTCTGAACAACAATTGTACAAGGAAAAACATAACAAACAACCAATCAACTTGTGAGAGTAATAATAATTAGCATATTATACAGGTACCCTGTTTACCTGTACTTTATAATAAACAAAATAAACAATAACATGTTTGACCCTCCCTGCATTTAAATACACAACATAAAAATTAGTATGAGACAAAAAAAGCTACACCCACTACTGTATTCCAAGCAAAAATTAAAAGCATGTATTTAATAGACTGATAGAAAAGATAATTAATGCAGTGCACTTTGTATCACATGACGCCTAACAACACATCCAAGAATCAATTATCATTTTTTTAAATCAACAGCTGCCAAGGGAAGAAATCTAATAAAAAAATTCCTAGTAGCTTATAAAAATATTTCTAATTAGAAAAAATTATCAATTAACAATGGGTGGATACTGTAGTGCCTTGACGGTAAAAGTGATGCAATCAACAGTGATTTAAGTATAGCTCTAAACGATGTACTGTAGGCTATCAAAAAGGTAATCTTTAAAATCCTTTTTACGTACCTCCGTTAGCACAGGCTACTATCATTCCATTACTGTTCACTTCAGGTTTTTTCTTATCTTTATAAGTCCAAGAAAGCCATTCTGCAGCCTTACTAAAGGTCTGCCTCAATTTTGAGCATAATATCACAAACATTTTGTGCTGTTCTTTTTCTAACCAGTGTGGCGTCCACATCAGCGTCTAATCATATATTATTGTAAGATATTTTGAAAAACCTTAGTGAAATCAGGTAGACTCTGCTAACTCAACTGAAAACCAGACAAGAATAGAACTATCCGCATGAGGGAGCAATGACATCACACAATTACCTCATCTGATGAATAATTCATTACTTCTTGTCAGACTACGGAAAACTATCTGCTGATTGGTCAGTGTAAATAATGCCATTAAAGAATATTCATGAGCTAGGGAGTTACCATTTTTATGTGGAGTAATTTTGTGAATAAAATGCTTTAGGCTTTTCAAAGTTTATTCAATGGTATTATGTTTGTTTTGTGCAAACAACAAGAATTCCTCAACTATGATTCATTCACAAATAAACTTTCAGCTTTTAAGGGGGAGTTAAGGGGCATTAAAGAGGGTATAGAGTTCTGCGGTGCTGGATGGAGTTAAGGGAAAATAAAGAGGGTATGGGTAGTCACCTTCCCATTCTATATACAATATTAATATTATAAAATCTGAAAATGAGGAAATCTGTTATCATTTATTATATTTAATAATTATTTCAGATAATTTATCCGGAAAAGGAAAGTCACCTTTAAATAAAATTATAAGAATATTAGATCCATAGAAATTATGTGTATAATTTTCTAAATTTAATACTAAACAAAACTTGTTAAAAATACTGTACCAATATAGCACTATTGACACACACATGAGAAAAAAAAATGAGAAAACAATAACCACCTTTTTAACTTGTACAACAACAATCTAAACCTCAACTATAACTCCAATAGATCATACTATTACTCCGATTAAAAATACTGTGTAAACATTGTTATAAATAAAACATTAAGTTAATGTCAGTCCACAGAACAGAATACAGATACACCTGTAACCGGTGGTTGGCTCCTACAAGGAAAACATGCAATCTCTACTAACTCTATAGAAAATATCTTAGTCACTAATTAGCAATAAAGATTAAACATTCTGGATATTGTAATGATATTATCTAGTTTGTTTTTCTTGTTAATGTATGAACAGTTTAGTTGTTATTTCTGTAAACAGATGTTTAGATAAAACTGTAATTAAGAAACTTTTACAGGATTTGCCACATGGATTAAAGAATAATTTAATTAATTTTTTTTATTTTAAAAGTTAATTTAATTATTAAAGTTCAGATATGGCCTAAAAAAATGTTTCTTGTCAAGAGGAAACAACTTTAAAGGTGGTGTGCCCATATGAACACGATGATGTCATATCACTACCATATTTATAGGCATATCACTACCATATTTATAGGCATATCACTACTATATTTGGGCACATCACTACCATTTGGGCATATCACTACAATATTTGGGAATATCACTACCATATTTGGGCACATCACTACCATATTTGGGCACATCACTACCATATTTGGGCACATCACTACCATATTTGGACACATCACTACCATATTTGGGCACATCACTACCATATTTGGGCATATCACTACCATATTTGGGCACAACACATTTTTGTCAAACTAGTTTGATACTATAGTGTAGACAGAGTATTATATATTTGACTTTCTTCAATTTACTGTGTGCACTAATTGAGTACGTTTCCTTTTATGTTGGAAGACAGATGTCATAGGTTTGGCTTTGAAAATTCAAAATATTTTTGAGCGAAACTTGTTGGAAGATGTGGAGCATAAAATGATATGATGGTGATGGTGATGATGATGATGATATTACTTTTGCCAGATAATTTATATTTCAAAATACAATTAGATAATAAAAAGCAAATTCACAGACAATAATAACTAAATAAGAATATCAAGACATTTATAAATATTTTAAAAATTAAATAAGTAAAAAAAAATTACTTACATAGCGATCTGTTAAAAGAGAAGTTATAAACAGACTTTGTGAACTGAAAACATCCTGTTGACATTTTTACGCCACGCCAAATATCGCTTTTTTTATACAGGTGCGTGGTACAGTGACAAATCACTAAGGTACACAATTGTACCTTGCAATATCTACAGAGTGCTCTAGTCAACGTGCTGTACTGCACACTACGGTAGGTACTTACAAACTGAACACATTATAAAATACTTTCCCTCATATCAGTAACTTTAAATTACATGTAACAACTTGAGTTATGTCTTTTTATAGTGATACTGAATACTCTTTGGTAAACAGATAATTTCTAGTGTCCCATAGAGATAAAAATCCAATAACAAAATTTAAGATGTAGATGATGATGACGTCAGAGGAGTGTTTAGACTCCCCCAAGAGGCAGGATAACCAGGAAGACGATAAGGGAATCTGACTGTATCTTGAAAAATATTAGGCTATTAACTGTAGGAGTATTGTGTATTTTGCTTTCACAGATCAAAACAAATTATAATAAATTTATCATTCCAACTGTAACCCAGTTTCACAACTTTATTCACAAATTATGGTGAACTTTGAACAATCAAATGTTACTAAAAAGTTCAGTAATATAAAAATATTAATAAATGTTCATTTAAAAGTATTGCAATTGACATAAAAATGTGAACGCTAACCTAGTTTCAGAACTCTATTGACAAATTATGGTGCAAAAAGTGTTACAAAAAAGTTCAGAGTTATACAAATATATATATTTTTTAATCTAAAATATTGAAATTGACCTAAAAACTGGCCTGGAGGAAATGGAAATATATAGATTGCAGATTAAAACAAACTTGGCTCGCTATAAAATCAGAAACAAATTAATTTTAATTTAATAAGGTGCAAAAAAGTATGGTTAAATTTCAAACTTTGATTGAGGTCCGGCTAGTTGAAACATAGGAAAATTAATGTATGGATGATGAGTGATGGTGTTCATTCGTTTAATATTACATTTGTAAATTGATCAACTGAACAATCTACTAGGGAGGGGTAAAGGAAGGAACAGCCTGTGCAGACAACCTCATCGTGTAGAATATCAGGCTCCAAGTCTATTGAGTCACCTATGATCTAACTGCCTGTGTAATCATTCGGTAAACACCAAAACATAACAAAATATGCAAAGTTACTCCAACGCGTCTAAACTGTTTAATTAAAGATAATTTATTTCGCACTATATTTAATTTCGAATTGGAAACGCCATTTTTATCTAAAACTGAATCACAGGAAGAGAGAGATATTAGGAAGTGCGCAATTTAACAAATCAATTGACTGAGTCAATGTTTGTTATACAGGTGGTTAATTAGCATACATGTGCAGTATTGACACCTGTACTTAACAGTGTTGACGAATTGAATTGTAAAAGAAGCCAGTTTAAAATCTGATATTAAAACAAGTTAAACTTTTAATTTCAATGTTATTTTAGGGTAAATCGAAAATATTTTCATATTTTCTCAATCATTTGTGGATAGTTTCCTTATGTAAATAATCCCATTCTGCCATGGTTTTTTAATTTAACAAGGGCATATACATGGCTGCAGTCACATGCTCAAGTTAGTGTTTACAGACAAACTGACCAACATAGTGAGCTGTAGAGTAAAAACACTACCATATTGTAAAGCATGTTCAATTTCTCTTTATACTTTATGGAATAAAACCAAAAAAGAAATAAAACAAAAACGATATCTCATCTTATTTCTAGAAATGCGTTTGCCAAACCGGTTGAAATTAAAGTTGTCTAAAATTAAACTATCAGGGTCAGTTTTTAACCGAGGAAAAAAAAGCCAATTAAAATCGTTAAAACAATCGATCTAGTGTGCACTACCTTCCTGTCAAGTATCAAGCCGTTTCCTTTTAGAATACCACGCATATTAAAGAGACAATCTCACACAAATATAATCGCAGTTTTTATGAATTAAAGAGGTATAGCGTACTGTTAAAGATTTGTAAACGTCACGGCAGCTTTAAATTCATTGAAGGTTCCGGTCGTTGACTTGTTAAGATTTACACACCTTTTAAATTTCTTTTTTTTATTTTGAAGGCCATTTGTGAATTTATTGTAATAGAACAAAAAATGGGCACATCATTAATTCATCGGTCATTATTTTTTACAATCAAAAAGACCACTTTTTTTTCTGTAATGGTCACTATGATAGATGATAATGATATATACCATGCAGAAATGAATGGCACAAAATAGTATGATGAGTGTACTATGACGATGGTGTAAAGAAACATGCTTTGTCAATTCTGTGTATGTTTAGGGCCTTTCAAATATCCAACTACTAATTGGATTCTTTGAAAAACAATCACCGAAAATATTGTTTTTGTAAATACGGACAACCATAGCATGCTATCCTGGGGTCGTAGTTCAAGTTGTAAATCTAGTTTCATGCTATTGACCAAGCTTATAGCAATACGCCCTTCTTTACTGGATTATGAGGGATTGGCTTCCTTTACACAAAATAGATCCACGCTTTAATAATAAGACTCAGTGGAGTCGTTAGGTAATCTATTTTCCTTTAAAGGCATCGGACCATGTCCTTTTTGTCAATGAACAAATTGCGTACTTTTAATAGTTTGAGCCAAATCATTCTTTAACAAGTTTAATCTTTTAAATTTGAAAGTCAGGATATATTTCAACCTATAATCTCAATCACACTATAGACTACTTCTATAAACCTTTGAAATATTATTCTCTCTAGTTCCATAAACTATAGTAAATGATCTTGCTTAATAAACTCCAAAAAGATTTTTTAAAAGGTACAGTAACTTCTAAGAGGGCTAATTAGTTAATTAAGAACTTGCCGACAAAAACAAACATACTTTTATTAAAAATAATGAAGAAAATATGATAACCGAGGATCCCAAACTCGAGCATAATCACATTTAAGTAAATTTATTATTAAAATGTAATTTAATATAATAATAAAGAATCCCACCTGCAACATTTTTTGAAAATGTGTTCTAATCAAGCCCACTGGGACTATGCTCAGTCACATACAGTATACAAGAATTAGAGTTGATAAAAGTAGGCAAAAGTTTCCATCTATACTGCCCTCAATATAAAACTTAAAAATTCAACTATAGAGGGGAGCAGACTAATAATTATAGTGATCAGTCAAGCACGAGCTTAACCCTGGCTCATTAATATTAAAATCTGAGGGAATAGGTTTCAGCATATCCAGTCAATAGTTCAACCAAATAATAATATTAATCAATGATGCATGAAGGCAATAATTTACGTTTTCTATGCAAGCACACATCATATTATCCACGTTGCAATTGATGATGTAATATTTCTATAAATATTTGGATGATTCATTGCTTGAATGAATGGTGCTTACCTGGATAAAAATTAATCAAGCTAAAAATATAGTCTTGTGTTCCTCAGAACAGCACATCTATCAAAACATACCAACATCTGGCAAAATCGTACAAAAATGTGTACACTATTCGAAAGGAAAGGGGATCTGCTCATCTGGGTAGGCACTACCGGCTAGCTACCATAGATCCTAAAGCTCTGCCTACACTATCAAACTAGTTTGACAAAAAATGGTATTGATATGCCCAAATACAGTATGCTAGTATGACATCAGAATTCATCATATCCATAATGGGCACATCACATTTTCTTGTCACATAAGGTTTGATAGTGTACTAGACAGAGCTTTAGAGGCCTAATTCAACTTTCCTCATTTAAAGATGAAAATTAAATTTATTAAATCTTAAGTCTTCAATATTACATAGTAGTACCCATGTTTAGTGATTCATAACAAGAAAGATACAGGTACCCTACAATTAGTACTGTCCACAAAGTATACAATTATTTTACAGGTACCTTTGTAAAAAAAATCTATTTAATTTTCTCTGAAAATGTCATTAACAGTTTGATGACAATGTATAGTGACTCATAGGGATGTTAAGCATTTTTATTACCATACCCTAAATTACATCTAGGCTAAAGTCAAGCCATCAAAGCTGAAACTAGGACTAAACAAAAATTATAGAATAACTATCACTCAGAATATTTTTGGCAGAGTACAGTGGCAGACCTACAAGTCTATTTTGACGATAATACCAATTTATCCAATATGCAGTATAATCAAATTATATATAGTCAAAAACGCAATGAAAAACTATGTTTTCTACTCCTTTTAAATTCTAATAATAATAATAGTTCATTCTTATATAGCGCTCTACAAGCAAGCTTCTCTAAGCGCTGAACATTATTACCCCAATCATTTTTTTGGATCAAACCTTTATGGAAACATACTCCCATAATGCAGCTAGTAATCAGTGCAAAGTTGTGTCTTGATCTAATGATCAAATCTTTTTATTGAAAATGTTCCTTGAAAAGTAGAGGAGATACTATAGGCACGGCTGGGAGTTATGGCTATGCCTGTGTATCGTATCATGATGAGTATAGGCCTATCTTATCTGCTACGCCCCTCTAGGTCATGGGACAACTAGAACTAGAAAGGATAAAACAAAATAACGGTCTTAACATATTGATGATAATTATTCATTTTCATTCAAAAATTATACCAATGGTTTTAAAAATATAGAAGGAGAAAAATTACAATACCTGTAGAGAGAACAACTTCGTAACAGGGCAGACCGACGCTACTACGATCCATCTTTCAAACCAAATTCATTGAAAGAGCTCATTCAAATAATTCCAAAAATACAACTTTACAACAACATACCAATGAGGTTGCTATTACAACATGGAAACCTGACAAACAATTCATCTATTGTGTCACCAACTTGATAAAATATTTTAATCTAATGGAGTTCACAATTTGGGGACATGGAAGTTGTCACTAAAAGGGCAATTTCTCATGGGAATCACTGCATTTGATGCTATGTTATAAAACATAAGGTGCGATAATTTCTTTGTTTCATTTGAAAATCAACAAAGAAATATGATTGATTTTTGACTGAAATTCATATAAGATTTAAAGTTCAGAGGTCAGTGGGTGTTGATGTGCATTTGTGGGTAAATAATAGTTGATGTGCATTGTGGGGAAATTTTGTAGCTATGGATACTGTGAATAATTGGACAAATTAGGTGCTGCACTTCAATAAAATCAATAAAACAAATTATTATTAAATGAAAAAAAAAAAATGATTGTGTTATAGCATCACCACATTAATTGCCATTGATGAAGATGAACTATGTGTGAACATTTGTGACAAAGGGATAAACAGATGTACAGAACTTTATTTGTCACAAAATGAGAACACTTGATTTTCAATAACTCATGCATACATTATTGTACATTCAAAACAATAATGCTTAATTTGAATGGTAGTGTGATAATGAACGACATATTGGATTGGAAAATTGCAGGAAAATTAAATCCATATTCAGGATGGCACTAATAAATTTATAAGAAAAATATGGTTTTATTACAATGTATGATATAAAATAGGAACATCCATTCTTTTCTCAAATTGGTATGTTTGCTGTCCTCTATCTTTCTAATTATCAGAGTACTGGTGGAGAGGTCAAAGCCATCAATCAATGGCGACAGAATAGAATAAACAAACAAGATTCATTAGGGTTTCTATAAAATTAAAATGGAAGAAACATCTGATCAAACTAATTACAGAACTATAGTTAGTAGTAAAACTAGAAGCCAGCAACTACCTATTAGTATTACAATGAAAAGGCACTGTCAACAGTACTAATTTAATAAAACAACATTTAATTAGTCAGGGGACACTAATTTGAACTAAAATAATCCGGATGACTTATGGTATTTCTCCTTAATTAGTGGTCATGGTGCTGCTCCATTGTACTAAAAGTGGAATGTCCAAGGATTCACAGACTAGACAATAATTAATCAGATTAATTAGAAAGGTTATTCACCTTGACATGTGATAGTACTGATATTAATTAAGTTAATTAATAATTCACTTATTTCCATTATTAGACCACATCCTAGATATAGGTAGGCTATTCACTTTTTGTACCATAATTACCACAACATGCAACAAAGCAAAATATTCTCTATTATGAGTTTATAACCTCTTTCGGCTGATACTGATAGCCATCTTCTAAAATTTGAATAACAGCTAACCATATTAACATGCTTCAAAGCTAGTCTCTCTAGTTGTAGGCCTACATTATGAGTTTATAACATTTTTCCGCTGATAGCCATCTTCTAAAATTTGAATAACAGCTAACCATATTAACATGCATCAAAGCTAGTCTCTCTAGCTGTACAGTAGGCCTACATTATGAGTTTATAACCTCTTTCCGTTGATAGCCATCTTCTAAAATTTGAATAACAGTGTACAGTAGAATCATTCTTAAACAAACCCCTATTCAGTGTCACTTTGTTGAGTCCCAAACAAAAGGGGTAATAAAAACCATAAATTTTAACCTTAAAATTACTATACAGTAGCCCACAAATTGTGGGAAAATACAGTACATTCAACATAAATAATAATAGATGTTGGAAATAATGTACTGTAGTACTGTGAGGTATTACGCAATACCACATAATCAATACATTATTGATAATTTCTGGTATCATCATTCATGGTCAACTCAGTTGTATTGTACTGTACAGGTTAAAAGAGGTAGTACAAAAGTCAATATCCTGTAACATCAAACTTTCAAAGGATGTTCACACACTAAATTTAATTCAAAGGAAGTTCAAAAGGAAAAGGAAAATTCTATAGTAAGCCTCAATTCACACTTTGGTATAAAATTAACTGAAACCGAAAAGATTTAAACCATGACCTCTCGCTAAACAAGATGGGTACTGGACTGTTAAACCAGCCTCACTTTCAACAATTACACAAACCAAACTGAGTTTGAGTACCGCTGGATAAACTAATATTGAAAACTACTGTTTCTCAAAAATTGGGGGCAAAGTTCATAGAATGTACCATTGTCTAATAGGGGTAAATATTTAATTGTATGTATTTGAGTTGTAGTTAAATAGGCCAATGTCAGTTTATCTAGGTAAGTTAGGCACAGAATAAATATAAGGCTGTATTTAGATTCTCCTAATGTATTAAACAAAACAACAGTTGACAAACAAATTGAGTACTCTACCAACTACATGTATCTGCAGAGATTCTAACTCAGAGTCATTAAAAATATTTTGAAAAATAATATGTATTGTACAGTACAGCTTCTTCTATCTAACAACATTACTAGTTATTGCTGACAGATGTCACAGTATTTAAACTAAAACTATTCTTCATACATTTTGCTCATTTGTGTAATGAGATGTTGGAGACTGAAACCAAAAAACATAGATTTTTAAACTGAACAGACTAGGGAGGCAAAAATGATAAGAGTAATATAATAAATAATAGAATTAATTCATTAATTAATTATTGATAAATTAAAACAGTAAGATCAGTATTGTACGATGCAGTACAATACAAAATTTACTGTACTTAATTTTCTCAAGCGTTTTTTGGTCACGGTTCATGACATAAGCCATCCAAAACATACAAGTCGCTCCTGGAACCATCTCTCAAGATGGTCCAGGTCTGCATCTGGCCCAGAGCTGGCCTAACTTTATGGCATGTTTACACTTATCGATTGCAGACCCAGGGCTGGCCCAAACTGTAAGTGTAAATGTGGTCTCATCTCATCTCTCAAGCTTTCTTTAGGGATGGAGCAGAAAAAGTTGGGTTACAAACAACCCTGACACTAGATCAGGATCGAACAGCAGTACATACTGTAGGTACAGTGAAATATGTTATAATGTATAATCTACAGATATTGCTAATACACACATTAGTTTTTTTATGATATAAAACACATGTGTTTAAATACTAAAGGTTAACAACAGTGCATGCTGTAGTTTGCCTTATGGAAGGGTTTGTAAATTGTAAAGAACGTTGTTAATGTTAAATCAACAATATAACGTTTAAAAGTCGATATAGTAAATAGTAAAATACGGTATACTGTAATGAATGAGCAAAAAGAAAATAAATAAAACACCAATAACCAACTTTTGCAAAACATTATCATTTAAATAAATCATTCGAACATGATCGGTTTCTTTTACATGAAGTAATTTCTACCCGATAGTTATTATTAGACAAGAAAAATACAAATTTAAAAAAAATAAAAAACACAAAAAAGGCTGTAAGTTCTGTAACATACTGAAACAGGAAAATGAAAAAAGGGAAATTGGAAAACATGCCATTAGATTTGATTCTGAACAATGTCTTTATCAAACAGAATATCATAAATGGAAAAGGAAGTAGTACAATAGAACCTAATTAAGGAAAAGCCTACTTCTTGCAGTTAGATAATATCATTGAATATTAAAAGAAGCGGCAAATAGACACCAAGTGTACTGTATGGTGTAGAGCACATCCTGCAGATGTTCATGTTACAATGACTTGTTGTATTCAATCATACAGTATTTAATACCAAATTGATTTCAACTACAAATGAAAAGTTTATTTACTCTACATTTCTATTTTTTTTTTTTCTTTAATTGATGATTTGATTTGCTATTTTTGGCTTTCTTGTATCTCACTTGATTATGTTTATTGTATCTTTTCTGGTGGGTAAGCCTAAAGTTCTTTGAACTTATTTGCCCACCAGCCACACATCTTTCTTATATATGTTTATTGTTACTTAATTATCATATTCATTTTAGTGTGGAAAATCAATAAAAACAAACAAGCAAACAAATTCAATGCTTGTATCCTACAGTAGGCCTTTACTTACATTTGCCTTTCTCTACCTATGTTTTACAAAGTTGGTACCTGGTATACCAGGTCAAAACACAACTGCGCTGATTACGGCTGCAACATTTATGAGATTATGTTGTTGATGTGTTTGATTGAAAACAATTCTGGGGTAATAATCAGAAGCGCATACAGTACTGTTCATTAGAGGCTTTGCATATTAAGCAAGTCTATATAAGATCAACATATTATTATTATTACTGTATCTTCGGGTATACCTGTTTAACCCTAGCTTAAGTTGTGCATGCTTCATTTACTCTCTATTCTTAATTCTGGCCCCGAAACCTTGACTCAGAAATACCGGGATGGTGTCCGGCGGGGGATAGTTTTACCTTAGTTAAGCATAGTTAAGCTTAGTTACATTTTTTTTTCACATTATTGATTGTCTCCATCCCCGAAACCTCGACTAAGAAATACCGGAATGGTGTCCGGCGGGGGATAGTTTATTACCATTAGTTAAGGTCCTATGTAAAGCACCTAGAGGGGTCAGTGATCCATTAGGCGCTATATAAATACTGTTTATTATTATTATTATTATCCCACTTCAGGTCTAATCCCAATCCCTACTTTATGTCTGATTTCACAAACAGGCATCCCTGCTATACTGTAGGTAGTCCTAGTATTGACTTTTGGTCTGGATGTACTGTAGACCTCTCTCTAGCAAGTTCAGATGAGTTTTTACAAGAAAGCTTACCAATCATTTTTACCTGAACCATGGTTTCTCCGGGTATAGTCCCACCACCAAAAATCGGCCCGATTTCATGTTCTAGAGGGGTTGGGATTATACCAGAAGATGTAAGGTATTACTATTTGTAAAATGTTGTGTAATCATACAGTACATCTGTTATTAATTTAAAATACAAAATCAACCGTGATGCTGTACTGTACGTTCATGAACTTCGGATAATCAGGATATTCTCTGTGAAACCTGAATTACTTCCTAAAGGAGTTGTCACATGCGAAAAACATACTGTACTTTTAAAAATAGGTACATTAGGTAGCAATCACATGGCAATATTATTTGTTTTGTTTAAATTTTAATGTGTCCAACAAAATGCACATGACTTGATAATTATACGCTGGAAAAAAACCCCTTGTGATGCTTCTAAAAACAAAGTTTATGAGGTTTTTTTTTAAGGCAATGGCACTTTATTTTGGGCATGAGAAAGTACTGTGCTAGGGCTTTGAAACATATCCCCAATGATTGGTAAGCAAGAATTTTTAAACACAAAGCAACACTGTACCACTACAATTTATTTTTAAATTGTTGTTTAGTATCCTAAACATATTTGATTGTTATAGAAAAAAAAGAAGGAAAAAATACTTTACAGTCCGAGTGAGTACTGAAAACAATCTTCCAACGAAAAAGAAAATCTTTTTATTATTTTATAATAGAAAAAAAATGTATTTCTTTTCTTTTGAAAACGAATCAAAACTTTAAAGAAGTTTGTATTATTTATTATTAATTATAGAATAGATCATTATTGCATTAATACTGTACATTCAGACAATTTACAAATATTAATTTTATCACTGTGATGTGACTGTAGAGTTTTTTTATGGCCATATACTAAACACTAAGTGAAACCATTGATTTTTATTGTATAAATGTATCAGAAATAGCACAATACAGAGAGTTGAAAGGTCAACTTGACTGAATCTGGTTGTATGCAGACAAAACCACTCACCTACTAACTGCAGTACAACAATAACCAAAATGAAAGTATTCAAAATTGAGACAGGATGCTATTATATTAGCAAGAAAACACAATCAATATTATATTTTGTTTATTCAAATGAAATGTTTACTATTCTGTACAGTAAACTATACCATTCTGTACAGTAAACTTTACTATTCTGTACAGTAAACTATACTATTCTGTACAGTAAACTATACTATTCTGTACAGTAAACTATACCATTCTATGCCATTTTGTACAGTAATTTACAGTATGCTAGTTTGTACAGTATACCATTCTATACAAAGTACTTTAAAATAAAATACAAAACCAATATTTATATAATTCTTTAATATTTAATAATAGTAAAAAAAGACTTCGCACATGATCTAAAAGTCAGTACAGTAGACCTACTGTAACACGAGTGGTATGCAAAATTACTTATTCTTTGTCAAACTGTGTGGATTTATAGCAGATTCATTGATACTTTAGTTGATACCAACCAGCATAAATAATTTCAATAATATTACTCAACAGGAAGACTAGAGTATACTGTAGCTGTACTGTTACCAGTGTATGTACAGTATGTATGTATTTTACAACAATAAAACAATGCTTTCAAAGTCCTCTTGGACAGCCGGGCCGGAACACCTTTGCGATTTCAATGGAGACAATTACTATTAAGACTATGGATTTTATCAAACTGATAGTAGAAATTGCGTTCCTACTATTCCTCCAGATACAGTACAGTTTAGTTGATGTGACATGTATGAAAGTGACTGTTCAGTATAAAACTTTCTTTAAAAATCGGTAGTAATTAGTATTCAGTAGAACCTCTTTTAAAGATACCTTCAGGACCAAACAAAGTGTCCCTTTAACAATGGGTGTCCTTTGGATAGGGATTGGCTGTAGTGTTGATTTCACAGAAAAATGTCCCCTTAATACGGGGTATACAAACTACTGTATGGTGTGTTCTACTGTATTCCCATGATTACAAATTAAAACATTTTAAAATAAATTGTACTTACGTTTACATCGGAAGCTCTGTGCATAAAATCCCCAGATGAATGCCCCGCATTTATCGCACCACGTCGGATTCGTCATTAACCGTATCGGTACAAAGTCGTGTCCACTGTCTTTCTCGTTCTTGATACCGTTCTTCTTTCTGTGTCTCAGTCGTGACTTGTCTGAATCGCTTGTTTGTTTCACCATTAACTTTTGGCGCCAGCCTAAGAAGTACCCCATGCCGCTAAGGAGTCCGCCGTTACTCGACGCAGCTTCAATGATCTCATCGTCGTGTTCGTGCGTGATACCGTTCTCACGCTCCAATGTCCGCATCTCTATATATTCAGACATTTTTGTCCATATATCGTGTAGAGTACTCATTTTTGGTGATGAGAATTAGATTGATTGGTAGAGAGAAACAAGGACAGAATAAGGACAGCACCTAGAATCAAAACAAGAGTATAACAATGAAATATTATTATTATTTTAAAACAAAAAATACTGTATTAGTACCAAAAAAAAGTAAGGTTTATCAGAGGGCACCATAATGGGGTTATGGATTATGGCCATATGATACTCCCATTTAGAGTGAGGTGCCTTTAAGCAGACTATCCTATTTTCAGTTGGGATGTTCCATTAAAATTGTTCTTTTGTCTCTCTCTGGCGTGGTTTATGCAAGTCATAAAGGTAATCCACATTCTAAATTGATAAGATGAACAAGTTGACAACAGCATTCAAAATAACGAATGCCTTTAAACATAGAATTGCAATGTACTGTAGTGTAGTCATGATATCTTAAAGTTTTAAGAATTGAAGGAAGCAGCCCAGAGTAGTTTGAAAATGATGGCTTTTGTCTAAAATCCCCAGCCAGCCACGTGTAGCGAGTGGCGTTAACAATAGCAATTCTGCCTAGTCTATTTCACATGCAAATTCATACAGTACGTCAGTCTTATGCCGTACACGTCATTGTGAACATACTGTATTGCCTACTGTATACAACTCATCCACCTATACAGTAGCTTACTTTTCACCTAGTAGCACCAACCCTAAAGTATGAAGACAACATACCCTTTTAGGGAAGACCTTGCAACTACTGTTTTTACTATTTTCAAATTTTAACACCCAAAGCTTGCTACACACTGCACCATTAAATCATAAATGCATCTCTTTAACCATTTGATATTTTTATCTTAATGACTTATTGGTGTGATATTATCTCAACCAGTATAAAATTTAAATTATTATCCTTGGAAGAAAGTAAGGGTAGTGCAGAACATTTCAATAAGAATTGTTTTGGAAGATAACCAAACATAATGTTTGTGGAAAAGATTTTAAGGGGAAAGTTTCTATTCTGTGATTTCTACTAATAACTGTCAAAAGAATGTAAAAGAAACCCTTTACAGTGTGTTCATCACTGGACTAATGGTCGTGAGATCGTGGGTTCGAATCCAACTCTTGTCGTATTGCTTGTATCCTTTGGCAAGGAAATTATGTTGTGTACAACTTGTTGTGTACTTTACGCTGATACCAGCCTGCAATATGGGAGTGTTTCCATACGTGTTTGATAAAAAAATGACCGGGGTAATAAATATGTACAGCTCTAAGAAATTTCACAACATTATGTGCTTTATAAATCCAGGATATTTATTATTTGGAACTGCATTGTGGTGATTGTGGACCCATAAAGGACGTACTCCAATCTCTGGAAACAAACATACTAGACTAACATTCATGATTATTCCTAACACCCTTTGCAGCCACATTTTTTTAACAGACGGGGCAGCATGAGCATTCCTACTTATGACAGGAATTGATCAGTTAGGCCTACATGTCCCATATTGTTGCAGAAAATAAAATATTGCAAATAAACTGGCTGGATGCTACCATCATGTTGTTATAACATGACCTACTGTACTTCAGAAAGGAAACCAATGCTGGTTAATAATTTATTACCGCAGCTCAGCAGCTGTGTGTGTGAACAGGGCTTTAGTGATCACTGTAGAGTGCCTCAGTTGCTATTGGTTCTTGAGTTGTGGGAGTAAAATTCCTGGAGGATTAATAAGGCTTACTGACAATATGGACAGACTGTCTCATTACTGCATACCTGATTTTTTTACAATCATTAACAAATTTACTATACTGTAGTTAGTAGTAGTACTGAAGGCTTGCTTTTTTTTCCAAAAATATAATTTAATCCATGCACCGATCAATAGTAGGTTCTTAATGGAGCATTCTGTAAAAAGTAGCTCTACTAAACACAGCATTATTTTAATTGTTTATTATTAAAGCAAAAACCAATTATGACAGTCAATCATAAGTTAATCTAAATCTACAGTAAATCTCAATGTTTTGAACACTTTGTGTCCTGACAACACAATAAAAAGTAAATACTGTAGTCATTTTAGAATCAAGTCACCATACACTACAGTACGCATTAAATGAGTGTGCTAATATTCATACAAGAGTAATAGTCTGATTATAAAGTATTACAGTAACTATTATTAATGTAATGCAATGCAACACTTGATTATCAAAAGCGGAAAGAATATAGAGAAAAGTACAGTAGGCCCTATTCCTGAACTGACATACACAGGGAAAAATTTCATTGTAAAATTTTATTTAGCAATATTGCTAATCAAACTGATTTTTTAGTCCAGGAACATAGTTTTGTATTGTATTTTTGCTATACAATTTTAGAAATGTGTAGCAATAAGGTTGTTTTGTATAGCTTTTTGCTATGCTACACTGGCGAAATTATTCCCTGATACAGTACATTAAGCAGGGGCGGAAACAGAAAATGTATAGTGGGAGTTATGGGGAGGATAGTGAATGTTTATGAAATGTGATGGTACAAATAATTTCATGAGGTGAGTCACAGATGAAATTCTATTTTCATGAGGCGAAAATAGAATGTTATATTTCACTAAAATGGAATTATTTGTACCATCGGACAAATATAAAAACGTTATTTGTTTTATAAGTAGATTCTTGTCATTGTCATTGTTCTGATATTGTTATTGTAAAGGATAGATCGTGCCATGTGCGTCACTACCTCGTTTCACGATATTGCTATTGGATTTCAAAATGACAGGAATGTATTAGGTGTTATAATAAAACATAAATATACTCTACACAAGAAAACACACTATTTAATTGGATTTAATAATTCTCCAAACAGTATAAGTAGGAAACTTTGCTTGCTGAGCCAGTTGAATTAGCCCCTGGTAAAAGTTGGTTACTGTCATGCATGCAGTAATGGAAGGTATGCACATAACATGATCTCAATTCAAAGCAAGAGTTCAACATTAAAGCCTTGTCTACACTTATCAAACAAGTGTGATGTGCCCAAATATTGTAGTGATGTGCTCAAATATGGTAATAGTGACAATCAGTATCATGTCCATACAGTATATATGGCCACATCACATTTTGTTGTCACATAAAGTTTGATAGTGTAAACAGAACTTAACAAACTATACTTACCCATTGTATAATGTTCTATGAAAACTATGATTGACAAACAAAACGAAGATAAAGTAATTTAGTAGACTGCAGTGCTCATTACAATAGCTATAGCATATCAGTACTATTTAACTGTGATGAGAAACAGTATGAAAGGCTGTCACACTCACAGATTCCAATGGCGTGTTGCAACTGTACTGTATATTGCTATTGTTACAACAACACATCTTTTTGGGAACGAAGCACAATTGATTTTGTCTAGTTCCTATTTTCTGTGTGTAATCAATTGAATCAAAAACCCTACATATCACCTGATCAAGTTCAAAGTTGAAATTTTGTCAAAGGAAATAAAATCATAAATGATTGCTTTAAAATACTGTAAAAGGAAACCAACAGATGTTTTATTAACAGTATACAGTTGTTTATCAAAACAAACATGACAGGATTCTCTGAAATTGGTAACTACAGTATAACCCAGAAAACTGGCGCCATAGCATTGTTAGTTGCTGTAGAAGGCTTCATAGACAACCCCATTCAGGAGTTGGGTAGCTGAGTGGTTAGAACACTTTACTGTCATACAGAGAGACCTGGGTTCAATTCCCGACCACTCAATTCAATTCAAGTCAATTTCTTTATTGCTGCAAATGCCATCAAGGGCTAATATCCGCTTAAACATACTACATCATACCAACATCATACATATTTACATTTAAAATTTAAACACATAAAAATTATAGTCATTTAATACTACTGTAGTGGTTATTATTATTTTTAATTATTGTTATTGTGATTATAGTTATTGTTATTATTTTAATTAATAAAAGAGTAATAAATTGTAGGTCACATCTTAAGGGCAGTTTTAACTTTAAATGAGTACCTGGTTGAAAATACTGTAGGTAGGATAGGTGGTATGAAAAGGAACTGGCCACCTAACCAGATAACCCAGAGGCTTCATAAAGTGAGTTCCTAATAACAACTCATTCTCCTGTATGTTCAGAAATAAAATATGACCTTTAGTTCTTCTGGATACACATACAGTACTGTAGAGGACACTATCCCTGAAGGGCAAAATTTCACTACAACCAACTTATACAGAGTGGACACCCCTGTATAAAGAGAATACTTTTCATTTCATGGTATTGTCTACAAAAAACATTAAAATCAGACTTTGGTAGAAAAAATAAAGAAAAAAAAATGAAAAAATAAACAGTTAAATTTGACTATTAAATGTGACTTTAAAATATATTCAACAAACATTTTTTTTATCAAGGAAACAATTTACTGTATCTGTATGCCTATATAACTATATAACTGAATTTGCCTTTAAATTGCTTGCCTTACTGGATGAATTGCATTTTCCTATACAGTAGTACTGTAGTATAGCATGTACAGTACAACTGCTGTAGGAAGTGGTTTAATTCAACCGGCTGACATTGGGATTAAAAGTAATAACATGTGATGTCTGGTTGGATCTTCTTACTATCACTGAGTGATATATTGTTATTCAACACATGGGTTAGGCTGATATATAGATTAATAAATCATGAAACATTATAATATTCAGTATTCATTATTCAACTTCTATATTTTTTTTTCAATAATACTTAGTCAGTACATGGAGGTATAAAAATAGCCTCCATGGTCAGAATAATTCAATTAATAATAGGCCTACAGTAGGCCTAGTAAGTATTTTCTTATTTTTTATTATTATCATTAGGCCTACTGTAATGTTTGTAAATAATCAATGTATATTTTATAATTAATATTTTTTGTAAAAATCACTGTACTTCCTTACACACGTTGTTATGGTTATTAATATTATTATTAATTATGAATTTAGCCTACTACTTACTAGGCCTACGCTTGATTGAATAAAGTTCACAAGAAAAATGAATAACTAGGCCTCTAGGCTAGGCCTACTATACAAGAAAGACACTCACGCATAACATTGTCATCTGTACTGTATGAATGAATATGTACGGCAGCATGTTGTTTCAATATTATAATTATTAATAAATTCTCTTCATTCATATCATAATGATATGATTGTTTATAAATTTGTATTCATATTGTAATGACTTAACCAAGCAAACATGGCCTATCTGTCTACCTAGGCCTGATTGAATAAAGTTACTAAAAATAATAGTAATTTGGTTACAATGGTTAATGTCATGGCTAGGCCTTCTTTGCTAAGAGATAGGGCCTAGGCCGAAGTTCCATGAGAGTATACCCATCCCTCCACGCCGACGAAAAACCTCATACACGTACCACCACGACACACGATCCGAGCGCCAGAGAACAATGAAATGTGTAAACATACACACAAATCAAAAGTAAATGGATCCTTTCTAATATTAATCAATCACAAATATCTAACTAAACTTACCGAGAAATAGAGGGTATATATGTTATACAACGATATATTACAAGCACGTGGTGTTTCTTCATAGAATTTAATTCTTTTGAACAACAAAACTTTCAGAATAAACAACAAAAATATAATATCGTCCACTCATTTATTAATATCCATCGTCTCATGAACCGGAAGTACCTGCTGTTAAAAAGTTCATCGACCAGTAAAAAATAGATGGCGCTGTTTTATTTTTTACCTCCGCCAAGGAGGTATAATGTAATCGATCGCGTGTGTGTTTGTCTGTTTGTTACTTGGCCAAATTGAAAATTGGCCAAGTATGTTGATCGGTGCGGTTTGTGTGTGTGTGTGTGTGTTTGTTTGTTTGTCATCACTCTAGCGCTCACAATTTTGATTCGAATGACTCCAAATTACTACCATACATCACCTGGTGCAAGAACGACACTGCCCAATTTTGGTTAAAATCTGGACCACGGTCCCAATTCTGGACCACTTTTAAAAATTATTTTCAGACCTGCTAGTGTTAAAAGATAGGACAGAATTATCAAAAGCCGGTGAGCAGTCTTAAATTAACAAGTAAACTAAAATTGCATTTTCTCGAGAACTACTTCTCCAAAAAACTTCATTTTTGTACAAGTGGCAAGAGTTATAATTTGTGATTTGTAATTTTAAAACATAAGTTGATTTAATAATAATATACAGGTTTTTTGATGCGAATAGTTTAAAAAACCTAATTCTTTTAAAATTCACCCGTTTGTTTGTCGCGTTGCTGTTCTATTGTTAGTCGACTGAAGCGCTATTGTTAGTTGAACATAACCTTGACACCAAACTCGTATACACATGATTGTAGTGAAATTAGCCTAAATCATACAGCATAACCCACACACTTTTGGTAAAAATTGGGTCAATGTCAGGAGGCCAATTTTGATTTGGCCAAGTATTACTCAAAAAGTAATTACAAGGTCTTTACCAAAATGAATGTACAATAGATATGTGGTCAAGGACCATTCCATTAAATTGTGGGACCAATTCGGACAACAGTCCTAATTCTGGACCACATTTTAGTATACTTTTCAGACCTGCTAGTGTTAAAAGATAGGACAAAATTTGTCAAAAAGCCGGCGAGCAGTCTTAAAGTAACAAGTAAACTGTAATTGCATTTTATCGAAAACTGCAAGTCCAAAAAACTTCATTTTTGTACAAGAGGCAAGAGTTATAATTTCTGATTTGTAATTTTAAAACATAATTTTATTTATGTGCACGTTTTTTGATGCGAGTAGTTTAAAAAAACCTATTTCTTTTCAAATTCACTCGTTTGATTTTCGCGTTGCTGTTCTATTGTTAGTCAACTGAAGCTATTGTTGTTGAAAGGCTTGTTACATAACCATTACGCCAAACTCGCATACACGTCATGCTTGTATTTAAATTAGCCTAAATCAGAAACAGCATTAAGTCACACACAAATATATACCGTATATATTTCTTTTTTACCGGAGAAATCTTATGTAGGAGAATTTTACAGTGGGCGGAGGTATGCCCTCTCGGAGTGTCTTTCTAGTTTTTAAAGTTATCAGAGTGACAAACAATTCCATCTTTCCTATACACCTTTCCTACAGAACTATTGCATAACAACGAACGGCATACCAAACCGTTTTGTACACCTGCGATGGAATTATATATTTAATTTCTTTTAATTTTTGTTTTAAACAGAAAGGTGGACATATCTGTGAACCCCAAACACAGTTTCTCGCATAGCTTTAAATCTATTCCACCGACCTGTGTGGGAATTGAACCCAGGACATAATTATGTGTTGTCAACACGACGCTCAGGCGACTGAGCTAACTGGTCATTTTGGTTTTGACAAGGTTAATATGTATGACGTAGAATTACGTAATACACGTATAAATAGACTATTATCAGCTGTCCAGTCATGTACTACTTTGTGGCGCAACAAGTCATGCTCAGGTCGAGTGCTCTCAGCTCTGTATTAACATAAAAAAAATTAATAAAATGCAGTGACTTTATTATTTTTATTTTATATCACTGTTCTCCACTAGAACCAAATTGGGTCCACTTGCGCATGAGAACAGACGTGTATTAACATACGAATGAAATATTTTATTTCCATATTATCTGTGCTCCACTGGCGCAAGATTGGGTCCACTTGCTTACAATGTATAGAACATACAAACAGATATTAAAGTTCAGTGACTTAATTATTTTCTATGTTATATCAGTGTGCTCCACTGGCGCCAAATTGGGTCCACTTGAGCACAGTACATACGAAAAGATATTAAAGTCAGTAACTTATTTCTATTTTATATCAGTGTGCTCCATTGGTTTCAAATTGGGTCCACTTGAGCACAGTTTATTAACATACGAAATGAGATATTAACATTTAGTGACTTTATTTCTGTTATATCGCTGTGCTCCCCTTGTACCAAATTGGGTCCACTTGAGATATATATCACAGAGAAATAAATAAAATTTAAAACAAAGTTTACAATATATATCAAATTATCATTTATTATTGCACAACTGTAAAATTCATAAAACAAACATATCAAATAATGTATCTTTATCGTAAAATTAATATTGAAATGATTATAATTAGTCCATTGTAAATATGATTAAAGTATTCAGTAATTGTATTGGTCTATCGTAGCATCATGATCGGTTAAGTTTGAATCATCATCTGCTGTAATGTCAGCCAGTGATGTCATGTCAACTACTATTGGTCGGCAATTTGTTTCCTCATCATTGTCGACGTCTTGTAGCTCGTGTTGGTCTAAATATTAAAATGAATGAATATTTTTAGTACTCATGAGGCCCTACTAATAGGGAAGAATTTGTAAATCGTAGACAAACAAATCAGCTATTAAAAATAAAAATAAACTTACCAGGGTTAATATTCGATGATTTCATAGCAGCCTTAGCTGCTAATCTCTGGGCGATAGCTCTCTGCCTCACCCAGGCATCTGGTTCTTCGTCGCTTGGGTCTGTAGGTCCCATGTCTATCCAGTCATAGTCACTTTCCACTCCATACTTATAAAATGCTTCATCCATTTCGTCATTCTGTTCCTGGATGCTTTTGCAATCTGATGCCTATAAAAAATTAAAACATAGTAAATAAAAAAAATAAAATAATATGGACTATGGATGGTACCGTGGTACTACCAGTCGCCTAATGTGGGGTTGGGCATAATCGTATAGCATCCGCATAATAACGTTTTATGTAGTGAAGGTCAGTGTCCTGTTGTTTGGTAGCCTAGATCGTCTTTATTTTGCTTAAATTTTCTTTTTCTGGTTTTTGCTTTTGTTGGGAAAAAATTATTTTTGGGAAGCAGAATTTGTTTTCCTCTTTTTTGACATTCATTAAACTGCGTACATTGAAAGAGGCACATGCCACTGCCTGTGTACATGTTTTTGTGGGGCAGGGTCTATGAGTTACTTACAAAGTGGCCACCTGCCATAGTATTTCCTTTCAATCTGAAGAAAGTGTCTCCATATTCTGACCATCGATCTGTACAAGTATAGGTTGTGAGGTCTAGGAGGAGGGGGAGAGCAAAAACAAATTGGGTTATTGATATGTTATAATATAGATTTCTAATTGTTAATAAATATAACAGTTTAGGAAATCGGTTGGTTAGGCCGCCTATCAATTGGCTTAGGCATAAAGGTAGTGTATGTTCTTACGGTCAGTGTTGTTCTCGTCTTGCTCTATGGCTTGACATTTTGCAACTGCAGTGGCTAGGACATCTTGTATAAATGTAGCTACAAGCTGTTTGAGTTGTACATCCTCATTATTGTTGCTCTTGACTGCAAATTGTGATGTCTCACAGGTACACGTGTCTAGTTTTTGTGTCGATCGCAGATGTTTTGCGCTTGTTAATTGTAATGAGCCATTAAGGCCAAGAGTGAGTGAGTTGCCTGTGATAAAAGTTTTTTTCAAATTAAACTTTAATTCAAAAGTAATATATTCCAACAGCATACTAATATACACTAAAACAAATCATGTGGGATGTCCTAAAGAAAATATTAGATGATAAGCTATAATGCAAGGCTGGCCTACCTGCAGTTGGATGATGTGCTTCATTGTTATGAACAGTGGCCAGTTGTTCTGCCATTACTATTGACAAAGTTTCTTCCACAAGACTTGTTGCCAGATTGTCAAGCTCGACATCCTCATCAGAGGTGGAGGTTTCAGCTGGCTGCTGTGCTTCAGTTGCCTTGTCTATAAAGATATTATTACAATTATTTTGATATGTCTAAAATTATAATCAATTATTATACAATTCTTTTATGATTAAGATAAAAAAAAAGACTTTATTTAAAAAAAATTTAAATAACCGTTATTCATCATCAAATTCTTTATCTAAAAACAAAACAAGAAAATTAAATTAAGAGACGAAAAGAAAAAAGAAAAACATGAGCTATATATTTTGTCCTTCAATTCTGAGAACAAATCTAAATATAAATGTGAACAAGAATTTAACCAATTATTATAAAAAAGATGAGAGATTGGTTTATTTATTGAGGTGGACTGTGGTGGGTGTTGGGGAGAGGTTGGCATTAGGTACACATGCTCCAACTTTGATGGCTTAAACTACTTTTCGATATCTATTTATGCTAGTGGTAGGCCTTTTAATTGGCTTAGGCATGATGGTAGTGTATGTTCTTACGGTCAGTGTTGTTCTCGTCTTGTTCTATGGCTTGGCATTTTGCAACTGCAGTGGCTAGGACATCTTGCACAAAGGTAGCTGCACGCTGTTTGATTTCCATATCTTCGTCGTTGATGCTCTTGACTGCAAGTTGCGATGTCTGGCAGGTGGACGTGTCTAGTTTTTGTGTCGATCGCAGATGTTTTGCGCTTGTTAGTTGTAATGAATCATTCAGGCCAAGAGTGAGTGAGTTACCTGTGATAAAAGTTTTTTCAAATTAAACTTTAATTCTAAAGTAATATATTCCAACAGCATACTGATATACACTAAAACAAATCATGTGGGATGTCCTAAAGAAAATATTAGATGATAAGCTATAATGCAAGGCTGGCCTACCTGCAGTTGGATGATGTGCTTCATTGTCATGAACAGTGGCCAGGTGTTCTGCCATTACTATTGACAAAGTTTCTTCCACAAGACTTGTTGCCAGATTGTCAAGCTCGACATCCTCATCAGAGGTGGAGGTTTCAGCTGGCTGCTGTGCTTCAGTTGCCTTGTCTATAAAGATATTATTACAATTATTTTGATATGTCTAAAATTATAATCAATTATTATACAATTCTTTTATGATTAAGATAAAAAAAAAAGACTTTATTTAAAAAAAATTTAAATAACCGTTATTCATCATCAAATTGTTTATCTAAAAACAAAACAAGAAAATTAAATTAAGAGACGAAAAGAAAACAGAAAAACATGAGCTATATATTTTGTCCTTCAATTCTGAGAACAAATCTAAATATAAATGTGAAAGAGAATTTAACCAATTATAAAAAAAAGATGAGAGATTGATTGGTTTATTTAACGAGGTGGACTGGGGTGGGTGTTGGGGAGAGGTTGTCTTTAGGTACACATGCTCCACATTTGATGGCTTGAATTACTTTTCGATATCTATTTATGCTAGTGGTAGGCCTTTCAATTGGCTTAGGCATGATGGTAGTGTATGTTCTTACGGTCAGTGTTGTTCTCGTCTTGTTCTATGGCTTGGCATTTTGCAACTGCAGTGGCTAGGATATCTTGCACAAATGTAGCTGCACGCTTTTTGAGTTGTACATCTTCGTCATTGGTGCTCTTGACTGCAAGTTGAGATGTCTGGCAGGTGGACGTGTCTAGTTTTTGTGACGATCGCAGATGTTTTGCGCTTGTTAGTTGTAATGAGTCATTCAGGCTAGGGGTGAGTGGGTTGACTGTGATAAAAGTTTTTTCAAATTAAACTTTAATTATAAAGTAATATATTCCAACAGCATACTAATATAAACTAAAAAAAAAAATATGTGGGATGTCCTAAAGAAAATATTAGAGGATAAGCTATTATGCAAGGCTGGCCTACCTGCAGTTGGATGATGTGCTTCATTGTTATGAACAGTGGCCAGGTGTTCTGCCATTACTATTGACAAAGTTTCTTCCACAAGACTTGTTGCCAGATTGTCAAGCTCGACATCCTCATCAGAGGTGGAGGTTTCAGCTGGCTGCTGTGCTTCAGTTGCCTTGTCTATAAAGATATTATTACAATTATTTTGATATGTCTAAAATTATAATCAATTATTATACAATTCTTTTATGATTAAGATAAAAAAAAATGAATTTATTTAAAAAAAATTTAAATAACCGTTATTCATCATCAAATTGTTTATCTAAAAACAAAACAAGAAAATTAAATTAAGAGACGAAAAGAAAACAGAAAAACATGAGCTATATATTTTGTCCTTCAATTCTGAGAACAAATCTAAATATAAATGTGAAAGAGAATTTAATCAATTATAAAAAAAGGATGAGAGATTGATTGGTTTATTTAACGAGGTGGACTGGGTTGGGTGTTGGGGAGAGGTTGTCTTTAGGTACACATGCTCCACATTTGATGGCTTGAATTACTTTTCGATATCTATATGCTAGTGGTAGGCCTTTCAATTGGCTTAGGCATGATGGTAGTGTATTATGTTCTTACGGTCAGTGTTGTTCTCGTCTTGTTCTATGGCTTGGCATTTTGCAACTGCAGTGGCTAGGATATCTTGCACAAATGTAGCTGCACGCTTTTTGAGTTGTACATCTTCGTCATTGGTGCTCTTGACTGCAAGTTGAGATCTCTGGCAGGTGGACGTGTCTAGTTTTTGTGACGATCGCAGATTTTTTGTGCTTGTTAGTTGTAATGAATCATTCAGGCCAAGAGTGAGTGAGTTGCCTGTGATAAAAGTTTTTTCAAATTAAACTTTAATTCTAAAGTAATATATTCCAACAGCATACTAATATACACTAAAACAAATCATGTGGGATGTCCTAAAGAAAATATTAAATGATAACCTATTATGCAAGGCTGGCCTACCTGCAGTTGGATAATGTGCTTTATTGTTATGAACAGTTGCCAGTTGTTCTGCCATTACTACTGACAAAGTTTCTTCCACAAGATTTGTGGCCAGATTGTCAAGCTCGACATCCTCATCAGAGGTGGAGGTTTCAGCTGGCTGCTGTGCTTCAGTTGCCTTGTCTAAAGAGACATTATTACAATTATTTTGATATGTCTAAAATTATAATCAATTATTATACAATTCTTTTATGATTAAGATAAAAAAAAGACTTTATTTAAAAAAAATTCAAATAACAATTATTCATCATCAAATTCTTTATCTAAAAACAAAACAAGAAAATTATTTCGATATCTATTTATGCTAGTGGTAGGCCTTTCAATTGGCTTAGGCATAAAGGTAGTGTATGTTCTTACGGTCAGTGTTGTTCTCGTCTTGTTCTATGGCTTGGCATTTTGCAACTGCAGTGGCTAGGACATCTTGTACAAATGTAGCTGCACGCTTTTTGAGTTGCACATCTTCGTCATTGGTGCTCTTGACTGCAAGTTGCGATGTCTGGCAGGTGGACGTGTCTAGTTTTAGTGTCAATCGCAGATGTTTTGCGCTTGTTAGTTGTAATAAGTCATTCAGGCCAGGAGTGAGTGAGTTGACTGTGATAAAAATTTTTCAAATTAATCTTTAATTCTAAAGTAAACAGCATACCCTATATACTGTATACAAATCTGTGGTGTCCTAAGGAAAATAGTAAATGATAGGCTATTATGCAAGGCTGGCCTACCTGCAGCAGGTGAAGATGATGATTGATTGTTTGAACTTCCATCTATTGGTCTATAGGATTCATCTTCTACATCTCCTGTTGCTGCTGCTACTACTGGGGCTGGGGGTCCTGCTGGTAAGACTGCTACAACTACAAAAAAAGATACCAATATGAACAATGCAGGGCCGTAGTTAGCATGAGGAAGAAGAGGCGCTCGAATTATCTCTGAAAATTTCACAACCCAGCCCACTAAGAAGCTGAGTTCATATTTTATATAATATAATTATATTAAAAGCATATTGCTTCGTCTGATTTTAACCTCTCGCTACGGCCTTGCAATGCGTGAAGATAGAGTGTTGGTTGGGAAGGGATATCAACTAGGCTAGATAGGGCACAGCCTAAAATACTAGCCAGGCCTCCTAGCTAGGTAGGCTCTTATACTCTTGGGTAGCTTAGTATAGGATCGCCTAGTGAGAGGCCTCGTAATACTAAACTATTAAACTAATAATAGTTAATACTAGGCTAGTCTAGCCTATAATAGTAGGCCTAGCCCTAGCTAGAGGCTAGCTTTCTACTAGCTAGTACTAGGCTAAGGCCTAGGCTAGCCTAGTAGTAGGCCTCTAGGTTAGGCTGCCTAACCTATAATTCTATATACTAATTAGGCCTACCTACCCTACTAGCCTAGGCTAAAGCTATAGAGAGGCTAAGCTAGTGTAGCTGGCTAGAGGCTAGCCTAGCTAGGGCCTAGATGACTAGCATTAGGCCTAGCCTAGAGAGTCTAGACCTACTACTCTAGCTAGGCCTGAGCTGAGGCTAGGCTAGCCTCAGGGCAGGCTCTAGGCCTAGCTAGGCCCTCTATAGGCTAGGCTAGTACTAGGCCTACCCCTACTGTAGTAGGCTAGTAGTAGTACCGCTACCTAGGCCTAGCTAGGCATGTTTTGTGGTTTTGGCCAGTAGGCCTACTGCTTCTACTACTAGGCCTAGTAGGCCTATAGCTAGCCTAAGGCCTAAGCTAGTACAAACTACCACGTCCACGGATCCGACCCCCGATCAACCACCGACTCTCGACAACAAACACACCCCACACACTCGCAACGTATCACGATTTTTTTTTCATTTTATGACGTAATTAAGCGCCTAACTTTACACCAATAGCATTGTGATTATAATACAGGCCACGCCCCCCAGAGCAATTCATTGTTTTACATACGTCACACCGCTTTTTGTGATCTCGTGACGTGAGAGGTCAACTAAGACCGCGCTGATGCTCTTTTACGCGACCATTTTATACGCACCACTACAAGTTCAGTAACTACGGTTACATAAACAACAAACATTATTGTAACAATAATTATGCCATTTTCCCATAGTTTTAATACTTTTAACCTTATCTTTTTAAAGTGTAAATAGGCCTACCAAAAATGTAAAGAAAACAACACCAGTTACTAATTAAGTGCGCAGATCATTGTAATATAACCTAAATTAGGCATGGTGCCTAGATAGGATAACTTGCCTAAAGTTAGAATCAGACTAGGCCTATGTTGTAATGTAACGTAATTAACTTACCTATTCTTGTTCTACGTAAACATTTGGGAAGGCGGAGTTTAATTCCACAACAAAGAGAAATAGGCATATCAATTAATTTATTAAAATACTTCCGAAAACGGTTGTAAAGACTGGAAAAACGACCGATATTTATCGGGCTATTCACCAGCCATCCGGCACAAGCTGTCGCTAGTTGCCATTTGAGGTTTTGTTTCGTGCGTACGTTTACATTTCTATCCATGGTGATTGTGTGACGTCATGCAAAGCGCACCGACATGTCATACGCATACCCCAAGTGCGGCACAAAGAATGTTTGTTTTTTAAACATTAATGTTTACAAACACAAAAATAATTTTAAGAAAGTGTAGGTATAAAATGAAACATGGCCTATGTGTTATATTATTAATTTATACGATTTATTGAAATCGTCTACAAAATTAATGAATTATTAAATCTAAGTTATATAGTATATATCGTTTTCCCCATTTAAAAGAAAAGCAAAACAGGACTTTATTTTTTTTATTTATTTTTTTCTGTTTAAATGTCTTAATCTAATTTAATTTAATGTCTGTGTTCATAATCTTCGTTTCAAGATTTATAATTATAAATCTAATAATTTTTTAGGTATTTTTAACTGTTGCGGTTCGCAATTTAAATGTTTTTTGAACGGTATTATTATAAACATGTTATCGTTGTGTTTTTAAATATATATTTGTATTATGAACCCGTGCACTGTTGGTTGTAAGAATAAAGAATAAAGTACAGCATTAAGTTAGTACAAACATACAATTCATTGAAATTCTATAGAGTGCTCTCGGGCATAATTATAATTAGTCATGTCCCGGGACCGGACCACTCATAGCCACCACGGATAAACTGTGTTCATCAGTGCTTCTGAATGGATGACTTTTGGGGGAGCGGCTGGGACGCTAGAAGACCAAACTCAGTACCGTTTCGATTAAGATCATTCGGGAAATGTTCTCATGCCATAAGAAGAATATTCGATATAAGCTCGTAAAAGGTATGTTACTAACAACAGACAAGTGGACATCAATTAAAAGTTGTTATAGTAAATCACCAAATTTACAGATACGATCTTACGCATCCACGGAGTTGTAGATAATTTGATTAGTGAGTGATTGTCCCCCTCACTTTTGAAAGGCAAAATCGTTAAATTATTGAAATGAAATATAAAGTAAGACTTCTTATATCGACATATCGTATGTAATTTCTGAAAATACAGTATCTACATACAAATAAAGATTATATATTTTGTGTGAATATATACCCAGTGGGGCATCAGGACCAGTGCTTAAAAAATGCGTAACCTAATTGTATTCTTCTGGGTGGAATTTTTATGTGTTCAGAAATCGATTGAAACGATCTATAAATTACTCAAAGAGCCGAGCTTTCAAGTGGGCTTTCCCCCATCCCCCTGGTTCCCGACCTGGGCCCTTGGTTCGCTCGCAAAGTATTTCATTTTTATACATCCCTTCACCCACTATTAAAAACGGATCTGCGACGATGTTGTCACTGTGCAAAAATAAACTAATTTAAATGTGGAAATTGGGCCGGAGAATTTTGTCAAAAAGGTATTTAAAAAAAGTGCAAGAACTGACGACTATGGATGGACAAACGCCAAGTGTTTTGGTGAAAAAATAAGTCTTTGAAATAGTAAAAATAAGAAACAAGTCCATATACATGGTTGCAGTCGTGTGCTCAAGTTAGTATTTACCGACCAACCGACCGACCGTTGAATGCGACTAAAAATAAAGTAAAACAATAATAATATTTTCATACAATAACAATAAGTGATCTTTTTATTATAAAATATCACCTAATAAAAGAAAAATAAAATAATAATAATAATAATGCCAGAAATGGTAACTATGTCCTCACATCGTGAACCGAATGTTGGGCCTAAGTGCTGTTAAAAAGTTTATCGACCGTTAAAAATTATTTTATGCAGAGCCATATATATATATTTATATGGCTCTGATTTTATGTTGTCAGAGTGTTATTTTTGGTTTTTTTAACAATAATCAGAGAAGCCTGAATTAATTAATATTTTAAATTCTCTCAATAATTTTAACATTTCTGTCATTTCATCTTACAATACTAGTATTCAAAAATTTTATTTATTAAATTATCAAAATTATTTAAAAACTGAGTTTAGCGGTTTTATTGATTTTTTGTTTTATATGAGAATAAGGATATAATTAATATAGAACCAATTAAAATCATACAGAATTGACAATAATGATTTGTAGTACTTTATGTGTTAATTAGGTGAAATTCTTATCTTATTTATAATTATTATAATAGAAAGTACTTCAATGTAGGAAAGTAAAAAGATTTCATTAACTATATTAAAATCAAAAGCCCGAAAGAGAAATAAATAAAATTAAAAACAAAGTTTACAATATATATATCAAATTTTCATTTATTATTGCACAACTGTAAAATTCATAAAACAAACATATCAAATAATGTATCCTTATCGTAAAAATTAATATTGAAATGATTATAATTAGTCCATTGTAAATATGATTAAAGTATTCAGTAATTGTATTGGTCTATCGTAGCATCATGATAGGTTAAGTTTGGATCATCATCTGCTGTCATGTCAGCCAGTGATGTCATGTCAACTACTATTGGTCGGCAATTTGTTTCCTCATCATTGTCGACGTCTTGTAGCTCGTGTTGGTCTAAACATTAAAATGAATGAATATTTTTAGTACTCATGAGGCCCTACTAATAGGGAAGAATTTGTAAAGCGTAGACAAACAAATCAGCTTTTAAAAATAAAAATAAACTTACCAGGGTTAATATTCGATGATTTCATAGCAGCCTTAGCTGCTAATCTTTGGGCGATAGCTCTCTGCCTCACCCAGGCATCTGGTTCTTCGTCGCTTGGGTCTGTAGGTCCCATGTCTATCCAGTCATAGTCACTTTCCATTCCATACTTATAAAATGCTTCATCCATTTCGTCATTCTGTTCCTGGATGCTTTTGCAATCTGATGCCTATAAAAAATTCAAACATAGTAAAAACTTTAAAAAAATAATACGGATTATGGATGGTACCGTGGACTCTAATGAAATGTTGTGGGGTGGGGCATAATCATATCGCATACGCACAAAACGTTTTATGTACAAGGATGGTCATTGTCCTGTTGTTTGATAGCCTAGATCTTCTTTATTTTTAAATTATTTTTGGGAAGCCGAATTATTTTTTCACTCTTTTCACATTCAGTAAATTAAGTACATTGAAATAGGCTCATGCCACTGCTTGTTGTGTACCTGTTTTTGTGAGGTCTATGAGTTACTTACAAATTGTCCACCTGCCATAGCTGTATCTCCTTTGATTCCGAAGAAAGGGTCTCCGTATTCTGTGCAAGTATCGGTTGTGAGATCTAGGGCAGGGTAAAAGGAAATTCAGTTACTGATATGTTATAATATAGATATCAAATTGTTAAAAAATATAACAGTATAAGAAATGATTGGTTAGGCTTAAATGAAAATTCATATGAATGAAAAGTCATATTGTACCTTTCCTCTGATCTTTCTCTACTGTATCCGTGTAGGCTGATTCAGGTGGCTGCTGGGCATCAGTTGTCTGCTGTTTTTCAGTTAGCAGGTTGGTGGTGGCAAGATTTTCTGCGACCTTTGACAAAACATCTTGAACAACAGAATTTGAAAGCTTGTCGAGCTCCTCATCCTCCTCAGAGATGGAGGCTGCAGTTGTTTGCTTTTCTGCAGTTGTCTGCTCTGCTGCAGTTTTCTGCTGGGCTTCAGTTGCCTTGTCTATAGAGAAATTTGTTTGATAATTATTACAATTAATTAATATTCTAAAAATTATACAATAATAATAACAATTATAACAACAAATCATGAATATTTATCTTTTTTTATTCAAATTTTCTTTAATCATAAAATTTTTCGTCGAAAAACAAAGCATGAAAAGGAAATTAAGAGATGAAAAGAAAACAGAAAAAGATGAGCTTAATATACTGTCTCCTTTAAAAATGAGAATGAACAAATGTAAACAAGAATCTGTTTAAAAAAACAAAAGATGAAAGATTGATTTGTCTATTTAACTGGGTGGGTGTTGGGAGAGAGGTTGGCTACAGGTACACACACTCCTTTTTTACAGCTTAAAACTTCTTTTAGAAATCTACAAATAAATACTGTATGTTATCAATTGATGATAGTGTATGTTCTTACGGTCAGTGTTGTTCTCGTCTTGACATTTTGCAACTGCAGTTGATAGGACATTTTGTACAAAGGTAGCTGCTTGCTGTTTGAGATGCACATCTTCATCATTGGTGAACATGACTGCAAGTTGTGATGTCTGGCAGGTGGACGTGTCTAGTTTTAGTGTCGATCGCAGATGTTTTGTGCTTGTTAGTTGTAATGAGTCATTCAGGCCAAGAGTGAGTGAGTTGACTGTGATAAAAGTTTAATATTTATATAATATATACTAAAACAAATCATGTGGGATGTCCTAAAGAAAATATTAAATGATAAGCTATTATGCAAGGCTGACCTACCTGCAGTTGGATGATTGTTCAGCTCCTCATCATCATCACAGATGGAGGCTTCAGTTGGCTTACCAGGGTTAATATTCAAAGATCTCCTTGCAGCCTTGGCTGCTAATCTCTGGGCGATAGCTCTCTGCCTCACCCAGGCATCTGGTTCTTCATCGCTTGGGTCTGAAGGTCCCATGTCTATCCAGTCATAATCACTTTCCACTTCATACTTATAAAATGCTTCATCCATTTCGTCATTCTGTTCCTGGATGCTTTTGCAATCTGATGCCTATAAAAAATTCAAACATAGTAAAAAAAAAAATAATAATATGGACTATGGATGGTACCGTGGTACTACTAGTCGCCTAATGTGGGGTTGGGCATAATCGTATAGCATCCGCATAATAACGTTTTATGTAGTGAAGGTCAGTGTCCTGTTGTTTGGTAGCCTAGATCGTCTTTATTTTGCTTAAATTTTCTTTTTCTGGTTTTTGCTTTTGTTGGGAAAAAATTATTTTTGGGAAGAAGAATTTGTTTTCCTCTTTTTTGACATTCATTAAACTGCGTACATTGAAAGAGGCACATGCCACTGCCTGTGTACATGTTTTTGTGGGGCAGGGTCTATGAGTTACTTACAAAGTGGCCACCTGCCATAGTATTTCCTTTCAATCTGAAGAAAGTGTCTCCATATTCTGACCATCGATCTGTACAAGTATAGGTTGTGAGGTCTAGGAGGAGGGGGAGAGCAAAAACAAATTGGGTTATTGATATGTTATAATATAGATTTCTAATTGTTAATAAATATAACAGTTTAGGAAATCGGTTGGTTAGGCCGCCTATCAATTGGCTTAGTCATAAAGGTAGTGTATGTTCTTACGGTCAGTGTTGTTCTCGTCTTGCTCTATGGCTTGATATTTTGCAACTGCAGTGGCTAGGACATCTTGTATAAATGTAGCTACACGCTGTTTGAGTTGTACATCCTCATTATTGTTGCTCTTGACTGCAAATTGTGATGTCTCAAAGGTGGACGTGTCTAGTTTTTGTGTCGATCGCAGATGTTTTGCGCTTGTTAATTGTAATGAGCCATTAAGGCCAAGAGTGAGTGAGTTTCCTGTGATAAAAGTTTTTTCAAATTAAACTTTAATTCTAAAGTAATATATTCCAACAGCATACTAATATACACTAAAACAAATCATGTGGGATGTCCTAAAGAAAATATTAGATGATAAGCTATAATGCAAGGCTGGCCTACCTGCAGTTGGATGATGTGCTTCATTGTTATGAACAGTGGCCAGTTGTTCTGCCATTACTATTGACAAAGTTTCTTCCACAAGACTTGTTGCCAGATTGTCAAGCTCGACATCCTCATCAGAGGTGGAGGTTTCAGCTGGCTGCTGTGCTTCAGTTGCCTTGTCTATAGAGATATTATTACAATTATTTTGATATGTCTAAAATTATAATCAATTATTATACAATTCTTTTATGATTAAGATAAAAAAAAAAGACTTTATTTTAAAAAAATTTAAATAACCGTTATTCATCATCAAATTGTTTATCTAAAAACAAAACAAGAAAATTAAATTAAGAGACGAAAAGAAAACAGAAAAACATGAGCTATATATTTTGTCCTTCAATTCAAGAGATAAAAAAAGATGAGAGATTGATTGGTTTATTTAACGAGGTGGACTGGGTTGGGTGTTGGGGAGAGGTTGGCTATAGGTACACATGCTCCACATTTGATGGCTTGAATTACTTTTCGATATCTATTTATGCTAGTGGTAGGCCTTTCAATTGGCTTAGGCATGATGGTAGTGTATGTTCTTACGGTCAGTGTTGTTCTCGTCTTGTTCTATGGCTTGGCATTTTGCAACTGCAGTGGCTAGGATATCTTGCACAAATGTAGCTGCACGCTTTTTGAGTTGTACATCTTCGTCATTGGTGCTCTTGACTGCAAGTTGAGATGTCTGGCAGGTGGACGTGTCTAGTTTTTGTGACGATCGCAGATGTTTTGCGCTTGTTAGTTGTAATGAGTCATTCAGGCTAGGGGTGAGTGGGTTGACTGTGATAAAAGTTTTTTCAAATTAAACTTTAATTATAAAGTAATATATTCCAACAGCATACTAATATAAACTAAAAAAAAAAATATGTGGGATGTCCTAAAGAAAATATTAGAGGATAAGCTATTATGCAAGGCTGGCCTACCTGCAGTTGGATGATGTGCTTCATTGTTATGAACAGTGGCCAGGTGTTCTGCCATTACTATTGACAAAGTTTCTTCCACAAGACTTGTTGCCAGATTGTCAAGCTCGACATCCTCATCAGAGGTGGAGGTTTCAGCTGGCTGCTGTGCTTCAGTTGCCTTGTCTATAAAGATATTATTACAATTATTTTGATATGTCTAAAATTATAATCAATTATTATACAATTCTTTTATGATTAAGATAAAAAAAAATGAATTTATTTAAAAAAAATTTAAATAACCGTTATTCATCATCAAATTGTTTATCTAAAAACAAAACAAGAAAATTAAATTAAGAGACGAAAAGAAAACAGAAAAACATGAGCTATATATTTTGTCCTTCAATTCTGAGAACAAATCTAAATATAAATGTGAAAGAGAATTTAATCAATTATAAAAAAAGGATGAGAGATTGATTGGTTTATTTAACGAGGTGGACTGGGTTGGGTGTTGGGGAGAGGTTGTCTTTAGGTACACATGCTCCACATTTGATGGCTTGAATTACTTTTCGATATCTATATGCTAGTGGTAGGCCTTTCAATTGGCTTAGGCATGATGGTAGTGTATTATGTTCTTACGGTCAGTGTTGTTCTCGTCTTGTTCTATGGCTTGGCATTTTGCAACTGCAGTGGCTAGGATATCTTGCACAAATGTAGCTGCACGCTTTTTGAGTTGTACATCTTCGTCATTGGTGCTCTTGACTGCAAGTTGAGATCTCTGGCAGGTGGACGTGTCTAGTTTTTGTGACGATCGCAGATTTTTTGTGCTTGTTAGTTGTAATGAATCATTCAGGCCAAGAGTGAGTGAGTTGCCTGTGATAAAAGTTTTTTCAAATTAAACTTTAATTCTAAAGTAATATATTCCAACAGCATACTAATATACACTAAAACAAATCATGTGGGATGTCCTAAAGAAAATATTAAATGATAACCTATTATGCAAGGCTGGCCTACCTGCAGTTGGATAATGTGCTTTATTGTTATGAACAGTTGCCAGTTGTTCTGCCATTACTACTGACAAAGTTTCTTCCACAAGATTTGTGGCCAGATTGTCAAGCTCGACATCCTCATCAGAGGTGGAGGTTTCAGCTGGCTGCTGTGCTTCAGTTGCCTTGTCTATAAAGATATTATTACAATTATTTTGATATGTCTAAAATTATAATCAATTATTATACAATTCTTTTATGATTAAGATAAAAAAAAGACTTTATTTAAAAAAAATTCAAATAACAATTATTCATCATCAAATTCTTTATCTAAAAACAAAACAAGAAAATTATTTCGATATCTATTTATGCTAGTGGTAGGCCTATCAATTGGCTTAGGCATAAAGGTAGTGTATGTTCTTACGGTCAGTGTTGTTCTCGTCTTGTTCTATGGCTTGGCATTTTGCAACTGCAGTGGCTAGGACATCTTGTACAAATGTAGCTGCACGCTTTTTGAGTTGCACATCTTCGTCATTGGTGCTCTTGACTGCAAGTTGCGATGTCTGGCAGGTGGACGTGTCTAGTTTTAGTGTCAATCGCAGATGTTTTGCGCTTGTTAGTTGTAATAAGTCATTCAGGCCAGGAGTGAGTGAGTTGACTGTGATAAAAGTTTTTCACATTAATCTTTAATTCTAAAGTAAACAGCATACCCTATATACTGTATACAAATCTGTGGTGTCCTAAGGAAAATAGTAAATGATAGGCTATTATGCAAGGCTGGCCTACCTGCAGCAGGTGAAGATGATGATTGATTGTTTGAACTTCCATCTATTGGTCTATAGGATTCATCTTCTTCATCTCCTGTTGCTGCTGCTACTACTAGGGCTGGGGGTCCTGCTGGTAAGACTGCTACAACTACAAAAAAAGATACCAATATGAACAATGCAGGGCCGTAGTTAGCATGAGGAAGAAGAGGCGCTCGAATTATCTCTGAAAATTTCACAACCCAGCCCACTAAGAAGCTGAGTTCATATTTTATATAATATAATTATATTAAAAGCATATTGCTTCGTCTGATTTTAACCTCTCGCTACGGCCTTGCAATGCGTGAAGATAGTGTTGGTTGGGAAGGGATATCAACTAGGCTAGATAGGGCACAGCCTAAAATACTAGCCAGGCCTCCTCCTAGCTAGGTAGGCTCTTATACTCTTGGGTAGCTTAGTATAGGATCGCCTAGTGAGAGGCCTCGTAATACTAAACTATTAAACTAATAGTTAATACTACTAGGCTAGTCTAGCCTATAATAGTAGGCCTAGCCCTAGCTAGAGGCTAGCCTTCTACTAGCTAGTATTAGGCTAAGGCCTCTAGGCTAGCCTAGTAGTAGGCCTCTAGGTTAGGCTGCCGGCCTAACCTATAATTCTATATACTAATTAGGCCTACCTACCCTACTAGCCTAGGCTAAAGCTATAGAGAGGCTAAGCTAGTGTAGCTGGCTAGAGGCTAGCCTAGCTAGGGCCTAGATGACTAGCATTAGGCCTAGAGAGTCTAGACCTACTGTACTACTCTAGCTAGCTAGGCCTGAGCTGAGGCTAGGCTAGCCTCAGGGCAGGCTCTAGTCTAGCTAGGCCTAGGCCATCTATAGGCTAGGCTAGTACTAGGCCTACCCTATACTAGTAGTACTACTGTAGTAGGCTAGTAGTAGTACCGCTACCTAGGCCTAGCTAGGCATGTTTTGAGGTTTTGGCCAGTAGGCCTACTGCTTCTACTACTAGGCCTAGTAGGCCTATAGCTAGCCTAAGGCCTAAGCTAGTACAAACTACCACGTCCACGGATCCGACCCCGATCAACCACCGACTCTCGACAAACACACACTCGCAACGTATCACGATTTTTTTTTTCATTTTATGACGTAATTAAGCGCCTAACTTTACACCAATAGCATTGTGATTATAATACAGGCCACGCCCCCCAGAGCAATTCATTGTTTTACATACGTCACACCGCTTTTTGTGATCTCGTGACGTGAGAGGTCAACTAAGACCGCGCTGATGCTCTTTTACGCGACCATTTTATACGCACCACTACAAGTTCAGTAACTACGGTTACATAAACAAACATTATTGTAACAATAATTATGCCATTTTCCCATAGTTTAATAATACTTTTAACCTTATCTTTTTAAAGTGTACATAGGCCTACCAAAAATGTAAAGAAAACAACACCAGTTACTAATTAAGTGTTGTAATATAATCTAAATTAGGCATGGTGCCTAGATAGGATAACTTGCCTAAAGTTAGAATCAGACTAGGCCTATGTTGTAATGTAACGTAATTAACTTACCTATTCTTGTTCTACGTAAACATTTGGGAAGGCGGAGTTTAATTCCACAACAAAGAGAAATAGGCATATCAATTAATTTATTAAAATACTTCCGAAAACGGTTGTAAAGACTGGAAAAACGACCGATATTTATCGGGCTATTCACCAGCCATCCGGCACAAGCTGTCGCTAGTTGCCATTTGAGGTTTTGTTTCGTGCGTACGTTTACATTTCTATCCATGGTGATTGTGTGACGTCATGCAAAGCGCACCGACATGTCATACGCATACCCCAAGTGCGGCACAAAGAATGTTTGTTTTTTAAACATTAATGTTTACAAACAAAAAAATAATTTTAAGAAATTGTAGGTATAAAATGAAACATGGCCTATGTGTTATATTATTAATTCATACGATTTATTGAAATCGTCTACAAAATTAAGTTATATAGTATAGGCCTACCCTGTCGTTTCCCCCATTTCAGGAAAAGCAAAACAGGACTTTATTTTTCAGTTTAAATGTCTTAATCTAATTTAATTTAATGTCTGTGTTCATAATCTTCGTTTCAAGATTTATAATTATAAATCTAATAATTGTTTAGGTATTTTTAACTGTTGCGGTTCGCAATTTAAATGTTTTTTGAACGGTATTATTATAAACATGTTATCGTTGTGTTTTTAAATATATATTTGTATTATGAACCCGTGCACTGTTGGTTGTAAGAATAAAGAATAAAGTACAGCATTAAGTTAATACAAACACACAATTCATTGCAATTCTATAGAGTGCTCCCGGGCATCTATATATAAATTTACGTAAGGGCAAAATTCGGTAAATCGCGCGTTATTTCTAGAATGTTTACTCGATGGTATATAAAGTTGGTTCGTACTTTCGGTACTGATTTTAACCGCCTGATGTAACCCAGTTTACTAATTAAATTGAGTTCGATAATTAGTTATTGACGATTAAAACGAATTTAAGTTCAACGATTTGCCCCAAATAGGGGTGTTTTTCGATCGTGGTATACACTGTCTAATGGATGTCCATCTTGAAAAATACCCGCACACAATAATACTAGGATGCTTCGCATTTTCCTATCCCCTAATACGATAATGGTTTTTAATAGCTGAAAACTGGTTGAACAGCTCGAGTACAGCATCATAATGTTGAAGACAGACCGATTTTCTTTAAAAAATACTACTTTGATAGATTTAATATACATTTATACAACTGTTTTGCAATAAATGGAACATTCCAATCTCTGTTCCACAAGTGTCTATTCCCTCAGGCGTCGTAAAGACAAGTACTGTACAGCCATAACAGAAATTCGATCCATTTTATCCAATCTGTGCTGCAGAGGTTGGATATAGGTATTTTTTTAACGGATAATGAGCTAGCCTTTCCGGTCGCCATCTATTATGTACAATCATCTTTATTATTGCAGTTAAACCACCACCACCCACACCACCACCCTCCCACTCACTGGCATAAGTAACATTGTAAAGCCATTAGGGGATAGGCCTAAGGTACGGTATGAAGGATCACATGCCCTAAACGCAGAACAACTTTGGTGGTTAGAAACCAACTTAAATATGAATTGGCTCTAATCTAAGAAACAATTCAAAACCATTAGACCTACTAATTAAGTTAAGTTAGATAATTATTTATTGACGATTAAAGCGAACTTACGATTTTCCCCGAATAGAGATGTTTACTTTATTACTGACAGTTCCTTCTGAACGTTAATATTAATTAATAATCTAATTACTGTACAAAAAAATATAAACGTCGTATAAGTGATGTATCGTTACATGTACTGTACTATTTCAATCGACTATACGGTGACAGTTTTAACAAAGTATTAAATAGCAATGTTTTACTGTGTTTAGTCATGGAGGTATAAATACCTCCATGGTTTAGTGGTATATTATTTGTAAAACATGAAAACAATTGATATTTCGTTACTAAATGGATAAAGAATATATTTAAAAATTGTTCGTCTTTGCACCCATCCTCTTCCCCATCCCTAAACCCTCATGTTGCATACAAAACACAAATTTTTCGTCTTTGCACCCATCCTCTTCCCCATCCCTAAACCCTCATGTTGCATACAAAACACAAATTGTTCGTCTTTGCACCCATCCTCTTCCCCATCCCTCAACCCTCATGTTGCATACAAAACACAAATTGTTCGTCTTTGCACCCATCCTCTTCCCCATCCCTCAACCCTCATGTTGCATACAAAACACAAATTGTTCGTCTTTGCACCCATCCTCTTCCCCATCCCTCAACCCTCATGTTGCATACAAAACACACATTTAGTTTGTTTCAAAACAATTGGTCTTATTTTGTGACAAGTTTCTCTTTCGGAAGTAATTCCCAGGATGCTAATTTTAGTTGAGTACATAAATCACCGATTTAATTGTCTTGCATATACATTTGAAGTCGCCAATTTTTTAACGCTGAAATTACTATGTATTCGAGAACCATCTATGGGCACGATCTAGATGGTACGCGAGCGAAGCGATTATAATTATAGTGATATTATAGTGATTATAATTAGTCATGTCCCGGGACGTGACCGGACCACTCATAGCCACCACGGATAAACTGTGTTCATCAGTGCTTCTGAATGGATGACTTTTGGGGGAGCGGCGGGGACGCCGCTAGAAGACCAAACCCAGTACCGTTTCGATTAAGATCAGTCGGGAAATTTTCTCTTGCCATAAGAAGAATATTCTATAAAAGCTCGTAAAAGGTATGTTACTAACAACAGACAAGTGGACATCAATTAAAAGTTCTAATAGTAAATCCCCAAATTTACAGATACGATCTTACGCATCCACGGAGTTGAAGATAATTTCATTAGTGAGTGATTGTCCCCCTCACTTTTGAAAGGCAAAATCATTAAATTATTGAAATGAAATAGAAAGTAAGACTTCTTATATCGACATATCGTATGTAATTTCTGAAAATACAGTATCTACATACAAATACAGTATCTACATACAAATACAGATTATATATTTTGTGTGAATATATACCCAGTGGGGCATCAGGACCAGTGCTTAAAAAATGCGTAACCTAATTGTATTCTTCTGGGTGGAATTTTTATGTGTTCAGAAATCGATTGAAACGATCTATAAATTACTCAAAGAGCCGAGCTTTCAGTGGGCTTTCCCCCATCCCCCTGGTTCCCGACCTGGGCCCTTGGTTCGCTCGCAAAGTATTTCATTTTTATACATCCCTTCACCCACTATTAAAAACGGATCTGCGACGATGTTGTCACTGTGCAAAAATAAACTAATTTAAATGTGGGAATTGGGGCGGAGAATTTTGTCAAAAAGGTATTTTAAAAAAGTGCAAGAACTGACGACTATGGATGGACAAACGCCAAGTGTTTTGGTGAAAAAATAAGTCTTTGAAATAGTAAAAATAAGAAACAAGTCCATATACATGGTTGCAGTCGTGTGCTCAAGTTAGTATTTACCGACCAACCGACCGACCGTTGAACGCGACTAAAAATAAAGTAAAACAATAATAATATTTTCATACAATAACAATAAGTGATCTTTTTATTATAAAATATCACATAATAAAAGAAAAATAAAATAATAATAATAATAATAATGCCAGAAATGGTAACTATGTCCTCACATCGTGACCCGAATGTTGGGCCTAACTGCTGTTAAAAAGTTTATCGACCGTTAAAAATAGATGGCGCTGTTTAACTATTTTATGCAGAGCCATTATATATATTTATATGGCTCTGATTTTATGTTGTCAGAGTGTTATTTTTGGTTTTTTTAACAATAATCAGAGAAGCCTGAATTAATTAATATTTTAAATTCTCTCAATAATTTTAACATTTCTGTAATTTCATCTTACAATACTTGTATTCAAAAATTTTATTTATTAAATTATCAAAATTATTTAAAAACTGAGTTTAGCGGTTTTATTGATTTTTTGTTTTATATGAGAATAAGGATATAATTAATTTAGAACCAATTAAAATCATACAGAATTGACAATAATGATTTGTAGTACTTTATGTGTTAATTAGGTGAAATTTCTTATTTATAATTATTATAATAGAAAGTACTTCAATGTAGGAAAGTAAAAAGATTTCATTAACTATATTAAAATCAAAAGCCCGAAAGAGAAATAAATAAAATTAAAAACAAAGTTTACAATATATATCAAATTATCATTTATTATTGCACAACTGTAAAATTCATAAAACAAACATATCAAATAATGTATCTTTATCGTAAAAATTAATATTGAAATGATTAAAATTAGTCCATTGTAAATATGATTAAAGTATTCAGTAATTGTATTGGTCTATCGCAGCATCATGATCGGTTAAGTTTGGATCATCATCTGCTGTCATGTCAGCCAGTGATGTCATGTCAACTACTATTGGTCGGCAATTTGTTTCCTCATCATTGTCGACGTCTTGTAGCTCGTGTTGGTCTAAACATTAAAATGAATGAATATTTTTAGTACTCATGAGGCACTACTAATAGGGAAGAATTTGTAAAGCGTAGACAAACAAATCAGCTTTTAAAAATAAAAATAAACTTACCAGGGTTAAAATTCGATGATTTCATAGCAGCCTTAGCTGCTAATCTTTGGGCAATAGCTCTCTGCCTCACCCAGGCATCTGGTTCTTCGTCGCTTGGGTCTGTAGGTCCCATGTCTATCCAGTCATAATCACTTTCCACTTCATACTTATAAAATGCTTCATCCATTTCGTCATTCTGTTCCTGGATGCTTTTGCAATCTGATGCCTATAAAAAATTAAAACATAGTAAATAAAAAAAATAAAATAATACGGATTATGGATGGTACCGTTTTGGTACTACCAGTCACATAGACTCTAATGAAATGTTGTGGGGTGGGGCATAATCATATCGCATCCGCACATAACGTTTTATGTAAGGATGGTCAGTGTCCTGTTGTTTGATAGCCTAGATCTTCTTTATTTTTAAATTATTTTTGGGAAGCCGAATTATTTTTTCACTCTTTTCACATTCAGTAAATTAAGTACATTGAAATAGGCTCATGCCACTGCTTGTTGTGTACCTGTTTTTGTGAGGTCTATGAGTTACTTACAAATTGTCCACCTGCCATAGCAGTATCTCCTTTGATTCCGAAGAAAGGGTCTCCATATTCTGTGCAAGTATTGGTTGTGAGATCTAGGGCAGGGTAAAAGGAAATTCAGTTATTGATATGTTATAATATAGATTTCAAATTGTTATAAAATATAAGAGTATAGGAAATGATTGGTTAGGCTTAAATGAAAAGTCATATTGTACCTTTCCTCTGATCTTTCTCTACTGTATCCGTGTAGGCTGATTCAGGTGGCTGCTGTTCTTCAGTTAGCAGGTTGGCGGTGGCAAGATTTTCTGCGACCTTCGACAAAACATCTTGAACAACAGAATTTGAAAGCTTGTCGAGCTCCTCATCCTCCTCAGAGATGGAGGCTGCAGTTGTTTGCTTTTCTGCAGTTTTCTGCTGGGCTTCAGTTGCCTTGTCTATAGAGAAATTTGTTTGATAATTATTACAATTAATTAATATTCTAAAGATTATACAATAATAATAACAATTATAACAACAAATCATGAATATTTATCTTTTTTTATTCAAATGTTCTTTATTCATCATAACATTTTTCGTCGAAAAACAAAGCATGAAAAGGAAATTAAGAGATGAAAAGAAAACAGAAAAAGATGAGCTTAATATACTGTCTCCTTCAAAAATTAGAATGAACAAATGTAAACAAGAATCTGTTTAAAAAAAACAAAAGATGAAAAATTGATTTGTCTATTTAACTGGGTGGGTGTTGGGAGAGAGATTGGCTTTAGGTACACACTCCTTTTTTACAGCTTACAACTTCTTTTAGATATCTACAAATAAATACTGTATGTTATCAATTGATGATAGTGTATGTTCTTACGGTCAGTGTTGTTCTCGTCTTGACATTTTGCAACTGCAGTTGATAGGACATCTTGTACAAAGGTAGCTGCTTGCTGTTTGAGATACAAATCTTCATCATTGGTAAACATGACTGCAAGTTGTGATGTCTGGCAGGTGGACGTGTCTAGTTTTAGTGTCGATCGCAGATGTTTTGGGCTTGTTAGTTGTAATGAGTCATTCAGGCCAGGAGTGAGTGAGTTGACTGTGATAAAAGTTTTTTCAAATTAAACTTTAATTATAAAGTAATATATTCCAACAGCATACTAATATACACTAAAACAAATCATGTGGGATGTCCTAAAGAAAATATTAAATGATAAGCTATTATGCAAGGCTGACCTACCTGCAGTTGGATGATTGTTCAGCTCCTCATCATCATCACAGATGGAGGCTTCAGTTGGCTTACCAGGGTTAATATTCAAAGATCTCCTTGCAGCCTTGGCTGCTAATCTCTGGGCGATAGCTCTCTGCCTCACCCAGGCATCTGGTTCTTCATCGCTTGGGTCTGAAGGTCCCATGTCTATCCAGTCATAATCACTTTCCACTTCATACTTATAAAATGCTTCATCCATTTCGTCATTCTGTTCCTGGATGCTTTTGCAATCTGATGCCTATAAAAAATTCAAACATAGTAAAAATTGAAAAAAAATAATAAGGATTATGGATGGTACCGTTTTGGTACTACCAGTCACATAGACTCTAATGAAATGTTGTGGGGTGGGGCATAATCATATCGCATCCGCATAAAACGTTTTATGTACAAGGATGGTCATTGTCCTGTTGTTTGATAGCCTAGATCTTCTTTATTTTTACATTGCATTAGGCTCATGCCACTGCTTGTTGTGTACCTGTTTTTGTGAGGTCTATGAGTTACTTACAAATTGTCCACCTGCCATAGCAGTATCTCCTTTGATTCCGAAGAAAGGGTCTCCATATTCTGTGCAAGTATTGGTTGTGAGATCTAGGGCAGGGTAAAAGCAAATTCAGTTATTGATATGTTATAATATAGATTTCAAATTGTTAAAAAAAATAACAGTATGGAAATGATTGGTTAAGGCTTAAATGAAAATTCATATGAATGAAAAGTCATATTGTACCTTTCCTCTGATATTTCTCTACTGTATCCGTGTAGGCTGATTCAGGTGGCTGCTGGGCATCAGTTGTCTGCTGTTTTTCAGTTAGCAGGTTCGCGGTGGCAAGATTTTCTGCGACCTTTGACAAAACATCTTGAACAACAGAATTTGAAAGCTTGTCGAGCTCCTCATCCTCCTCAGAGATGGAGGCTGCAGTTGTTTGTTTTTCTGCAGTAGTCTGCTGTGCTGCAGTATTCTGCTTGGCTTCAGTTGCCTTGTCTATAGAGAAATTTGTTTGATTTTTATTACAATTAATTAATATTCTAAAAATTATACAATAATAATAACAATTATAACAACAAATCATGAATATTTATCTTTTTTTATTCAAATGTTCTTTATTCATCTAAACATTTTTCGTCGAAAAACAAAGCATGAAAAGGAAATTAAGAGATGAAAAGAAAACAGAAAAAGATGAGCTTAATATACTGTCTCCTTTAAAAATGAGAATGAACAAATGTAAACAAGAATCTGTTTAAAAAAACAAAAGATGAAAGATTGATTTGTCTATTTAACTGGGTGGGTGTTGGGAGAGAGGTTGGCTACAGGTACACACACTCCTTTTTTACAGCTTAAAACTTCTTTTAGAAATCTACAAATAAATACTGTATGTTATCAATTGATGATAGTGTATGTTCTTACGGTCAGTGTTGTTCTCGTCTTGACATTTTGCAACTGCAGTTGATAGGACATTTTGTACAAAGGTAGCTGCTTGCTGTTTGAGATGCACATCTTCATCATTGGTGAACATGACTGCAAGTTGTGATGTCTGGCAGGTGGACGTGTCTAGTTTTAGTGTCGATCGCAGATGTTTTGTGCTTGTTAGTTGTAATGAGTCATTCAGGCCAAGAGTGAGTGAGTTGACTGTGATAAAAGTTTAATATTTATATAATATATACTAAAACAAATCATGTGGGATGTCCTAAAGAAAATATTAAATGATAAGCTATTATGCAAGGCTGACCTACCTGCAGTTGGATGATTGTTCAGCTCCTCATCATCATCACAGATGGAGGCTTCAGTTGGCTTACCAGGGTTAATATTCAAAGATCTCCTTGCAGCCTTGGCTGCTAATCTCTGGGCGATAGCTCTCTGCCTCACCCAGGCATCTGGTTCTTCATCGCTTGGGTCTGAAGGTCCCATGTCTATCCAGTCATAATCACTTTCCACTTCATACTTATAAAATGCTTCATCCATTTCGTCATTCTGTTCCTGGATGCTTTTGCAATCTGATGCCTATAAAAAATTCAAACATAGTAAAAAAAAAAATAATAATATGGACTATGGATGGTACCGTGGTACTACTAGTCGCCTAATGTGGGGTTGGGCATAATCGTATAGCATCCGCATAATAACGTTTTATGTAGTGAAGGTCAGTGTCCTGTTGTTTGGTAGCCTAGATCGTCTTTATTTTGCTTAAATTTTCTTTTTCTGGTTTTTGCTTTTGTTGGGAAAAAATTATTTTTGGGAAGAAGAATTTGTTTTCCTCTTTTTTGACATTCATTAAACTGCGTACATTGAAAGAGGCACATGCCACTGCCTGTGTACATGTTTTTGTGGGGCAGGGTCTATGAGTTACTTACAAAGTGGCCACCTGCCATAGTATTTCCTTTCAATCTGAAGAAAGTGTCTCCATATTCTGACCATCGATCTGTACAAGTATAGGTTGTGAGGTCTAGGAGGAGGGGGAGAGCAAAAACAAATTGGGTTATTGATATGTTATAATATAGATTTCTAATTGTTAATAAATATAACAGTTTAGGAAATCGGTTGGTTAGGCCGCCTATCAATTGGCTTAGTCATAAAGGTAGTGTATGTTCTTACGGTCAGTGTTGTTCTCGTCTTGCTCTATGGCTTGATATTTTGCAACTGCAGTGGCTAGGACATCTTGTATAAATGTAGCTACACGCTGTTTGAGTTGTACATCCTCATTATTGTTGCTCTTGACTGCAAATTGTGATGTCTCAAAGGTGGACGTGTCTAGTTTTTGTGTCGATCGCAGATGTTTTGCGCTTGTTAATTGTAATGAGCCATTAAGGCCAAGAGTGAGTGAGTTTCCTGTGATAAAAGTTTTTTCAAATTAAACTTTAATTCTAAAGTAATATATTCCAACAGCATACTAATATACACTAAAACAAATCATGTGGGATGTCCTAAAGAAAATATTAGATGATAAGCTATAATGCAAGGCTGGCCTACCTGCAGTTGGATGATGTGCTTCATTGTTATGAACAGTGGCCAGGTGTTCTGCCATTACTATTGACAAAGTTTCTTCCACAAGACTTGTTGCCAGATTGTCAAGCTCGACATCCTCATCAGAGGTGGAGGTTTCAGCTAGCTGCTGTGCTTCAGTTGCCTTGTCTATAAAGATATTATTACAACTAGATGGCACGCTCGCTTCGCTCGCGTACCATCTAGGTCGTGCCCACAGATGGTTCTCGAATACACAGTATTTCCAGCGAGAAAAAAATGGAGATTTCAAATGTACGTACCGCAGGACTATAACACATTGTCGTTTACAGAAACGAATAAATATACACAATGATTTATGTAGTCAACCAAAATTAGCACCCTGGGAATTACTTCCGAGAGAGAAACAAAATGAGTCAAATTTTTTTATTTGGACTCATTTAAACAAACCCAATTTGTGTTTTGTATGTAACATTAAGGGTTGAGGGATGGGGGAAGAAGATAGGTACAAAGAGGAAACATTTTAAAATATATTCTTATCCACTCAGTAACGAAATATTGTTTTTAATGTTTTATAGGCCTATAAATAATATACCACTAAATACAGTAAAACATTTACGATTTAATACGGTACTTTGTTAAAACTCTCACTGTCATAGTCGATTGAAATAGTAAAGTACATGTAACGATACACCACTACGACGTTTATATATTTTTAAATTATTAATTAATACAAACGTTGAGAAGCAACTGTCAGTAATAACGTTTATTTATTTGTATATTATATGTTTATAATCTAACAGTAGGGCCTACCCACACTCACAGTAATAAAGTTTATTTTTATATATTTTTATATTACATTTAACAGTACCAACACTCACAGTAAGAAATTTGCGATTCAAATTGCGATCAAAAGTGGTTAATACCTTAACAGTATTGTACAGCATTGCAATACTATTCATGTTTATTCTCCAAGGGGGCCCATAAATCTAAATCTAAATCTATACCTCATGGTTAAACCAAATAATTTGGAATGTTTATTTGTATATTATATGTTTATAATCTAACAGTAGGGCCTACCCACACTCACAGTAATAAAGTTTATTTGTATATATTTTTATATTACATCTAACAGTACCAACACTCACAGTAAGAAATTTGCGATTCAAATTGCGATCAAAAGTGGTAAATACCTTAACAGTATTGTACAGCATTGCAATACTATTTATGTTTTTTCTCCAAGGGGGCCCATAAATCTAAATCTATACCTGTATGGTTAAACCAAATAATTTGGAATGTTCCATTCATCACAAATCAATACATTTGTAAAAACGTATATTAAATGTATCAAAATAGTATTTTTTAAAGAAAATCGGCCTGTCTTCAACATTATGATGCTGTACTCGAACTGTTCAACCGGTTTTCAGCTATTAAAAACAATTATCGTAGGAGGAGATAGGAAAATGCGAAGCCTCCTCGCATTTTTGTGGCGGGTATTTTTCAAGATGGACATCCATTAGACAGTGTATACCACGATCGGAAAACACCCCTATTTGGGGCAAATCGTTGAACCTAAATTCGTTTTAATCGTCAATAACTAATTATCTAACTTAATTTAATTAGTAAACAGGGTTACATCAGGTGGTTAAAATCAGTACCGAAAGTACGAACCAACTTTATATACCATCGAGTAAAAATTCTAGAAGTAAGGCGCGATTTACCGAATTTTGCCCTTACGTAAATTTATATATAGATTATTTTGATATGTCTAAAATTATAATCAATTATTATACAATTCTTTTATGATTAAGATAAAAAAAAATGACTTTATTTAAAAAAAATTTAAATAACCGTTATTCATCATCAAATTGTTTATCTAAAAACAAAACAAGAAAATTAAATTAAGAGACGAAAAGAAAACAGAAAAACATGAGCTATATATTTTGTCCTTCAATTCTGAGAACAAATCTAAATATAAATGTGAAAGAGAATTTAACCAATTATAAAAAAAAGATGAGAGATTGATTGGTTTATTTAACGAGGTGGACTGGGGTGGGTGTTGGGGAGAGGTTGTCTTTAGGTACACATGCTCCACATTTGATGGCTTGAATTACTTTTCGATATCTATTTATGCTAGTGGTAGGCCTTTCAATTGGCTTAGGCATGATGGTAGTGTATGTTCTTACGGTCAGTGTTGTTCTCGTCTTGTTCTATGGCTTGGCATTTTGCAACTGCAGTGGCTAGGATATCTTGCACAAATGTAGCTGCACGCTTTTTGAGTTGTACATCTTCGTCATTGGTGCTCTTGACTGCAAGTTGAGATGTCTGGCAGGTGGACGTGTCTAGTTTTTGTGACGATCGCAGATGTTTTGCGCTTGTTAGTTGTAATGAGTCATTCAGGCTAGGGGTGAGTGGGTTGACTGTGATAAAAGTTTTTTCAAATTAAACTTTAATTATAAAGTAATATATTCCAACAGCATACTAATATAAACTAAAAAAAAAAAATATGTGGGATGTCCTAAAGAAATATTATTAGAGGATGCAAGGCTGGCCTACCTGCAGTTGGATGATGTGCTTCATTGTCATGAACAGTGGCCAGGTGTTCTGCCATTACTATTGACAAAGTTTCTTCCACAAGACTTGTTGCCAGATTGTCAAGCTTGACATCCTCATCAGAGGTGGAGGTTTCAGCTGGCTGCTGTGCTTCAGTTGCCTTGTCTATAGAGATATTATTACAATTATTTTGATATGTCTAAAATTATAATCAATTATTATACAATTCTTTTATGATTAAGATAAAAAAAAATGACTTTATTTAAAAAAAATTTAAATAACCATTATTCATCATCAAATTGTTTATCTAAAAACAAAACAAGAAAATTAAATTAAGAGACGAAAAGAAAACAGAAAAACATGAGCTATATATTTTGTCCTTCAATTCTGAGAACAAATCTAAATATAAATGTGAAAGAGAATTTAATCAATTATAAAAAAAAGATGAGAGATTGATTGGTTTATTTAACGAGGTGGACTGGGTTGGGTGTTGGGGAGAGGTTGTCTTTAGGTACACATGCTCCACATTTGATGGCTTGAATTACTTTTGGATATCTATTTATGCTAGTGGTAGGCCTTTCAATTGGCTTAGGCATGATGGTAGTGTATTATGTTCTTACGGTCAGTGTTGTTCTCGTCTTGTTCTATGGCTTGGCATTTTGCAACTGCAGTGGCTAGGATATCTTGCACAAATGTAGCTGCACGCTTTTTGAGTTGTACATCTTCGTCATTGGTGCTCTTGACTGCAAGTTGAGATCTCTGGCAGGTGGACGTGTCTAGTTTTTGTGACGATCGCAGATTTTTTGTGCTTGTTAGTTGTAATGAATCATTCAGGCCAAGAGTGAGTGAGTTGCCTGTGATAAAAGTTTTTTCAAATTAAACTTTAATTCTAAAGTAATATATTCCAACAGCATACTAATATACACTAAAACAAATCATGTGGGATGTCCTAAAGAAAATATTAAATGATAACCTATTATGCAAGGCTGGCCTACCTGCAGTTGGATAATGTGCTTTATTGTTATGAACAGTTGCCAGTTGTTCTGCCATTACTACTGACAAAGTTTCTTCCACAAGATTTGTGGCCAGATTGTCAAGCTCGACATCCTCATCAGAGGTGGAGGTTTCAGCTGGCTGCTGTGCTTCAGTTGCCTTGTCTAAAGAGACATTATTACAATTATTTTGATATGTCTAAAATTATAATCAATTATTATACAATTCTTTTATGATTAAGATAAAAAAAAGACTTTATTTAAAAAAAATTCAAATAACAATTATTCATCATCAAATTCTTTATCTAAAAACAAAACAAGAAAATTATTTCGATATCTATTTATGCTAGTGGTAGGCCTTTCAATTGGCTTAGGCATAAAGGTAGTGTATGTTCTTACGGTCAGTGTTGTTCTCGTCTTGTTCTATGGCTTGGCATTTTGCAACTGCAGTGGCTAGGACATCTTGTACAAATGTAGCTGCACGCTTTTTGAGTTGCACATCTTCGTCATTGGTGCTCTTGACTGCAAGTTGCGATGTCTGGCAGGTGGACGTGTCTAGTTTTAGTGTCAATCGCAGATGTTTTGCGCTTGTTAGTTGTAATAAGTCATTCAGGCCAGGAGTGAGTGAGTTGACTGTGATAAAAATTTTTCAAATTAATCTTTAATTCTAAAGTAAACAGCATACCCTATATACTGTATACAAATCTGTGGTGTCCTAAGGAAAATAGTAAATGATAGGCTATTATGCAAGGCTGGCCTACCTGCAGCAGGTGAAGATGATGATTGATTGTTTGAACTTCCATCTATTGGTCTATAGGATTCATCTTCTACATCTCCTGTTGCTGCTGCTACTACTGGGGCTGGGGGTCCTGCTGGTAAGACTGCTACAACTACAAAAAAAGATACCAATATGAACAATGCAGGGCCGTAGTTAGCATGAGGAAGAAGAGGCGCTCGAATTATCTCTGAAAATTTCACAACCCAGCCCACTAAGAAGCTGAGTTCATATTTTATATAATATAATTATATTAAAAGCATATTGCTTCGTCTGATTTTAACCTCTCGCTACGGCCTTGCAATGCGTGAAGATAGAGTGTTGGTTGGGAAGGGATATCAACTAGGCTAGATAGGGCACAGCCTAAAATACTAGCCAGGCCTCCTAGCTAGGTAGGCTCTTATACTCTTGGGTAGCTTAGTATAGGATCGCCTAGTGAGAGGCCTCGTAATACTAAACTATTAAACTAATAATAGTTAATACTAGGCTAGTCTAGCCTATAATAGTAGGCCTAGCCCTAGCTAGAGGCTAGCTTTCTACTAGCTAGTACTAGGCTAAGGCCTAGGCTAGCCTAGTAGTAGGCCTCTAGGTTAGGCTGCCTAACCTATAATTCTATATACTAATTAGGCCTACCTACCCTACTAGCCTAGGCTAAAGCTATAGAGAGGCTAAGCTAGTGTAGCTGGCTAGAGGCTAGCCTAGCTAGGGCCTAGATGACTAGCATTAGGCCTAGCCTAGAGAGTCTAGACCTACTACTCTAGCTAGGCCTGAGCTGAGGCTAGGCTAGCCTCAGGGCAGGCTCTAGGCCTAGCTAGGCCCTCTATAGGCTAGGCTAGTACTAGGCCTACCCCTACTGTAGTAGGCTAGTAGTAGTACCGCTACCTAGGCCTAGCTAGGCATGTTTTGTGGTTTTGGCCAGTAGGCCTACTGCTTCTACTACTAGGCCTAGTAGGCCTATAGCTAGCCTAAGGCCTAAGCTAGTACAAACTACCACGTCCACGGATCCGACCCCGATCAACCACCGACTCTCGACAACAAACACACCCCACACACTCGCAACTTAACAACGTATCACGATTTTTTTTTCATTTTATGACGTAATTAAGCGCCTAACTTTACACCAATAGCATTGTGATTATAATACAGGCCACGCCCCCCAGAGCAATTCATTGTTTTACATACGTCACACCGCTTTTTGTGATCTCGTGACGTGAGAGGTCAACTAAGACCGCGCTGATGCTCTTTTACGCGACCATTTTATACGCACCACTACAAGTTCAGTAACTACGGTTACATAAACAACAAACATTATTGTAACAATAATTATGCCATTTTCCCATAGTTTTAATACTTTTAACCTTATCTTTTTAAAGTGTAAATAGGCCTACCAAAAATGTAAAGAAAACAACACCAGTTACTAATTAAGTGCGCAGATCATTGTAATATAACCTAAATTAGGCATGGTGCCTAGATAGGATAACTTGCCTAAAGTTAGAATCAGACTAGGCCTATGTTGTAATGTAACGTAATTAACTTACCTATTCTTGTTCTACGTAAACATTTGGGAAGGCGGAGTTTAATTCCACAACAAAGAGAAATAGGCATATCAATTAATTTATTAAAATACTTCCGAAAACGGTTGTAAAGACTGGAAAAACGACCGATATTTATCGGGCTATTCACCAGCCATCCGGCACAAGCTGTCGCTAGTTGCCATTTGAGGTTTTGTTTCGTGCGTACGTTTACATTTCTATCCATGGTGATTGTGTGACGTCATGCAAAGCGCACCGACATGTCATACGCATACCCCAAGTGCGGCACAAAGAATGTTTGTTTTTTAAACATTAATGTTTACAAACACAAAAATAATTTTAAGAAAGTGTAGGTATAAAATGAAACATGGCCTATGTGTTATATTATTAATTTATACGATTTATTGAAATCGTCTACAAAATTAATGAATTATTAAATCTAAGTTATATAGTATATATCGTTTCCCCCATTTAAAAGAAAAGCAAAACAGGACTTTATTTTTTTTATTTATTTTTTTCTGTTTAAATGTCTTAATCTAATTTAATTTAATGTCTGTGTTCATAATCTTCGTTTCAAGATTTATAATTATAAATCTAATAATTTTTTAGGTATTTTTAACTGTTGCGGTTCGCAATTTAAATGTTTTTTGAACGGTATTATTATAAACATGTTATCGTTGTGTTTTTAAATATATATTTGTATTATGAACCCGTGCACTGTTGGTTGTAAGAATAAAGAATAAAGTACAGCATTAAGTTAGTACAAACATACAATTCATTGAAATTCTATAGAGTGCTCTCGGGCATAATTATAATTAGTCATGTCCCGGGACCGGACCACTCATAGCCACCACGGATAAACTGTGTTCATCAGTGCTTCTGAATGGATGACTTTTGGGGGAGCGGCTGGGACGCTAGAAGACCAAACTCAGTACCGTTTCGATTAAGATCATTCGGGAAATGTTCTCATGCCATAAGAAGAATATTCGATATAAGCTCGTAAAAGGTATGTTACTAACAACAGACAAGTGGACATCAATTAAAAGTTGTTATAGTAAATCACCAAATTTACAGATACGATCTTACGCATCCACGGAGTTGTAGATAATTTGATTAGTGAGTGATTGTCCCCCTCACTTTTGAAAGGCAAAATCGTTAAATTATTGAAATGAAATAGAAAGTAAGACTTCTTATATCGACATATCGTATGTAATTTCTGAAAATACAGTATCTACATACAAATACAGTATCTACATACAAATACAGTATCTACATACAAATACAGTATCTACATACAAATACAGTATCTACATACAAATACAGTATCTACATACAAATACAGTATCTACATACAAATACAGTAACTACATACAAATACAGTATCTACATACAAATACAGTATCTACATACAAATACAGTATCTACATACAAATACAGTATCTACATACAAATACAGTATCTACATACAAATACAGTATCTACATACAAATACAGTATCTACATACAAATACAGTATCTACATACAAATACAGTATCTACATACAAATACAGTATCTACATACAAATACAGATTATATATTTTGTGTGAATATATACCCAGTGGGGCATCAGGACCAGTGCTTTAAAAATGCGTAACCTAATTGTATTCTTCTGGGTGGAATTTTTATGTGTTCAGAAATCGATTGAAACGATCTATAAATTACTCAAAGAGCCGAGCTTTCAAGTGGGCTTTCCCCCATCCCCCTGGTTCCCGACCTGGGCCCTTGGTTCGCTCGCAAAGTATTTCATTTTTATACATCCCTTCACCCACTATTAAAAACGGATCTGCGACGATGTTGTCACTGTGCAAAAATAAACTAATTTAAATGTGGAAATTGGGCCGGAGAATTTTGTCAAAAAGGTATTTAAAAAAAGTGCAAGAACTGACGACTATGGATGGACAAACGCCAAGTGTTTTGGTGAAAAAATAATTCTTTGAAATAGTAAAAATAAGAAACAAGTCCATATACATGGTTGCAGTCGTGTGCTCAAGTTAGTATTTACCGACCAACCGACCGACCGTTGAACGCGACTAAAAATAAAGTAAAACAATAATAATATTTTCATACAATAACAATAAGTGATCTTTTTATTATAAAATATCACATAATAAAAGAAAAATAAAATAATAATAATAATAATAATGCCAGAAATGGTAACTATGTCCTCACATCGTGAACCGAATGTTGGGCCTAACCGCTGTTAAAAAGTTTATCGACCGTTAAAAATAGATGGCGCTGTTTAACTATTTTATGCAGAGCCATATATCATATTTATATATATGGCTCTGATTTTATGTTGTCAGAGTGTTATTTTTGGTTTTTTTAACAATATTCAGAGAAGCCTGAATTAATTAATATTTTAAATTCTCTCAATAATTTTAACATTTCTGTCATTTCATCTTACAATACTTGTATTCAAAAATTTTATTTATTAAATTATCAAAATTATTTAAAAACTGAGTTTAGCAGTTTTATTGATTTTTTGTTTTATATGAGAATAAGGATATAATTAATTTAGAACAAATTAAAATCATACAGAATTGACAATAATAATTTGTAGTACTTTATGTGTTAATTAGGTGAAATTTCTTATTTATAATTATTATAATAGAAAGTACTTCAATGTAGGAAAGTAAAAAGATTTCATTAACTATATTAAAATCAAAAGCCCGAAAGAGAAATAAATAAAATTAAAAACAAAGTTTACAATATATATCAAATTATCATTTATTATTGCACAACTGTAAAATTCATAAAACAAACATATCAAATAATGTATCTTTATCGTAAAAATTAATATTGAAATGATTATAATTAGTCCATTGTAAATATGATTAAAGTATTCAGTAATTGTATTGGTCTATCGTAGCATCATGATAGGTTAAGTTTGGATCATCATCTGCTGTCATGTCAGCCAGTGATGTCATGTCAACTACTATTGGTCGGCAATTTGTTTCCTCATCATTGTCGACGTCTTGTAGCTCGTGTTGGTCTAAACATTAAAATGAATGAATATTTTTAGTACTCATGAGGCCCTACTAATAGGGAAGAATTTGTAAAGCGTAGACAAACAAATCAGCTTTTAAAAATAAAAATAAACTTACCAGGGTTAATATTCGATGATTTCATAGCAGCCTTAGCTGCTAATCTTTGGGCGATAGCTCTCTGCCTCACCCAGGCATCTGGTTCTTCGTCGCTTGGGTCTGTAGGTCCCATGTCTATCCAGTCATAGTCACTTTCCATTCCATACTTATAAAATGCTTCATCCATTTCGTCATTCTGTTCCTGGATGCTTTTGCAATCTGATGCCTATAAAAAATTCAAACATAGTAAAAACTTTAAAAAAATAATACGGATTATGGATGGTACCGTGGACTCTAATGAAATGTTGTGGGGTGGGGCATAATCATATCGCATACGCACAAAACGTTTTATGTACAAGGATGGTCATTGTCCTGTTGTTTGATAGCCTAGATCTTCTTTATTTTTAAATTATTTTTGGGAAGCCGAATTATTTTTTCACTCTTTTCACATTCAGTAAATTAAGTACATTGAAATAGGCTCATGCCACTGCTTGTTGTGTACCTGTTTTTGTGAGGTCTATGAGTTACTTACAAATTGTCCACCTGCCATAGCAGTATCTCCTTTGATTCCGAAGAAAGGGTCTCCGTATTCTGTGCAAGTATCGGTTGTGAGATCTAGGGCAGGGTAAAAGGAAATTCTGTTACTGATATGTTATAATATAGATTTGAAATTGTTAAAAAAAATAACAGTATGGAAATGATTGGTTAAGGCTTAAATGAAAATTCATATGAATGAAAAGTCATATTGTACCTTTCCTCTGATCTTTCTCTACTGTATCCGTGTAGGCTGATTCAGGTGGCTGCTGTTCTTCAGTTAGCAGGTTGGCGGTGGCAAGATTTTCTGCGACCTTCGACAAAACATCTTGAACAACAGAATTTGAAAGCTTGTCGAGCTCCTCATCCTCCTCAGAGATGGAGGCTGCAGTTGTTTGTTTTTCTGCAGTAGTCTGCTGTGCTGCAGTATTCTGCTGGGCTTCAGTTGCCTTGTCTATAGAGAAATTTGTTTGATAATTATTACAATTAATTAATATTCTAAAAATTATACAATAATAATAACAATTATAACAACAAATCATGAATATTTATCTTTTTTTTATTCAAATGTTCTTTATTCATCATAACATTTTTCGTCGAAAAACAAAGCATGAAAAGGAAATTAAGAGATGAAAAGAAAACAGAAAAAGATGAGCTTAATATACTGTCTCCTTTAAAAATTAGAATGAACAAATGTAAACAAGAATCTGTTTAAAAAAACAAAAGATGAAAAATTGATTTATCTATTTAACTGGGTGGGTGTTGGGAGAGAGGTTGGCTTTAGGTACACACTCCTTTTTTACAGCTTAAAACTTCTTTTCGATATCTACAAATAAATACTGTATGTTATCAATTGATAATAGTGTATGTTCTTACGGTCAGTGTTGTTCTCGTCTTGACATTTTGCAACTGCAGTTGATAGGACATTTTGTACAAAGGTAGCTGCTTGCTGTTTGAGATGCACATCTTCATCATTGGTGAACATGACTGCAAGTTGTGATGTCTGGCAGGTGGACGTGTCTAGTTTTAGTGTCGATCGCAGATGTTTTGCGCTTGTTAGTTGTAATGAGTCATTCAGGCCAGGAGTGAGTGAGTTGACTGTGATAAAAGTTTTTTCAAATTAAACTTTAATTATAAAGTAATATATTCCAACAGCATACTAATATACACTAAAACAAATCATGTGGGATGTCCTAAAGAAAATATTAAATGATAAGCTATTATGCAAGGCTGACCTACCTGTAGTTGGATGATTGTTCAGCTCCTCATCATCATCACAGATGGAGGCTTCAGTTGGCTTACCAGGGTTAATATTCAAAGATCTCCTTGCAGCCTTGGCTGCTAATCTCTGGGCGATAGCTCTCTGCCTCACTCAGGCATCTGGTTCTTCATCGCTTGGGTCTGAAGGTCCCATGTCTATCCAGTCATAATCACTTTCCACTTCATACTTATAAAATGCTTCATCCATTTCGTCATTCTGTTCCTGGATGCTTTTGCAATCTGATGCCTATAAAAAATTCAAACATAGTAAAAAAAAAAAAAATAATATGGACTATGGATGGTACCGTGGTACTACCAGTCGCCTAATGTGGGGTTGGGCATAATCGTATAGCATCCGCATAATAACGTTTTATGTAGTGAAGGTCAGTGTCCTGTTGTTTGGTAGCCTAGATCGTCTTTATTTTGCTTAAATTTTCTTTTTCTGGTTTTTGCTTTTGTTGGGAAAAAATTATTTTTGGGAAGCAGAATTTGTTTTCCTCTTTTTTGACATTCATTAAACTGCGTACATTGAAAGAGGCACATGCCACTGCCTGTGTACATGTTTTTGTGGGGCAGGGTCTATGAGTTACTTACAAAGTGGCCACCTGCCATAGTATTTCCTTTCAATCTGAAGAAAGTGTCTCCATATTCTGACCATCGATCTGTACAAGTATAGGTTGTGAGGTCTAGGAGGAGGGGGAGAGCAAAAACAAATTGGGTTATTGATATGTTATAATATAGATTTCTAATTGTTAATAAATATAACAGTTTAGGAAATCGGTTGGTTAGGCCGCCTATCAATTGGCTTAGGCATAAAGGTAGTGTATGTTCTTACGGTCAGTGTTGTTCTCGTCTTGCTCTATGGCTTGACATTTTGCAACTGCAGTGGCTAGGACATCTTGTATAAATGTAGCTACACGCTGTTTGAGTTGTACATCCTCATTATTGTTGCTCTTGACTGCAAATTGTGATGTCTCACAGGTACACGTGTCTAGTTTTTGTGTCGATCGCAGATGTTTTGCGCTTGTTAATTGTAATGAGCCATTAAGGCCAAGAGTGAGTGAGTTGCCTGTGATAAAAGTTTTTTTCAAATTAAACTTTAATTCAAAAGTAATATATTCCAACAGCATACTAATATACACTAAAACAAATCATGTGGGATGTCCTAAAGAAAATATTAGATGATAAGCTATAATGCAAGGCTGGCCTACCTGCAGTTGGATGATGTGCTTCATTGTTATGAACAGTGGCCAGTTGTTCTGCCATTACTATTGACAAAGTTTCTTCCACAAGACTTGTTGCCAGATTGTCAAGCTCGACATCCTCATCAGAGGTGGAGGTTTCAGCTGGCTGCTGTGCTTCAGTTGCCTTGTCTATAAAGATATTATTACAATTATTTTGATATGTCTAAAATTATAATCAATTATTATACAATTCTTTTATGATTAAGATAAAAAAAAAAGACTTTATTTAAAAAAAATTTAAATAACCGTTATTCATCATCAAATTCTTTATCTAAAAACAAAACAAGAAAATTAAATTAAGAGACGAAAAGAAAAAAGAAAAACATGAGCTATATATTTTGTCCTTCAATTCTGAGAACAAATCTAAATATAAATGTGAACAAGAATTTAACCAATTATTAAAAAAAAGATGAGAGATTGGTTTATTTAACGAGGTGGACTGTGGTGGGTGTTGGGGAGAGGTTGGCATTAGGTACACATGCTCCAACTTTGATGGCTTAAACTACTTTTCGATATCTATTTATGCTAGTGGTAGGCCTTTTAATTGGCTTAGGCATGATGGTAGTGTATGTTCTTACGGTCAGTGTTGTTCTCGTCTTGTTCTATGGCTTGGCATTTTGCAACTGCAGTGGCTAGGACATCTTGCACAAAGGTAGCTGCACGCTGTTTGATTTCCATATCTTCGTCGTTGATGCTCTTGACTGCAAGTTGCGATGTCTGGCAGGTGGACGTGTCTAGTTTTTGTGTCGATCGCAGATGTTTTGCGCTTGTTAGTTGTAATGAATCATTCAGGCCAAGAGTGAGTGAGTTACCTGTGATAAAAGTTTTTTCAAATTAAACTTTAATTCTAAAGTAATATATTCCAACAGCATACTGATATACACTAAAACAAATCATGTGGGATGTCCTAAAGAAAATATTAGATGATAAGCTATAATGCAAGGCTGGCCTACCTGCAGTTGGATGATGTGCTTCATTGTCATGAACAGTGGCCAGGTGTTCTGCCATTACTATTGACAAAGTTTCTTCCACAAGACTTGTTGCCAGATTGTCAAGCTCGACATCCTCATCAGAGGTGGAGGTTTCAGCTGGCTGCTGTGCTTCAGTTGCCTTGTCTATAGAGATATTATTACAATTATTTTGATATGTCTAAAATTATAATCAATTATTATACAATTCTTTTATGATTAAGATAAAAAAAAAAGACTTTATTTAAAAAAAATTTAAATAACCGTTATTCATCATCAAATTGTTTATCTAAAAACAAAACAAGAAAATTAAATTAAGAGACGAAAAGAAAACAGAAAAACATGAGCTATATATTTTGTCCTTCAATTCAAGAGAATTTAACCAATTATAAAAAAAAGATGAGAGATTGATTGGTTTATTTAACGAGGTGGACTGGGGTGGGTGTTGGGGAGAGGTTGTCTTTAGGTACACATGCTCCACATTTGATGGCTTGAATTACTTTTCGATATCTATTTATGCTAGTGGTAGGCCTTTCAATTGGCTTAGGCATGATGGTAGTGTATGTTCTTACGGTCAGTGTTGTTCTCGTCTTGTTCTATGGCTTGGCATTTTGCAACTGCAGTGGCTAGGATATCTTGCACAAATGTAGCTGCACACTTTTTGAGTTGTACATCTTCGTCATTGGTACTCTTGACTGCAAGTTGAGATGTCTGGCAGGTGGACGTGTCTAGTTTTTGTGACGATCGCAGATGCTTTGCGCTTGTTAGTTGTAATGAGTCATTCAGGCTAGGGGTGAGTGGGTTGACTGTGATAAAAGTTTTTTCAAATTAAACTTTAATTATAAAGTAATATATTCCAACAGCATACTAATATAAACTAAAAAAAAAAATATGTGGGATGTCCTAAAGAAAATATTAGATGATAAGCTATTATGCAAGGCTGGCCTACCTGCAGTTGGATGATGTGCTTCATTGTTATGAACAGTGGCCAGGTGTTCTGCCATTACTATTGACAAAGTTTCTTCCACAAGACTTGTTGCCAGATTGTCAAGCTCGACATCCTCATCAGAGGTGGAGGTTTCAGCTGGCTGCTGTGCTTCAGTTGCCTTGTCTATAAAGATATTATTACAATTATTTTGATATGTCTAAAATTATAATAATCAATTATTATACAATTCTTTTATGATTAAGATAAAAAAAAAAGCCTTTATTTAAAAAAAATTTAAATAACCGTTATTCATCATCAAATTGTTTATCTAAAAACAAAACAAGAAAATTAAATTAAGAGACGAAAAGAAAACAGAAAAACATGAGCTATATATTTTGTCCTTCAATTCTGAGAACAAATCTAAATATAAATGTGAAAGAGAATTTAACCAATTATAAAAAAAAGATGAGAGATTGATTGGTTTATTTAACGAGGTGGACTGGGTTGGGTGTTGGGGAGAGGTTGTCTTTAGGTACACATGCTCCACATTTGATGGCTTGAATTACTTTTCGATATCTATTTATGCTAGTGGTAGGCCTTTCAATTGGCTTAGGCATGATGGTAGTGTATGATCTTACGGTCAGTGTTGTTCTCGTCTTGTTCTATGGCTTGGCATTTTGCAACTGCAGTGGCTAGGATATCTTGCACAAATGTAGCTGCACGCTTTTTGAGTTGTACATCTTTGTCGTTGGTGCTCTTGACTGCAAGTTGAGATGTCTGGCAGGTGGACGTGTCTAGTTTTTGTGACGATCGCAGATGTTTTGCGCTTGTTAGTTGTAATGAGTCATTCAGGCTAGGGGTGAGTGGGTTGACTGTGATAAAAGTTTTTTCAAATTAAACTTTAATTATAAAGTAATATATTCCAACAGCATACTAATATAAACTAAAAAAAAAATATGTGGGATGTCCTAAAGAAAATATTAGAGGATAAGCTATTATGCAAGGCTGGCCTACCTGCAGTTGGATGATGTGCTTCATTGTCATGAACAGTGGCCAGGTGTTCTGCCATTACTATTGACAAAGTTTCTTCCACAAGACTTGTTGCCAGATTGTCAAGCTCGACATCCTCATCAGAGGTGGAGGTTTCAGCTGGCTGCTGTGCTTCAGTTGCCTTGTCTATAGAGATATTATTACAATTATTTTGATATGTCTAAAATTATAATCAATTATTATACAATTCTTTTATGATTAAGATAAAAAAAAATGACTTTATTTAAAAAAAATTTAAATAACCGTTATTCATCATCAAATTGTTTATCTAAAAACAAAACAAGAAAATTAAATTAAGAGACGAAAAGAAAACAGAAAAACATGAGCTATATATTTTGTCCTTCAATTCTGAGAACAAATCTAAATATAAATGTGAAAGAGAATTTAATCAATTATAAAAAAAAGATGAGAGATTGATTGGTTTATTTAACGAGGTGGACTGGGTTGGGTGTTGGGGAGAGGTTGTCTTTAGGTACACATGCTCCACATTTGATGGCTTGAATTACTTTTCGATATCTATTTATGCTAGTGGTAGGCCTTTCAATTGGCTTAGGCATGATGGTAGTGTATGTTCTTACGGTCAGTGTTGTTCTCGTCTTGTTCTATGGCTTGGCATTTTGCAACTGCAGTGGCTAGGATATCTTGCACAAATGTAGCTGCACGCTTTTTGAGTTGTACATCTTCGTCATTGGTGCTCTTGACTGCAAGTTGAGATGTCTGGCAGGTGGACGTGTCTAGTTTTTGTGACGATCGCAGATGTTTTGTGCTTGTTAGTTGTAATGAATCATTCAGGCCAAGAGTGAGTGAGTTGCCTGTGATAAAAGTTTCTTCAAATTGAACTTTAATTCTAAAGTAATATATTCCAACAGCATACTAATATACACTAAAACAAATCATGTGGGATGTCCTAAAGAAAATATTAAATGATAACCTATTATGCAAGGCTGGCCTACCTGCAGTTGGATAATGTGCTTTATTGTTATGAACAGTTGCCAGTTGTTCTGCCATTACTACTGACAAAGTTTCTTCCACAAGACTTGTGGCCAGATTGTCAAGCTCGACATCCTCATCAGAGGTGGAGGTTTCAGCTGGCTGCTGTGCTTCAGTTGCCTTGTCTAAAGAGATATTATTACAATTATTTTGATATGTCTAAAATTATAATCAATTATTATACAATTCTTTTATGATTAAGATAAAAAAAAGACTTTATTTAAAAAAAATTCAAATAACAATTATTCATCATCAAATTCTTTATCTAAGAACAAAACAAGAAAATTATTTCGATATCTATTTATGCTAGTGGTAGGCCTATCAATTGGCTTAGGCATAAAGGTAGTGTATGTTCTTACGGTCAGTGTTGTTCTCGTCTTGTTCTATGGCTTGGCATTTTGCAACTGCAGTGGCTAGGACATCTTGTACAAATGTAGCTGCACGCTTTTTGAGTTGCACATCTTCGTCATTGGTGCTCTTGACTGCAAGTTGCGATGTCTGGCAGGTGGACGTGTCTAGTTTTAGTGTCAATCGCAGATGTTTTGCGCTTGTTAGTTGTAATAAGTCATTCAGGCCAGGAGTGAGTGAGTTGACTGTGATAAAAGTTTTTCAAATTAATCTTTAATTCTAAAGTAAACAGCATACCCTATATACTGTATACAAATCTGTGGTGTCCTAAGGAAAATAGTAAATGATAGGCTATTATGCAAGGCTGGCCTACCTGCAGCAGGTGAAGATGATGATTGATTGTTCGAACTTCCATCTATTGGTCTATAGGATTCATCTTCTTCATCTCCTGTTGCTGCTGCTACTACTGGGGCTGGGGGTCCTGCTGGTAAGACTGCTACAACTATAAAAAAAGATACCAATATGAACAATGCAGGGCCGTAGTTAGCATGAGGAAGAAGAGGCGCTCGAATTATCTCTGAAAATTTCACAACCCAGCCCACTAAGAAGCTGAGGTCATATTTTATATAATATAATTATATTAAAAGCATATTGCTTCGTCTCATTTTAACCTCTCGCTACGGCCTTGCAATGTCTCACGTGTGAAGATAGAGTGTTGGTTGGGAAGGGATATCAACTAGGCTAGATAGGGCACAGCCTAAAATACTAGCCAGGCCTCCTAGCTAGGTAGGCTCTTATACTCTTGGGTAGCTTAGTATAGGATCGCCTAGTGAGAGGCCTCGTAATACTAAACTATTAAACTAATAGTTAATACTAGGCTAGTCTAGCCTATAATAGTAGGCCTAGCCCTAGCTAGAGGCTAGCCTTCTACTAGTATTAGGCTAAGGCCTAGGCTAGCCTAGTAGTAGGCCTCTAGGTTAGGCTGCCTAACCTATAATTCTATATACTAATTAATTAGGCCTACCTACCCTACTAGCCTAGGCTAAAGCTATAGAGAGGCTAAGCTAGTGTAGCTGGCTAGAGGCTAGCCTAGCTAGGGCCTAGATGACTAGCATTAGGCCTAGAGAGTCTAGACCTACTACTCTAGCTAGCTAGGCCTGAGCTGAGGCTAGGCTAGCCTCACGCAGGGCAGGCTCTAGTCTAGCTAGGCCCTCTATAGGCTAGCTAGGCTAGGCTAGTACTAGGCCTACCCTATACTAGTAGTACTACTGTAGTAGGCTAGTAGTAGTACCGCTACCTAGGCATGTTTTGAGGTTTTGGCCAGTAGGCCTACTGCTTCTACTACTAGGCCTAGTAGGCCTATAGCTAGCCTAAGGCCTAAGCTAGTACAAACTACCACGTCCACGGATCCGACCCCGATCAACCACCGACTCTCGACAAACACACCCCCCACCACACACTCGCAACGTATCACGATTTTTTTTTCATTTTATGACGTAATTAAGCGCCTAACTTTACACCAATAGCATTGTGATTATAATACAGGCCACGCCCCCAAGAGCAATTCATTGTTTTACATACGTCACACCGCTTTTTGTGATCTCGTGACGTGAGAGGTCAACTAAGACCGCGCTGATGCTCTTTTACGCGACCATTTTATACGCACCACTACAAGTTCAGTAACTACGGTTACATAAACAAACATTATTGTAACAATAATTATGCCATTTTCCCATAGTTTTAATACTTTTAACCTTATCTTTTTAAAGTGTACATAGGCCTACCAAAAATGTAAAGAAAACAACACCAGTTACTAATTAAGTGTTGTAATATAATCTAAATTAGGCATGGTGCCTAGATAGGATGACTTGCCTAAAGTTAGAATCAGACTAGGCCTATGTTGTAATGTAACGTAATCAACTTACCTATTCTTGTTCTACGTAAACATTTGGGAAGGCGGAGTTTAATTCCACAACAAAGAGAAATAGGCATATCAATTAATTTATTAAAATACTTCCGAAAACGGTTGTAAAGACTGGAAAAACGACCGATATGTATCGGGCTATTCACCAGCCATCCGGCACAAGCTGTCGCTAGTTGCCATTTGAGGTTTTGTTTCGTGCGTACGTTTACATTTCTATCCATGGTGATTGTGTGACGTCATGCAAAGCGCACCGACATGTCATACGCATACCCCAAGTGCGGCACAAAGAATGTTTGTTTTTTAAACATTAATGTTTACAAACAAAAAAATAATTTTAAGAAATTGTAGGTATAAAATGAAACATGGCCTATGTGTTATATTATTAATTTATACGATTTATTGAAATCGTCTACAAAATTAAGTTATATAGTATAGGCCTACCCTGTCGTTTCCCCCATTTCAGGAAAAGCAAAACAGGACTTTATTTTTCAGTTTAAATGTCTTAATCTAATTTAATTTAATGTCTGTGTTCATAATCTTCGTTTCAAGATTTATAATTATAAATCTAATAATTGTTTAGGTATTTTTAACTGTTGCGGTTCGCAATTTAAATGTTTTTTGAACGGTATTATTATAAACATGTTATCGTTGTGTTTTTAAATATATATTTGTATTATGAACCCGTGCACTGTTGGTTGTAAGAATAAAGAATAAAGTACAGCATTAAGTTAATACAAACACACAATTCATTGCAATTCTATAGAGTGCTCCCGGGCATCTATATATAAATTTACGTAAGGGCAAAATTCGGTAAATCGCGCGTTATTTCTAGAATGTTTACTCGATGGTATATAAAGTTGGTTCGTACTTTCGGTACTGATTTTAATCGCCTGATGTAACCCAGTTTACTAATTAAATTGAGTTCGATAATTAGTTATTGACGATTAAAACGAATTTAAGTTCAACGATTTGCCCCAAATAGGGGTGTTTTTCGATCGTGGTATACACTGTCTAATGGATGTCCATCTTGAAAAATACCCGCACACAATAATACGAGGATGCTTCGCATTTTCCTATCCCCTAATACGATAATGGTTTTTAATAGCTGAAAACTGGTTGAACAGCTCGAGTACAGCATCATAATGTTGAAGACAGACCGATTTTCTTTAAAAAATACTACTTTGATAGATTTAATATACATTTATACAACTGTTTTGCGATAAATGGAACATTCCAATCTCAGTTCCACAAGTGTCTATTCCCTCAGGCGTCGTAAAGACAAGTGCTGTACAGCCATAACAGAAATTCGATCCATTTTATCCAATCTGTGCTGCAGAGGTTGGATATAGGTATTTTTTTTAACGGATAATGAGCTAGCCTTTCCAGTCGCCATCTATTATGTACAATCATCTTTATTATTGCAGTTAAACCACCACCACCCACACCACCACCCTCCCACTCACTGGCATAAGTAACATTGTAAAGCCATTAGGGGATATGCCTAAGGTACGGTATGAAGGATCACATGCCCTAAACGCAGAACAACTTTGGCGGTTAGAAACCAACTTAAATATGAATTGGCTCTAATCTAAGAAACAATTCAAAACCATTAGACCTACTAATTAAGTTAAGTTAGATAATTATTTATTGACGATTAAAGCGAACTTACGATTTCCCCCGAATAGAGATGTTTACTTTATTACTGACAGTTCCTTCTGAACGTTAATATTAATTAATAATCTAATTACTGTACAAAAAAAATATAAACGTCGTATAAGTGATGTATCGTTACATGTACTGTACTATTTCAATCGACTATACGGTGACAGTTTTAACAAAGTATTAAATAGCAATGTTTTACTGTGTTTAGTCATGGAGGTATAAATACCTCCATGGTTTAGTGGTATATTATTTGTAAAACATGAAAACAATTGATATTTCGTTACTAAATGGATAAAGAATATATTTAAAAATTGTTCGTCTTTGCACCCATCCTCTTCCCCATCCCTAAACCCTCATGTTGCATACAAAACACAAATTGTTCGTCTTTGCACCCATCCTCTTCCCCATCCCTCAACCCTCATGTTGCATACAAAACACAAATTGTTCGTCTTTGCACCCATCCTCTTCCCCATCCCTCAACCCTCATGTTGCATACAAAACACAAATTTTTCGTCTTTGCACCCATCCTCTTCCCCATCCCTCAACCCTCATGTTGCATACAAAACACACATTTAGTTTGTTTCAAAACAATTGGTCTTATTTTGTGACAAGTTTCTCTTTCGGAAGTAATTCCCAGGATGCTAATTTTAGTTGAGTACATAAATCACCGATTTAATTGTCTTGCATGTACATTTGAAGTCGCCAATTTTTTAACGCTGAAATTACTATGTATTCGAGAACCATCTATGGGCACGATCTAGATGGTACGCGAGCGAAGCGATTATAATTATAGTGATATTATAGTGAAGTGATTATAATTAGTCATGTCCCGGGACGTGACCGGACCACTCATAGCCACCACGGATAAACTGTGTTCATCAGTGCTTCTGAATGGATGACTTTTGGGGGAGCGGCTGGGACGCTAGAAGACCAAACTCAGTACGGTTTCGATTAAGATCATTCGGGAAATTTTCTCATGCCATAAAGAAGAAAATTCTATAAAAGCTCGTAAAAGGTATGTTACTAACAACAGACAAGTGGACATAAATTAAAAGTTCTAATAGTAAAACACCAAATTTACAGATACGATCTTACGCATCCACGGAGTTGTAGATAATTTGATTAGTGAGTGATTGTCCACCTCATATGAACTGTTTTATAAGTTGTTTTGTGACTGTGTAATTTGGTAGTAGTCACTCTCATACTGTAGGCCTACATTTAAAAGTAACACATCCAAATGCCAACTTCAAGTCAATGGCTACCAGATGTCTCTGTGAGACGGTTATTTGAACCAGTACCAGTACCAGTACCTCACTTTTGAAAGGCAAAATCATTAAATTATTGAAATGAATAAGAAAGTAAGACTTCTTATATCGACATATCGTATGTAATTTCTGAAAATACAGTATCTACATACAAATACAGATTATATATTTTGTGTGTGGGCATCAGGACCAGTGCTTTAAAAATGCGTAACCTAATTGTATTCTTCTGGGAGGAATTTGTATGTGTTCAGAAATCGATTGAAACGATCTATAAATTACTCAAAGAGCCGAGCTTTCAGTGGGCTTTCCCCCATCCCCCTGGTTCCCGACGCCAAGTGTTTTGGTGAAAAAATAATTCTTTGAAATAGTAAAAATAAGAAACAAGTCCATATACATGGTTGCAGTCGTGTGCTCAAGTTAGTATTTACCGACCAACCGACCGACCGTTGAACGCGACTAAAAATAAAGTAAAACAATAATAATATTTTCATACAATAACAATAAGTGATCTTTTTATTATAAAATATCACCTAATAAAAGAAAAATAAAATAATAATAATAATAATGCCAGAAATGGTAACTATGTCCTCACATCGTGAACCGAAAGTTGGGCCTAACTGCTGTTAAAAAGTTTATCGACCGTTAAAAATAGATGGCACTGTTTAACTATTTTATGTTGTCAGAGTGTTAATTTTATTTTTTAACAATAATCAGAGGAGCCTGAATTAATTAATATTTTAAATTCTCTCAATAATTTTAACATTTACAATACTAGTATTCAAAAATTGTATTTATTAAATTATCAAAATTATTTAAGAATGAGAATAAGGATATAATAAATTTAGAACCAATTAAAATCATACAGAATTTACAATAATGATTTGTAGTACTTTATGTGTTAATTAGGTGAAATTTCTTATTTATAATTATTATAATAGAAAGTACTTCAATGTAGGAAAGTAAAAAGATTTCATTAACTATATTAAAATCAAAAGCCCGAAAGAGAAATAAATAAAATTAAAAACAAAGTTTACAATATATATCAAATTATCATTTATTATTGCACAACTGTAAAATTCATAAAACAAACATATCAAATAATGTATCCTTATCGTAAAAATTAATATTGAAATGATTATAATTAGTCCATTGTAAATATGATTAAAGTATTCAGTAATTGTATTGGTCTATCGTAGCATCATGATAGGTTAAGTTTGGATCATCATCTGCTGTCATGTCAGCCAGGGATGTCATGTCAACTACTATTGGTCGGCAATTTGTTTCCTCATCATTGTCGACGTCTTGTAGCTCGTGTTGGTCTAAACATTAAAATGAATGAATATTTTTAGTACTCATGAGGCCCTACTAATAGGGAAGAATTTGTAAAGCGTAGACAAACAAATCAGCTTTTAAAAATAAAAATAAACTTACCAGGGTTAATATTCGATGATTTCATAGCAGCCTTAGCTGCTAATCTTTGGGCGATAGCTCTCTGCCTCACCCAGGCATCTGGTTCTTCGTCGCTTGGGTCTGAAGGTCCCATGTCTATCCAGTCATAGTCACTTTCCATTCCATACTTATAAAATGCTTCATCCATTTCGTCATTCTGTTCCTGGATGCTTTTGCAATCTGATGCCTATAAAAAATTCAAACATAGTAAAAACTTAAAAAAAATAATACGGATTATGGATGGTACCGTTTTGGTACTACCAGTCACATAGACTCTAATGAAATGTTGTGGGGTGGGGCATAATCATATCGCATCCGCACAAAACGTTTTATGTACAAGGATGGTCATTGTCCTGTTGTTTGATAGCCTAGATCTTCTTTATTTTTAAATTATTTTTGGGAAGCCGAATTATTTTTTCACTCTTTTCACATTCAGTAAATTAAGTACATTGAAATAGGCTCATGCCACTGCTTGTTGTGTACCTGTTTTTGTGAGGTCTATGAGTTACTTACAAATTGTCCACCTGCCATAGCAGTATCTCCTTTGATTCCGAAGAAAGGGTCTCCGTATTCTGTGCAAGTATCGGTTGTGAGATCTAGGGCAGGGTAAAAGCAAATTCAGTTACTGATATGTTATAATATAGATTTCAAATTGTTAAAAAAAATAACAGTATGGAAATAATTGGTTAAGGCTTAAATGAAAATTCATATGAATGAAAAGTCATATTGTACCTTTCCTCTGATCTTTCTCTACTGTATCCGTGTAGGCTGATTCAGGTGGCTGCTGTTCTTCAGTTAGCAGGTTGGCGGTGGCAAGATTTTCTGCGACCTTCGACAAAACATCTTGAACAACAGAATTTGAAAGCTTGTCGAGCTCCTCATCCTCCTCAGAGATGGAGGCTGCAGCTGTTTGTTTTTCTGCAGTAGTCTGCTGTGCTGCAGTATTCTGCTGGGCTTCAGTTGCCTTGTCTATAGAGAAATTTGTTTGATAATTATTACAATTAATTAATATTCTAAAGATTATACAATAATAATGACAATTATAACAACAAATCATGAATATTTATCTTTTTTTATTCAAATGTTCTTTATTCATCATAAAATTTTTCGTCGAAAAACAAAGCATGAAAAGGAAATTAAGAGATGAAAAGAAAACAGAAAAAGATGAGCTTAATATACTGTCTCCTTTAAAAATGAGAATGAACAAATGTAAACAAGAATCTGTTTAAAAAAACAAAAGATGAAAGATTGATTGATCTATTTAACTGGGTGGGTGTTGGGAGAGAGATTGGCTACAGGTACACACACTCCTTTTTGACAGCTTAAAACTTCTTTTAGATATCTACAAATAAATACTGTATGTTATCAATTGATGATAGTGTATGTTCTTACGGTCAGTGTTGTTCTCGTCTTGACATTTTGCAACTGCAGTTGATAGGACATCTTGTACAAAGGTAGCTGCTTGCTGTTTGAGATGCACATCTTCATCAATGGTGCTCATGACTGCAAGTTGTGATGTCTGGCAGGTGGACGTGTCTAGTTTTAGTGTCGATCGCAGATGTTTTGCGCTTGTTAGTTGTAATGAGTCATTCAGGCCAGGAGTGAGTGAGTTGACTGTGATAAAAGTTTTTTTCAAATTAAACTTTAATTATAAAGTAATATATTCCAACAGCATACTAATATACACTAAAACAAATCATGTGGGATGTCCTAAAGAAAATATTAAATGATAAGCTATTATACAAGGCTAACCTACCTGCAGTTGGACGATTGTTCAGCTCCTCATCATCATCACAGATGGAGGCTTCAGTTGGCTTACCAGTGTTAATATTCAAAGATCTCCTTGCAGCCTTGGCTGCTAATCTCTGGGCGATAGCTCTCTGCCTCACCCAGGCATCTGGTTCTTCATCGCTTGGGTCTGAAGGTCCCATGTCTATCCAGTCATAATCACTTTCCACTCCATACTTATAAAATGCTTCATCCATTTCGTCATTCTGTTCCTGGATGCTTTTGCAATCTGATGCCTATAAAAAATTCAAACATAGTAAAAAAAACAAAAAAAACATATGGACTATGGATGGTACCGTTTTGGTACTACCAGTCGCCTAATGTGGGGTTGGGCATAATCGTATAGCATCCGCATAATAACGTTTTATGTAGTGAAGGTCAGTGCCCTGTTGTTTGGTAGCCTAGATCGTCTTTATTTTGCTTAAATTTTCTTTTTCTGGTTTTTGCTTTTGTTGGGAAAAAATTATTTTTGGGAAGCAGAATTTGTTTTCCTCTTTTTTGACATTCATTAAACTGCGTACATTGAAAGAGGCACATGCCACTGCCTGTGTACATGTTTTTGTGGGGCAGGGTCTATGAGTTACTTACAAAGTGGCCACCTGCCATAGTATTTCCTTTCAATCTGAAGAAAGTGTCTCCATATTCTGACCATCGATCTGTACAAGTATAGGTTGTGAGGTCTAGGGGGAGAGCAAAAACAAATTGGGTTATTGATATGTTATAATATAGATTTCTAATTGTTAATAAATATAACAGTTTAGGAAATCGGTTGGTTAGGCCGCCTATCAATTGGCTTAGGCATAAAGGTAGTGTATGTTCTTACGGTCAGTGTTGTTCTCGTCTTGCTCTATGGCTTGACATTTTGCAACTGCAGTGGCTAGGACATCTTGTATAAATGTAGCTACACGCTGTTTGAGTTGTACATCCTCATTATTGTTGCTCTTGACTGCAAATTGTGATGTCTCACAGGTGGACGTGTCTAGTTTTTGTGTCGATCGCAGATGTTTTGCGCTTGTTAATTGTAATGAGCCATTAAGGCCAAGAGTGAGTGAGTTGCCTGTGATAAAAGTTTTTTCAAATTAAACTTTAATTCTAAAGTAATATATTCCAACAGCATACTAATATACACTAAAACAAATCATGTGGGATGTCCTAATGATAAGCTATTATGCAAGGCTGGCCTACCTGCAGTTGGGTGATGTGCTTTATTGTTATGAACAATGGTCAGTTGTTCTGCCATTACTATTGACAAAGTTTCTTCCACAAGACTTGTTGCCAGATTGTCAAGCTCGACATCCTCATCAGAGGTGGAGGTTTCAGCTGGCTGCTGTGCTTCAGTTGCCTTGTCTATAGAGATATTATTACAATTATTTTGATATGTCAAAAATTATAATCAATTATTATACAATTCTTTTATGATTAAGATAAAAAAAAATGACTTTATTTAAAAAAAATTTAAATAACCGTTATTCATAATCAAATTCTTTATCTAAAAATAAAACAAGAAAATTCAATTAAGAGATGAAAAGGAAACAGAAAAACATGAGCTATATATTTTGTCCTTCAATTCTGAGAACAAATCCAAATATAAATGTGAACAAGAATTTAACCAATTATAAAAAAAAAGATGAGAGATTGGTTTATTTAACGAGGCGGACTGGGGTGGGTGTTGGGGAGAGGTTGGCATAGGTACACATGCTCCACCTTTGATGGCTTGAACTACTTTTCGATATCTATTTATGCTAGTGGTAGGCCTTTCAATTGGCTTAGGCATGATGGTAGTGTATGTTCTTACGGTCAGTGTTGTTCTCGTCTTGTTCTATGGCTTGGCATTTTGCAACTGCAGTGGCTAGGACATCTTGCACAAAGGTAGCTGCACGCTGTTTGACTTGCATATCTTCGTCATTGATGCTCTTCACTGCATGTTGCGATATCTGGCAGGTGGACGTGTCTAGTTTTTGTGTCGATCGCAGATGTTTTGCGCTTGTTAGTTGTAATGAGTCATTCAGGCCAGGAGTGAGTGAATTGACTGTGATAAAAGTTTTTTTCAAATTAAACTTTAATTATAAAGTAATATATTCCAACAGCATACTAATATACACTAAAACAAATCATGTGGGATGTCCTAAAGAAAAAATTAGATGATAAGCTATTATGCAAGGCTGGCCTACCTGCAGTTGGATGATGTGCTTCATTGTTATGAACAGTGGCCAGGTGTTCTGCCATTACTATTGACAAAGTTTCTTCCACAAGACTTGTTGCCAGATTGTCAAGCTCGACATCCTCATCAGAGGTGGAGGTTTCAGCTGGCTGCTGTGCTTCAGTTGCCTTGTCTATAGAGATATTATTACAATTATTTTGATATGTCTAAACTTATAATCAATTATTATACAATTCTTTTATGATTAAGATAAAAAAAAAATGACTTTATTTAAAAAAAAATTTAAATAACCGTTCTTCATCATCAAATTCTTTATCTAAAAACAAAACAAGAAAATTAAATTAAGAGACGAAAAGAAAAAAGAAAAACATGAGCTATATATTTTGTCCTTCAATTCTGAGAACAAATCTAAATATAAATGTGAACAAGAATTTAACCAATTATAAAAAAAAAGATGCGAGATTGGTTTATTTAACGAGGTGGACTGTGGTGGGTGTTGGGGAGAGGTTGGCTTTAGGTACACATGCTCCAACTTTGATGGCTTAAACTACTTTTCGATATCTATTTATGCTAGTGGTAGGCCTTTTAATTGGCTTAGGCATAATGGTAGTGTATGTTCTTACGGTCAGTGTTGTTCTCGTCTTGTTCTATGGCTTGGCATTTTGCAACTGCAGTGGCTAGGACATCTTGCACAAAGGTAGCTGCACGCTGTTTGATTTCCATATCTTCGTCGTTGATGCTCTTGACTGCAAGTTGCGATGTCTGGCAGGTGGACGTGTCTAGTTTTTGTGTCGATCGCAGATGTTTTGCGCTTGTTAGTTGTAATGAATCATTCAGGCCAAGAGTGAGTGAGTTACCTGTGATAAAAGTTTTTTCAAATTAAACTTTAATTCTAAAGTAATATATTCCAACAGCATACTAATATACACTAAAACAAATCATGTGGGATGTCCTAAAGAAAATATTAAATGATAAGCTATTATGCAAGGCTGGCCTACCTGCAGTTGGATGATGTGCTTCATTGTCATGAACAGTGGCCAGGTGTTCTGCCATTACTATTGACAAAGTTTCTTCCACAAGACTTGTTGCCAGATTGTCAAGCTCGACATCCTCATCAGAGGTGGAGGTTTCAGCTGGCTGCTGTGCTTCAGGTGCCTTGTCTATAGAGATATTATTACAATTATTTTGATATGTCAAAAATTATAATCAATTATTATACAATTCTTTTATGATTAAGATAAAAAAAAGACTTTATTTAAAAAAAATTCAAATAACAATTATTCATCATCAAATTCTTTATCTAAAAACAAAACAAGAAAATTATTTCGATATCTATTTATGCTAGTGGTAGGCCTATCAATTGGCTTAGGCATAAAGGTAGTGTATGTTCTTACGGTCAGTGTTGTTATCGTCTTGTTCTATGGCTTGGCATTTTGCAACTGCAGTGGCTAGGACATCTTGTACAAATGTAGCTGCACGCTTTTTGAGTTGCACATCTTCGTCATTGGTGCTCTTGACTGCAAGTTGCGATGTCTGGCAGGTGGACGTGTCTAGTTTTAGTGTCAATCGCAGATGTTTTGCGCTTGTTAGTTGTAATAAGTCATTCAGGCCAGGAGTGAGTGAGTTGACTGTGATAAAAGTTTTTCAAATTAATCTTTAATTCTAAAGTAAACAGCATACCCTATATACTGTATACAAATCTGTGGTGTCCTAAGGAAAATAATAAATGATAGGCTATTATGCAAGGCTGGCCTACCTGCAGCAGGTGAAGATGATGATTGATTGTTTGAACTTCCATCTATTGGTCTATAGGATTCATCTTCTTCATCTCCTGTTGCTGCTGCTACTACTGGGGCTGGGGGTCCTGCTGGTAAGACTGCTACAACTACAAAAAAAGATACCAATATGAACAATGCAGGGCCGTAGTTAGCATGAGGAAGAAGAGGCGCTCGAATTATCTCTGAAAATTTCACAACCCAGCCCACTAAGAAGCTGAGTTCATATTTTATATAATATAATTATATTAAAAGCATATTGCTTCGTCTGATTTTAACCTCTCGCTACGGCCTTGCAATGTGTGAAGATAGAGTGTTGGTTGGGAAGGGATATCAAATAGGCTAGATAGGGCACAGCCTAAAATACTAGCCAGGCCTCCTAGCTAGGTAGGCTCTTATACTCTTGGGTAGCTTAGTATAGGATCGCCTAGTGAGAGGCCTCGTAATACTAAACTATTAAACTAATAGTTAATACTAGGCTAGTCTAGCCTATAATAGTAGGCCTAGCCCTAGCTAGAGGCTAGCCTTCTACTAGCTAGTACTAGGCTAAGGCCTAGTAGGCTAGCCTAGTAGTAGGCCTCTAGGGCTAGGCTGCCTATATACTAACTAGGCCTATAGGCCTACCTACCCTACTAGCCTAGGCTAAACCTATAGAGAGGCTAAGCTAGTGTAGCTGGCTAGACGCTAGCCTAGCTAGGGCCTAGATGACTAGCATTAGGCCTAGAGAGTCTAGACCTACTACTACTAGCTAGGCCTGAGCTGAGGCTAGCCTCTAGAGGCCCTCTATAGGCTAGGCCTATAGGCCTAGCTAGGCCTACCCTATACTAGTAGTACTACTGTAGTAGGCTAGTACCGCTACCTAGGCCTAGCTAGGCATGTTTTGAGGTTTTGGCCAGTAGGCCTACTGCTTACTACTACTGCTTACTACTACTAGGCCTAGGCCTATAGCTAGCCTAGGCCTAAGCTAGGCCTAGTACAAACTACCACGTCCACGAATCCGACCCCGATCAACCACCGACTCTCGACAAACACACCCACCCCACACACTCTCGCGACGTATCACGATTTTTTTTTCATTTTATGACGTAAATAAGCGCCTAACTTTACACCAATAGCATTGTGATTATAATACAGGCCACGCCCCCCAGAGCAATTCATTGTTTTACATACGTCACACCGCTTTTTGTGATCTCGTACGCGTGACGTGAGAGGTCAACTAAGACCGCGCTGATGCTCTTTTACGCGACCATTTTATACGCACCACTACAAGTTCAGTAACTACGGTTACATAAACAAACATTATTGTAACAATAATTATGCCATTTTCCCATAGTTTTAAAAATTTTAACCTTATCTTTTTAAAGTGTACATAGGCCTACCAAAAATTTAAAGAAAACAACACCAGTTACTAATTAAGTGCGCAGATCATTGTAATTATAATCTAAATTAGGCATGGTGCCTATATAGGATAACTTGCCTAAAGTTAGAATCAGACTAGGCCTATGTTGTAACGTAATCAACTTACCTATTCTTGTTCTACGTAAACATTTGGGAAGGCGGAGTTTAATTCCACAACAAAGAGAAATAGGCATATCAATTAATTTATTAAAATACTTCCGAAAACGGTTGTAAAGACTGGAAAAACGACCGATATTTATCGGGCTATTCACCAGCCATCCGGCACAAGCTGTCGCTAGTTGCCATTTGAGGTTTTGTTTCGTGCGTACGTTTACATTTCTATCCATGGTGATTGTGTGACGTCATGCAAAGCGCACCGACATGTCATACGCATACCCCAAGTGCGGCACAAAGAATATTTGTTTTTTAAACATTAATGTTTACAAACAAAAAAATTATTTTAAGAAAGTGTAGGTATAAAATGAAACATGGCCTATTTGTGTTATATTATTAATTTATACGATTTATTGAAATCGTCTACAAAGTTATTGAATTATTAAATCTATAGTTATATAGTATATATCGTTTCCCCCATTTAAAAGAAAAGCAAAACAGGACTTTATTTTTTTTATTTTTTTTTTTCTGTTTAAATGTCTTAATCTAATTTAATTTAATGTCTGTGTTCATAATCTTCGTTTCAAGATTCATAATTATAAATCTAATAATTGTTTAGGTATTTTTAACTGTTGCGGTTCGCAATTTAAATGTTTTTTGAACGGTATTATTATAAACATGTTATCGTTGTGTTTTTAAATATGTATTTGTATTATGAACCCGTGCACTGTTGGTTGTAAGAATAAAGAATACAGTACAGCATTAAGTTAATACAAACACACAATTCATTGCAATTCTATAGAGTGCTCCCGGGCATCTATATATAAATTTACGTAAGGGCAAAATTCGGTAAATCGCGCGTTATTTCTAGAATGTTTACTCGATGGTATATAAAGTTGGTTCGTACTTTCGGTACTGATTTTAACCGCCTGATGTAACCCAGTTTACTAATTAAATTGAGTTTGATAATTAGTTATTGACGATTAAAACGAATTTAAGTTCAACGATTTGCCCCAAATAGGGGGTGTTTTTCGATCGTGGTATACACTGTCTAATGGATGTCCATCTTGAAAAATACCCGCACACAATAATACGAGGATGCTTCGCATTTTCCTATCCCCTAATACGATAATGGTTTTTAATAGCTGAAAACTGGTTGAACAGCTCGAGTACAGCATCATAATGTTGAAGACAGACCGATTTTTTTTAAAAAATACTACTTTGATAGATTTAATATACATTTATACAACTGTTTTGCGATAAATGGAACATTCCAATCTCTGTTCCACAAGTGTCTATTCCCTCAGGCGTCGTAAAGACAAGTACTGTACAGCCATAACAGAAATTCGATCCATTTTATCCAATCTGTGCTGCAGAGGTTGGATATAGGTATTTTTTTTAACGGATAATGAGCTAGCCTTTCCAGTCGCCATCTATTATGTACAATCATCTTTATTATTGCAGTTAAACCACCACCACCCACACCACCACCCTCCCACTCACTGGCATAAGTAACATTGTAAAGCCATTAGGGGATAGGCCTGTGGTACGGTATGAAGGATCACATGCCCTAAACGCAGAACAACTTTGGTGGTTAGAAACCAACTTAAATATGAATTGGCTCTAATCTAAGAAACAATTCAAAACCATTAGACCTACTAATTAAGTTAAGTTAGATAATTATTTATTGACGATTAAAGCGAACTTACGATTTTCCCCGAATAGAGATGTTTACTTTATTACTGACAGTTCCTTCTGAACGTTAATATTAATTAATAATCTAATTACTGTACAAAAAAAATATAAACGTCGTATAAGTGATGTATCGTTACATGTACTGTACTATTTCAATCGACTATACGGTGACAGTTTTAACAAAGTATTTTAATACTTATATTTAATACTTAATATTTAAAAATAGCAATGTTTTACTGTGTTTAGTCATGGAGGTATAAATACCTCCATGGTTTAGTGGTATATTATTTGTAAAACATGAAAACAATTGATATTTCGTTACTAAATGGATAAAAAAAAAAATTTAAAAATTGTTCGTCTTTGCACCCATCCTCTTCCCCATCCCTAAACCCTCATGTTGCATACAAAACACAAATTGTTCGTCTTTGCACCCATCCTCTTCCCCATCCCTCAACCCTCATGTTGCATACAAAACACAAATTGTTCGTCTTTGCACCCATCCTCTTCCCCATCCCTCAACCCTCATGTTGCATACAAAACACAAATTGTTCGTCTTTGCACCCATCCTCTTCCCCATCCCTCAACTCTCATGTTGCATACAAAACACACATTTAGTTTGTTTCAAAACAATTGGTCTTATTTTGTGACAAGTTTCTCTTTCGGAAGTAATTCCCAGGATGCTAATTTTAGTTGAGTACATAAATCACCGATTTAATTGTCTTGCATGTACATTTGAAGTCGCCAATTTTTTAACGCTGAAATTACTATGTATTCGAGAACCATCTATGGGCACGATCTAGATGGTACGCGAGCGAAGCGATTATAATTATAGTGATATTATAGTGATTATAATTAGTCATGTCCCGGGACGTGACCGGACCACTCATAGCCACCACGGATAAACTGTGTTCATCAGTGCTTCTGAATGGATGACTTTTGGGGGAGCGGCTGGGACGCTAGAAGACCAAACTCAGTACCGTTTCGATTAAGATCATTCGGGAAATTTTCTCATGCCATAAGAAGAATATTCTATAAAAGCTCGTAAAAGGTATGTTACTAACAACAGACAAGGGGACATCAATTAAAAGTTCTAATAGTAAATCCCCAAATTTACAGATACGATCTTACGCATCCACGGAGTTGTAGATAATTTGATTAGTGAGTGATTGTCCCCCTCACTTTTGAAAGGCAAAATCATTAAATTATTGAAATGAAATAGAAAGTAAGACTTCTTATATCGACATATCGTATGTAATTTCTGAAAATACAGTATCTACATACAAATACAGTATCTACATACAAATACAGTATCTACATACAAATACAGTATCTACATACAAATACAGTATCTACATACAAATACAGTATCTACATACAAATACAGTATCTACATACAAATACAGTATCTACATACAAATACAGTATCTACATACAAATACAGTATCTACATAGAAATACAGTATCTACATACAAATACAGTATCTACATACAAATACAGTATCTACATACAAATACAGTATCTACATACAAATACAGTATCTACATACAAATACAGTATCTACATACAAATACAGTATCTACATACAAATACAGTATCTACATACAAATACAGTATCTACATACAAATACAGATTATATATTTTGTGTGAATATATACCCAGTGGGGCATCAGGACCAGTGCTTTAAAAATGCGTAACCTAATTGTATTCTTCTGGGTGGAATTTTTATGTGTTCAGAAATCGATTGAAACGATCTATAAATTACTCAAAGAGCCGAGCTTTCAGTGGGCTTTCCCCCATCCCCCTGGTCCCCGACCCCGGGCCCTTGGTTCGCTCGCAAAGTATTTCATTTTATACGTCCCTTCACCCACTATTAAAAACGGATCTGCGACGATGTTGTCACTGTGCAAAAATAAACTAATTTAAATGTGGAAATTGGGCCGGAGAATTTTGTCAAAAAGGTATTTAAAAAAAGTGCAAGAACTGACGACTATGGATGGACAAACGCCAAGTGTTTTGGTGAAAAAATAAGTCTTTGAAATAGTAAAAATAAGAAACAAGTCCATATACATGGTTGCAGTCGTGTGCTCAAGTTAGTATTTACCGACCAACCGACCGACCGTTGAACGCGACTAAAAATAAAGTAAAACAATAATAATATTTTCATACAATAACAATAAGTGATCTTTTTATTATAAAATATCACCTAATAAAAGAAAAATAAAATAATAATAATAATAATGCCAGAAATGGTAACTATGTCCTCACATCGTGAACCGAATGTTGGGCCTAACTGCTGTTAAAAAGTTTATCGACCGTTAAAAATAGATGGCGCTGTTTAACTATTTTATGCAGAGCCATATATATATAATTTTATATATGGCTCTGATTTTATGTTGTCAGAGTGTTATTTTTTGTTTTTTTAACAATAATCAGAGAAGCCTGAATTAATTAATATTTTAAATTCTCTCAATAATTTTAACATTTCTGTCATTTCATCTTACAATACTAGTATTCAAAAAGTTTATTTATTAAATTATCAAAATTATTTAAAAACTGAGTTTAGCGGTTTTATTGATTTTTTGTTTTATATGAGAATAAGGATATAATTAATATAGAACCAATTAAAATCATACAGAATTGACAATAATGATTTGTAGTACTTTATGTGTTAATTAGGTGAAATTTCTTATTTATAATTATTATAATAGAAAGTACTTCAATGTAGGAAAGTAAAAAGATTTCATTAACTATATTAAAATCAAAAGCCCGAAAGAGAAATAAATAAAATTAAAAACAAAGTTTACAATATATATCAAATTATCATTTATTATTGCACAACTGTAAAATTCATAAAAAAAACATATCAAATAATGTATCCTTATCGTAAAAATTAATATTGAAATGATTATAATTAGTCCATTGTAAATATGATTAAAGTATTCAGTAATTGTATTGGTCTATCGTAGCATCATGATAGGTTAAGTTTGGATCATCATCTGCTGTCATGTCAGCCAGTGATGTCATGTCAACTACTATTGGTCGGCAATTTGTTTCCTCATCATTGTCGACGTCTTGTAGCTCGTGTTGGTCTAAACATTAAAATGAATGAATATTTTTAGTACTCATGAGGCCCTACTAATAGGGAAGAATTTGTAAAGCGTAGACAAACAAATCAGCTTTTAAAAATAAAAATAAACTTACCAGGGTTAAAATTCGATGATTTCATAGCAGCCTTAGCTGCTAATCTTTGGGCAATAGCTCTCTGCCTCACCCAGGCATCTGGTTCTTCGTCGCTTGGGTCTGTAGGTCCCATGTCTATCCAGTCATAATCACTTTCCACTTCATACTTATAAAATGCTTCATCCATTTCGTCATTCTGTTCCTGGATGCTTTTGCAATCTGATGCCTATAAAAAATTAAAACATAGTAAATAAAAAAAATAAAATAATACGGATTATGGATGGTACCGTTTTGGTACTACCAGTCACATAGACTCTAATGAAATGTTGTGGGGTGGGGCATAATCATATCGCATCCGCACATAACGTTTTATGTAAGGATGGTCAGTGTCCTGTTGTTTGATAGCCTAGATCTTCTTTATTTTTAAATTATTTTTGGGAAGCCGAATTATTTTTTCACTCTTTTCACATTCAGTAAATTAAGTACATTGAAATAGGCTCATGCCACTGCTTGTTGTGTACCTGTTTTTGTGAGGTCTATGAGTTACTTACAAATTGTCCACCTGCCTTAGCAGTATCTCCTTTGATTCCGAAGAAAGGGTCTCCATATTCTGTGCAAGTATTGGTTGTGAGATCTAGGGCAGGGTAAAAGCAAATTCAGTTACTGATATGTTATAATATAGATATCAAATTGTTAAAAAATATAACAGTATAGGAAATGATTGGTTAGGCTTAAATGAAAATTCAAATGAATGAAAAATCATATTGTACCTTTCCTCTGATCTTTCTCTACTGTATCCGTGTAGGCTGATTCAGGTGGCTGCTGGGCATCAGTTGTCTGCTGTTTTTCAGTTAGCAGGTTGGCGGTGGCAAGATTTTCTGCGACCTTTGACAAAACATCTTGAACAACAGAATTTGAAAGCTTGTCGAGCTCCTCATCCTCCTCAGAGATGGAGGCTGCAGTTGTTTGTTTTTCTGCAGTTGTCTGCTGTGCTGCAGTTTTCTGCTGGGCTTCAGTTGCCTTGTCTATAGAGAAATTTGTTTGATAATTATTACAATTAATTAATATTCTAAAAATTATACAATAATAATAACAATTATAACAACAAATCATGAATATTTATCTTTTTTTTATTCAAATGTTCTTTATTCATCATAACATTTTTCGTCGAAAAACAAAGCATGAAAAGGAAATTAAGAGATGAAAAGAAAACAGAAAAAGATGAGCTTAATATACTGTCTCGTTCAAAAATTAGAATGAACAAATGTAAACAAGAATTTATTTAAAAAAAAAAAAAAGATGAAAAATTGATTTGTCTATTTAACTGGGTGGGTGTTGGGAGAGAGGTTGGCTTTAGGTACACACACTCCTTTTTTACAGCTTAAAACTTCTTTTAGATATCTACAAATAAATACTGTATGTTATCAATTGATGATAGTGTATGTTCTTACGGTCAGTGTTGTTCTCGTCTTGACATTTTGCAACTGCAGTTGATAGGACATCTTGTACAAAGGTAGCTGCCTGCTGTTTGAGATGCACATCTTCATCAATGGTGCTCATGACTGCAAGTTGTGATGTCTGGCAGGTGGACGTGTCTAGTTTTAGTGTCGATCGCAGATGTTTTGCGCTTGTTAGTTGTAATGAGTCATTCAGGCCAGGAGTGAGTGAGTTGACTGTGATAAAAGTTTTTTCAAATTAAACTTTAATTATAAAGTAATATATTCCAACAGCATACTAATATACACTAAAACAAATCATGTGGGATGTCCTAAAGAAAATATTAAATGATAAGCTATTATGCAAGGCTGACCTACCTGCAGTTGGATGATTGTTCAGCTCCTCATCATCATCACAGATGGAGGCTTCAGTTGGCTTACCAGTGTTAATATTCAAAGATCTCCTTGCAGCCTTGGCTGCTAATCTCTGGGCGATAGCTCTCTGCCTCACCCAGGCATCTGGTTCTTCATCGCTTGGGTCTGAAGGTCCCATGTCTATCCAGTCATAATCACTTTCCACTCCATACTTATAAAATGCTTCATCCATTTCGTCATTCTGTTCCTGGATGCTTTTGCAATCTGATGCCTATAAAAAATTCAAACATAGTAAAAAAAAAAAAATAATATGGACTATGGATGGTAACGTGGTACTACCAGTCGCCTAATGTGGGGTTGGGCATAATCGTATAGCATCCGCATAATAACGTTTTATGTAGTGAAGGTCAGTGTCCTGTTGTTTGGTAGCCTAGATCGTCTTTATTTTGCTTAAATTTTCTTTTTCTGGTTTTTGTTTTTGATTGGGAAAAAATTATTTTTGGGAAGCAGAATTTGTTTTCCTCTTTTTTGACATTCATTAAACTGCGTACATTGAAAGAGGCACATGCCACTGCCTTTGTACATGTTTTTGTGGGGCAGGGTCTATGAGTTACTTACAAAGTGGCCACCTGCCATAGTATTTCCTTTCAATCTGAAGAAAGTGTCTCCATATTCTGACCATCGATCTGTACAAGTATAGGTTGTGAGGTCTAGGAGGAGGGGGAGAGCAAAAACAAATTGGGTTATTGATATGTTATAATATAGATTTCTAATTGTTAATAAATATAACAGTTTAGGAAATCGGTTGGTTAGGCCGCCTATCAATTGGCTTAGGCATAAAGGTAGTGTATGTTCTTACGGTCAGTGTTGTTCTCGTCTTGCTCTATGGCTTGACATTTTGCAACTGCAGTTGATAGGACATCTTGTACAAAGGTAGCTGCCCGCTGTTTGAGATGCACATCTTCATCAATGGTGCTCATGACTGCAAGTTGTGATGTCTGGCAGGTGGACGTGTCTAGTTTTTGTGACGATCGCAGATGTTTTGCGCTTGTTAATTGTAATGAGCCATTAAGGCCAAGAGTGAGTGAGTTGCCTGTGATAAAAGTTTTTTCAAATTAAACTTTAATTCTAAAGTAATATATTCCAACAGCATACTAATATACACTAAAACAAATCATGTGGGATGTTCTGAAGAAAATATTAAATGATAAGCTATTATGCAAGGCTGGCCTACCTGCAGTTGGATGATGTGCTTCATTGTCATGAACAGTGGCCAGGTGTTCTGCCATTACTATTGACAAAGTTTCTTCCACAAGACTTGTTGCCAGATTGTCAAGCTCGACATCCTCATCAGAGGTGGAGGTTTCAGCTGGCTGCTGTGCTTCAGTTGCCTTGTCTATAGAGATATTATTACAATTATTTTGATATGTCTAAAATTATAATCAATTATTATACAATTCTTTTATGATTAAGATAAAAAAAAATGACTTTATTTAAAAAAAATTTAAATAACCGCTATTCATCATCAAATTCTTTATCTAAAAACAAAACAAGAAAATTAAATTAAGAGATGAAAAGGAAACAGAAAAACATGAGCTATATATTTTGTCCTTCAATTCTGAGAAGAAATCTAAATATAAATGTGAACAAGAATTTAATCAATTATAAAAAAAAAGATGAGAGATTGACTGGTTTATTTAGCGAGGTGGATTGGGGTGGGTGTTGCGGAGAGGTTGGCTTTAGGTACACATGCTCCACCTTTGATGGCTTGAACTACTTTTCGATATCTATTTATGCTAGTGGTAGGCCTATTAATTGGCTTAGGCATGATGGTAGTGTATGTTCTTACGGTCAGTGTTGTTCTCGTCTTGTTCTATGGCTTGGCATTTTGCAACTGCAGTGGCTAGGACATCTTGTACAAATGTAGCTGCACGCTTTTTGAGTTGCACATCTTCGTCATTGGTGCTCTTGACTGCAAGTTGAGATGTCTGGCAGGTGGACGTGTCTAGTTTTTGTGACGATCGCAGATGTTTTGCGCTTGTTAGTTGTAATGAATCATTCAGGCCAAGAGTGAGTGAGTTGCCTGTGATAAAAGTTTTTTCAAATTAAACTTTAATTCTAAAGTAATATATTCCAACAGCATACTAATATACACTAAAACAAATCATGTGGGATGTCCTAAAGAAAATATTAAATGATAAGCTATTATGCAAGGCTGGCCTACCTGCAGTTGGGTGATGTGCTTCATTGTTATGAACAGTGGCCAGTTGTTCTGCCATTACTACTGACAAAGTTTCTTCCACAAGACTTGTGGCCAGATTGTCAAGCTCGACATCCTCATCAGAGGTGGAGGTTTCAGCTGGCTGCTGTGCTTCAGTTGCCTTGTCTATAGAGATATTATTACAATTATTTTGATATGTCAAAATTATAATCAATTATTATATAATTCTTTTATGATTAAGATGATAAAAAAAAATGACTTTATTTAAAAAAAATTTAAATAACCGTTATTCATCATCAAATTCTTTATCTAAAAACAAAACAAGAAAATTAAATTAAGAGATGAAAATAAAACAGAAAAACATGAGCTATATATTTTGTCCTTCAATTCTGAGAAAAAATCTAAATATAAATGTGAACAAGAATTTAACCAATTATAAAAAAAAGATGAGAGATTGGTTTATTTAGCGAGGTGGACTGTGATGGGTGTTGGGGAGAGGTTGGCTTTAGGTACACATGCTCCACCTTTGATGGCTTGAACTACTTTTCGATATCTATTTATGCTAGTGGTAGGCCTATTAATTGGCTTAGGCATGATGGTAGTGTATGTTCTTACGGTCAGTGTTGTTCTCGTCTTGTTCTATGGCTTGGCATTTTGCAACTGCAGTGGCTAGGACATCTTGCACAAAGGTAGCTGCACGCTGTTCGACTTGCATATCTTCGTCATTGATGCTCTTCACTGCAAGTTGCGATGTCTGGCATGTGGACGTGTCTAGTTTTTGTGTCGATCGCAGATGTTTTGCGCTTGTTAGTTGTAATGAGTCATTCAGGCCAGGAGTGAGTGAGTTGACTGTGATAAAAGTTTTTTCAAATTAAACTTTAATTATAAAGTAATATATTCCAACAGCATACTAATATACACTAAAACAAATCATGTGGGATGTCCTAAAGAAAATATTAAATGATAAGCTATTATGCAAGGCTGGCCTACCTGCAGTTGGATGATGTGCTTCATTGTTATGAACAGTGGCCAGGTGTTCTGCCATTACTATTGACAAAGGTTCTTCCACAAGACTTGTTGCCAGATTGTCAAGCTCGACATCCTCATCAGAGGTGGAGGTTTCAGCTGGCTGCTGTGCTTCAGTTGCCTTGTCTATAGAGATATTATTACAATTATTTTGATATGTTAAAAATTATAATCAATTATTATACAATTCTGTTAAATGATTAAGATAAAAAAAAATGACTTTATTTAAAAAAAAATTCAAATAACCGTTATTCATCATCAAATTCTTTATCTAAAAACAAACAAAGAAAATTAAATTAAGAGATGTAAAGGAAACAGAAAAACATGAGCTATATATTTTGTCCTTCAATTCTGAGAAGAAATCTAAATATAAATGTGAACAAGAATTTAATCAATTATAAAAAAAAAGATGAGAGATTGATTGGTTTATTTAGCGAGGTGGACTGGGGTGGGTGTTAGGGAGAGGTTGTCTTTAGGTACACATGCTCCACCTTTGATGGCTTGAACTACTTTTCGATATCTATTTATGCTAGTGGTAGGCCTATTAATTGGCTTAGGCATGATGGTAGTGTATGTTCTTACGGTCAGTGTTGTTCTCGTCTTGTTCTATGGCTTGGCATTTTGCAACTGCAGTGGCTAGGACATCTTGTACAAATGAAGCTGCACGCTTTTTGAGTTGCACATCTTCGTCATTGATGCTCTTGACTGCAAGTTGAGATGTCTGGCAGGTGGACGTGTCTAGTTTTTGTGACGATCGCAGATGTTTTGTGCTTGTTAGTTGTAATGAATCATTCAGGCCAAGAGTGAGTGAGTTGCCTGTGATAAAAGTTTTTTCAAATTAAACTTTAATTCTAAAGTAATATATTCCAACAGCATACTAATATACACTAAAACAAATCATGTGGGATGTCCTAAAGAAAATATTAAATGATAACCTATTATGCAAGCCTGGCCTACCTGCAGTTGGATAATGTGCTTTATTGTTATGAACAGTTGCCAGTTGTTCTGCCATTACTACTGACAAAGTTTCTTCCACAAGACTTGTGGCCAGATTGTCAAGCTCGACATCCTCATCAGAGGTGGAGGTTTCAGCTGGCTGCTGTGCTTCAGTTGCCTTTTCTATAGAGATATTATTACAATTATTTTGATATGTCAAAAATTATAATCAATTATTATACAATTCTGTTAAATGATTAAGATAAAAAAAAATGACTTTATTTAAAAAAAAATTCAAATAACCGTTATTCATCATCAAATTCTTTATCTAAAAACAAAACAAGAAAATTAAATTAAGAGATGAAAAGGAAAGAGAAAAACATGAGCTATATATTTTGTCCTTCATTTCTGAGAACAAATATAAATATAAATGTGAACAAGAATTTAACTAATTATAAAAAAAAGATGAGAGATTGATTGGTTTATTTAGCGAGGTGGACTGTGATGGGTGTTGGGGAGAGGTTGGCTTTAGGTACACATGCTCCACCTTTGATGGCTTGAACTACTTTTCGATATCTATTTATGCTAGTGGTAGGCCTATTAATTGGCTTAGGCATGATGGTAGTGTATGTTCTTACGGTCAGTGTTGTTCTCGTCTTGTTCTATGGCTTGGCATTTTGCAACTGCAGTGGCTAGGACATCTTGCACAAAGGTAGCTGCACGCTGTTTGATTTCCATATCTTCGTCATTGATGCTCTTGACTGCAAGTTGCGATGTCTGGCAGGTGGACGTGTCTAGTTTTTGTGTCGATCGCAGATGTTTTGCGCTTGTTAGTTGTAATGAATCATTCAGGCCAAGAGTGAGTGAGTTACCTGTGATAAAAGTTTTTTTCAAATTAAACTTTAATTCTAAAGTAATATATTCCAACAGCATACTAATATACACTAAAACAAATCATGTGGGATGTCCTAAAGAAAATATTAAATGATAAGCTATTATGCAAGGCTGGCCTACCTGCAGTTGGATGATGTGCTTCATTGTCATGAACAGTGGCCAGGTGTTCTGCCATTACTATTGACAAAGTTTCTTCCACAAGATTTGTTGCCAGATTGTCAAGCTCGACATCCTCATCAGAGGTGGAGGTTTCAGCTGGCTGCTGTGCTTCAGGTGCCTTGTCTATAGAGATATTATTACAATTATTTTGATATGTCAAAAATTATAATCAATTATTATACAATTCTTTTATGATTAAGATAAAAAAAAGACTTTATTTAAAAAAAATTCAAATAACAATTATTCATCATCAAATTCTTTATCTAAAAACAAAATAAGAAAATTATTTCGATATCTATTTATGCTAGTGGTAGGCCTATCAATTGGCTTAGGCATAAAGGTAGTGTATGTTCTTACGGTCAGTGTTGTTATCGTCTTGTTCTATGGCTTGGCATTTTGCAACTGCAGTGGCTAGGACATCTTGTACAAATGTAGCTGCACGCTTTTTGAGTTGCACATCTTCGTCATTGGTGCTCTTGACTGCAAGTTGCGATGTCTGGCAGGTGGACGTGTCTAGTTTTAGTGTCAATCGCAGATGTTTTGCGCTTGTTAGTTGTAATAAGTCATTCAGGCCAGGAGTGAGTGAGTTGACTGTGATAAAAGTTTTTCAAATTAATCTTTAATTCTAAAGTAAACAGCATACCCTATATACAAATCTGTGGTGTCCTAAGGAAAATAGTAAATGATAGGCTATTATGCAAGGCTGGCCTACCTGCAGCAGGTGAAGATGATGATTGATTGTTCGAACTTCCATCTATTGGTCTATAGGATTCATCTTCTTCATCTCCTGTTGCTGCTGCTACTACTGGGGCTGGGGGTCCTGCTGGTAAGACTGCTACAACTACAAAAAAAGATACCAATATGAACAATGCAGGGCCGTAGTTAGCATGAGGAAGAAGAGGCGCTCGAATTATCTCTGAAAATTTCACAACCCAGCCCACTAAGAAGCTGAGTTCATATTTTATATAATATAATTATATTAAAAGCATATTGCTTCGTCTGATTTTAACCTCTCGCTACGGCCTTGCAATGTGTGAAGATAGAGTGTTGGTTGGGAAGGGATATCAACTAGGCTAGATAGGGCACAGCCTAAAATACTAGCCAGGCCTCCTAGCTAGGTAGGCTCTTATACTCTTGGGTAGCTTAGTATAGGATCGCCTAGTGAGAGGCCTCGTAATACTAAACTATTAAACTAATAATAGTAGGCCTAGCCCTAGCCTAGCTAGAGGCTAGCCTTCTACTAGCTAGTACTAGGCTAAGGCCTAGCCTAGTAGTAGGCCTCTATAGGGCTAGGCTGCCTATATACTAACTAGATAGGCCTACCTACCCTACTAGCCTAGGCTAAACCTATAGAGAGGCTAAGCTAGTGTAGCTGGCTAGACGCTAGCCTAGCTAGGGCCTAGATCACTGGCATTAGGCCTAGAGAGTCTAGACCTACTACTAGCTAGGCCTGCTGAGCTGAGGCTAGGCTAGCCTCTATCTAGCTAGGCCCTCTATAGGCTAGGCTAGTAGCTAGGCCTACCCTATACTAGGCTAGTAGTACTACTGTAGTAGGATAGTACCGCTACCTAGGCCTAGCTAGGCATGTTTTGAGGTTTTGGCCAGTAGGCCTACTGCTTCTACTACTAGTACTAGGCCTGCTAGCCTAGGCCTAAGCTAGTAGGCTACAAACTACCACGTCCACGGATCCGACCCCGATCAACCACCGACTCTCGACAAACACACCCCACACACTCACGATTTTTTTTTCATTTTATGACGTAAATAAGCGCCTAACTTTACACCAATAGCATTGTGATTATAATACAGGCCACGCCCCCCAGAGCAATAATATTGTTTTACATACGTCACACCGCTTTTTGTGATCTCGTGACGTGAGAGGTCAACTACTAAGACCGCGCTGATGCTCTTTTACGCGACCATTTTATACGCACCACTACAAGTTCAGTAACTACGGTTACATAAACAAACATTATTGTAACAATAATTATGCCATTTTCCCATAGTTTTAATACTTTTAACCTTATCTTTTTAAAGTGTACATAGGCCTACCAAAAATGTAAAGAAAACAACACCAGTTACTAATTAAGTGCGCAGATCATTGTAATATAATCTAAATTAGGCATGGTGCCTAGATAGGATAACTTGCCTAAAGTTAGAATCAGACTAGGCCTATGTTGTAATGTAACGTAATCAACTTACCTATTCTTGTTCTACGTAAACATTTGGGAAGGCGGAGTTTAATTCCACAACAAAGAGAAATAGGCATATCAATTAATTTATTAAAATACTTCCGAAAACGGTTGTAAAGACTGGAAAAACGACCGATATTTATCGGGCTATTCACCAGCCATCCGGCACAAGCTGTCGCTAGTTGCCATTTGAGGTTTTGTTTCGTGCGTACGTTTACATTTCTATCCATGGTGATTGTGTGACGTCATGCAAAGCGCACCGACATGTCATACGCATACCCCAAGTGCGGCACAAAGAATGTTTGTTTTTTAAACATTAATGTTTACAAACAAAAAAATAATTTTAAGAAAGTGTAGGTATAAAATGAAACATGGCCTATGTGTTATATTATTAATTTATACGATTTATTGAAATCGTCTACAAAAATTAATTAACTATTAAATCTATAGTTATATAGTATATATCGTTTCCCCCATTTAAAAGAAAAGCAAAACAGGACTTTATTTTATTTATTTTTTTTTCTGTTTAAATGTCTTAATCTAATTTAATTTAATGTATGTGTTCATAATCTTCGTTTCAAGATTTATAATTATAAATCTAATAATTGTTTAGGTATTTTTAACTGTTGCGGTTCGCAATTTAAATGTTTTTTGAACGGTATTATTATAAACATGTTATCGTTGTGTTTTTAAATATATATTTGTATTATGAACCCGTGCACTGTTGGTTGTAAGAATAAAGAATAAAGTACAGCATTAAGTTAATACAGACATACAATTCATTGCAATTCTATAGAGTGCTCCTGGGCATGATTATAATTAGTCATGTCCCGGGACCGGACCAATCATAGCCACCACGGATAAACTGTGTTCATCAGTGCTTCTGAATGGATGACTTTTGGGGGAGCGGCTGGGACGCTAGAAGACCAAACTCAGTACCGTTTCGATTAAGATCATTCGGGAAATGTTCTCATGCCATAAGAAGAATATTCGATATAAGCTCGTAAAAGGTATGTTACTAACAACAGACAAGTGGACATCAATTAAAAGTTCTAATAGTAAATCCCCAAATTTACAGATACGATCTTACGCATCCACAGAGTTGTAGATAATTTGATTAGTGAGTGGTTGTCCCCCTCACTTTTGAAAGGCAAAAATCGTTAAATTATTGAAATGAAATAGAAAGTAAGACTTCTTATATCGACATATCGTATGTAATTTCTGAAAATACAGTATCTACATACAAATACAGTATCTACATACAAATACAGTATCTACATACAAATACAGTATCTACATACAAATACAGTATCTACATACAAATACAGTATCTACATACAAATACAGTATCTACATACAAATACAGTATCTACATACAAATACAGTATCTACATACAAATACAGATTATATATTTTGTGTGAATATATACCCAGTGGGGCATCAGGACCAGTGCTTTAAAAATGCGTAACCTAATTGTATTCTTCTGGGTGGAATTTTTATGTGTTCAGAAATCGATTGAAACGATCTATAAATTACTCAAAGAGCCGAGCTTTCAGTGGGCTTTCCCCCATCCCCCTGGTTCCCGACCCGGGCCCTTGGTTCGCTCGCAAAGTATTTCATTTTTATACATCCCTTTACCCACTATTAAAAACGGATCTGCGACGATGTTGTCACTGTGCAAAAATAAACTAATTTAAATGTGGAAATTGGGCCGGAGAATTTTGTCAAAAAGGTATTAAAAAAAAGTGCAAGAACTGACGACTATGGATGGACAAACGCCAAGTGTTTTGGTGAAAAAATAATTCTTTGAAATAGTAAAAATAAGAAACAAGTCCATATACATGGTTGCAGTCGTGTGCTCAAGTTAGTATTTACCGACCAACCGACCGACCGTTGAACGCGACTAAAAATAAAGTAAAACAATAATAATATTTTCATACAATAACAATAAGTGATCTTTTTATTATAAAATATCACCTAATAAAAGAAAAATAAAATAATAATAATGCCAGAAATGGTAACTATGTCCTCACATCGTGAACCGAAAGTTGGGCCTAACTGCTGTTAAAAAGTTTATCGACCGTTAAAAATAGATGGCGCTGTTTAACTATTTTATGTTGTCAGAGTGTTATTTTTATTTTTTTAACAATAATCAGAGACGCCTGAATTAATTAAAATTTTAAATTCTCTCAATAATTTTAACATTTACAATACTAGTATTCAAAATTATTTAAGAATGAGAATAAGGATATAATAAATTTAGAACCAATTAAAATCATACATAATTTACAATAATGATTTGTAGTACTTTATGTGTTAATTAGGTGAAATTTCTTATTTATAATTATTATAATAGAAAGTATTTCAATGTAGGAAAGTAAAAAGATTTCATTAACTATATTAAAATCAAAAGCCCGAAAGAGAAATAAATAAAATTAAAAACAAAGTTTACAATATATATATCAAATTTTCATTTATTATTGCACAACTGTAAAATTCATAAAACAAACATATCAAATAATGTATCCTTATCGTAAAAATTAATATTGAAATGATTATAATTAGTCCATTGTAAATATGATTAAAGTATTCAGTAATTGTATTGGTCTATCGTAGCATCATGATAGGTTAAGTTTGGATCATCATCTGCTGTCATGTCAGCCAGTGATGTCATGTCAACTACTATTGGTCGGCAATTTGTTTCCTCATCATTGTCGACGTCTTGTAGCTCGTGTTGGTCTAAACATTAAAATGAATGAATATTTTTAGTACTCATGAGGCCCTACTAATAGGGAAGAATTTGTAAAGCGTAGACAAACAAATCAGCTTTTAAAAATAAAAATAAACTTACCAGGGTTAATATTCGATGATTTCATAGCAGCCTTAGCTGCTAATCTTTGGGCGATAGCTCTCTGCCTCACCCAGGCATCTGGTTCTTCGTCGCTTGGGTCTGTAGGTCCCATGTCTATCCAGTCATAGTCACTTTCCATTCCATACTTATAAAATGCTTCATCCATTTCGTCATTCTGTTCCTGGATGCTTTTGCAATCTGATGCCTATAAAAAATTCAAACATAGTAAAAACTTTAAAAAAATAATACGGATTATGGATGGTACCGTGGACTCTAATGAAATGTTGTGGGGTGGGGCATAATCATATCGCATACGCACAAAACGTTTTATGTACAAGGATGGTCATTGTCCTGTTGTTTGATAGCCTAGATCTTCATTATTTTTAAATTATTTTTGGGAAGCCGAATTATTTTTTCACTCTTTTCACATTCAGTAAATTAAGTACATTGAAATAGGCTCATGCCACTGCTTGTTGTGTACCTGTTTTTGTGAGGTCTATGAGTTACTTACAAATTGTCCACCTGCCATAGCAGTATCTCCTTTGATTCCGAAGAAAGGGTCTCCGTATTCTGTGCAAGTATCGGTTGTGAGATCTAGGGCAGGGTAAAAGGAAATTCCGTTACTGATATGTTATAATATAGATTTGAAATTGTTAAAAAAAATAACAGTATGGAAATGATTGGTTAAGGCTTAAATGAAAATTCATATGAATGAAAAGTCATATTGTACCTTTCCTCTGATCTTTCTCTACTGTATCCGTGTAGGCTGATTCAGGTGGCTGCTGTTCTTCAGTTAGCAGGTTGGCGGTGGCAAGATTTTCTGCGACCTTCGACAAAACATCTTGAACAACAGAATTTGAAAGCTTGTCGAGCTCCTCATCCTCCTCAGAGATGGAGGCTGCAGTTGTTTGCTTTTCTGCAGTTGTCTGCTCTGCTGCAGTATTCTGCTGGGCTTCAGTTGCCTTGTCTATAGAGAAATTTGTTTGATAATTATTACAATTAATTAATATTCTAAAGATTATACAATAATAATAACAATTATAACAACAAATCATGAATATTTATCTTTTTTTATTCAAATTTTCTTTATTCATCATAAAATTTTTCGTCGAAAAACAAAGCATGAAAAGGAAATTAAGAGATGAAAAGAAAACAGAAAAAGATGAGCTTAATATACTGTCTCCTTTAAAAATTAGAATGAACAAATGTAAACAAGAATCTGTTTAAAAAAACAAAAGATGAAAGATTGATTGGTCTATTTAACTGGGTGGGTGTTGGGAGAGAGATTGGCTACAGGTACACACTCCTTTTTTACAGCTTAAAACTTCTTTTAAGTTTTAGATATCTACAAATAAATACTGTATGTTATCAATTGATGATAGTGTATGTTCTTACGGTCAGTGTTGTTCTCGTCTTGACATTTTGCAACTGCAGTTGATAGGACATCTTGTACAAAGGTAGCTGCCTGCTGTTTGAGATGCACATTTTCATCAATGGTGCTCATGACTGCAAGTTGTGATGTCTGGCAGGTGGACGTGTCTAGTTTTAGTGTCGATCGCAGATGTTTTGCGCTTGTTAGTTGTAATGAGTCATTCAGGCCAGGAGTGAGTGAGTTGACTGTGATAAAAGTTTTTTCAAATTAAACTTTAATTATAAAGTAATATATTCCAACAGCATACTAATATACACTAAAACAAATCATGTGGGATGTCCTAAAGAAAATATTAAATGATAAGCTATTATGCAAGGCTGACCTACCTGTAGTTGGATGATTGTTCAGCTCCTCATCATCATCACAGATGGAGGCTTCAGTTGGCTTACCAGGGTTAATATTCAAAGATCTCCTTGCAGCCTTGGCTGCTAATCTCTGGGCGATAGCTCTCTGCCTCACCCAGGCATCTGGTTCTTCATCGCTTGGGTCTGAAGGTCCCATGTCTATCCAGTCATAATCACTTTCCACTCCATACTTATAAAATGCTTCATCCATTTCGTCATTCTGTTCCTGGATGCTTTTGCAATCTGATGCCTATAAAAAATTCAAACATAGTAAAAAAAAAAAAAATAATATGGACTAAGGATGGTACCGTGGTACTACCAGTCGCCTAATGTGGGGTTGGGCATAATCGTATAGCATCCGCATAATAACGTTTTATGTAGTGAAGGTCAGTGTCCTGTTGTTTGGTAGCCTAGATCGTCTTTATTTTGCCTAAATTTTCTTTTTCTGGTTTTTGCTTTTGTTGGGAAAAAATTATTTTTGGGAAGCAGAATTTGTTTTCCTCTTTTTTGACATTCATTAAACTGCGTACATTGAAAGAGGCACATGCCACTGCCTTTGTACATGTTTTTGTGGGGCAGGGTCTATGAGTTACTTACAAAGTGGCCACCTGCCATAGTATTTCCTTTCAATCTGAAGAAAGTGTCTCCATATTCTGACCATCGATCTGTACAAGTATAGGTTGTGAGGTCTAGGAGGAGGGGGAGAGCAAAAACAAATTGGGTTATTGATATGTTATAATATAGATTTCTAATTGTTAATAAATATAACAGTTTAGGAAATCGGTTGGTTAGGCCGCCTATCAATTGGCTTAGGCATAAAGGTAGTGTATGTTCTTACGGTCAGTGTTGTTCTCGTCTTGCTCTATGGCTTGACATTTTGCAACTGCAGTGGCTAGGACATCTTGTATAAATGTAGCTACACGCTGTTTGAGTTGTACATCCTCATTATAGTTGGTCTTGACTGCAAATTGTGATGTCTCACAGGTACACGTGTCTAGTTTTTGTGTCGATCGCAGATGTTTTGCGCTTGTTAATTGTAATGAGCCATTAAGGCCAAGAGTGAGTGAGTTGCCTGTGATAAAAGTTTTTTCAAATTAAACTTTAATTCTAAAGTAATATATTCCAACAGCATACTAATATACACTAAAACAAATCATGTGGGATGTCCTAAAGAAAATATTAGATGATAAGCTATAATGCAAGGCTGGCCTACCTGCAGTTGGATGATGTGCTTCATTGTTATGAACAGTGGCCAGTTGTTCTGCCATTACTATTGACAAAGTTTCTTCCACAAGACTTGTTGCCAGATTGTCAAGCTCGACATCCTCATCAGAGGTGGAGGTTTCAGCTGGCTGCTGTGCTTCAGTTGCCTTGTCTATAAAGATATTATTACAATTATTTTGATATGTCTAAAATTATAATCAATTATTATACAATTCTTTTATGATTAAGATAAAAAAAAAGACTTTATTTAAAAAAAATTTAAATAACCGTTATTCATCATCAAATTGTTTATCTAAAAACAAAACAAGAAAATTAAATTAAGAGACAAAAAGAAAACAGAAAAACATGAGCTATATATTTTGTCCTTCAATTCTGAGAACAAATCTAAATATAAATGTGAAAGAGAATTTAACCAATTATAAAAAAAAGATGAGAGATTGATTGGTTTATTTAACGAGGTGGACTGGGGTGGGTGTTGGGGAGAGGTTGTCTTTAGGTACACATGCTCCACATTTGATGGCTTGAATTACTTTTCGATATCTATTTATGCTAGTGGTAGGCCATTCAATTGGCTTAGGCATGATGGTAGTGTATGTTCTTACGGTCAGTGTTGTTCTCGTCTTGTTCTATGGCTTGGCATTTTGCAACTGCAGTGGCTAGGATATCTTGCACAAATGTAGCTGCACGCTTTTTGAGTTGTACATCTTCGTCATTGGTACTCTTGACTGCAAGTTGAGATGTCTGGCAGGTGGACGTGTCTAGTTTTTGTGACGATCGCAGATGTTTTGCGCTTGTTAGTTGTAATGAGTCATTCAGGCTAGGGGTGAGTGGGTTGACTGTGATAAAAGTTTTTTCAAATTAAACTTTAATTATAAAGTAATATATTCCAACAGCATACTAATATAAACTAAAAAAAAAAATATGTGGGATGTCCTAAAGAAAATATTAGATGATAAGCTTTTATGCAAGGCTGGCCTACCTGCAGTTGGATGATGTGCTTCATTGTTATGAACAGTGGCCAGGTGTTCTGCCATTACTATTGACAAAGTTTCTTCCACAAGACTTGTTGCCAGATTGTCAAGCTCGACATCCTCATCAGAGGTGGAGGTTTCAGCTGGCTGCTGTGCTTCAGTTGCCTTGTCTATAGAGATATTATTACAATTATTTTGATATGTCTAAAATTATAATCAATTATTATACAATTCTTTTATGATTCAGATAAAAAAAAATGACTTTATTTAAAAAAAATTTAAATAACCATTATTCATCATCAAATTGTTTATCTAAAAACAAAACAAGAAAATTAAATTAAGAGACGAAAAGAAAACAGAAAAACATGAGCTATATATTTTGTCCTTCAATTCTGAGAACAAATCTAAATATAAATGTGAAAGAGAATTTAACCAATTATAAAAAAAAGATGAGAGATTGATTGGTTTATTTAACGAGGTGGACTGGGGTGGGTGTTGGGGAGAGGTTGTCTTTAGGTACACATGCTCCACATTTGATGGCTTGAATTACTTTTCGATATCTATTTATGCTAGTGGTAGGCCTTTCAATTGGCTTAGGCATGATGGTAGTGTATGTTCTTACGGTCAGTGTTGTTCTCGTCTTGTTCTATGGCTTGGCATTTTGCAACTGCAGTGGCTAGGATATCTTGCACAAATGTAGCTGCACGCTTTTTGAGTTGTACATCTTCGTCATTGGTGCTCTTGACTGCAAGTTGAGATGTCTGGCAGGTGGACGTGTCTAGTTTTTGTGACGATCGCAGATGTTTTGCGCTTGTTAGTTGTAATGAGTCATTCAGGCTAGGGGTGAGTGGGTTGACTGTGATAAAAGTTTTTTCAAATTAAACTTTAATTATAAAGTAATATATTCCAACAGCATACTAATATAAACTAAAAAAAAAAATATGTGGGATGTCCTAAAGAAAATATTAGATGATAAGCTATTATGCAAGGCTGGCCTACCTGCAGTTGGATGATGTGCTTCATTGTTATGAACAGTGGCCAGGTGTTCTGCCATTACTATTGACAAAGTTTCTTCCACAAGACTTGTTGCCAGATTGTCAAGTTCGACATCCTTATCAGAGGTGGAGGTTTCAGCTGGCTGCTGTGCTTCAGTTGCCTTGTCTATAAAGATATTATTACAATTATTTTGATATGTCTAAAATTATAATCAATTATTATACAATTCTTTTATGATTAAGATAAAAAAAAATGACTTTATTTAAAAAAAATTTAAATAACCGTTATTCATCATCAAATTGTTTATCTAAAAAGAAAACAAGAAAATTAAATTAAGAGACGAAAAGAAAACAGAAAAACATGAGCTATATATTTTGTCCTTCAATTCTGAGAACAAATCTAAATATAAATGTGAAAGAGAATTTAACCAATTATAAAAAAAAGATGAGAGATTGATTGGTTTATTTAACGAGGTGGACTGGGTTGGGTGTTGGGGAGAGGTTGTCTTTAGGTACACATGCTCCACATTTGATGGCTTGAATTACTTTTCGATATCTATTTATGCTAGTGGTAGGCCTTTCAATTGGCTTAGGCATGATGGTAGTGTATGATCTTACGGTCAGTGTTGTTCTCGTCTTGTTCTATGGCTTGGCATTTTGCAACTGCAGTGGCTAGGATATCTTGCACAAATGTAGCTGCACGCTTTTTGAGTTGTACATCTTTGTCGTTGGTGCTCTTGACTGCAAGTTGAGATGTCTGGCAGGTGGGCGTGTCTAGTTTTTGTGACGATCGCAGATGTTTTGCGCTTGTTAGTTGTAATGAGTCATTCAGGCTAGGGGTGAGTGGGTTGACTGTGATAAAAGTTTTTTTAAATTAAACTTTAATTATAAAGTAATATATTCCAACAGCATACTAATATAAACTAAAAAAAAAATATGTGGGATGTCCTAAAGAAAATATTAGAGGATAAGCTATTATGCAAGGCTGGCCTACCTGCAGTTGGATGATGTGCTTCATTGTCATGAACAGTGGCCAGGTGTTCTGCCATTACTATTGACAAAGTTTCTTCCACAAGACTTGTTGCCAGATTGTCAAGCTCGACATCCTCATCAGAGGTGGAGGTTTCAGCTGGCTGCTGTGCTTCAGTTGCCTTGTCTAAAGAGACATTATTACAATTATTTTGATATGTCTAAAATTATAATCAATTATTATACAATTCTTTTATGATTAAGATAAAAAAAAATGACTTTATTTAAAAAAAATTTAAATAACCGTTATTCATCATCAAATTGTTTATCTAAAAACAAAACAAGAAAATTAAATTAAGAGACGAAAAGAAAACAGAAAAACATGAGCTATATATTTTGTCCTTCAATTCTGAGAACAAATCTAAATATAAATGTGAAAGAGAATTTAATCAATTATAAAAAAAAGATGAGAGATTGATTGGTTTATTTAACGAGGTGGACTGGGTTGGGTGTTGGGGAGAGGTTGTCTTTAGGTACACATGCTCCACATTTGATGGCTTGAATTACTTTTCGATATCTATTTATGCTAGTGGTAGGCCTTTCAATTGGCTTAGGCATGATGGTAGTGTATGTTCTTACGGTCAGTGTTGTTCTCGTCTTGTTCTATGGCTTGGCATTTTGCAACTGCAGTGGCTAGGATATCTTGCACAAATGTAGCTGCACGCTTTTTGAGTTGTACATCTTCGTCATTGGTGCTCTTGACTGCAAGTTGAGATGTCTGGCAGGTGGACGTGTCTAGTTTTTGTGACGATCGCAGATGTTTTGTGCTTGTTAGTTGTAATGAATCATTCAGGCCAAGAGTGAGTGAGTTGCCTGTGATAAAAGTTTCTTCAAATTAAACTTTAATTCTAAAGTAATATATTCCAACAGCATACTAATATACACTAAAACAAATCATGTGGGATGTCCTAAAGAAAATATTAAATGATAACCTATTATGCAAGGCTGGCCTACCTGCAGTTGGATAATGTGCTTTATTGTTATGAACAGTTGCCAGTTGTTCTGCCATTACTACTGACAAAGTTTCTTCCACAAGACTTGTGGCCAGATTGTCAAGCTCGACATCCTCATCAGAGGTGGAGGTTTCAGCTGGCTGCTGTGCTTCAGTTGCCTTGTCTAAAGAGATATTATTACAATTATTTTGATATGTCTAAAATTATAATCAATTATTATACAATTCTTTTATGATTAAGATAAAAAAAAGACTTTATTTAAAAAAAATTCAAATAACAATTATTCATCATCAAATTCTTTATCTAAGATTAAGAACAAAACAAGAAAATTATTTCGATATCTATTTATGCTAGTGGTAGGCCTATCAATTGGCTTAGGCATAAAGGTAGTGTATGTTCTTACGGTCAGTGTTGTTCTCGTCTTGTTCTATGGCTTGGCATTTTGCAACTGCAGTGGCTAGGACATCTTGTACAAATGTAGCTGCACGCTTTTTGAGTTGCACATCTTCGTCATTGGTGCTCTTGACTGCAAGTTGCGATGTCTGGCAGGTGGACGTGTCTAGTTTTAGTGTCAATCGCAGATGTTTTGCGCTTGTTAGTTGTAATAAGTCATTCAGGCCAGGAGTGAGTGAGTTGACTGTGATAAAAGTTTTTCAAATTAATCTTTAATTCTAAAGTAAACAGCATACCCTATATACTGTATACAAATCTGTGGTGTCCTAAGGAAAATAGTAAATGATAGGCTATTATGCAAGGCTGGCCTACCTGCAGCAGGTGAAGATGATGATTGAATGTTCGAACTTCCATCTATTGGTCTATAGGATTCATCTTCTTCATCTCCTGTTGCTGCTGCTACTACTGGGGCTGGGGGTCCTGCTGGTAAGACTGCTACAACTACAAAAAAAGATACCAATATGAACAATGCAGGGCCGTAGTTAGCATGAGGAAGAAGAGGCGCTCGAATTATCTCTGAAAATTTCACAACCCAGCCCACTAAGAAGCTGAGGTCATATTTTATATAATATAATTATATTAAAAGCATATTGCTTCGTCTCATTTTAACCTCTCGCTACGGCCTTGCAATGTCTCACGTGTGAAGATAGAGTGTTGGTTGGGAAGGGATATCAACTACTGTAGGCTAGATAGGGCACAGCCTAAAATACTAGCCAGGCCTCCTAGCTAGGTAGGCTCTTATACTCTTGGGTAGCTTAGTATAGGATCGCCTAGTGAGAGGCCTCGTAATACTAAACTATTAAACTAATAGTTAATACTAGGCTAGTCTAGCCTATAATAGTAGGCCTAGCCCTAGCTAGAGGCTAGCCTTCTACTAGCTAGTATTAGGCTAAGGCCTAGGCTAGCCTAGTAGTAGGCCTCTAGGTTAGGCTGCCTAACCTATAATTCTATATACTAATTAATTAGGCCTACCTACCCTACTAGCCTAGGCTAAAGCTATAGAGAGGCTAAGCTAGTGTAGCTGGCTAGAGGCTAGCCTAGCTAGGGCCTAGATGACTAGCATTAGGCCTAGAGAGTCTAGACCTACTACTCTAGCTAGCTAGGCCTGAGCTGAGGCTAGGCTAGCCTCACGCAGGGCAGGCTCTAGTCTAGCTAGGCCCTCTATAGGCTAGCTAGGCTAGGCTAGTACTAGGCCTACCCTATACTAGTAGTACTACTGTAGTAGGCTAGTAGTAGTACCGCTACCTAGGCATGTTTTGAGGTTTTGGCCAGTAGGCCTACTGCTTCTACTACTAGGCCTAGTAGGCCTATAGCTAGCCTAAGGCCTAAGCTAGTACAAACTACCACGTCCACGGATCCGACCCCGATCAACCACCGACTCTCGACAAACACACCCCCCACCACACGTCACACTCGCAACGTATCACGATTTTTTTTTCATTTTATGACGTAATTAAGCGCCTAACTTTACACCAATAGCATTGTGATTATAATACAGGCCACGCCCCCAAGAGCAATTCATTGTTTTACATACGTCACACCGCTTTTTGTGATCTCGTGACGTGAGAGGTCAACTAAGACCGCGCTGATGCTCTTTTACGCGACCATTTTATACGCACCACTACAAGTTCAGTAACTACGGTTACATAAACAAACATTATTGTAACAATAATTATGCCATTTTCCCATAGTTTTAATACTTTTAACCTTATTTTTTTAAAGTGTACATAGGCCTACCAAAAATGTAAAGAAAACAACACCAGTTACTAATTAAGTGTTGTAATAATTATAATCTAAATTAGGCATGGTGCCTAGATAGGATGACTTGCCTAAAGTTAGAATCAGACTAGGCCTATGTTGTAATGTAACGTAATCAACTTACCTATTCTTGTTCTACGTAAACATTTGGGAAGGCGGAGTTTAATTCCACAACAAAGAGAAATAGGCATATCAATTAATTTATTAAAATACTTCCGAAAACGGTTGTAAAGACTGGAAAAACGACCGATATGTATCGGGCTATTCACCAGCCATCCGGCACAAGCTGTCGCTAGTTGCCATTTGAGGTTTTGTTTCGTGCGTACGTTTACATTTCTATCCATGGTGATTGTGTGACGTCATGCAAAGCGCACCGACATGTCATACGCATACCCCAAGTGCGGCACAAAGAATGTTTGTTTTTTAAACATTAATGTTTACAAACAAAAAAATAATTTTAAGAAATTGTAGGTATAAAATGAAACATGGCCTATGTGTTATATTATTAATTTATACGATTTATTGAAATCGTCTACAAAATTAAGTTATATAGTATAGGCCTACCCTGTCGTTTCCCCCATTTCAGGAAAAGCAAAACAGGACTTTATTTTTCAGTTTAAATGTCTTAATCTAATTTAATTTAATGTCTGTGTTCATAATCTTCGTTTCAAGATTTATAATTATAAATCTAATAATTGTTTAGGTATTTTTAACTGTTGCGGTTCGCAATTTAAATGTTTTTTGAACGGTATTATTATAAACATGTTATCGTTGTGTTTTTAAATATATATTTGTATTATGAACCCGTGCACTGTTGGTTGTAAGAATAAAGAATAAAGTACAGCATTAAGTTAATACAAACACACAATTCATTGCAATTCTATAGAGTGCTCCCGGGCATCTATATATAAATTTACGTAAGGGCAAAATTCGGTAAATCGCGCGTTATTTCTAGAATGTTTACTCGATGGTATATAAAGTTGGTTCGTACTTTCGGTACTGATTTTAATCGCCTGATGTAACCCAGTTTACTAATTAAATTGAGTTCGATAATTAGTTATTGACGATTAAAACGAATTTAAGTTCAACGATTTGCCCCAAATAGGGGTGTTTTTCGATCGTGGTATACACTGTCTAATGGATGTCCATCTTGAAAAATACCCGCACACAATAATACGAGGATGCTTCGCATTTTCCTATCCCCTAATACGATAATGGTTTTTAATAGCTGAAAACTGGTTGAACAGCTCGAGTACAGCATCATAATGTTGAAGACAGACCGATTTTCTTTAAAAAATACTACTTTGATAGATTTAATATACATTTATACAACTGTTTTGCGATAAATGGAACATTCCAATCTCAGTTCCACAAGTGTCTATTCCCTCAGGCGTCGTAAAGACAAGTGCTGTACAGCCATAACAGAAATTCGATCCATTTTATCCAATCTGTGCTGCAGAGGTTGGATATAGGTATTTTTTTTAACGGATAATGAGCTAGCCTTTCCAGTCGCCATCTATTATGTACAATCATCTTTATTATTGCAGTTAAACCACCACCACCCACACCACCACCCTCCCACTCACTGGCATAAGTAACATTGTAAAGCCATTAGGGGATATGCCTAAGGTACGGTATGAAGGATCACATGCCCTAAACGCAGAACAACTTTGGCGGTTAGAAACCAACTTAAATATGAATTGGCTCTAATCTAAGAAACAATTCAAAACCATTAGACATACTAATTAAGTTAAGTTAGATAATTATTTATTGACGATTAAAGCGAACTTACGATTTCCCCCGAATAGAGATGTTTACTTTATTACTGACAGTTCCTTCTGAACGTTAATATTAATTAATAATCTAATTACTGTACAAAAAAATATAAACGTCGTATAAGTGATGTATCGTTACATGTACTGTACTATTTCAATCGACTATACGGTGACAGTTTTAACAAAGTATTAAATAGCAATGTTTTACTGTGTTTAGTCATGGAGGTATAAATACCTCCATGGTTTAGTGGTATATTATTTGTAAAACATGAAAACAATTGATATTTCGTTACTAAATGGATAAAGAATATATTTAAAAATTGTTCGTCTTTGCACCCATCCTCTTCCCCATCCCTAAACCCTCATGTTGCATACAAAACACAAATTGTTCGTCTTTGCACCCATCCTCTTCCCCATCCCTCAACCCTCATGTTGCATACAAAACACAAATTGTTCGTCTTTGCACCCATCCTCTTCCCCATCCCTCAACCCTTATGTTGCATACAAAACACAAATTTTTCGTCTTTGCACCCATCCTCTTCCCCATCCCTCAACCCTCATGTTGCATACAAAACACACATTTAGTTTGTTTCAAAACAATTGGTCTTATTTTGTGACAAGTTTCTCTTTCGGAAGTAATTCCCAGGATGCTAATTTTAGTTGAGTACATAAATCACCGATTTAATTGTCTTGCATGTACATTTGAAGTCGCCAATTTTTTAACGCTGAAATTACTATGTATTCGAGAACCATCTATGGGCACGATCTAGATGGTACGCGAGCGAAGCGATTATAATTATAGTGATATTATAGTGAAGTGATTATAATTAGTCATGTCCCGGGACGTGACCGGACCACTCATAGCCACCACGGATAAACTGTGTTCATCAGTGCTTCTGAATGGATGACTTTTGGGGGAGCGGCTGGGACGCTAGAAGACCAAACTCAGTACGGTTTCGATTAAGATCATTCGGGAAATTTTCTCATGCCATAAAGAAGAAAATTCTATAAAAGCTCGTAAAAGGTATGTTACTAACAACAGACAAGTGGACATAAATTAAAAGTTCTAATAGTAAAACACCAAATTTACAGATACGATCTTACGCATCCACGGAGTTGTAGATAATTTGATTAGTGAGTGATTGTCCACCTCATATGAACTGTTTTATAAGTTGTTTTGTGACTGTGTAATTTGGTAGTAGTCACTCTCATACTGTAGGCCTACATTTAAAAGTAACACATCCAAATGCCAACTTCAAGTCAATGGCTACCAGATGTCTCTGTGAGACGGTTATTTGAACCAGTACCAGTACCAGTACCTCACTTTTGAAAGGCAAAATCATTAAATTATTGAAATGAATAAGAAAGTAAGACTTCTTATATCGACATATCGTATGTAATTTCTGAAAATACAGTATCTACATACAAATACAGATTATATATTTTGTGTGTGGGCATCAGGACCAGTGCTTTAAAAATGCGTAACCTAATTGTATTCTTCTGGGAGGAATTTTTATGTGTTCAGAAATCGATTGAAACGATCTATAAATTACTCAAAGAGCCGAGCTTTCAGTGGGCTTTCCCCCATCCCCCTGGTTCCCGACGCCAAGTGTTTTGGTGAAAAAATAATTCTTTGAAATAGTAAAAATAAGAAACAAGTCCATATACATGGTTGCAGTCGTGTGCTCAAGTTAGTATTTACCGACCAACCGACCGACCGTTGAACGCGACTAAAAATAAAGTAAAACAATAATGATATTTTCATACAATAACAATAAGTGATCTTTTTATTATAAAATATCACCTAATAAAAGAAAAATAAAATAATAATAATAATAATGCCAGAAATGGTAACTATGTCCTCACATCGTGAACCGAAAGTTGGGCCTAACTGCTGTTAAAAAGTTTATCGACCGTTAAAAATAGATGGCACTGTTTAACTATTTTATGTTGTCAGAGTGTTAATTTTATTTTTTAACAATAATCAGAGGAGCCTGAATTAATTAATATTTTAAATTCTCTCAATAATTTTAACATTTACAATACTAGTATTCAAAAATTGTATTTATTAAATTATCAAAATTATTTAAGAATGAGAATAAGGATATAATAAATTTAGAACCAATTAAAATCATACAGAATTTACAATAATGATTTGTAGTACTTTATGTGTTAATTAGGTGAAATTTCTTATTTATAATTATTATAATAGAAAGTACTTCAATGTAGGAAAGTAAAAAGATTTCATTAACTATATTAAAATCAAAAGCCCGAAAGAGAAATAAATAAAATTAAAAACAAAGTTTACAATATATATCAAATTATCATTTATTATTGCACAACTGTAAATTTCATAAAACAAACATATCAAATAATGTATCTTTATCGTAAAATTAATATTGAAATGATTATAATTAGTCCATTGTAAATATGATTAAAGTATTCAGTAATTGTATTGGTCTATCGTAGCATCATGATAGGTTAAGTTTGGATCATCATCTGCTGTCATGTCAGCCAGTGATGTCATGTCAACTACTATTGGTCGGCAATTTGTTTCCTCATCATTGTCGACGTCTTGTAGCTCGTGTTGGTCTAAACATTAAAATGAATGAATATTTTTAGTACTCATGAGGCCCTACTAATAGGGAAGAATTTGTAAAGCGTAGACAAACAAATCAGCTTTTAAAAATAAAAATAAACTTACCAGGGTTAATATTCGATGATTTCATAGCAGCCTTAGCTGCTAATCTTTGGGCGATAGCTCTCTGCCTCACCCAGGCATCTGGTTCTTCGTCGCTTGGGTCTGTAGGTCCCATGTCTATCCAGTCATAGTCACTTTCCACTCCATACTTATAAAATGCTTCATCCATTTCGTCATTCTGTTCCTGGATGCTTTTGCAATCTGATGCCTATAAAAAATTCAAACATAGTAAAAACTTAAAAAAAATAATATGGATTATGGATGGTACCGTTTTGGTACTACCAGTCACATAGACTCTAATGAAATGTTGTGGGGTGGGGCATAATCATATCGCATCCGCACAAAACGTTTTATGTACAAGGATGGTCATTGTCCTGTTGTTTGATAGCCTAGATCTTCTTTATTTTTAAATTATTTTTGGGAAGCCGAAATATTTTTTCACTCTTTTCACATTCATTGAAATAGGCTCATGCCACTGCTTGTTGTGTACCTGTTTTTGTGAGGTCTATGAGTTACTTACAAATTGTCCACCTGCCATAGCAGTATCTCCTTTGATTCCGAAGAAAGGGTCTCCGTATTCTGTGCAAATATCGGTTGTGAGATCTAGGGCAGGGTAAAAGGAAATTCAGTTACTGATATGTTATAATATAGATTTCAAATTGTTAAAAAAAATAACAGTATAGGAAATGATTGGTTAAGGCTTAAATGAAAATTCATATGAATGAAAAGTCATATTGTACCTTTCCTCTGATCTTTCTCTACTGTATCCGTGTTGGCTGATTCAGGTGGCTGCTGTTCTTCAGTTAGCAGGTTGGCGGTGGCAAGATTTTCTGCGACCTTTGACAAAACATCTTGAACAACAGAATTTGAAAGCTTGTCGAGCTCCTCATCCTCCTCAGAGATGGAGGCTGCAGTTGTTTGTTTTTCTGCAGTAGTCTGCTGTGCTGCAGTATTCTGCTGGGCTTCAGTTGCCTTGTCTATAGAGAAATTTGTTTGATAATTATTACAATTAATTAATATTTTAAACATTATACAATAATAATAACAATTATAACAACAAATCATGAATATTTATCTTTTTTTTATTCAAATGTTCTTTATTCATCATAACATTTTTCGTCGAAAAACAAA